>NC_138903.1:134498590-135212590 GCF_965194825.1 Balaenoptera physalus | reverse complement strand
AGGCAGCATGAATGGAGCTTTCAAAATGGCAAAGCAAGGCTAGTTCCATCACGCCCCCTTTTGAAGGGCACACGCAGCATACATCCCTGTGCTTTCTCACAAATCCAAATAGACACAGGTTACCCAGTGGTTCCTTCCCTGAATCAACTCCTCGAAGCAGGGTGTTCTGCATCTAGCGAACTGCCTCAACCAAGCAACGCCCCAGATAAGCCTCCGGGCCCATGGCTCTTCAAAAGCCTGCAGTGTTACACGAGGAACTGGGCTTTCGTTGCAGTCGGAACGCAAGCCGACATTCTCCTGGAGGCAGGGTGACTTCAGGCAGGGGGTCTCAGATGAAATGCAAAGCCGAGGGTTATTCTAAGTGCAGCTCAAACTAGTGCAATGAGTCAGACTTGCACGGAATATTGGACCTGCTAGAAAGGTGTTCGTCAACCAGTGGGAGCGCTGAGGAAATCAAGCTGTCCCAAGAAAGAGTGCAGTCTGTTGCCCTACACTCGGCATACACAGAGTGGCTCCGAAGGGCTACTGGCCTGGTTGCGGCTTAACAGGCCCATGGGGGCCCGGGGGTACTCAGTGTTCTTGCAGGGAATAGGGTGCCCACGCGGGGTTCCTAGATGTCATGCAAAGCGTACTGACATTAAAACAATGCAGAGCAACGGCTATGGCCTCCTGGAAACTGCTGCACGCCTCCGCTTCTGCATGGCAATTCAGGGCCTTACCTTGAGAGAACTGCTCACGCTGAGTGTCCCGTTAGCGACACAGCATGGTAGGATGCTGACTTTCTCCTCAAGCAGAGTGACTTCAGGTACGAGGTCCTCGAAGAATCCTAAGCAGTCTGTTTTCTCACGGCAGCTCAGACGGGGGCCATGACGAACACTTCCATGGCACGCCGCACTGGCTAGAAATGTGGTCCTGAGGCTGTTTCAGTGCTCTGGAAATGTAGCTCTCCTTAAGGAACGAGCAGTGTGTTGCCCATCACTCCTCATACACTGAGGGCCTCCGAGGCAACGACCTTTGGGCTTCGATGTTGCTCAGCAGGCCCACAGGTGTCTGGAGGTACTCAGTGATCTTGGAGGGAAAATGACGCACACCCAAGGGGCCTACGAGTCCTGAAAAGGGTACTTCCTTTAAAATAAAGCAGAACAGGGGCTTCCCTGGGGGCGCAGTGCTTGAGAATCTGCCTGCCAATGCAGGGGACACGGGTTCAAGCCGTGGTCTGGGAGGATCCCACATGCCGCAGAGCAACTGGCCCCGTGAGCCACAACTACTGAGCCTGTGCCTTTGGAGGCTGTGCTCCGCGACAAAAGAGGCCACGATAGTGAGAGGCGTATGCACCGCGATGAAGAGTGGCCCCCACTTACCGCAACTGCAGAGAGCCCTAGCACAGAAACGCAGATCCAACATAGCAATCAATCAATCAATCAATAAATCTTAAAAAAAGAATAAAAAATAAAATAAATAAAATAAAACAAAGCAGAACAGCGACTAACACCTCATGGAAAAAGCTGCATGCCTCCCTTTCTGCGCGGCTACTCAGGGACTTACCTCGAGGCCAGTACTCACGTTGAGTTTCCCTTTAGCTCTAGAGCGTGGCAGGATGAGCTCCACCCCGGCCATCGAAGCACCCGGCTTACCTGGAGAATGCTCATTTTCTTCCCAGAGCCATGCCTACAGTGGCTAGTGGCCTGTCAACAGCAGTCAATTTCAAGTAGCTTCAAGGCAGCATGAATGGAGCTTTCAAAATGGGAAAGCAAGGCTAGTTCCATCAGGCCCCCATTTCCACGGGCACACGCAGCATACATCTCTGTGCTTTCTACCAAGTCTAAACAGACACAGGTTACCCAGTGGTTCCTTCCCTTAATCAACTCCTCGAAGCAGGGTGTTCTGCATCTAGCGAACTGCCTCAACGAAGGAACGCCCCAGCTAGGCCTCCGGGCCCGTGGCTCTTCAAAAGCCTGCAGTGTTACACGAGGAACTGGGATTTCATTGCAGTCGGAACGCAAGCCGACATTCTCCTGGAGGCAGGGTGACTTCAGGCAGGGAGTCCCAGATGGAATGCGAAGCCGAGGGTTATTCTAAGTGCAGCTCAGACTAGGGCAATGAGTCAGACTTGCTCGGCATGTTGGACCTGCTAAAACGGTGTTCGTGTATCTGTGGGAGTGCTGAGGAAATCAAGCTGTCCCAAGAAAGAGTGCAGTCTGTTGCCCTACACTCGGCATACACAGAGTGGCTCCGAAGGATTACGGGTCTGGATGTGGCTTGCCAGCCCCACGGGGGCCTCAGTGTACTCAGTGTTCTTGCAGGGAATAGGGTGGCCACGCGAGGCTCCTCGATGTCCCGCAAAGCGCACTGACGTTAAAATAATGCAGAGCAACGGCTATGTCCTCCTGGAAACTGCTGCACGCCTCCGTTTCTGCATGGCAATTCAGGGCCTTACCTCGAGACAACTGCTTACGCTGAATGTCCCGTTAGCGACACAGCATGGTAGGATGCTGACTTTCTCCTCGAGCAGAGTGACTTCAGGTACGAGGTCCTCGAAGAATCCTAAGCAGAGTGTTTTCTCATGGCAGCTCTGACGGGGGCCATGACGAACACTTCCATGGCATGTCGCACTGGCTAGAAATGTGGTCCTGAGGCTGTTCCAGTGCTCTGGAAAGGTAGCTCTCTTTAAGGAACGAGCAGTGTGTTGCCCATCACTCTGCATACACAGACGGCCTCCGAGGGACCGACCTTTGGGCCTCGATGTTGCTCAGCAGGCCCACAGGGGTCTGGAGGTCCTCAGTGATCTTGGAGGGAAAATGATGCACCGCCGGGTGCCAACGAGTCCTGAAAAGGGTACTTCCTTTAAAATAAAGCAGAACAGGGGCTTCCCTGGTGGCGCAGTGGTTGAGAATCTGCCTGCCAATGCAGGGGACACGGGTTCGAGCCCTGGTCTGGGAGGATCCTACATGCCGCGGAGCAACTGGGCCCGTGAACCACAAATACTGAGCCTGCGCCTCTGGATGCTGTGCTCCGCGACAAGAGGGGCCACGATAGTGAGAGGCCTACGCACCGCGATGAAGAGTGGCCCCCACTTACGGCAAGTGGAGAGAGCCCTAGCACAGAAACTCAGACCCAACATAGCAATAAATCAATCAATCAATAAATCTTAAAAAAAGAATAAAAAATAAAATAAATAAAATAAAACAAAGCAGAACAGCGACTAAGACCTCATAGAAAAAGCTGCATGCCTCCCTTTCTGCGCGGCTACTCAGGGACTTACCTCGAGGCCAGTACTCACGTTGAGTTTCCCTTTAGCTCTAGAGCGTGGCAGGATGAGCTCCACCCCGGCCATCGAAGCACCCGGCTTACCTGGAGAATGCTCATTTTCTTCCCAGAGCCATGCCTACAGTGGCTAGTGGCTTGTCAATAGCAGTCATTTTCAAGGAGCTTCAAGGCAGCATGAATGCAGCTTTCAGAATGGGAAAGCAAAGCTAGTTCCATCAGGCCCCCATTTCCACGGGCACACGCAGCATACATCCCTGTGCTTTATAACAAGTCCAAACAGACACAGGTTACCCAGTGGTTCCTTCCCTGAATCAACTCCTCGAAGCAGGGTGTTCTGCATCTAGCGAACTGCCTCAACCAAGGAACGCCCCAGCTAGGCCTCCGGGCCCGTGGCTGTTCAAAAGCCTGCAGTGTTACACGAGGAACTGGGCTTTCCTTGCAGTCGGAATGCAAGCCGACATTCTCCTGGAGGCAGGGTGACTTCAGGCAGGGGATCCTAGATGGAATGCGAATCCGAGGGTTATTCTAAGTGCAGCTCAGACTAGGGCAATGAGTCAGACTTGCACGGCATGTTCGACCTGCTAGAACGGTGTTCGTGTATCTGTGGGAGTGCTGAGGAAATCAAGCTGTCCCAAGAAAGAGTGCAGTCTGTTGCCCTACACTCGGCATAAACAGAGTGGTTCCGAAGGTCTACGGGTCTGGATGTGGCTTGGCAGGCCCACGGGGGCCTGAGGGTACTCAGTGTTCTTGCAGGGAATAGGGTGCCCACGCGAGGCTCCTAGATGTCCTGCAAAGCGTACTGACGTTAAAATAATGCAGAGCAATGGCTATGGCCTCCTGGAAACTGCTGCACGCCTCCGCTTCTGCATGGCAATTCAGGGCCTTACCTCGAGACTACTGCTTACGCTGAATGTCCCGTTAGCGACACAGCATGGTAGGATGCTGACTTTCTCCTCGAGCAGAGTGACTTCAGGTACGAGGTCCTCGAAGAACCCTAAGCAGAGTGTTTTCTCATGGCAGCTCAGACGGGGGCCATGACGAACATTTGCATGGCACGTCGCACTGGCTAGAAATGTGGTCCTGAGGCTGTTCCAGTGCTCTGGAAATGTAGCTCTCCTTAAGGAGCGAGCAGTGTGTTGCCCATCACTCCGCATACACAGACGGCCTCCGAGAGACCGACCTTTGGGCCTCGATGTTGCTCAGCAGGCCCACAGGGGTCTGGAGGTACTCACTGATCTTGGAGGGAAAATGATGCACACCTAAGGGGCCGACGAGTCCTGAAAAGGGTACTTCCTTTAAAATAAAGCAGAACAGGGGCTCCCCTGGTGGCGCAGTGCTTGAGAATCTGCCTGCCAATGCAGGGGACACGGGTTCGAGCCCTGGTCTGGGAGGATCCCACATGCCGCGGAGCAACGGGGCCCGTGAGCCACAACTACTGAGCCTGCGCCTCTGGAGGCTGTTCTCCGTGACAAGAGAGGCCGCGATAGTGAGAGGCCTATGCAGCACGATGAAGAGCGGCCCCCACTTACAGCAACTGGAGAGAGCTCTAGCACAGAAACGAAGACCCAACATAGCAATCAATCAATCAATCAATCAATCTTAAAAAAACAAAAAAAAATAAAAAAAATAAAATAAAATAAAGCAGGACAGCGACTAAGACCTCATGGAAAGAGCTGCATGCCTCCCTTTCTGCGCGGCTACTCAGGGACTTACCTCGAGGCCAGTACTCACGTTGAGTTTCCCTTTAGCTCTAGAGCATGGCAGGATGAGCTCCACCCCGGCCATCGAAGCACCCGTCTTACCTTCAGAATGCTCATTTTCTTCCCAGAGCCATGCCTACAGTGGCTAGTGGCCTGTCAACAGCAGTCAATTTCAAGTAGCTTCAAGGCAGCATGAATGCAGCTTTCAGAATGGGAAAGCAAAGCTAGTTCCATCAGGCCCCCATTTCCACGGGCACACGCAGCATACATCCCTGTGCTTTATAACAAGTCCAAACAGACACAGGTTACCCAGTGGTTCCTTCCCTGAATCAACTCCTCGAAGCAGGGTGTTCTGCATCTAGCGAACTGCCTCAACCAAGGAACGCCCCAGCTAGGCCTCCGGGCCCGTGGCTGTTCAAAAGCCTGCAGTGTTACACGAGGAACTGGGCTTTCCTTGCAGTCGGAATGCAAGCCGACATTCTCCTGGAGGCAGGGTGACTTCAGGCAGGGGATCCTAGATGGAATGCGAATCCGAGGGTTATTCTAAGTGCAGCTCAGACTAGGGCAATGAGTCAGACTTGCACGGCATGTTCGACCTGCTAGAACGGTGTTCGTGTATCTGTGGGAGTGCTGAGGAAATCAAGCTGTCCCAAGAAAGAGTGCAGTCTGTTGCCCTACACTCGGCATAAACAGAGTGGTTCCGAAGGTCTACGGGTCTGGATGTGGCTTGGCAGGCCCACGGGGGCCTGAGGGTACTCAGTGTTCTTGCAGGGAATAGGGTGCCCACGCGAGGCTCCTAGATGTCCTGCAAAGCGTACTGACGTTAAAATAATGCAGAGCAATGGCTATGGCCTCCTGGAAACTGCTGCACGCCTCCGCTTCTGCATGGCAATTCAGGGCCTTACCTCGAGACTACTGCTTACGCTGAATGTCCCGTTAGCGACACAGCATGGTAGGATGCTGACTTTCTCCTCGAGCAGAGTGACTTCAGGTACGAGGTCCTCGAAGAACCCTAAGCAGAGTGTTTTCTCATGGCAGCTCAGACGGGGGCCATGACGAACATTTGCATGGCATGTCGCACTGGCTAGAAATGTGGTCCTGAGGCTGTTCCAGTGCTCTGGAAATGTAGCTCTCCTTAAGGAGCGAGCAGTGTGTTGCCCATCACTCCGCATACACAGACGGCCTCCGAGAGACCGACCTTTGGGCCTCGATGTTGCTCAGCAGGCCCACAGGGGTCTGGAGGTACTCACTGATCTTGGAGGGAAAATGATGCACACCTAAGGGGCCGACGAGTCCTGAAAAGGGTACTTCCTTTAAAATAAAGCAGAACAGGGGCTCCCCTGGTGGCGCAGTGCTTGAGAATCTGCCTGCCAATGCAGGGGACACGGGTTCGAGCCCTGGTCTGGGAGGATCCCACATGCCGCGGAG
Organism: Balaenoptera physalus; assembly: GCF_965194825.1. NCBI lineage: Eukaryota > Metazoa > Chordata > Mammalia > Artiodactyla > Balaenopteridae > Balaenoptera > Balaenoptera physalus. The sequence continues at coordinate 135,206,195 of NC_138903.1, read as the reverse complement.
CAACGGGGCCCGTGAGCCACAACTACTGAGCCTGCGCCTCTGGAGGCTGTTCTCCGTGACAAGAGAGGCCGCGATAGTGAGAGGCCTATGCAGCACGATGAAGAGCGGCCCCCACTTACAGCAACTGGAGAGAGCTCTAGCACAGAAACGAAGACCCAACATAGCAATCAATCAATCAATCAATCAATCTTAAAAAAACAAAAAAAAATAAAAAAAATAAAATAAAATAAAGCAGGACAGCGACTAAGACCTCATGGAAAGAGCTGCATGCCTCCCTTTCTGCGCGGCTACTCAGGGACTTACCTCGAGGCCAGTACTCACGTTGAGTTTCCCTTTAGCTCTAGAGCATGGCAGGATGAGCTCCACCCCGGCCATCGAAGCACCCGGCTTACCTGGAGAATGCTCATTTTCTTCCCAGAGCCATGCCTACAGTGGCTAGTGGCCTGTCAACAGCAGTCAATTTCAAGTAGCTTCAAGGCAGCATGAATGGAGCTTTCAGAATGGGAAAGCAAAGCTAGTTCCATCAGGCCCCCATTTCCAAGGGCACATGCAGCATACATCTCTGTGCTTTCTACCAAGTCCAAATAGACACAGGTTAACCAGTGGTTCCTTCCCTGAATCAACTCCTCGAAGCAGGGTGTTCTGCATCTAGTGAACTGCCTCAACCAAAGAACGCCACAGCTAGGCCTCCGGGCCCGTGGCTATTCAAAAGCCTGCAGTGTTACACGAGGAACTGGGCTTTCATTGCAGTCGGAACGCAAGCCAACATTCTCCAGGAGGCAGGGTGACTTCAGGCAGGGGGTCCGAGATGGAATGTGAATCCGAGGTTTATTCTAATTGCAGCTCAGACTAGGGCAATGAGTCAGACTTGCACGGCACGTTCGACTGGCTAGAACGGTGTTCGTGTATCTGTGGGAGTGCTGAGGAAATCAAGTTGTCCCAAGAAAGAGTGCAGTCTGTTGCCCTACACTCGGCATAAAGAGAGTGGCTCCGAAGGTCTACGGGTCTGGATGTGGCTTGGCAGGCCCACGGGGGCCTGAGGGTACTCAGTGTTCTTGCAGGCAATAGGGTGCCCACGCGAGGCTCCTAGATGTCCTGCAAAGTGTACTGACATTAAAATAATGCAGAGCAACGGCTATGTCCTCCTGGAAACTGCTGCACACCTCCGCTTCTGCATGGCAATTCAGGGCCTTACCTCGAGACAACTGCTTACGCTGAATGTCCCGTTAGCGACACAGCATGGTAGGATGCTGACTTTCTCCTCGAGCAGAGTGACTTCAGGTACGAGGTCCTCGAAGAATCCTAAGCAGAGTGTTTTCTCATGGCAGCTCAGACGGGGGCCATGACGAACATTTGCATGGCACGTCGCACTGGCTAGAAATGTGGTCCTGAGGCAGTTCCAGTGCTCTGGAAATGTAGCTCTCCTTAAGGAACGAGCAGTGTGTTGCCCAGCACTCCGCATACACAGACGGCCTCCGAGAGACCGACCTTTGGGCCTCGATGTTGCTCAGCAGGCCCACAGGGGTCTGGAGGTACTCACTGATCTTGGAGGGAAAATGATGCACACCTAAGGGGCTGACGAGTCCTGAAAAGGGTACTTCCTTTAAAATAAAGCAGAACAGGGGCTCCCCTGGTGGCGCAGTGGTTGAGAATCTGCCTGCCAATGCAGGGGACACGGGTTCGAGCCCTGGTCTGGGAGGATCCCACATGCCGCGGAGCAACTGGGCCCGTGAGCCACAACTACTGAGCCTGCGCCTCTGGAGGCTGTGCTCCGCGACAAGAGAGGCCGCGATAGTGAGAGGCCTACGCAGCGCGATGAAGAGCGGCCCCCACTTACCGCAACTGGAGAGAGCTCTAGCACAGAATCGAAGACCCAACATAGCAATCAATCAATCAATCAATCAATCTTAAAAAAACAATAAAAAATAAAAAAAATAAAATAAAATAAAGCAGGACAGCGACTAAGACCTCATGGAAAGAGCTGCATGCCTCCCTTTCTGCGCGGCTACTCAGGGACTTACCTCGAGGCCAGTACTCACGTTGAGTTTCCCTTTAGCTCTAGAGCATGGCAGGATGAGCTCCACCCCGGCCATCGAAGCACCCGGCTTACCTGGAGAATGCTCATTTTCTTCCCAGAGCCTTGCCTACAGTGGCTAGTGGCCTGTCAACAGCAGTCAATTTCAAGTAGCTTCAAGGCAGCATGAATGGAGCTTTCAAAATGGGAAAGCAAAGCTAGTTCCATCAGGCCCCCATTTCCACGGGCACACGCAGCATACATCTCTGTGCTTTCTACCAAGTCCAAACAGACATAGGTTACCCAGTGGTTCCTTCCCTGAATCAACTCCTCGAAGCAGGGTGTTCTGCATCTAGCGAACTGCCTCAACCAAGGAACGCCCCAGCTAGGCCTCCGGGCACGTGGCTCTTCAAAAGCCTGAAGTGTTACACGAGGAACTGGGCTTTCGTTGCAGTCGGAACGCAAGCCGACATTCTCCTGGAGGCAGGGTGACTTCAGGCAGGGTGTCCCAGATGGAATGCGAAGCCGAGGGTTATTCTAAGTGCAGCTCAGACTTGGGCAATGAGTCAGACTTGCACGGCATGTTCGACCTGCTAGAACGGTGTTCGTGTATCTGTGGGAGTGCTGAGGAAATCAAGCTGTCCCAAGAAAGAGTGCAGTCTGTTGCCCTACACTCGGCATACACAGAGTGGCTCCGAAGGACTACAGGTCTGGATGTGGCTTGGCAGGCCCACGGGGGCCTGAGTGTACTCAGTGTTCCTGCAGGGAATAGGGTGGCCACGCGAGGCTCCTAGATGTCCTGCAAAGCGTACTGACGTTAACATAATGCAGAGCAACGGCTATGTCCTCCTGGAAACTGCTGCACGCCTCCGCTTCTGCATGGCAATTCAGGGCCTTACCTCGAGGCAACTGCTTACGCTGAATGTCCCGTTAGCGACACAGCATGGTAGGATGCTGACTTTCTCCTCGAGCAGAGTGACTTCAGGTACGAGGTCCTCGAAGAACCCTAAGCAGAGTGTTTTCTCATGGCATCTCAGACGGGGGCCATGACGAACACTTCCATGGCACGTCGCACTGGCTAGAAATGTGGTCCTGAGGCTGTTCCAGTGCTCTGGAGATGTAGCTCTCCTTAAGGAACGAGCAGTGTGTTGCCCATCACTCCGCATACACAGACGGCCTCAGAGGGACCGACCTTTGGGCCTCGATGTTGCTCAGCAGGCCCACAGGGGTCTGGAGGTACTCACTGATCTTGGAGGGAAAATGATGCACACCCGAGGGGCCTACGAGTCCTGAAAAGGGTACTTCCTTTAAAATAAAGCAGAACAGGGGCTTCCCTGGTGGCGCAGTGCTTGAGAATCTGCCTGCCAATGCAGGGGACACGGGTTCGAGCCCTGGTCTGGGAGGATCCCACATGCCGCGGAGCAACTGAGCCCGTGAGCCACAACTACTGAGCCTGCGCCTCTGGAGGCTGTGCTCCGCAACAAGAGAGGCCGCGATAGTGAGAGGCCTACGCACCACGATGAAGACCGGCCCCCACTTACCGCAACTGGAGAGAGCCCTAGCACAGAAACGAAGACACACCATAGCAATCAATCAATCAATCAATCAATCTTAAAAAAACAATAAAAAATAAAAAAAATAAAATAAAATAAAGCAGGACAGCGACTAAGACCTCATGGAAAGAGCTGCATGCCTCCCTTTCTGCGCGGCTACTCAGGGACTTACCTCGAGGCCAGTACTCACGTTGAGTTTCCCTTTAGCTCTAGAGCGTGGCAGGATGAGCTCCACCCCGGCCATCGAAGCACCCGGCTTACCTGGAGAATGCTCATTTTCTTCCCAGAGCCTTGCCTACAGTGGCTAGTGGCCTGTCAACAGCAGTCAATTTCAAGTAGCTTCAAGGCAGCATGAATGGAGCTTTCAAAATGGGAAAGCAAAGCTAGTTCCATCAGGCCCCCATTTCCACGGGCACACGCAGCATACATCCCTGTGCTTTATAACAAGTCCAAACAGACACAGGTTACCCAGTGGTTCCTTCCCTGAATCAACTCCTCGAAGCAGGGTGTTCTGCATCTAGCGAACTGCCTCAACCAAGGAACGCCCCAGCCAGGCCTCCGGGCCCATGGCTGTTCAAAAGCCTGCAGTGTTCCACGAGGAACTGGGCTTTCCTTGCAGTCGGAATGCAAGCCGACATTCTCCTGGAGGCAGGGTGACTTCAGGCAGGGGGTCCCAGATGGAATGTGAATCTGAGGGTTATTCTAAGTGCAGCTCAGACTAGGGCAATGAGTCAGACTTGCACGGCATGTTCGACCTGCTAGAATGGTGTTCGTGTATCTGTGGGAGCGCTGAGGAAATCAAGCTGTCCCAAGAAAGTGTGCAGTCTGTTGCCCTACACTCCGCATACACAGAGTGGCTCCGAAGGACTACAGGTCTGGATGTGGCTTGGCAGGCACACGGGGGCCGGAGGGTACTGAGTGTTCTTGCAGGGAATAGGGTGGCCACGCGAGTCTCCTAGATATCCTGCAAAGCGTACTGATGTTAAAATAATGCAGAGCAACGGCTATGTCCTCCTGGACACTGCTGCACGCCTCCGCTTCTGCATGGCAATTCAGGGCCTTACCTCGAGACAACTTCTTACGCTGAATGTCCCGTTAGCGACACAGCATGGTAGGATGCTGACTTTCTCCTCGAGCAGAGTGACTTCAGGTATGAGGTCCTCGAAGAATCCTAAGCAGAGTGTTTTCTCATGGCAGCTCTGACGGGGGCCATGACGAACACTTCCATGGCACGTGGCACTGGCTAGAAATGTGGTCCTGAGGCTGTTCCAGTGCTCTGGAAATATAGCTCTCCTTAAGGAACGAGCAGTGTGTTGCCCATCACTCCGCATACACAGACGGCCTCCGAGGGACAGACCTTTGGGCCTCGATGTTGCTCAGCAGGCCCACAGGGGTCTGGAGGTACTCACTGATCTTGGAGGGAAAATGATGCACCGCCGGGGGCCTACGAGTCCTGAGAAGGGTGCTTCCTTTAAAATAAAGCAGAACAGGGGCTCCCCTGGTGGCGCAGTGCTTGAGAATCTGCCTGCGAATGCAGGGGACATGGGTTCGAGCCCTGGTCTGGGAGGATCCTACATGCCGCGGAGCAACGGGGCCCGTGAGCCACAACTACTGAGCCTGCGCCTCTGGAGGCTGTGCTCCGCAACAAGAGATGCCGCGATAGTGAGAGGCCTAGGCACCGCGATGAAGAGCTGCCCCCACTTACCGCAGCTGGAGAGAGCTCTAGCACAGAAACGAAGACCCAACATAGCAATCAATCAATCAATCAATAAATCTTAAAAAAAGAATAAAAAATAAAAGAAATAAAATAAAACAAAGCAGAACAGCGACTAAGACCTCATGGAAAAAGCTGCATGCCTCCCTTTCTGCGCGGCTACTCAGGGACTTACCTCGAGGCCAGTACTCACGTTGAGTTTCCCTTTAGCTCTAGAGCGTGGCAGGATGAGCTCCACCCCGGCCATCGAAGCACCCGGCTTACCTGGAGAATGCTCATTTTCTTCCCAGAGCCATGCCTACAGTGGCTAGTGGCCTGTCAATAGCCCTCATTTTCAAGGAGCTTCAAGGCAGCATGAATGGAGCTTTCAGAATGGGCAAGCAAAGCTAGTTCCATCAGGCCCCCATTTCCACGGGCACACGCAGCATACATCCCTGTGCTTTATAACAAGTCCAAACAGACACAGGTTACCCAGTGGTTCCTTCCCTGAATCAACTCCTCGAAGCAGGGTGTTCTGCATCTAGCGAACTGCCTCAACCAAGGAACGCCCCAGCTAGGCCTCCGGGCCCGTGGCTGTTCAAAAGCCTGCAGTGTTACACGAGGAACTGGGCTTTCATTGCAGTCGGAATGCAAGCCAACATTCTCCTGGAGGCAGGGTGACTTCAGGCAGGGGGTCCGAGATGGAATGTGAATCCGAGGGTTATTCTAAGTGCAGCTCAGACTGGGGCAATGAGTCAGACTTGCACGGCATGTTCGACCGGCTAGAACGGTGTTCGTGTATCTGTGGGAGTGCTGAGGAAATCAAGCTGTCCCAAGAAAGAGTGCAGTCTGTTGCCCTACACTCGGCATACACAGAGTGGCTCCGAAGGACTACAGGTCTGGATGTGGCTTGGCAGGCCCACGGGGGCCTGAGTGTACTCAGTGTTCCTGCAGGGAATAGGGTGGCCACGCGAGGCTCCTAGATGTCCTGCAAAGCGTACTGACGTTAACATAATGCAGAGCAACGGCTATGTCCTCCTGGAAACTGCTGCACGCCTCCGCTTCTGCATGGCAATTCAGGGCCTTACCTCGAGGCAACTGCTTACGCTGAATGTCCCGTTAGCGACAAAGCATGGTAGGATGCTGACTTTCTCCTCGAGCAGAGTGACTTCAGGTACGAGGTCCTCGAAGAACCCTAAGCAGAGTGTTTTCTCATGGCATCTCAGACGGGGGCCATGACGAACACTTCCATGGCACGTCGCACTGGCTAGAAATGTGGTCCTGAGGCTGTTCCAGTGCTCTGGAGATGTAGCTCTCCTTAAGGAACGAGCAGTGTGTTGCCCATCACTCCGCATACACAGACGGCCTCAGAGGGACCGACCTTTGGGCCTCGATGTTGCTCAGCAGGCCCACAGGGGTCTGGAGGTACTCACTGATCTTGGAGGGAAAATGATGCACACCCGAGGGGCCTACGAGTCCTGAAAAGGGTACTTCCTTTAAAATAAAGCAGAACAGGGGCTTCCCTGGTGGCGCAGTGCTTGAGAATCTGCCTGCCAATGCAGGGGACACGGGTTCGAGCCCTGGTCTGGGAGGATCCCACATGCCGCGGAGCAACTGAGCCCGTGAGCCACAACTACTGAGCCTGCGCCTCTGGAGGCTGTGCTCCGCAACAAGAGAGGCCGCGATAGTGAGAGGCCTACGCACCACGATGAAGACCGGCCCCCACTTACCGCAACTGGAGAGAGCCCTAGCACAGAAACGAAGACACACCATAGCAATCAATCAATCAATCAATCAATCTTAAAAAAACAATAAAAAATAAAAAAAATAAAATAAAATAAAGCAGGACAGCGACTAAGACCTCATGGAAAGAGCTGCATGCCTCCCTTTCTGCGCGGCTACTCAGGGACTTACCTCGAGGCCAGTACTCACGTTGAGTTTCCCTTTAGCTCTAGAGCGTGGCAGGATGAGCTCCACCCCGGCCATCGAAGCACCCGGCTTACCTGGAGAATGCTCATTTTCTTCCCAGAGCCTTGCCTACAGTGGCTAGTGGCCTGTCAACAGCAGTCAATTTCAAGTAGCTTCAAGGCAGCATGAATGGAGCTTTCAAAATGGGAAAGCAAAGCTAGTTCCATCAGGCCCCCATTTCCACGGGCACACGCAGCATACATCCCTGTGCTTTATAACAAGTCCAAACAGACACAGGTTACCCAGTGGTTCCTTCCCTGAATCAACTCCTCGAAGCAGGGTGTTCTGCATCTAGCGAACTGCCTCAACCAAGGAACGCCCCAGCCAGGCCTCCGGGCCCATGGCTGTTCAAAAGCCTGCAGTGTTCCACGAGGAACTGGGCTTTCCTTGCAGTCGGAATGCAAGCCGACATTCTCCTGGAGGCAGGGTGACTTCAGGCAGGGGGTCCCAGATGGAATGTGAATCTGAGGGTTATTCTAAGTGCAGCTCAGACTAGGGCAATGAGTCAGACTTGCACGGCATGTTCGACCTGCTAGAATGGTGTTCGTGTATCTGTGGGAGCGCTGAGGAAATCAAGCTGTCCCAAGAAAGTGTGCAGTCTGTTGCCCTACACTCCGCATACACAGAGTGGCTCCGAAGGACTACAGGTCTGGATGTGGCTTGGCAGGCACACGGGGGCCGGAGGGTACTGAGTGTTCTTGCAGGGAATAGGGTGGCCACGCGAGTCTCCTAGATATCCTGCAAAGCGTACTGATGTTAAAATAATGCAGAGCAACGGCTATGTCCTCCTGGACACTGCTGCACGCCTCCGCTTCTGCATGGCAATTCAGGGCCTTACCTCGAGACAACTTCTTACGCTGAATGTCCCGTTAGCGACACAGCATGGTAGGATGCTGACTTTCTCCTCGAGCAGAGTGACTTCAGGTATGAGGTCCTCGAAGAATCCTAAGCAGAGTGTTTTCTCATGGCAGCTCTGACGGGGGCCATGACGAACACTTCCATGGCACGTGGCACTGGCTAGAAATGTGGTCCTGAGGCTGTTCCAGTGCTCTGGAAATATAGCTCTCCTTAAGGAACGAGCAGTGTGTTGCCCATCACTCCGCATACACAGACGGCCTCCGAGGGACAGACCTTTGGGCCTCGATGTTGCTCAGCAGGCCCACAGGGGTCTGGAGGTACTCACTGATCTTGGAGGGAAAATGATGCACCGCCGGGGGCCTACGAGTCCTGAGAAGGGTGCTTCCTTTAAAATAAAGCAGAACAGGGGCTCCCCTGGTGGCGCAGTGCTTGAGAATCTGCCTGCGAATGCAGGGGACATGGGTTCGAGCCCTGGTCTGGGAGGATCCTACATGCCGCGGAGCAACGGGGCCCGTGAGCCACAACTACTGAGCCTGCGCCTCTGGAGGCTGTGCTCCGCAACAAGAGATGCCGCGATAGTGAGAGGCCTAGGCACCGCGATGAAGAGCTGCCCCCACTTACCGCAGCTGGAGAGAGCTCTAGCACAGAAACGAAGACCCAACATAGCAATCAATCAATCAATCAATAAATCTTAAAAAAAGAATAAAAAATAAAAGAAATAAAATAAAACAAAGCAGAACAGCGACTAAGACCTCATGGAAAAAGCTGCATGCCTCCCTTTCTGCGCGGCTACTCAGGGACTTACCTCGAGGCCAGTACTCACGTTGAGTTTCCCTTTAGCTCTAGAGCGTGGCAGGATGAGCTCCACCCCGGCCATCGAAGCACCCGGCTTACCTGGAGAATGCTCATTTTCTTCCCAGAGCCATGCCTACAGTGGCTAGTGGCCTGTCAATAGCCCTCATTTTCAAGGAGCTTCAAGGCAGCATGAATGGAGCTTTCAGAATGGGCAAGCAAAGCTAGTTCCATCAGGCCCCCATTTCCACGGGCACACGCAGCATACATCCCTGTGCTTTATAACAAGTCCAAACAGACACAGGTTACCCAGTGGTTCCTTCCCTGAATCAACTCCTCGAAGCAGGGTGTTCTGCATCTAGCGAACTGCCTCAACCAAGGAACGCCCCAGCTAGGCCTCCGGGCCCGTGGCTGTTCAAAAGCCTGCAGTGTTACACGAGGAACTGGGCTTTCATTGCAGTCGGAATGCAAGCCAACATTCTCCTGGAGGCAGGGTGACTTCAGGCAGGGGGTCCGAGATGGAATGTGAATCCGAGGGTTATTCTAAGTGCAGCTCAGACTGGGGCAATGAGTCAGACTTGCACGGCATGTTCGACCGGCTAGAACGGTGTTCGTGTATCTGTGGGAGTGCTGAGGAAATCAAGCTGTCCCAAGAAAGAGTGCAGTCTGTTGCCCTACACTCGGCATACACAGAGTGGCTCCGAAGGGCTACGGGCCTGGTTGCGGCTTAACAGGCCCATGGGGGCCCGGGGGTACTCAGTGTTCTTGCAGGGAATAGGGTGCCCACGCGGGGTTCCTAGATGTCCAGCAAAGCGTACTGACATTAAACCAATGCAGAGCAACGGCTATGGCCTCCTGGAAACTGCTGCACGCCTCCGCTTCTGCATGGCAATTCAGGGCCTTACCTTGAGAGAACTGCTCACGCTGAGTGTCCCGTTAGCGACACAGCATGGTAGGATGCTGACTTTCTCCTCAAGCAGAGTGACTTCAGGTACGAGGTCGTCGAAGAATCCTAAGCAGTGTGTTTTCTCACGGCAGCTCAGACTGGGGCCATGACGAACACTTCCATGGCACGCCGCACTGGCTAGAAATGTGGTCCTTAGGCTGTTACAGTGCTCTGGAAATGTAGCTCTCCTTAAGGAACGAGCAGTGTGTTGCCCATCACTCCTCATACACTGAGGGCCTCCGAGGGAACGACCTTTGGGCTTCGATGTTGCTCAGCAGGCCCACAGGTGTCAGGAGGTACTCAGTGATCTTGGAGGGAAAATGACGCACACCCAAGGGGCCTACGAGTCCTGAAAAGGGTACTTCCTTTAAAATAAAGCAGAACAGGGGCTTCCCTGGGGGCACAGTGCTTGAGAATCTGCCTACCAATGCAGGGGACACGGGTTCGAGCCGTGGTCTGGGAGGATCCCACATGCCGCGGAGGAACTGGGCCCGTGAGCCACAACTACTGAGCCTGCGCCTCTGGAGGCTATGCTCCGCGACAAGAGAGGCCACGATAGTGAGAGGCGTATGCACCGCGATGGAGAGTGGCACCCACTTACCGCAACTGCAGAGAGCCCTAGCACAGAAACGCAGATCCAACATAGCAATCAATCAATCAATCAATAAATCTTAAAAAAAGAATAAAAAATAAAATAAATAAAATAAAACAAAGCAGAACAGCGACTAATACCTCATGGAAAAAGCTGCATGCCTCCCTTTCTGCGCGGCTACTCAGGGACTTACCTCGAGGAGAGTACTCACGTTGAGTTTCCCTTTAGCTCTAGAGCGTGGCAGGATGAGCTCCACCCCGGCCATCGAAGCACCCGGCTTACCTGGAGAATGCTCATTTTCTTCCCAGAGCCATGCCTACAGTGGCTAGTGGCCTGTCAACAGCAGTCAATTTCAAGTAGCTTCAAGGCAGCATGAATGGAGCTTTCAAAATGGGAAGGCAAGGCTAGTTCCATCAGGCCCCCATTTCCACGGGCACACGCAGCATACATCTCTGTGCTTTCTACCAAGTCTAAACAGACACAGGTTACCCAGTGGTTCCTTCCCTGAATCAACTCCTCGAAGCAGGGTGTTCTGCATCTAGCGAACTGCCTCAACCAAGGAACGCCCCAGCTAGGCCTCCGGGCCCGTGGCTCTTCAAAAGCCTGCAGTGTTACACGAGGAACTAGGCTTTCGTTGCAGTCGGAACGCAAGCCGACATTCTCCTGGAGGCAGGGTGACTTCAGGCAGGGAGTCCCAGATGGAATGCGAAGCCGAGGGTTATTCTAAGTGCAGCTCAGACTAGGGCAATGAGTCAGACTTGCTCGGCATGTTGGACCTCCTAAAAGGGTGTTCGTTTATCTGTGGGAGTGCTGAGAAAATCAAGCTGTCCCAAGAAAGAGTGCAGTCTGTTGCCCTACACTCGGCATACACAGAGTGGCTCCGAAGGACTACGGGTCTGGATGTGGCTTGGCAGCCCCACGGGGGCCTCAGTGTACTCAGTGTTCTTGCAGGGAATAGGGTGGCCACGCGAGGCTCCTCGATGTCCTGCAATGCGCACTGACGTTAAAATAATGCAGAGCAACGGCTATGTCCTCCTGGAAACTGCTGCACGCCTCCGCTTCTGCATGGCAATTCAGGGCCTTACCTCGAGACAACTGCTTACGCTGAATGTCCCGTTAGCGACACAGCATGGTAGGATGCTGACTTTCTCCTCGAGCAGAGTGACTTCAGGTACGAGGTCCTCGAAGAATCCTAAGCAGAGTGTTTTCTCATGGCAGCTCAGACGGGGGCCATGACGAACACTTCCATGGCACGTCGCACTGTCTAGAAATGTGGTCCTGAGGCGGTTCCAGTGCTCTGGAAATGTAGCTCTCCTTAAGGAACGAGCAGTGTGTTGCCCATCACTCCGCATACACAGACGGCCTCCGAGGGACCGACCTTTGGGACTCGATGTTGCTCAGCAGGCCCACAGGGGTCTGGAGGTACTCACTGATCTTGGAGGGAAAATGATGCACACCCAAGGGGCCTACGAGTCCTGAAAAGGGTACTTCCTTTAAAATAAAGCAGAACAGGGGCTTCCCTGGTGGCGCAGTGCTTGAGAATCTGCCTGCCAATGCAGGGGACACGGGTTCGAGCCCTGGTCTGGGAGGATCCCACATGCCGCGGAGCAACTGGGCCCGTGAGCCACAACTACTGAGCCTGCGCCTCTGGAGGCTGTGCTCCGCAACAAGAGAGGCCGCGATAGTGAGAGGCCTATGCAGCGCGATGAAGAGCGGCCCCCACTTACCGCAACTGGAGAGAGCTCTAGCACAGAAACGAAGACCCAACATGGCAATCAATCAATCAATCAATCAATCTTAAAAAAACAATAAAAAATAAAAAAAATAAAATAAAACAAAGCAGAACAGCGACTAAGTCCTCATGGAAAGAGCTGCATGCCTCCCTTTCTGCGCGGCTACTCAGGGACTTACCTCGAGGCCAGTACTCACGTTGAGTTTCCCTTTAGCTCTAGAGCGTCGCAGGATGTGCTCCACCCCGGCCATCGAAGCACCCGAATTACCTGGAGAAAACTCATATTCTTCCCAGAGCCATGCCTACATCAGCTGGGGTTCTATCAACAGCAGTCAATTACAAGTAGCTTCAAGGCAGCATGAATGGAGCTTTCAAAATGGGAAAGCAAGGCTAGTTCCATCAGGCCCCCTTTTGAAGGGCACACGCAGCATACATCCCTGTGCTTTCTCACAAGTCCAAACAGACACAGGTTACCCAGTGGTTCCTTCCCTGAATCAACTCCTCGAAGCAGGGTTTTCTGCATCTAGCGTCCTGCCTCAACCAAGGAGCGCCCCAGCTAAGCCTCCGGGCCCGTGGCTCTTCAAAAGCCTGCAGTGTTACACGAGGAACTGGGCTTTAACTGCAGTCGGAACGCAAGCCGACATTCTCCTGGAGGCCGGGTGACTTCAGGCAGGGGGTCTCAGATGAAATGCAAAGCCGAGGGTTATTCTAAGTGCAGCTCAGACTACTGCAATGAGTCAGACTTGCACAGAATATTGGACCTGCTAGAAAGGTGTTCGTGGACCAGTGGGAGTGTTGAGGAAATCAAGCTGTCCCAAGAAAGTGTGCAGTCTGTTGCCCTACACTTGGCATACACAGAGTGGCTCCGAAGGGCTACGGGCCTGGTTGCGGCTTAACAGGCCCATGGGGGCCCGCGGGTACTCAGTGTTCTTGCAGGGAATAGGGTGCCCACGCGGGGTTCCTAGATGTCCTGCAAAGCGTACTGACATTAAAACAATGCAGAGCAACGACTATGGCCTCCTGGAAACTGCTGCACGCCTCCGCTTCTGCATGGCAATTCAGGGCCTTACCTCGAGAGAACTGCTCACGCTGAGTGTCCCGTTAGCGACGCAGCATGGTAGGATGCTGACTTTCTCCTCGAGCAGAGTGACTTCAGGTACGAGGTCCTCGAAGAACCCTAAGCAGAGTGTTTTCTCATGGCAGCTCAGACGGGGGCCATGACGAACACTTCCATGGCACGTCGCACTGGCTAGAAATGTGGTCCTGAGGCTGTTCCAGTGCTCTGGAAATGTAGCTCTCCTTAAGGAACGAGCAGTGTGTTGCCCATCACTCCGCATACACAGACGGCCTCCGAGGGACCGACCTTTGGGCCTCGATGTTGCTCAGCAGGCCCACAGGGACCTGGAGGTACTCACTGATCTTGGAGGGAAAATGATGCACACCAAAGGAGCCGACGAGTCCTGAAAAGGGTACTTCCTTTAAAATAAAGCAGAACAGGGGCTTCCCTGGTGGCGCAGTGCTTGAGAATCTGCCTGCCAATGCAGGGGACACGGGTTCGAGCCCTGGTCTGGGAGGATCCCACATGCCGCGGAGCAACTGGGCCCGTGAGCCACATCTACTGAGCCTGCGCCTCTGGAGGCTGTGCTCCGCAACAAGAGAGGCCGCGATAGTGAGAGGCCTACGCACCACGATGAAGACCAGCCCCCACTTACCACAACTGGAGAGAGCTCTAGCACAGAAACGAAGACCCAACATAGCAATCAATCAATCAATCAATCAATCTTAAAAAAACAATAAAAAATAAAAAAAATAAAATAAAATAAAGCAGGACAGCGACTAAGACCTCATGGAAAGAGCTGCATGCCTCCCTTTCTGCGCGGCTACTCAGGGACTTACCTCGAGGCCAGTACTCACGTTGAGTTTCCCTTTAGCTCTAGAGCGTGGCAGGATGAGCTCCACCCCGGCCATCGAAGCACCCGGCTTACCTGGAGAATGCTCATTTTCTTCCCAGAGCCTTGCCTACAGTGGCTAGTGGCCTGTGAACAGCAGTCAATTTCAAGTAGCTTCAAGGCAGCATGAATGGAGCTTTCAAAATGGGAAAGCAAAGCTAGTTCCATCAGGCCCCCATTTCCACGGGCACACGCAGCATACATCTCTGTGCTTTCTACAAAGTCCAAACAGACACAGGTTACCCATTGGTTCCTTCCCTGAATCAACTCCTCGAAGCAGGGTGTTCTGCATCTAGTGAACTGCCTCAACCAAGGAACGCCCCAGCTAGGCCTCCGGGCCCGTGGCTCTTCAACAGCCTGACGTGTTACACGAGGAACTGGGCTTTCGTTGCAGTCGGAACGCAAGCCGACATTCTCCTGGAGGCAGGGTGACTTCAGGCAGGGAGTCCCAGATGGAATGCGAAGCCGAGGGTTATTCTAAGTGCAGCTCAGACTAGGGCAATGAGTCAGACTTGCACGGCATGTTCGACCGGCTAGAACGGTGTTCGTGTATCTGTGGGAGTGCTGAGGAAATCAAGCTGTCCCAAGAAAGAGTGCAGTCTGTTGCCCTACACTCGGCATACACAGAGTGGCTCCGAAGGACTACAGGTCTGGATGTGGCTTGGCAGGCCCACGGGGGCCTGAGTGTACTCAGTGTTCTTGCAGGGAATAGGGTGGCCACGCGAGGCTCCTAGATGTCCTGCAAAGCGTACTGACGTTAACATAATGCAGAGCAACGGCTATGTCCTCCTGGAAACTGCTGCACGCCTCCGCTTCTGCATGGCAATTCAGGGCCTTACCTCGAGACAACTGCTTACGCTGAATGTCCCGTTAGCGACACAGCATGGTAGGATGCTGACTTTCTCCTCGAGCAGAGTGACTTCAGGTACGAGGTCCTCGAAGAACCCTAAGCAGAGTGTTTTCTCATGGCAGCTCAGACGGGGGCCATGACGAACACTTCCATGGCACGTCGCACTGGCTAGAAATGTGGTCCTGAGGCTGTTCCAGTGCTCTGGAAATGTAGCTCTCCTTAAGGAACGAGCAGTGTGTTGCCCATCACTCCGCATACACAGACGGCCTCCGAGGGACCGACCTTTGGGCCTCGATGTTGCTCAGCAGGCCCACAGGGGTCTGGAGGTACTCACTGATCTTGGAGGGAAAATGATGCACACCCGAGGGGCCTACGAGTCCTGAAAAGGGTACTTCCTTTAAAATAAAGCAGAACAGCGGCTTCCCTGGTGGCGCAGTGGTTGAGAATCTGCCTGCCAATGCAGGGGACACGGGTTCGAGACCTGGTCTGGGAGGATCCTACATGCCGCGGAGCAACTGAGCCCTTGAACCACAAATACTGCGCCTGCGCCTCTGGATGCTGTGCTCCGCGACAAGAGAGGCCACGATAGTGAGAGGCCTACGCACCGCGAAGAAGAGTGGACCCCACTTACCGCAACTGAAGAGAGCCCTAGCACAGAAACGCAGACCCAACATAGCAATCAATCAATCAATCAATAAATCATAAAATAAGAATAAAAAATAAAATAAATAAAATAAAACAAAGCAGAACAGCGACTAAGACCTCATGGAAAGAGCTGCATGCCTCCCTTTCTGCGCGGCTACACAGGGACTTACCTCGAGGCCAGTACTCACGTTGAGTTTCCCTTTAGCTCTAGAGCATGGCAGGATGAGCTCCACCCCGGCCATCGAAGCACCCGGCTTACCTGGAGAATGCTCATTTTCTTCCCAGAGCCTTGCCTACAGTGGCTAGTGGCCTGTCAACAGCAGTCAATTTCAAGTAGCTTCAAGGCAGCATGAATGGAGCTTTCAAAATGGGAAAGCAAGGCTAGTTCCATCAGGCCCCCATTTCCAAGGGCACATGCAGCATACATCTCTGTGCTTTCTACCAAGTCCAAATAGACACAGGTTAACCAGTGGTTCCTTCCCTGAATCAACTCCTCGAAGCAGGGTGTTCTGCATCTAGCGAACTGCCTCAACCAAGGAACGCCCCAGCTAGGCCTCCGGGCCCGTGGCTGTTCAAAAGCCTGCAGTGTTACACGAGGAACTGGGCTTTCATTGCAGTCGGAATTCAAGCCGACATTCTCCAGGAGGCAGGGTGACTTCAGGCAGGGGGTCCGAGATGGAATGTGAATCCGAGGGTTTTTCTAATTGCAGCTCAGACTAGGGCAATGAGTCAGACTTGCACGGCATGTTCGACTGGCTAGAACGGTGTTCGTGTATCTGTGGGAGTGCTGAGGAAATCAAGCTGTCCCAAGAAAGAGTGCAGTCTGTTGCCCTACACTCGGCATAAAGAGAGTGGCTCCGAAGGTCTACGGGTCTGGATGTGGCTTGGCAGGCCCACGGGGGCCTGAGGGTACTCAGTGTTCTTGCAGGCAATAGGGTGCCCACGCGAGGCTCCTAGATGTCCTGCAAAGCGTACTGACATTAAAATAATGCAGAGCAACGGCTATGTCCTCCTGGAAACTGCTGCACGCCTCCGCTTCTGCATGGCAATTCAGGGCCTTACCTCGAGACAACTGCTTACGCTGAATGTCCCGTTAGCGACACAGCATGGTAGGATGCTGACTTTCTCCTCGAGCAGAGTGACTTCAGGTACGAGGTCCTCGAAGAATCCTAAGCAGAGTGTTTTGTCATGGCAGCTCAGACGGGGGCCATGACGAACATTTGCATGGCACGTCGCACTGGCTAGAAATGTGGTCCTGAGGCTGTTCCAGTGCTCTGGAAATGTAGCTCTCCTTAAGGAACGAGCAGTGTGTTGCCCATCACTCCGCATACACAGACGGCCTCCGAGAGACCGACCTTTGGGCCTCGATGTTGCTCAGCAGGCCCACAGGGGTCTGGAGGTACTCACTGATCTTGGAGGGAAAATGATGCACACCTAAGGGGCTGACGAGTCCTGAAAAGGGTACTTCCTTTAAAATAAAGCAGAACAGGGGCTCCCCTGGTGGCGCAGTGGTTGAGAATCTGCCTGCCAATGCAGGGGACACGGGTTCGAGCCCTGGTCTGGGAGGATCCCACATGCCGCGGAGCAACGGGGCCCGTGAGCCACAACTACTGAGCCTGCGCCTCTGGAGGCTGTGCTCCGCAACAACAGATGCCGCGATAGTGAGAGGCCTAGGCACCGCGATGAAGAGCTGCCCCCACTTACCGCAGCTGGAGAGAGCTCTAGCACAGAAACGAAGACCCAACATAGCAATCAATCAATCAATCAATCTTAAAAAAACAATAAAAAATAAAAGAAATAAAATAAAATAAAGCAGGACAGCGACTAAGACCTCATGGAAAGAGCTGCAAGCCTCCCTTTCTGCGCGGCTACTCAGGGACTTACCTCGAGGCCAGTACTCACGTTGAGTTTCCCTTTAGCTCTAGAGCGTGGCAGGATGAGCTCCACCCCGGCCATCGAAGCACCCGATGTACGTGGAGAAAGCTCATTTTCTTCCCAGAGCCATGACTATAGCAGCTGGGGTTCTATCAACAGCAATCAATTTCAAGTAGCTTCAAGGCAGCATGAATGGAGCTTTCAAAATGGGAAAGCAAAGCTAGTTCCATCAGGCCCCCATTTCCACGGGCACACGCAGCATACATCTCTGTGCTTTCTACAAAGTCCAAACAGACACAGGTTACCCAGTGGTTCCTTCCCTGAATCAACTCCTCGAAGCAGGGTTTTCTGCATCTAGTGAACTGCCTCAACCAAGGAACGCCCCAGCTAGGCCTCCGGGCCCGTGGCTCTTCAAAAGCCTGACGTGTTACACGAGGAACTGGGCTTTCGTTGCAGTCGGAAAGCAAGCCGACATTCTCCTGGAGGCAGGGTGACTTCAGGCAGGGAGTCCCAGATGGAATGCGAAGCCGAGGGTTATTCTAAGTGCAGCTCAGACTAGGGCAATGAGTCAGACTTGCACGGCATGTTCGACCGGCTAGAACGGTGTTTGTGTATCTGTGGGAGTGCTGAGGAAATCAAGCTGTCCCAAGAAAGAGTGCAGTCTGTTGCCCTACACTCGGCATAAACAGAGTGGCTCCGAAGGTCTACGGGTCTGGATGTGGCTTGGCAGGCCCACGGGGGCCTGAGGGTACTCAGTGTTCTTGCAGGGAATAGGGTGCCCACGCGAGGCTCCTAGATGTCCTGCAAAGCGTACTGACGTTAAAATAATGCAGAGCAATGGCTATGGCCTCCTGGAAACTGCTGCACGCCTCCGCTTCTGCATGGCAATTCAGGGCCTTACCTCGAGACAAGTGCTTACGCTGAATGTCCCGTTAGCGACACAGCATGGTAGGATGCTGACTTTCTCCTCGAGCAGAGTGACTTCAGGTACGAGGTCCTCAAAGAACCCTAAGCAGAGTGTTTTCTCATGGCAGCTCAGACGTGGGCCATGACGAACACTTCCATGGCACGTCGCACTGGCTAGAAATGTGGTCCTGAGGCTGTTCCAGTGCTCTGGAAATGTAGCTGTCCTTAAGGAATGAGCAGTGTGTTGCCCATCACTCCGCATACACAGACGGCCTCCGAGGGACCGACCTTTGGGCCTCGATGTTGCTCAGCAGGCCCACAGGGGTCTGGAGGTACTCACTGATCTTGGAGGGAAAATGATGCACACCAAAGGAGCCGACGAGTCCTGAAAAGGGTACTTCCTTTAAAATAAAGCAGAACAGGGGCTTCCCTGGTGGCGCAGTGCTTGAGAATCTGCCTGCCAATGCAGGGGACACGGGTTCAAGCCCTGGTCTGGGAGGATCCCACATGCCGCGGAGCAACTGGGCCCGTGAGCCACATCTACTGAGCCTGCGCCTCTGGAGGCTGTGCTCCGCAACAAGAGAGGCCGCGATAGTGAGAGGCCTACGCACCACGATGAAGACCAGCCCCCACTTACCACAACTGGAGAGAGCTCTAGCACAGAAACGAAGACCCAACATAGCAATCAATCAATCAATCAATCAATCTTAAAAAAACAATAAAAAATAAAAAAAATAAAATAAAATAAAGCAGGACAGCGACTAAGACCTCATGGAAAGAGCTGCATGCCTCCCTTTCTGCGCGGCTACTCAGGGACTTACCTCGAGGCCAGTACTCACGTTGAGTTTCCCTTTAGCTCTAGAGCGTGGCAGGATGAGCTCCACCCCGGCCATCGAAGCACCCGGCTTACCTGGAGAATGCTCATTTTCTTCCCAGAGCCTTGCCTACAGTGGCTAGTGGCCTGTGAACAGCAGTCAATTTCAAGTAGCTTCAAGGCAGCATGAATGGAGCTTTCAAAATGGGAAAGCAAAGCTACTTCCATCAGGCCCCCATTTCCACGGGCACACGCAGCATACATCTCTGTGCTTTCTACAAAGTCCAAACAGACACAGGTTACCCATTGGTTCCTTCCCTGAATCAACTCCTCGAAGCAGGGTGTTCTGCATCTAGTGAACTGCCTCAACCAAGGAACGCCCCAGCTAGGCCTCCGGGCCCGTGGCTCTTCAAAAGCCTGACGTGTTACACGAGGAACTGGGCTTTCGTTGCAGTCGGAACGCAAGCCGACATTCTCCTGGAGGCAGGGTGACTTCAGGCAGGGAGTCCCAGATGGAATGCGAAGCCGAGGGTTATTCTAAGTGCAGCTCAGACTAGGGCAATGAGTCAGACTTGCACGGCATGTTCGACCGGCTAGAACGGTGTTCGTGTATCTGTGGGAGTGCTGAGGAAATCAAGCTGTCCCAAGAAAGAGTGCAGTCTGTTGCCCTACACTCGGCATACACAGAGTGGCTCCGAAGGGCTACGGGCCTCGTTGCGGCTTAACAGGCCCATGGGGGCCCGGGGGTACTCAGTGTTCTTGCAGGGAATAGGGTGCCCACGCGGGGTTCCTAGATGTCATGCAAAGCGTACTGACATTAAAACAATGCAGAGCAACGGCTATGGCCTCCTGGAAACTGCTGCACGCCTCCGCATCTGCATGGCAATTCAGGGCCTTACCTTGAGAGAACTGCTCACGCTGAGTGTCCCGTTAGTGACACAGCATGGTAGGATGCTGACTTTCTCCTCAAGCAGAGTGACTTCAGGTACGAGGTCGTCGAAGAATCCTAAGCAGTCTGTTTTCTCACGGCAGCTCAGACGGGGGCCATGACGAACACTTCCATGGCACGCCGCACTGGCTAGAAATGTGGTCTTGAGGCTGTTTCAGTGCTCTGGAAATGTAGCTCTCCTTAAGGAACGAGCAGTGTGTTGCCCATCACTCCTCATACACTGAGGGCCTCTGAGGCAACGACCTTTGGGCTTCGATGTTGCTCAGCAGGCCCACAGGTGTCTGGAGGTACTCAGTGATCTTGGAGGGAAAATGACGCACACCCAAGGGGCCTACGAGTCCTGAAAAGGGTACTTCCTTTAAAATAAAGCAGAACAGGGGCTTCCCTGGGGGCGCAGTGCTTGAGAATCTGCCTGCCAATGCAGGGGACACGGGTTCAAGCCGTGGTCTGGGAGGATCCCACATGCCGCAGAGCAACTGGGCCCGTGAGCCACAACTACTGAGCCTGTGCCTTTGGAGGCTGTGCTCCGCGACAAAAGAGGCCACGATAGTGAGAGGCGTATGCACCGCGATGAAGAGTGGCCCCCACTTACCGCAACTGCAGAGAGCCCTAGCACAGAAACGCAGATCCAACATAGCAATCAATCAATCAATCAATAAATCTTAAAAAAAGAATAAAAAATAAAATAAATAAAATAAAACAAAGCAGAACAGCGACTAACACCTCATGGAAAAGGCTGCATGCCTCCCTTTCTGCGCGGCTACTCAGGGACTTACCTCGAGGCCAGTACTCACGTTGAGTTTCCCTTTAGCTCTAGAGCGTGGCAGGATGAGCTCCACCCCGGCCATCGAAGCACCCGGCTTACCTGGAGAATGCTCATTTTCTTCCCAGAGCCATGCCTACAGTGGCTAGTGGCCTGTCAACAGCAGTCAATTTCAAGTAGCTTCAAGGCAGCATGAATGGAGCTTTCAAAATGGGAAAGCAAGGCTAGTTCCATCAGGCCCCCATTTCCACGGGCACACGCAGCATACATCTCTGTGCTTTCTACCAAGTCTAAACAGACACAGGTTACCCAGTGGTTCCTTCCCTTAATCAACTCCTCGAAGCAGGGTGTTCTGCATCTAGCGAACTGCCTCAACGAAGGAACGCCCCAGCTAGGCCTCCGGGCCCGTGGCTCTTCAAAAGCCTGCAGTGTTACACGAGGAACTGGGATTTCATTGCAGTCGGAACGCAAGCCGACATTCTCCTGGAGGCAGGGTGACTTCAGGCAGGGAGTCCCAGATGGAATGCGAAGCCGAGGGTTATTCTAAGTGCAGCTCAGACTAGGGCAATGAGTCAGACTTGCTCGGCATGTTGGACCTGCTAAAACGGTGTTCGTTTATCTGTGGGAGTGCTGAGGAAATCAAGCTGTCCCAAGAAAGAGTGCAGTCTGGTTGCCCTACACTCAGCATACACAGAGTGGCTCCGAAGGTCTACGGGTCTGGATGTGGCTTGGCAGGCCCACGGGGGCCTGAGTGTACACAGTGTTCTTGCAGGGAATAGGGTGCCCACGCGAGGCTCCTAGATGTCCTGCAAAGCGCACTGACGTTAAAATAATGCAGAGCAACGGCTATGTCCTCCTGGAAACTGCTGCACGCCTCCGTTTCTGCATGGCAATTCAGGGCCTTACCTCGAGACAACTGCTTATGCTGAATGTCCCGTTAGCGACACAGCATGGTAGGATGCTGACTTTCTCCTCGAGCAGAGTGACTTCAGGTACGAGGTCCTCGAAGAATCCTAAGCAGAGTGTTTTCTCATGGCAGCTCTGACGGGGGCCATGACGAACACTTCCATGGCATGTCGCACTGGCTAGAAATGTGGTCCTGAGGCTGTTCCAGTGCTCTGGAAAGGTAGCTCTCTTTAAGGAACGAGCAGTGTGTTGCCCATCACTCTGCATACACAGACGGCCTCCGAGGGACCGACCTTTGGGCCTCGATGTTGCTCAGCAGGCCCACAGGGGTCTGGAGGTCCTCAGTGATCTTGGAGGGAAAATGATGCACCGCCGGGTGCCAACGAGTCCTGAAAAGGGTACTTCCTTTAAAATAAAGTAGAACAGGGGCTTCCCTGGTGGCGCAGTGGTTGAGAATCTGCCTGCCAATGCAGGGGACACGGGTTCGAGCCCTGGTCTGGGAGGATCCTACATGCCGCGGAGCAACTGGGCCCGTGAACCACAAATACTGAGCCTGCGCCTCTGGATGCTGTGCTCCGCGACAAGAGAGGCCACGATAGTGAGAGGCCTACGCACCGCGATGAAGAGTGGCCCCCACTTACGGCAACTGGAGAGAGCCCTAGCACAGAAACTCAGACCCAACATAGCAATAAATCAATCAATCAATAAATCTTAAAAAAAGAATAAAAAATAAAATAAATAAAATAAAACAAAGCAGAACAGCGACTAAGACCTCATAGAAAAAGCTGCATGCCTCCCTTTCTGCGCGGCTACTCAGGGACTTACCTCGAGGCCAGTACTCACGTTGAGTTTCCCTTTAGCTCTAGAGCGTGGCAGGATGAGCTCCACCCCGGCCATCGAAGCACCCGGCTTACCTGGAGAATGCTCATTTTCTTCCCAGAGCCATGCCTACAGTGGCTAGTGGCTTGTCAATAGCAGTCATTTTCAAGGAGCTTCAAGGCAGCATGAATGGAGCTTTCAGAATGGGAAAGCAAAGCTAGTTCCATCAGGTCCCCATTTCCACGGGCACACGCAGCATACATCCCTGTGCTTTATAACAAGTCCAAACAGACACAGGTTACCCAGTGGTTCCTTCCCTGAATCAACTCCTCGAAGCAGGGTGTTCTGCATCTAGCGAACTGCCTCAACCAAGGAACGCCCCAGCTAGGCCTCCGGGCCCGTGGCTGTTCAAAAGCCTGCAGTGTTACACGAGGAACTGGGCTTTCCTTGCAGTCGGAATGCAAGCCGACATTCTCCTGGAGGCAGGGTGACTTCAGGCAGGGGATCCTAGATGGAATGCGAATCCGAGGGTTATTCTAAGTGCAGCTCAGACTAGGGCAATGAGTCAGACTTGCACGGCATGTTCGACCTGCTAGAACGGTGTTCGTGTATCTGTGGGAGTGCTGAGGAAATCAAGCTGTCCCAAGAAAGAGTGCAGTCTGTTGCCCTACACTCGGCATAAACAGAGTGGCTCCGAAGGTCTACGGGTCTGGATGTGGCTTGGCAGGCCCACGGGGGCCTGAGGGTACTCAGTGTTCTTGCAGGGAATAGGGTGCCCACGCGAGGCTCCTAGATGTCCTGCAAAGCGTACTGACGTTAAAATAATGCAGAGCAATGGCTATGGCCTCCTGGAAACTGCTGCACGCCTCCGCTTCTGCATGGCAATTCAGGGCCTTACCTCGAGACAACTGCTTACGCTGAATGTCCCGTTAGCGACACAGCATGGTAGGATGCTGACTTTCTCCTCGAGCAGAGTGACTTCAGGTACGAGGTCCTCGAAGAATCCTAAGCAGAGTGTTTTCTCATGGCAGCTCAGACGGTGGCCATGACGAACATTTGCATGGCACGTCGCACTGGCTAGAAATGTGGTCCTGAGGCTGTTCCAGTGCTCTGGAAATGTAGCTCTCCTTAAGGAACGAGCAGTGTGTTGCCCATCACTCCGCATACACAGACGGCCTCCGAGAGACCGACCTTTGGGCCTCGATGTTGCTCAGCAGGCCCACAGGGGTCTGGAGGTACTCACTGATCTTGGAGGGAAAATGATGCACACCTAAGGGGCCGACGAGTCCTGAAAAGGGTACTTCCTTTAAAATAAAGCAGAACAGGGGCTCCCCTGGTGGCGCAGTGCTTGAGAATCTGCCTGCCAATGCAGGGGACACGGGTTCGAGCCCTGGTCTGGGAGGAACCCACATGCCGCGGAGCAACGGGGCCCGTGAGCCACAACTACTGAGCCTGCGCCTCTGGAGGCTGTGCTCCGCAACAAGAGATGCCGCGATAGTGAGAGGCCTAGGCACCGCGATGAAGAGCTGCCCCCACTTACCGCAGCTGGAGAGAGCTCTAGCACAGAAACAAAGACCCAACATAGCAATCAATCAATCAATCAATCAATCTTAAAAAAACCAAAAAAAATAAAAAAAATAAAATAAAATAAAGCAGGACAGCGACTAAGACCTCATGGAAAGAGCTGCATGCCTCCCTTTCTGCGCGGCTACTCAGGGACTTACCTCGAGGCCAGTACTCACGTTGAGTTTCCCTTTAGCTCTAGAGCATGGCAGGATGAGCTCCACCCCGGCCATCGAAGCACCCGGCTTACCTGGAGAATGCTCATTTTCTTCCCAGAGCCATGCCTACAGTGGCTAGTGGCCTGTCAACAGCAGTCAATTTCAAGTAGCTTCAAGGCAGCATGAATGGAGCTTTCAGAATGGGAAAGCAAAGCTAGTTCCATCAGGCCCCCATTTCCAAGGGCACATGCAGCATACATCTCTGTGCTTTCTACCAAGTCCAAATAGACACAGGTTAACCAGTGGTTCCTTCCCTGAATCAACTCCTCGAAGCAGGGTGTTCTGCATCTAGTGAACTGCCTCAACCAAGGAACGCCACAGCTAGGCCTCCGGGCCCGTGGCTGTTCAAAAGCCTGCAGTGCTACACGAGGAACTGGGCTTTCATTGCAGTCGGAACGCAAGCCAACATTCTCCAGGAGGCAGGGTGACTTCAGGCAGGGGGTCCGAGATGGAATGTGAATCCGAGGGTTATTCTAATTGCAGCTCAGACTAGGGCAATGAGTCAGACTTGCACGGCATGTTCGACCTGCTAAAATGGTGTTCGTGTATCTGTGGGAGCGCTGAGGAAATCAAGCTGTCCCAAGAAAGAGTGCAGTCTGTTGCCCTACACTCCGCATACACAGAGTGGCTCCGAAGGACTACAGGTCTGGATGTGGCTTGGCAGGCACACGGGGGCCGGAGGGTACTGAGTGTTCTTGCAGGGAATAGGGTGGCCACACGAGTCTCCTAGATATCCTGCAAAGCGTACTGATGTTAAAATAATGCAGAGCAACGGCTATGTCCTCCTGGAAACTGCTGCACGCCTCCGCTTCTGCATGGCAATTCAGGGCCTTACCTCGAGACAACTGCTTACGCTGAATGTCCCGTTAGCGACACAGCATGGTAGGATGCTGACTTTCTCCTCGAGCAGAGTGACTTCATGTATGAGGTCCTCGAAGAATCCTAAGCAGAGTGTTTTCTCATGGCAGCTCTGACGGGGGCCATGACGAACACTTCCATGGCACGTGGCACTGGCTAGAAATGTGGTCCTGAGGCTGTTCCAGTGCTCTGGAAATATAGCTCTCCTTAAGGAACGAGCAGTGTGTTGCCCATCACTCCGCATACACTGAGGGCCTCCGAGGGACCGACCTTTGGGCCTCGATGTTGCTCAGCAGGCCCACAGGGGTCTGGAGGTCCTCAGTGATCTTGGAGGGAAAATGACGCACACCCAAGGGGCCTACGAGTCCTGAAAAGGGTACTTCCTTTAAAATAAAGCAGAACAGGGGCTTCCCTGGGGGCGCAGTGCTTGAGAATCTGCCTGCCAATGCAGGGGACACGGGTTCAAGCCGTGGTCTGGGAGGATCCCACATGCCGCAGAGCAACTGGGCCCGTGAGCCACAACTACTGAGCCTGTGCCTTTGGAGGCTGTGCTCCGCGACAAAAGAGGCCACGATAGTGAGAGGCGTATGCACCGCGATGAAGAGTGGCCCCCACTTACCGCAACTGCAGAGAGCCCTAGCACAGAAACGCAGATCCAACATAGCAATCAATCAATCAATCAATAAATCTTAAAAAAAGAATAAAAAATAAAATAAATAAAATAAAACAAAGCAGAACAGCAACTAACACCTCATGGAAAAAGCTGCATGCCTCCCTTTCTGCGCGGCTACTCAGGGACTTACCTCGAGGCCAGTTCTCACGTTGAGTTTCCCTTTAGCTCTAGAGCATGGCAGGATGAGCTCCACCCCGGCCATCGAAGCACCCGGCTTACCTGGAGAATGCTCATTTTCTTCCCAGAGCCATGCCTACAGTGGCTAGTGGCCTGTCAACAGCAGTCAATTTCAAGTTGCTTCAAGGCAGCATGAATGGAACTTTCAGAATGGGAAAGCAAAGCTAGTTCCATCAGGCCCCCATTTCCAAGGGCACATGCAGCATACATCGCTGTGCTTTCTACCAAGTCCAAATAGACACAGGTTACCCAGTGGTTCCTTCCCTGAATCAACTCCTCGAAGCAGGGTTTTCTGCATCTAGTGAACTGCCTCAACCAAGGAACGCCCCAGCTAGGCCTCCGGGCCCGTGGCTCTTCAAAAGCCTGACGTGTTACACGAGGAACTGGGCTTTCGTTGCAGTCGGAAAGCAAGCCGACATTCTCCTGGAGGCAGGGTGACTTCAGGCAGGGAGTCCCAGATGGAATGCGAAGCCGAGGGTTATTCTAAGTGCAGCTCAGATTGGGCAATGAGTCAGACTTGCACGGCATGTTCGACCGGCTAGAACGGTGTTTGTGTATCTGTGGGAGTGCTGAGGAAATCAAGCTGTCCCAAGAAAGAGTGCAGTCTGTTGCCCTACACTCGGCATAAACAGAGTGGCTCCGAAGGTCTACGGGTCTGGATGTGGCTTGGCAGGCCCACGGGGGCCTGAGGGTACTCAGTGTTCTTGCAGGCAATAGGGTGCCCACGTGAGGCTCCTAGATGTCCTGCAAAGCGTACTGACATTAAAATAATGCAGAGCAACGGCTATGTCCTCCTGGAAACTGCTGCACGCCTCCGCTTCTGCATGGCAATTCAGGGCCTTACCTCGAGACAACTGCTTACGCTGAATGTCCCGTTAGCGACACAGCATGGTAGGATGCTGACTTTCTCCTCGAGCAGAGTGACTTCAGGTACGAGGTCCTCGAAGAATCCTAAGCAGAGTGTTTTCTCATGGCAGCTCAGACGGGGGCCATGACGAACATTTGCATGGCACGTCGCACTGGCTAGAAATGTGGTCCTGAGGCTGTTCCAGTGCTCTGGAAATGTAGCTCTCCTTAAGGAACGAGCAGTGTGTTGCCCATCACTCCGCATACACAGACGGCCTCCGAGAGACCGACCTTTGGGCCTCGATGTTGCTCAGCAGGCCCACAGGGGTCTGGAGGTACTCACTGATCTTGGAGGGAAAATGATGCACACCTAAGGGGCTGACGAGTCCTGAAAAGGGTACTTCCTTTAAAATAAAGCAGAACAGGGGCTCCCCTGGTGGCGCAGTGGTTGAGAATCTGCCTGCCAATGCAGGGGACACGGGTTCGAGCCCTGGTCTGGGAGGATCCCACATGCCGCGGAGCAACGGGGCCCGTGAGCCACAACTACTGAGCCTGCGCCTCTGGAGGCTGTGCTCCGCAACAAGAGATGCCGCGATAGTGAGAGGCCTAGGCACCGCGATGAAGAGCTGCCCCCACTTACCGCAGCTGGAGAGAGCTCTAGCACAGAAACGAAGACCCAACATAGCAATCAATCAATCAATCAATCTTAAAAAAACAATAAAAAATAAAAGAAATAAAATAAAATAAAGCAGGACAGCGACTAAGACCTCATGGAAAGAGCTGCAAGCCTCCCTTTCTGCGCGGCTACTCAGGGACTTACCTCGAGGCCAGTACTCACGTTGAGTTTCCCTTTAGCTCTAGAGCGTGGCAGGATGAGCTCCACCCCGGCCATCGAAGCACCCGATGTACGTGGAGAAAGCTCATTTTCTTCCCAGAGCCATGACTATAGCAGCTGGGGTTCTATCAACAGCAATCAATTTCAAGTAGCTTCAAGGCAGCATGAATGGAGCTTTCAAAATGGGAAAGCAAAGCTAGTTCCATCAGGCCCCCATTTCCACGGGCACACGCAGCATACATCTCTGTGCTTTCTACAAAGTCCAAACAGACACAGGTTACCCAGTGGTTCCTTCCCTGAATCAACTCCTCGAAGCAGGGTTTTCTGCATCTAGTGAACTGCCTCAACCAAGGAACGCCCCAGCTAGGCCTCCGGGCCCGTGGCTCTTCAAAAGCCTGACGTGTTACACGAGGAACTGGGCTTTCGTTGCAGTCGGAAAGCAAGCCGACATTCTCCTGGAGGCAGGGTGACTTCAGGCAGGGAGTCCCAGATGGAATGCGAAGCCGAGGGTTATTCTAAGTGCAGCTCAGACTAGGGCAATGAGTCAGACTTGCACGGCATGTTCGACCGGCTAGAACGGTGTTTGTGTATCTGTGGGAGTGCTGAGGAAATCAAGCTGTCCCAAGAAAGAGTGCAGTCTGTTGCCCTACACTCGGCATAAACAGAGTGGCTCCGAAGGTCTACGGGTCTGGATGTGGCTTGGCAGGCCCACGGGGGCCTGAGGGTACTCAGTGTTCTTGCAGGGAATAGGGTGCCCACGCGAGGCTCCTAGATGTCCTGCAAAGCATACTGACGTTAAAATAATGCAGAGCAATGGCTATGGCCTCCTGGAAACTGCTGCACGCCTCCGCTTCTGCATGGCAATTCAGGGCCTTACCTCGAGACAAGTGCTTACGCTGAATGTCCCGTTAGCGACACAGCATGGTAGGATGCTGACTTTCTCCTCGAGCAGAGTGACTTCAGGTACGAGGTCCTCGAAGAACCCTAAGCAGAGTGTTTTCTCATGGCAGCTCAGACGGGGGCCATGACGAACACTTCCATGGCACGTCGCACTGGCTAGAAATGTGGTCCTGAGGCTGTTCCACTGCTCTGGAAATGTAGCTCTCCTTACGGAATGAGCAGTGTGTTGCCCATAACTCCGCATACACAGACGGCCTCCGAGGGACCGACCTTTGGGCCTCGATGTTGCTCAGCAGGCCCACAGGGGTCTGGAGGTACTCACTGATCTTGGAGGGAAAATGATGCACACCCGAGGGGCCTACGAGTCCTGAAAAGGGTACTTCCTTTAAAATAAAGCAGAACAGGGGCTTCCCTGGTGGCGCAGTGCTTGAGAATCTGCCTGCCAATGCAGGGGACACGGGTTCGAGCCCTGGTCTGGGAGGATCCTACATGCCGCGGAGCAACTGAGCCCGTGAGCCACAAATACTGCGCCTGCGCCTCTGGATGCTGTGCTCCGTGACAAGAGAGCCCACGATAGTGAGAGGCCTACGCACCGCAATGAAGAGTGGACCCCACTTACCGCAACTGGAGAGAGCCCTAGCACAGAAACGCAGACCCAACATAGCAATCAATCAATCAATAAATCTTAAAAAAAGAATAAAAAATAAAATAAATAAAATAAAACAAAGCAGAACAGCGACTAAGACCTCATGGAAAGAGCTGCATGCCTCCCTTTCTGCGCGGCTACTCAGGGACTTACCTCGAGGCCAGTACTCACGTTGAGTTTCCCTTTAGCTCTAGAGCGTGGCAGGATGAGCTCCACCCCGGCCATCGAAGCACCCGATGTACGTGGAGAAAGCTCATTTTCTTCCCAGAGCCATGCCTACAGCAACTGGGGTTCTATCAACAGCAGTCAATTTCAAGTAGCTTCAAGGCAGCATGAATGGAGCTTTCAAAATGGCAAAGCAAGGCTAGTTCCATCACGCCCCCTTTTGAAGGGCACACGCAGCATACATCCCTGTGCTTTCTCACAAATCCAAATAGACACAGGTTACCCAGTGGTTCCTTCCCTGAATCAACTCCTCGAAGCAGGGTGTTCTGCATCTAGCGAACTGCCTCAACCAAGCAACGCCCCAGATAAGCCTCCGGGCCCATGGCTCTTCAAAAGCCTGCAGTGTTACACGAGGAACTGGGCTTTCGTTGCAGTCGGAACGCAAGCCGACATTCTCCTGGAGGCAGGGTGACTTCAGGCAGGGTGTCCCAGATGGAATGCGAAGCCGAGGGTTATTCTAAGTGCAGCTCAGACTTGGGCAATGAGTCAGACTTGCACGGCATGTTCGACCTGCTAGAAAGGTGTTCGTCGACCAGTGGGAGCGCTGAGGAAATCAAGCTGTCCCAAGAAAGAGTGCAGTCTGTTGCCCTACACTCGGCATACACAGAGTGGCTCCGAAGGGCTACTGGCCTGGTTGCGGCTTAACAGGCCCATGGGGGCCCGGGGGTACTCAGTGTTCTTGCAGGGAATAGGGTGCCCACGCGGGGTTCCTAGATGTCATGCAAAGCGTACTGACATTAAAACAATGCAGAGCAACGGCTATGGCCTCCTGGAAACTGCTGCACGCCTCCGCTTCTGCATGGCAATTCAGGGCCTTACCTTGAGAGAACTGCTCACGCTGAGTGTCCCGTTAGCGACACAGCATGGTAGGATGCTGACTTTCTCCTCAAGCAGAGTGACTTCAGGTACGAGGTCCTCGAAGAATCCTAAGCAGTCTGTTTTCTCACGGCAGCTCAGACGGGGGCCATGACGAACACTTCCATGGCACGCCGCACTGGCTAGAAATGTGGTCCTGAGGCTGTTTCAGTGCTCTGGAAATGTAGCTCTCCTTAAGGAACGAGCAGTGTGTTGCCCATCACTCCTCATACACTGAGGGCCTCCGAGGCAACGACCTTTGGGCTTCGATGTTGCTCAGCAGGCCCACAGGTGTCTGGAGGTACTCAGTGATCTTGGAGGGAAAATGACGCACACCCAAGGGGCCTACGAGTCCTGAAAAGGGTACTTCCTTTAAAATAAAGCAGAACAGGGGCTTCCCTGGGGGCGCAGTGCTTGAGAATCTGCCTGCCAATGCAGGGGACACGGGTTCAAGCCGTGGTCTGGGAGGATCCCACATGCCGCAGAGCAACTGGCCCCGTGAGCCACAACTACTGAGCCTGTGCCTTTGGAGGCTGTGCTCCGCGACAAAAGAGGCCACGATAGTGAGAGGCGTATGCACCGCGATGAAGAGTGGCCCCCACTTACCGCAACTGCAGAGAGCCCTAGCACAGAAACGCAGATCCAACATAGCAATCAATCAATCAATCAATAAATCTTAAAAAAAGAATAAAAAATAAAATAAATAAAATAAAACAAAGCAGAACAGCGACTAACACCTCATGGAAAAAGCTGCATGCCTCCCTTTCTGCGCGGCTACTCAGGGACTTACCTCGAGGCCAGTACTCACGTTGAGTTTCCCTTTAGCTCTAGAGCGTGGCAGGATGAGCTCCACCCCGGCCATCGAAGCACCCGGCTTACCTGGAGAATGCTCATTTTCTTCCCAGAGCCATGCCTACAGTGGCTAGTGGCCTGTCAACAGCAGTCAATTTCAAGTAGCTTCAAGGCAGCATGAATGGAGCTTTCAAAATGGGAAAGCAAGGCTAGTTCCATCAGGCCCCCATTTCCACGGGCACACGCAGCATACATCTCTGTGCTTTCTACCAAGTCTAAACAGACACAGGTTACCCAGTGGTTCCTTCCCTTAATCAACTCCTCGAAGCAGGGTGTTCTGCATCTAGCGAACTGCCTCAACGAAGGAACGCCCCAGCTAGGCCTCCGGGCCCGTGGCTCTTCAAAAGCCTGCAGTGTTACACGAGGAACTGGGATTTCATTGCAGTCGGAACGCAAGCCGACATTCTCCTGGAGGCAGGGTGACTTCAGGCAGGGAGTCCCAGATGGAATGCGAAGCCGAGGGTTATTCTAAGTGCAGCTCAGACTAGGGCAATGAGTCAGACTTGCTCGGCATGTTGGACCTGCTAAAACGGTGTTCGTGTATCTGTGGGAGTGCTGAGGAAATCAAGCTGTCCCAAGAAAGAGTGCAGTCTGTTGCCCTACACTCGGCATACACAGAGTGGCTCCGAAGGATTACGGGTCTGGATGTGGCTTGCCAGCCCCACGGGGGCCTCAGTGTACTCAGTGTTCTTGAAGGGAATAGGGTGGCCACGCGAGGCTCCTCGATGTCCCGCAAAGCGCACTGACGTTAAAATAATGCAGAACAACGGCTATGTCCTCCTGGAAACTGCTGCACGCCTCCGTTTCTGCATGGCAATTCAGGGCCTTACCTCGAGACAACTGCTTACGCTGAATGTCCCGTTAGCGACACAGCATGGTAGGATGCTGACTTTCTCCTCGAGCAGAGTGACTTCAGGTACGAGGTCCTCGAAGAATCCTAAGCAGAGTGTTTTCTCATGGCAGCTCTGACGGGGGCCATGACGAACACTTCCATGGCATGTCGCACTGGCTAGAAATGTGGTCCTGAGGCTGTTCCAGTGCTCTGGAAAGGTAGCTCTCTTTAAGGAACGAGCAGTGTGTTGCCCATCACTCTGCATACACAGACGGCCTCCGAGGGACCGACCTTTGGGCCTCGATGTTGCTCAGCAGGCCCACAGGGGTCTGGAGGTCCTCAGTGATCTTGGAGGGAAAATGATGCACCGCCGGGTGCCAACGAGTCCTGAAAAGGGTACTTCCTTTAAAATAAAGCAGAACAGGGGCTTCCCTGGTGGCGCAGTGGTTGAGAATCTGCCTGCCAATGCAGGGGACACGGGTTCGAGCCCTGGTCTGGGAGGATCCTACATGCCGCGGAGCAACTGGGCCCGTGAACCACAAATACTGAGCCTGCGCCTCTGGATGCTGTGCTCCGCGACAAGAGGGGCCACGATAGTGAGAGGCCTATGCACCGCGATGAAGAGTGGCCCCCACTTACGGCAACTGGAGAGAGCCCTAGCACAGAAACTCAGACCCAACATAGCAATAAATCAATCAATCAATAAATCTTAAAAAAAGAATAAAAAATAAAATAAATAAAATAAAACAAAGCAGAACAGCGACTAAGACCTCATAGAAAAAGCTGCATGCCTCCCTTTCTGTGCGGCTACTCAGGGACTTACCTCGAGGCCAGTACTCACGTTGAGTTTCCCTTTAGCTCTAGAGCGTGGCAGGATGAGCTCCACCCCGGCCATCGAAGCACCCGGCTTACCTGGAGAATGCTCATTTTCTTCCCAGAGCCATGCCTACAGTGGCTAGTGGCTTGTCAATAGCAGTCATTTTCAAGGAGCTTCAAGGCAGCATGAATGGAGCTTTCAGAATGGGAAAGCAAAGCTAGTTCCATCAGGCCCCCATTTCCACGGGCACACGCAGCATACATCCCTGTGCTTTATAACAAGTCCAAACAGACACAGGTTACCCAGTGGTTCCTTCCCTGAATCAACTCCTCGAAGCAGGGTGTTCTGCATCTAGCGAACTGCCTCAACCAAGGAACGCCCCAGCTAGGCCTCCGGGCCCGTGGCTGTTCAAAAGCCTGCAGTGTTACACGAGGAACTGGGCTTTCCTTGCAGTCGGAATGCAAGCCGACATTCTCCTGGAGGCAGGGTGACTTCAGGCAGGGGATCCTAGATGGAATGCGAATCCGAGGGTTATTCTAAGTGCAGCTCAGACTAGGGCAATGAGTCAGACTTGCACGGCATGTTCGACCTGCTAGAACGGTGTTCGTGTATCTGTGGGAGTGCTGAGGAAATCAAGCTGTCCCAAGAAAGAGTGCAGTCTGTTGCCCTACACTCGGCATAAACAGAGTGGCTCCGAAGGTCTACGGGTCTGGATGTGGCTTGGCAGGCCCACGGGGGCCTGAGGGTACTCAGTGTTCTTGCAGGGAATAGGGTGCCCACGCGAGGCTCCTAGATGTCCTGCAAAGCGTACTGACGTTAAAATAATGCAGAGCAATGGCTATGGCCTCCTGGAAACTGCTGCACGCCTCCGCTTCTGCATGGCAATTCAGGGCCTTACCTCGAGACAACTGCTTACGCTGAATGTCCCGTTAGCGACACAGCATGGTAGGATGCTGACTTTCTCCTCGAGCAGAGTGACTTCAGGTACGAGGTCCTCGAAGAATCCTAAGCAGAGTGTTTTCTCATGGCAGCTCAGACGGGGGCCATGACGAACATTTGCATGGCACGTCGCACTGGCTAGAAATGTGGTCCTGAGGCTGTTCCAGTGCTCTGGAAATGTAGCTCTCCTTAAGGAACGAGCAGTGTGTTGCCCATCACTCCGCATACACAGACGGCCTCCGAGAGACCGACCTTTGGGCCTCGATGTTGCTCAGCAGGCCCACAGGGGTCTGGAGGTACTCACTGATCTTGGAGGGAAAATGATGCACACCTAAGGGGCCGACGAGTCCTGAAAAGGGTACTTCCTTTAAAATAAAGCAGAACAGGGGCTCCCCTGGTGGCGCAGTGCTTGAGAATCTGCCTGCCAATGCAGGGGACACGGGTTCGAGCCCTGGTCTGGGAGGAACCCACATGCCGCGGAGCAACGGGGCCCGTGAGCCACAACTACTGAGCCTGCGCCTCTGGAGGCTGTGCTCCGCAACAAGAGATGCCGCGATAGTGAGAGGCCTAGGCACCGCGATGAAGAGCTGCCCCCACTTACCGCAGCTGGAGAGAGCTCTAGCATAGAAACAAAGACCCAACATAGCAATCAATCAATCAATCAATCAATCTTAAAAAAACCAAAAAAAATAAAAAAAATAAAATAAAATAAAGCAGGACAGCGACTAAGACCTCATGGAAAGAGCTGCATGCCTCCCTTTCTGCGCGGCTACTCAGGGACTTACCTCGAGGCCAGTACTCACGTTGAGTTTCCCTTTAGCTCTAGAGCATGGCAGGATGAGCTCCACCCCGGCCATCGAAGCACCCGGCTTACCTGGAGAATGCTCATTTTCTTCCCAGAGCCATGCCTACAGTGGCTAGTGGCCTGTCAACAGCAGTCAATTTCAAGTAGCTTCAAGGCAGCATGAATGGAGCTTTCAGAATGGGAAAGCAAAGCTAGTTCCATCAGGCCCCCATTTCCAAGGGCACATGCAGCATACATCTCTGTGCTTTCTACCAAGTCCAAATAGACACAGGTTAACCAGTGGTTCCTTCCCTGAATCAACTCCTCGAAGCAGGGTGTTCTGCATCTAGTGAACTGCCTCAACCAAGGAACGCCACAGCTAGGCCTCCGGGCCCGTGGCTGTTCAAAAGCCTGCAGTGCTACACGAGGAACTGGGCTTTCATTGCAGTCGGAACGCAAGCCAACATTCTCCAGGAGGCAGGGTGACTTCAGTCAGGGGGTCCGAGATGGAATGTGAATCCGAGGGTTATTCTAATTGCAGCTCAGACTAGGGCAATGAGTCAGACTTGCACGGCATGTTCGACCTGCTAAAATGGTGTTCGTGTATCTGTGGGAGCGCTGAGGAAATCAAGCTGTCCCAAGAAAGAGTGCAGTCTGTTGCCCTACACTCCGCATACACAGAGTGGCTCCGAAGGACTACAGGTCTGGATGTGGCTTGGCAGGCACACGGGGGCCGGAGGGTACTGAGTGTTCTTGCAGGGAATAGGGTGGCCACGCGAGTCTCCTAGATATCCTGCAAAGCGTACTGATGTTAAAATAATGCAGAGCAACGGCTATGTCCTCCTGGAAACTGCTGCACGCCTCCGCTTCTGCATGGCAATTCAGGGCCTTACCTCGAGACAACTGCTTACGCTGAATGTCCCGTTAGCGACACAGCATGGTAGGATGCTGACTTTCTCCTCGAGCAGAGTGACTTCATGTATGAGGTCCTCGAAGAATCCTAAGCAGAGTGTTTTCTCATGGCAGCTCTGACGGGGGCCATGACGAACACTTCCATGGCACGTGGCACTGGCTAGAAATGTGGTCCTAAGGCTGTTCCAGTGCTCTGGAAATATAGCTCTCCTTAAGGAACGAGCAGTGTGTTGCCCATCACTCCGCATACACTGAGGGCCTCCGAGGGACCGACCTTTGGGCCTCGATGTTGCTCAGCAGGCCCACAGGGGTCTGGAGGTCCTCAGTGATCTTGGAGGGAAAATGACGCACACCCAAGGGGCCTACGAGTCCTGAAAAGGGTACTTCCTTTAAAATAAAGCAGAACAGGGGCTTCCCTGGGGGCGCAGTGCTTGAGAATCTGCCTGCCAATGCAGGGGACACGGGTTCAAGCCGTGTTCTGGGAGGATCCCACATGCCGCAGAGCAACTGGGCCCGTGAGCCACATCTACTGAGCCTGCGCCTCTGGAGGCTGTGCTCCGCAACAGGAGAGGCCGCGATAGTGAGAGGCCTACGCACCACGATGAAGACCAGCCCCCACTTACCACAACTGGAGAGAGCTCTAGCACAGAAACGAAGACCCAACATAGCAATCAATCAATCAATCAATCAATCTTAAAAAAAGAATAAAAAATAAAAAAAATAAAATAAAATAAAGCAGGACAGCGACTAAGAACTCATGGAAAGAGCTGCATGCCTCCCTTTCTGCGCGGCTACTCAGGGACTTACCTCGAGGCCAGTACTCACGTTGAGTTTCCCTTTAGCTCTAGAGCGTGGCAGGATGAGCTCCACCCCGGCCATCGAAGCACCCGGCTTACCTGGAGAATGCTCATTTTCTTCCCAGAGCCTTGCCTACAGTGGCTAGTGGCCTGTGAACAGCAGTCAATTTCAAGTAGCTTCAAGGCAGCATGAATGGAGCTTTCAAAATGGGAAAGCAAAGCTAGTTCCATCAGGCCCCCATTTCCACGGGCACACGCAGCATACATCTCTGTGCTTTCTACAAAGTCCAAACAGACACAGGTTACCCATTGGTTCCTTCCCTGAATCAACTCCTCGAAGCAGGGTGTTCTGCATCTAGTGAACTGCCTCAACCAAGGAACGCCCCAGCTAGGCCTCCGGGCCCGTGGCTCTTCAAAAGCCTGACGTGTTACACGAGGAACTGGGCTTTCGTTGCAGTCGGAACGCAAGCCGACATTCTCCTGGAGGCAGGGTGACTTCAGGCAGGGAGTCCCAGATGGAATGCGAAGCCGAGGGTTATTCTAAGTGCAGCTCAGACTAGGGCAATGAGTCAGACTTGCACGGCA
Organism: Balaenoptera physalus; assembly: GCF_965194825.1. Classification (NCBI taxonomy): domain Eukaryota; kingdom Metazoa; phylum Chordata; class Mammalia; order Artiodactyla; family Balaenopteridae; genus Balaenoptera; species Balaenoptera physalus. The sequence goes on along the minus strand of NC_138903.1, from coordinate 135,169,257 downwards.
TGTTCGACCGGCTAGAACGGTGTTCGTGTATCTGTGGGAGTGCTGAGGAAATCAAGCTGTCCCAAGAAAGAGTGCAGTCTGTTGCCCTACACTCGGCATACACAGAGTGGCTCCGAAGGACTACAGGTCTGGATGTGGCTTGGCAGGCCCACGGGGGCCTGAGTGTACTCAGTGTTCTTGCAGGGAATAGGGTGGCCACGCGAGGCTCCTAGATGTCCTGCAAAGCGTACTGACGTTAACATAATGCAGAGCAACGGCTATGTCCTCCTGGAAACTGCTGCACGCCTCCGCTTCTGCATGGCAATTCAGGGCCTTACCTCGAGACAACTGCTTACGCTGAATGTCCCGTTAGCGACACAGCATGGTAGGATGCTGACTTTCTCCTCGAGCAGAGTGACTTCAGGTACGAGGTCCTCGAAGAATCCTAAGCAGAGTGTTTTCTCATGGCAGCTCAGACGGGGGCCATGACGAACACTTCCATGGCACGTCGCACTGGCTAGAAATGTGGTCCTGAGGCTGTTCCAGTGCTCTGGAAATGTAGCTCTCCTTAAGGAACGAGCAGTGTGTTGCCCATCACTCCGCATACACAGACGGCCTCCGAGGGACCGACCTTTGGGCCTCGATGTTGCTCAGCAGGCCCACAGGGGTCTGGAGGTACTCACTGATCTTGGAGGGAAAATGATGCACACCCGAGGGGCCTACGAGTCCTGAAAAGGGTACTTCCTTTAAAATAAAGCAGAACAGCGGCTTCCCTGGTGGCGCAGTGGTTGAGAATCTGCCTGCCAATGCAGGGGACACGGGTTCGAGCCCTGGTCTGGGAGGATCCTACATGTCGCGGAGCAACTGAGCCCTTGAACCACAAATACTGCGCCTGCGCCTCTGGATGCTGTGCTCCGCGACAAGAGAGGCCACGATAGTGAGAGGCCTACGCACCGCGAAGAAGAGTGGACCCCACTTACCGCAACTGAAGAGAGCCCTAGCACAGAAACGCAGACCCAACATAGCAATCAATCAATCAATCAATAAATCTTAAAATAAGAATAAAAAATAAAATAAATAAAATAAAACAAAGCAGAACAGCGACTAAGACCTCATGGAAAGAGCTGCATGCCTCCCTTTCTGCGCGGCTACTCAGGGACTTACCTCGAGGCCAGTACTCACGTTGAGTTTCCCTTTAGCTCTAGAGCGTGGCAGGATGAGCTCCACCCCGGCCATCGAAGCACCCGATGTACGTGGAGAAATCTCATTTTCTTCCCAGAGCCATGCCTACAGCAACTGGGGTTCTATCAACAGCAGTCAATTTCAAGTAGCTTCAAGGCAGCATGAATGGAGCTTTCAAAATGGGAAAGCAAGGCTATTTCCATCACACCCCCTTTTGAAGGGCACACGCAGCATACATCCCTGTGCTTTCTCACAAATCCAAACAGACACAGGTTACGCAGTGGTTCCTTCCCTGAATCAACTCCTCGAAGCAGGGTGTTCAGCATCTAGCGAACTGCCTCAACCAAGCAACGCCCCAGCTAAGCCTCCGGGCCCATGGCTCTTCAAAAGCCTGCAGTGTTACACGAGGAACTGGGCTTTCGTTGCAGTCGGAACGCAAGCCGACATTCTCCTGGAGGCAGGGTGACTTCAGTCAGGGGGTCTCAGATGAAATGCAAAGCCGAGGGTTATTCTAAGTGCAGCTCAAACTAGTGCAATGAGTCAGACTTGCACGGAATATTGGACCTGCTAGAAAGGTGTTCGTCGACCAGTGGGAGTGTTGAGGAAATCAAGCTGTCCCAAGAAAGAGTGCAGTCTGTTGCCCTACACTCGGCATACACAGAGTGGCTCCGAAGGGCTACGGGCCTGGTTGCGGCTTAAAAGGGCCATGGGGGCCCGGGGGTACTCAGTGTTCTTGCAGGGAATAGGGTGCCCACGCGGGGTTCCTAGATGTCATGCAAAGCGTACTGACATTAAAACAATGCAGAGCAACGGCTATGGCCTCCTGGAAACTGCTGCACGCCTCCGTTTCTGCATGGCAATTCAGGGCCTTACCTCGAGACAACTGCTTACACTGAATGTCCCGTTAGCGACACAGCATGGTAGGATGCTGACTTTCTCCTCGAGCAGAGTGACTTCAGGTACGAGGTCCTCGAAGAATCCTAAGCAGAGTGTTTTCTCATGGCAGCTCTGACGGGGGCCATGACGAACACTTCCATGGCATGTCGCACTGGCTAGAAATGTGGTCCTGAGGCTGTTCCAGTGCTCTGGAAATGTAGCTCTCTTTAAGGAACGAGCAGTGTGTTGCCCATCACTCTGCATACACAGACGGCCTCCGAGGGACCGACCTTTGGGCCTCGATGTTGCTCAGCAGGCCCACAGGGGTCTGGAGGTCCTCAGTGATCTTGGAGGGAAAATGATGCACCGCCGGGTGCCAACGAGTCCTGAAAAGGGTACTTCCTTTAAAATAAAGTAGAACAGGGGCTTCCCTGGTGGCGCAGTGGTTGAGAATCTGCCTGCCATTGCAGGGGACAAGGGTTCGAGCCCTGGTCTGGGAGGATCCTACATTCCGCGGAGCAACTGGGCCCGTGAACCACAAATACTGAGCCTGCGCCTCTGGATGCTGTGCTCCGCGACAAGAGAGGCCACGATAGTGAGAGGCCTACGCACCGCGATGAAGAGTGGCCCCCACTTACGGCAACTGGAGAGAGCCCTAGCACAGAAACGCAGACCCAACATAGCAATAAATCAATCAATCAATAAATCTTAAAAAAAGAATAAAAAATAAAATAAATAAAATAAAACAAAGCAGAACAGCGACTAAGACCTCATAGAAAAAGCTGCATGCCTCCCTTTCTGCGCGGCTACTCAGGGACTTACCTCGAGGCCAGTACTCACGTTGAGTTTCCCTTTAGCTCTAGAGCGTGGCAGGATGAGCTCCACCCCGGCCATCGAAGCACCCGGCTTACCTGGAGAATGCTCATTTTCTTCCCAGAGCCATGCCTACAGTGGCTAGTGGCTTGTCAATAGCAGTCATTTTCAAGGAGCTTCAAGGCAGCATGAATGGAGCTTTCAGAATGGGAAAGCAAATCTAGTTCCATCAGGCCCCCATTTCCACGGGCACACGCAGCATACATCCCTGTGCTTTATAACAAGTCCAAACAGACACAGGTTACCCAGTGGTTCCTTCCCTGAATCAACTCCTCGAAGCAGGGTGTTCTGCATCTAGCGAACTGCCTCAACCAAGGAACGCCCCAGCTAGGCCTCCGGGCCCGTGGCTGTTAAAAGCCTGCAGTGTTACACGAGGAACTGGGCTTTCCTTGCAGTCGGAATGCAAGCCGACATTCTCCTGAAGGCAGGGTGACTTCAGGCAGGGGATCCCAGATGGAATGCGAATCCGAGGGTTATTCTAAGTGCAGCTCAGACTAGGGCAATGAGTCAGACTTACACGGCATATTCGACCTGCTAGAACGGTGTTCGTGTATCTGTGGGAGTGCTGAGGAAATCAAGCTGTCCCAAGAAAGAGTGCAGTCTGTTGCCCTACACTCGGCATAAACAGAGTGGCTCCGAAGGTCTACGGATCTGGATGTGGCTTGGCAGGCCCACGGGGGCCTGAGTGTACTCAGTGTTCTTGCAGGGAATAGGGTGCCCACGCGAGGCTCCTAGATGTCCTGCAAAGCGTACTGACGTTAAAATAATGCAGAGCAATGGCTATGGCCTCGTGGAAACTGCTGCACGCCTCCGCTTCTGCATGGCAATTCAGGGCCTTACCTCGAGACTACTGCTTACGCTGAATGTCCCGTTAGCGACACAGCATGGTAGGATGCTGTCTTTCTCCTCGAGCAGAGTGACTTCAGGTACGAGGTCCTCGAAGAATCCTAAGCAGAGTGTTTTCTCATGGCAGCTCAGACGGGGGCCATGACGAACATTTGCATGGCACGTCGCACTGGCTAGAAATGTGGTCCTGAGGCTGTTCCAGTGCTCTGGAAATGTAGCTCTCCTTAAGGAACGAGCAGTGTGTTGCCCATCACTCCGCATACACAGACGGCCTCCGAGAGACCGACCTTTGGGCCTCGATGTTGCTCAGCAGGCCCACAGGGGTCTGGAGGTACTCACTGATCTTGGAAGGAAAATGATGCACACCTAAGGGGCCGACGAGTCCTGAAAAGGGTACTTCCTTTAAAATAAAGCAGAACAGGGGCTCCCCTGGTGGCGCAGTGCTTGAGAATCTGCCTGCCAATGCAGGGGACACGGGTTCGAGCCCTGGTCTGGTAGGATCCCACATGCCGCGGAGCAACGGGGCCCGTGAGCCACAACTACTGAGCCTGCGCCTCTTGAGGCTGTTCTCCGCGACAAGAGAGGCCGCGATAGTGAGAGGCCTACGCAGCGCGATGAAGAGCGGCCCCCACTTACCGCAACTGGAGAGAGCTCTAGCACAGAAACGAAGATCCAACATAGCAATCAATCAATCAATCAATCAATCTTAAAAAAACAATAAAAAATAAAAAAAATAAAATAAAATAAAGCAGGACAGCGACTAAGACCTCATGGAAAGAGCTGCATGCCTCCCTTTCTGTGCGGCTACTCAAGGACTTACCTCGAGGCCAGTACTCACGTTGAGTTTCCCTTTAGCTCTAGAGCGTGGCAGGATGAGCTCCACCCCGGCCATCGAAGCACCCGGCTTACCTGGAGAATGCTCATTTTCTTCCCAGAGCCATGCCTACAGTGGCTAGTGGCCTGTCAACAGCAGTCAATTTCAAGTAGCTTCAAGGCAGTATGAATGGAGCTTTCAGAATGGGAAAGCAAAGCTAGTTCCATCAGGCCCCCATTTCCAAGGGCACACGCAGCATACATCTCTGTGCTTTCTACCAAGTCCAAATAGACACAGGTTACCCAGTGGTTCCTTCCCTGAATCAACTCCTCGATGCAGGGTGTTCTGCATCTAGCGAACTGCCTCAACCAAGGAACGCCCCAGCTAGGCCTCCGGGCCTGTGGCTGTTCAAAAGCCTGCAGTGTTACACGAGGAACTGGGCTTTCATTGCAGTCGGAATGCAAGCCAGCATTCTCCTGGAGGCAGGGTGACTTCAGGCAGGGGGTCCGAGATGGAATGTGAATCCGAGGATTATTCTAATTGCAGCTCAGACTAGGGCAATGAGTCAGACTTGCACGGAATGTTCGACTGGCTAGAACGGTGTTCGTGTATCTGTGGGAGTGCTGAGGAAATCAAGCTGTCCCAAGAAAGAGTGCAGTCTGTTGCCCTACACTCGGCATAAACAGAGTGGCTCCGAAGGTCTACGGGTCTGGATGTGGCTTGGCAGGCCCACGGGGGCCTGAGGGTACTCAGTGTTCTTGCAGGCAATAGGGTGCCCACGCGAGGCTCCTAGATGTCCTGCAAAGCGTACTGACATTAAAATAATGCAGAGCAACGGCTATGTCCTCCTGGAAACTGCTGCACGCCTCCGCTTCTGCATGGCAATTCAGGGCCTTACCTCGAGACAACTGCTTACGCTGAATGTCCCGTTAGCGACACAGCATGGTAGGATGCTGACTTTCTCCTCGAGCAGAGTGACTTCAGGTACGAGGTCCTCGAAGAACCCTAAGCAGAGTGTTTTCTCATGGCAGCTCAGACGGGGGCCATGACGAACACTTCCACGGCACGTCGCACTGGCTAGAAATGTGGTCCTGAGGCTGTTCCAGTGCTCTGGAAATGTAGCTCTCCTTAAGGAACGAGCAGTGTGTTGCCCATCACTCCGCATACACAGACGGCCTCCGAGAGACCGACCTTTGGGCCTCGATGTTGCTCAGCAGGCCCACAGGGGTCTGGAGATACTCACTGATCTTGGAGGGAAAATGATGCACACCTAAGGGGCTGACGAGTCCTGAAAAGGGTACTTCCTTTAAAATAAAGCAGAACAGGGGCTCCCCTGGTGGCGCAGTGGTTGAGAATCTGCCTGCCAATGCAGAGGACACGGGTTCGAGCCCTGGTCTGGGAGGATCCCACATGCCGCGGAGCAACTGGGCCCGTGAGCCACAACTACTGAGCCTGCGCCTCTGGAGGCTGTGCTCCACGACAAGAGAGGCCGCGATAGTGAGAGGGCTACGCAGCGCGATGAAGAGCGGCCCCCACTTACTGCAACTGGAGAGAGCTCTAGCACAGAATCGAAGACCCAACATAGCAATCAATCAATCAATCAATCAATCTTAAAAAAACAATAAAAAATAAAAAGAATAAAATAAAATAAAGCAGGACAGCGACTAAGACCTCATGGAAAGAGCTGCATGCCTCCCTTTCAGCGCGGCTACTCAGGGACTTACCTCGAGGCCAGTACTCACGTTGAGTTTCCCTTTAGCTCTAGAGCATGGCAGGATGAGCTCCACCCCGGCCATCGAAGCACCCGGCTTACCTGGAGAATGCTCATTTTCTTCCCAGAGCCTTGCCTACAGTGGCTAGTGGCCTGTCAACAGCAGTCAATTTCAAGTAGCTTCAAGGCAGCATGAATGGAGCTTTCAAAATGGGAAAGCAAAGCTAGTTCCATCAGGCCCCCATTTCCACGGGCACACACAGCATACATCTCTGTGCTTTCTACCAAGTCCAAACAGACACAGGTTACCCAGTGGTTCCTTCCCTGAATCAACTCCTCGAAGCAGGGTGTTCTGCATCTAGCAAACTGCCTCAACCAAGGAACGCCCCAGCTAGGCCTCCGGGCACGTGGCTCTTCAAAAGCCTGAAGTGTTACACGAGGAACTGGGCTTTCGTTGCCGTCGGAACGCAAGCCGACATTCTCCTGGAGGCAGGGTGACTTCAGGCAGGGAGTCCCAGATGGAATGCGAAGCCGAGGGTTATTCTAAGTGCAGCTCAGACTAGGGCAATGAGTCAGACTTGCACGGCATGTTCGACCGGCTAGAACGGTGTTCGTGTATCTGTGGGAGTGCTGAGGAAATCAAGCTGTCCCAAGAAAGAGTGCAGTCTGTTGCCCTACACTCGGCATACACAGAGTGGCTCCGAAGGACTACAGGTCTGGTTGTGGCTTGGCAGGCCCACGGGGGCCTGAGTGTATTCAGTGTTCTTGCAGGGAATAGGGTGGCCACGCGAGGCTCCTAGATGTCCTGCAAAGCGTACTGACGTTAACATAATGCAGAGCAACGGCTATGTCCTCCTGGAAACTGCTGCACGCCTCCGCTTCTGCATGGCAATTCAGGGCCTTACCTCGAGACAACTGCTTACGCTGAATGTCCCGTTAGCGACACAGCATGGTAGGATGCTGACTTTCTCCTCGAGCAGAGTGACTTCAGGTAGGAGGTCCTCGAAGAACCCTAAGCAGAGTGTTTTCTCATGGCAGCTCAGACGGGGGCCATGACGAACACTTCCATGGCACGTCGCACTGGCTAGAAATGTGGTCCTGAGGCTGTTCCAGTGCTCTGGAAATGTAGCTCTCCTTAAGGAACGAGCAGTGTGTTGCCCATCACTCCGCATACACAGACGGCCTCCGAGGGACCGACCTTTGGGCCTCGATGTTGCTCAGCAGGCCCACAGGGGTCTGGAGGTACTCACTGATCTTGGAGGGAAAATGATGCACACCCGAGGGGCCTACGAGTCCTGAAAAGGGTACTTCCTTTAAAATAAAGCAGAACAGTGGCTTCCCTGGTGGCGCAGTGGTTGAGAATCTGCCTGCCAATGCAGGGGACACGGGTTCGAGACCTGGTCTGGGAGGATCCTACATGCCGCGGAGCAACTGAGCCCTTGAACCACAAATACTGCGCCTGCGCCTCTGGATGCTGTGCTCCGCGACAAGAGAGGCCACGATAGTGAGAGGCCTACGCACCGCGAAGAAGAGTGGACCCCACTTACCGAAACTGAAGAGAGCCCTAGCACAGAAACGCAGACCCAACATAGCAATCAATCAATCAATCAATAAATCTTAAAATAAGAATAAAAAATAAAATAAATAAAATAAAACAAAGCAGAACAGCGACTAAGACCTCATGGAAAGAGCTGCATGCCTCCCTTTCTGCGCGGCTACTCAGGGACTTACCTCGAGGCCAGTACTCACGTTGAGTTTCCCTTTAGCTCTAGAGCGTGGCAGGATGAGCTCCACCCCGGCCATCGAAGCACCCGATGTACGTGGAGAAAGCTCATTTTCTTCCCAGAGCCATGCCTACAGCAACTGGGGTTCTATCAACAGCAGTCAATTTCAAGTAGCTTCATGGCAGCATGAATGGAGCTTTCAAAATGGGAAAGCAAGGCTATTTCCATCACGCCCCCTTTTGAAGGGCACACGCAGCATACATCCCTGTGCTTTCTCACAAATCCAAACAGACACAGGTTACCCAGTGGTTCCTTCCCTGAATCAACTCCTCGAAGCAGGGTGTTCAGCATCTAGCGAACTGCCTCAACCAAGCAACGCCCCAGCTAAGCCTCCGGGCCCATGGCTCTTCAACAGCCTGCAGTGTTACACGAGGAACTGGGCTTTCGTTGCAGTCGGAACGCAAGCCGACATTCTCCTGGAGGCAGGGTGACTTCAGTCAGGGGGTCTCAGATGAAATGCAAAGCCGAGGGTTATTCTAAGTGCAGCTCAAACTAGTGCAATGAGTCAGACTTGCACGGAATATTGGACCTGCTAGAAAGGTGTTCGTCGACCAATGGGAGTGTTGAGGAAATCAAGCTGTCCCAAGAAAGAGTGCAGTCTGTTGCCCTACACTCGGCATACACAGAGTGGCTACGAAAGGCTACGGGCCTGGTTGCGGCTTAAAAGGGCCATGGGGGCCCGGGGGTACTCAGTGTTCTTGCAGGGAATAGGGTGCCCACGCAGGGTTCCTAGATGTCATGCAAAGCATACTGACATTAAAACAATGCAGAGCAACGGCTATGGCCTCCTGGAAACTGCTGCACGCCTCCGTTTCTGCATGGCAATTCAGGGCCTTACCTCGAGACAACTGCTTACACTGAATGTCCCGTTAGCGACACAGCATGGTAGGATGCTGACTTTCTCCTCGAGCAGAGTGACTTCAGGTACGAGGTCCTCGAAGAATCCTAAGCAGAGTGTTTTCTCATGGCAGCTCTGACGGGGGCCATGACGAACACTTCCATGGCATGTCGCACTGGCTAGAAATGTGGTCCTGAGGCTGTTCCAGTGCTCTGGAAATGTAGCTCTCTTTAAGGAACGAGCAGTGTGTTGCCCATCACTCTGCATACACAGACGGCCTCCGAGGGACCGACCTTTGGGCCTCGATGTTGCTCAGCAGGCCCACAGGGGTCTGGAGGTCCTCAGTGATCTTGGAGGGAAAATGATGCACCGCCGGGTGCCAACGAGTCCTGAAAAGGGTACTTCCTTTAACATAAAGTAGAACAGGGGCTTCCCTGGTGGCGCAGTGGTTGAGAATCTGCCTGCCATTGCAGGGGACACGGGTTCGAGCCCTGGTCTGGGAGGATCCTACATTCCGCGGAGCAACTGGGCCCGTGAACCACAAATACTGAGCCTGCGCCTCTGGATGCTGTGCTCCGTGACAAGAGAGGCCACGATAGTGAGAGGCCTACGCACCGCGATGAAGAGTGGCCCCCACTTACGGCAACTGGAGAGAGCCCTAGCACAGAAACGCAGACCCAACATAGCAATAAATCAATCAATCAATAAATCTTAAAAAAAGAATAAAAAATAAAATAAATAAAATAAAACAAAGCAGAACAGCGACTAAGACCTCATAGAAAAAGCTGCATGCCTCCCTTTCTGCGCGGCTACTCAGGGACTTACCTCGAGGCCAGTACTCACGTTGAGTTTCCCTTTAGCTCTAGAGCGTGGCAGGATGAGCTCCACCCCGGCCATCGAAGCACCCGGCTTACCTGGAGAATGCTCATTTTCTTCCCAGAGCCATGCCTACAGTGGCTAGTGGCTTGTCAATAGCAGTCATTTTCAAGGAGCTTCAAGGCAGCATGAATGGAGCTTTCAGAATGGGAAAGCAAAGCTAGTTCCATCAGGCCCCCATTTCCACGGGCACACGCAGCATACATCCCTGTGCTTTATAACAAGTCCAAACAGACACAGGTTACCCAGTGGTTCCTTCCCTGAATCAACTCCTCGAAGCAGGGTGTTCTGCATCTAGCGAACTGCCTCAACCAAGGAACGCCCCAGCTAGGCCTCCGGGCCCGTGGCTCTTCAAAAGCCTGCAGTGTTACACGAGGAACTGGGCTTTCGTTGCAGTCGGAACGCAAGCCGACATTCTCCTGGAGGCAGGGTGACTTCAGGCAGGGGGTCCCAGATGGAATTCGAAGCCGAGGGTTATTCTAAGTGCAGCTCAGACTAGGGCAATGAGTCAGACTTGCACGGCATGTTGGACCTGCTAGAACGGTGTTCGTGTATCTGTGGGAGTGCTGAGGAAATCAAGCTGTCCCAAGAAAGAGTGCAGTCTGTTGCCCTACACTCGGCATAAACAGAGTGGCTCCGAAGGTCTACGGGTCTGGATGTGGCTTAGCAGGCCCATGGGGGCCTGAGGGTACTCAGTGTTCTTGCAGGCAATAGGGTGTCCACGCGAGGCTCCTAGATGTCCTGCAAAGCGTACTGACATTAAAATAATGCAGAGCAACGGCTATGTCCTCCTGGAAACTGCTGCACGCCTCCGCTTCTGCATGGCAATTCAGGGCCTTACCTCGAGACAACTGCTTACGCTGAATGTCCCGTTAGCGACACAGCATGGTAGGATGCTGACTTTCTCCTTGAGCAGAGTGACTTCAGGTACGAGGTCCTCGAAGAATCCTAAGCAGAGTGTTTTCTCATGGCAGCTCAGACGGGGGCCATGACGAACATTTGCATGGCACGTCGCACTGGCTAGAAATGTGGTCCTGAGGCTGTTCCAGTGCTCTGGAAATGTAGCTCTCCTTAAGGAACGAGCAGTGTGTTGCCCATCACTCCGCATACACAGACGGCCTCCGAGAGACCGACCTTTGGGCCTCGATGTTGCTCAGCAGGCCCACAGGGGTCTGGAGATACTCACTGATCTTGGAGGGAAAATGATGCACACCTAAGGGGCTGACGAGTCCTGAAAAGGGTACTTCCTTTAAAATAAAGCAGAACAGGGGCTCCCCTGGTGGCGCAGTGCTTGAGAATCTGCCTGCCAATGCAGGGGACACGGGTTCGAGCCCTGGTCTGGGAGGATCCCACATGCCGCGGAGCAACTGGGCCCGTGAGCCACAACTACTGAGCCTGCGCCTCTGGAGGCTGTGCTCCACGACAAGAGAGACCGCGATAGTGAGAGGGCTACGCAGCGCGATGAAGAGCGGCCCCCACTTACCGCAACTGGAGAGAGCTCTAGCACAGAAACGAAGACCCAACATAGCAATCAATCAATCAATCAATCAATCTTAAAAAAACAATAAAAAATAAAAAAAATAAAATAAAATAAAGCAGGACAGCGACTAAGACCTCATGGAAAGAGCTGCATGCCTCCCTTTCAGCGCGGCTACTCAGGGACTTACCTCGAGGCCAGTACTCACGTTGAGTTTCCCTTTAGCTCTAGAGCATGGCAGGATGAGCTCCACCCCGGCCATCGAAGCACCCGGCTTACCTGGAGAATGCTCATTTTCTTCCCAGAGCCTTGCCTACAGTGGCTAGTGGCCTGTCAACAGCAGTCAATTTCAAGTAGCTTCAAGGCAGCATGAATGGAGCTTTCAAAATGGGAAAGCAAAGCTAGTTCCATCAGGCCCCCATTTCCACGGGCACACGCAGCATACATCTCTGTGCTTTCTACCAAGTCCAAACAGACACAGGTTACCCAGTGGTTCCTTCCCTGAATCAACTCCTCGAAGCAGGGTGTTCTGCATCTAGCAAACTGCCTCAACCAAGGAACGCCCCAGCTAGGCCTCCGGGCACGTGGCTCTTCAAAAGCCTGAAGTGTTACAGGAGGAACTGGGCTTTCGTTGCAGTCGGAACGCAAGCCGACATTCTCCTGGAGGCAGGGTGAGTTCAGGCAGGGTGTCCCAGATGGAATGCGAAGCCGAGGGTTATTCTAAGTGCAGCTCAGACTAGGGCAATGAGTCAGACTTGCACGGCATGTTGGACCTGCTAGAACGGTGTTCGTGTATCTGTGGGAGTGCTGAGGAAATCAAGCTGTCCCAAGAAAGAGTGCAGTCTGTTGCCCTACACTCGGCATAAACAGAGTGGCTCCGAAGGTCTACGGATCTGGATGTGGCTTGGCAGGCCCACGGGGGCCTGAGTGTACTCAGTGTTCTTGCAGGGAATAGGGTGCCCACGCGAGGCTCCTAGATGTCTGGCAAAGCGTACTGACGTTAAAATAATGCAGAGCAATGGCTATGGCCTCCTGGAAACTGCTGCACGCCTCCGCTTCTGCATGGCAATTCAGGGCCTTACCTCGAGACTACTGCTTACGCTGAATGTCCCGTTAGCGACACAGCATGGTAGGATGCTGTCTTTCTCCTCGAGCAGAGTGACTTCAGGTACGAGGTCCTCGAAGAATCCTAAGCAGAGTGTTTTCTCATGGCAGCTCAGACGGGGGCCATGACGAACATTTGCATGGCACGTCGCACTGGCTAGAAATGTGGTCCTGAGGCTGTTCCAGTGCTCTGGAAATGTAGCTCTCCTTAAGGAACGAGCAGTGTGTTGCCCATCACTCCGCATACACAGACGGCCTCCGAGAGACCGACCTTTGGGCCTCGATGTTGCTCAGCAGGCCCACAGGGGTCTGGAGGTACTCACTGATCTTGGAAGGAAAATGATGCACACCTAAGGGGCCGACGAGTCCTGAAAAGGGTACTTCCTTTAAAATAAAGCAGAACAGGGGCTCCCCTGGTGGCGCAGTGCTTGAGAATCTGCCTGCCAATGCAGGGGACACGGGTTCGAGCCCTGGTCTGGGAGGATCCCACATGCCGCGGAGCAACGGGGCCCGTGAGCCACAACTACTGAGCCTGCGCCTCTTGAGGCTGTTCTCCGCGACAAGAGAGGCCGCGATAGTGAGAGGCCTACGCAGCGCGATGAAGAGCGGCCCCCACTTACCGCAACTGGAGAGAGCTCTAGCACAGAAACGAAGATCCAACATAGCAATCAATCAATCAATCAATCAATCTTAAAAAAACAATAAAAAATAAAAAAAATAAAATAAAATAAAGCAGGACAGCGACTAAGACCTCATGGAAAGAGCTGCATGCCTCCCTTTCTGTGCGGCTACTCAAGGACTTACCTCGAGGCCAGTACTCACGTTGACTTTCCCTTTAGCTCTAGAGCGTGGCAGGATGAGCTCCACCCCGGCCATCGAAGCACCCGGCTTACCTGGAGAATGCTCATTTTCTTCCCAGAGCCATGCCTACAGTGGCTAGTGGCCTGTCAACAGCAGTCAATTTCAAGTAGCTTCAAGGCAGTATGAATGGAGCTTTCAGAATGGGAAAGCAAAGCTAGTTCCATCAGGCCCCCATTTCCAAGGGCACACGCAGCATACATCTCTGTGCTTTCTACCAAGTCCAAATAGACACAGGTTTCCCAGTGGTTCCTTCCCTGAATCAACTCCTCGATGCAGGGTGTTCTGCATCTAGCGAACTGCCTCAACCAAGGAACGCCCCAGCTAGGCCTCCGGGCCCGTGGCTGTTCAAAAGCCTGCAGTGTTACACGAGGAACTGGGCTTTCATTGCAGTCGGAATGCAAGCCAACATTCTCCTGGAGGCAGGGTGACTTCAGGCAGGGGGTCCGAGATGGAATGTGAATCCGAGGATTATTCTAATTGCAGCTCAGACTAGGGCAATGAGTCAGACTTGCACAGAATGTTCGACTGGCTAGAACGGTGTTCGTGTATCTGTGGGAGTGCTGAGGAAATCAAGCTGTCCCAAGAAAGAGTGCAGTCTGTTGCCCTACACTCGGCATAAAGAGAGTGGCTCCGAAGGTCTACGGGTCTGGATGTGGCTTGGCAGGCCCACGGGGGCCTGAGGGTACTCAGTGTTCTTGCAGGCAATACGGTGCCCACGCGAGGCTCCTAGATGTCCTGCAAAGCGTACTGACATTAAAATAATGCAGAGCAACGGCTATGTCCTCCTGGAAACTGCTGCACGCCTCCGCTTCTGCATGGCAATTCAGGGCCTTACCTCGAGACAACTGCTTACGCTGAATGTCCCGTTAGCGACACAGCATGGTAGGATGCTGACTTTCTCCTTGAGCAGAGTGACTTCAGGTACGAGGTCCTCGAAGAATCCTAAGCAGAGTGTTTTCTCATGGCAGCTCAGACGGGGGCCATGACGAACATTTGCATGGCACGTCGCACTGGCTAGAAATGTGGTCCTGAGGCTGTTCCAGTGCTCTGGAAATGTAGCTCTCCTTAAGGAACGAGCAGTGTGTTGCCCATCACTCCGCATACACAGACGGCCTCCGAGAGACCGACCTTTGGGCCTCGATGTTGCTCAGCAGGCCCACAGGGGTCTGGAGGTACTCACTGATCTTGGAGGGAAAATGATGCACACCCGAGGGGCCTACGAGTCCTGAAAAGGGTACTTCCTTTAAAATAAAGCAGAACAGGGGCTTCCCTGGTGGCGCAGTGCTTGAGAATCTGCCTGCCAATGCAGGGGACACGGGTTCGAGCCCTGGTCTGGGAGGATCCCACATGCCGCGGAGCAACTGAGCCCGTGAGCCACAACTACTGAGCCTGCGCCTCTGGAGGCTGTGCTCCGCAACAAGAGAGGCCGCGATAGTGAGAGGCCTACGCACCGCGATGAAAACCGGCCCCCACTTACCGCAACTGGAGAGAGCTCTAGCACAGAAACGAAGACACAACATAGCAATCAATCAATCAATCAATCAATCTTAAAAAAACAATAAAAAATAAAAAAAATAAAATAAAATAAAGCAGGACAGCGACTAAGACCTCATGGAAAGAGCTGCATGCCTCCCTTTCTGCGCGGCTACTCAGGGACTTACCTCGAGGCCAGTACTCACGTTGAGTTTCCCTTTAGCTCTAGAGCGTGGCAGGATGAGCTCCACCCCGGCCATCGAAGCACCCGGCTTACCTGGAGAATGCTCATTTTCTTCCCAGAGCCTTGCCTACAGTGGCTAGTGGCCTGTCAACAGCAGTCAATTTCAAGTAGCTTCAAGGCAGCATGAATGGAGCTTTCAAAATGGGAAAGCAAAGCTAGTTCCATCAGGCCCCCATTTCCACGGGCACACGCAGCATACATCTCTGTGCTTTCTACCAAGTCCAAACAGACACAGGTTACCCAGTGGTTCCTTCCCTGAATCAACTCCTCGAAGCAGGGTGTTCTGCATCTAGCGAACTGCCTCAACCAAGGAACGCCCCAGCTAGGCCTCCGGGCCCGTGGCTCTTCAAAAGCCTGCAGTGTTACACGAGGAACTGGGCTTTCGTTGCAGTCGGAACGCAAGCCGACATTCTCCTGGAGGCAGGGTGACTTCAGGCAGGGTGTCCCAGATGGAATGCGAAGCCGAGGGTTATTCTAAGTGCAGCTCAGACTAGGGCAATGAGTCAGACTTGCACGGCATGTTGGACCTGCTAGAACGGTGTTCGTGTATCTGTGGGAGTGCTGAGGAAATCAAGCTGTCCCAAGAAAGAGTGCAGTCTGTTGCCCTACACTCGGCATACACAGAGAGGCTCCGAAGGACTACAGGTCTGGATGTGGCTTGGCAGGCCCACGGGGGCCTGAGTGTACTCAGTGTTCTTGCAGGGAATAGGATGGCCACGCGAGGCTCCTAGATGTCCTGCAAAGCGTACTGACGTTAACATAATGCAGAGCAATGGCTATGTCCTCCTGGAAACTGCTGCACACCTCCGCTTCTGCATGGCAATTCAGGGCCTTACCTCGAGACAACTGCTTACGCTGAATGTCCCGTTAGTGACACAGCATGGTAGGATGCTGACTTTCTCCTCGAGCAGAGTGATTTCAGGTACGAGGTCCTCGAAGAACCCTAAGCAGAGTGTTTTCTCATGGCAGCTCAGACGGGGGCCATGACGAACACTTCCATGGCACGTCGCACTGGCTAGAAATGTGGTCCTGAGGCTGTTCCAGTGCTCTGGAAATGTAGCTCTCCTTAAGGAACGAGCAGTGTGTTGCCCATCACTCCGCATACACAGACGGCCTCCGAGGGACTGACCTTTGGGCCTCGATGTTGCTCAGCAGGCCCACAGGGGTCTGGAGGTACTCACTGATCTTGGAGGGAAAATGATGCACACCCGAGGGGCCTACGAGTCCTGAAAAGGGTACTTCCCTTAAAATAAAGCAGAACAGGGGCTTCCCTGGTGGCACAGTGGTTGAGAATCTGCCTGCCAATGCAGGGGACACGGGTTCGAGCCCTGGTCTGGGAGGATCCCACATGCCGCGGAGCAACTGGGCCCATGAGCCACAAATACTGAGCCTGCGCCTCTGGATGCTGTGCTCCGCGACAAGAGAGGCCACGATAGTGAGAGGCCTACGCACCGCGATGAAGAGTGGCCCCCACTTACCGCAACTGGAGAGAGCCCTAGCACAGAAACGAAGACCCAACATAGCAATCAATCAATCAATCAATAAATCTTAAAAAAAGAATAAAAAATAAAATAAATAAAATAAAACAAAGCAGAACAGCGACTAAGACCTCATGGAAAAAGCTGCATGCCTCCCTTTCTGCGCGGCTACTCAGGGACTTACCTCGAGGCCAGTACTCACGTTGAGTTTCCCTTTAGCTCTAGAGCGTGGCAGGATGAGCTCCACCCCGGCCATCGAAGCACCCGGCTTACCTGGAGAATGCTCATTTTCTTCCCAGAGCCATGCCTACAGTGTCTAGTGGCCTGTCACTAGCAGTCATTTTCAAGGAGCTTCAAGGCAGCATGAATGGAGCTTTCAGAATGGGAAAGCAAAGCTAGTTCCATCAGGCCCCCATTTCCACGGGCACACGCAGCATACATCCCTGTGCTTTATAACAAGTCCAAACAGACACAGGTTACCCAGTGGTTCCTTCCCTGAATCAACTCCTCGAAGCAGGGTGTTCTGCATCTAGCGAACTGCCTCAACCAAGGAACGCCCCAGCTAGGCCTCCGGGCCCGTGGCTGTTCAAAAGCCTGCAGTGTTACACGAGGAACTGGTCTTTCATTGCAGTCGGAATGCAAGCCAACATTCTCCTGGAGGCAGGGTGACTTCAGGCAGGGGGTCCGAGATGGAATGTGAATCCGAGGGTTATTCTAAGTGCAGCTCAGACTAGGACAATGAGTCAGACTTGCAGGGCATGTTCGACCGGCTAGAACGGTGTTCGTGTATCTGTGGGAGTGCTAAGGAAATCAAGCTGTCCCAAGAAAGAGTGCAGTCTGTTGCCCTACACTCGGCATACACAGAGTGGCTCCGAAGGGCTACGGGTCTGGTTGCGGCTTAACAGGCCCATGGGGGCCCGGGGGTACTCAGTGTTCTTGCAGGCAATAGGGTGCCCACGCGAGGCTCCTAGATGTCCTGCAAAGCGTACTGACATTAAAATAATGCAGAGCAACGGCTATGTCCTCCTGGAAACTGCTGCACGCCTCCGCTTCTGCATGGCAATTCAGGGCCTTACCTCGAGACAACTGCTTACGCTGAATGTCCCGTTAGCGACACAGCATGGTAGGATGCTGACTTTCTCCTCGAGCAGAGTGATTTCAGGTACGAGGTCCTCGAAGAACCCTAAGCAGAGTGTTTTCTCATGGCAGCTCAGACGGGGGCCATGACGAACACTTCCATGGCACGTCGCACTGGCTAGAAATGTGGTCCTGAGGCTGTTCCAGTGCTCTGGAAATGTAGCTCTCTTTAAGGAACGAGCAGTGTGTTGCCCATCACTCCGCATACACAGACGGCCTCCGAGGGACCGACCTTTGGGCCTCGATGTTGCTCAGCAGGCCCACAGGGGTCTGGAGGTACTCACTGATCTTGGAGGGAAAATGATGCACTGCCGGGGGCCTACGAGTCCTGAGAAGGGTACTTCCTTTAAAATAAAGCAGAACAGGGGCTCCCCTGGTGGCGCAGTGCTTGAGAATCTTCCTGCGAATGCAGGGGACACGGGTTCGAGCCCTGGTCTGGGAGGATCCTACATGCCGCGGAGCAACGGGGCCCGTGAGCCACAACTACTGAGCCTGCGCCTCTGGAGGCTGTGCTCTGCAACAAGAGATGCCACGATTGTGAGAGGCCTAGGCACCGCGATGAAGAGCTGCCCCCACTTACCGCAACTGGAGAGAGCTCTAGCACAGAAACGAAGACCCAACATAGCAATCAATCAATCAATCAATCTTAAAAAAACAATAAAAAATAAAAAAAGTAAAATAAAATAAAGCAGGACAGCGACTAAGACCTCATGGAAAGAGCTGCAAGCCTCCCTTTCTGCGCGGCTACTCAGGGACTTACCTCGAGGACAGTACTCACGTTGAGTTTCCCTTTAGCTCTAGAGCGTGGCAGGATGAGCTCCACCCCGGCCATCGAAGCACCCGGCTTACCTGGAGAATGCTCATTTTCTTCCCAGAGCCTTGCCTACAGTGGCTAGTGGCCTGTCAACAGCAGTCAATTTCAAGTAGCTTCAAGGCAGCATGAATGGAGCTTTCAAAATGGGAAAGCAAAGCTAGTTCCATCAGGCCCCCATTTCCACGGGCACACGCAGCATACATCTCTGTGCTTTCTACCAAGTCCAAACAGACACAGGTTACCCAGTGGTTCCTTCCCTGAATCAACTCCTCGAAGCAGGGTGTTCTGCATCTAGCGAACTGCCTCAACCAAGGAACGCCCCAGCTAGGCCTCCGGGCCCGTGGCTCTTCAAAAGCCTGCAGTGTTACACGAGGAACTGGGCTTTCGTTGCAGTCGGAACGCAAGCCGACATTCTCCTGGAGGCAGGGTGACTTCAGGCAGGGAGTCCCAGATGGAATGCGAAGCCGAGGGCTATTCTAAGTGCAGCTCAGACTAGGGCAATGAGTCAGACTTGAACGGCATGTTGGACCTGCTAGAACGGTGTTCGTGTATCGGTGGGAGTGCTGAGGAAATCAAGCTGTCCCAAGAAAGAGTGCAGTCTGTTGCCCTACACTCGGCATACACAGAGTGGCTCCGAAGGACTACAGGTCTGGATGTGGCTTGGCAGGCCCACGGGGGCCTGAGTGTACTCAGTGTTCTTGCAGGGAATAGGGTGGCCATGCGAGGCTCCTAGATGTCCTGCAAAGCGTACTGACGTTAACATAATGCATAGCAATGGCTATGTCCTCCTGGAAACTGCTGCACGCCTCCGCTTCTGCATGGCAATTCAGGGCCTTACCTCGAGACTACTGCTTACGCTGAATGTCCCGTTAGCGACACAGCATGGTAGGATGCTGACTTTCTCCTCGAGCAGAGTGATTTCAGGTACGAGGTCCTCGAAGAACCCTAAGCAGAGTGTTTTCTCATGGCAGCTCAGACGGGGGCCATGACGAACACTTCCATGGCACGTCGCACTGGCTAGAAATGTGGTCCTGAGGCTGTTCCAGTGCTCTGGAAATGTAGCTCTCTTTAAGGAACGAGCAGTGTGTTGCCCATCACTCCGCATACACAGACGGCCTCCGAGGGACCGACCTTTGGGCCTCGATGTTGCTCAGCAGGCCCACAGGGGTCTGGAGGTACTCACTGATCTTGGAGGGAAAATGATGCACCGCCGGGGGCCTACGAGTCCTGAGAAGGGTACTTCCTTTAAAATAAAGCAGAACAGGGGCTCCCCTGGTGGCGCAGTGCTTGAGAATCTTCCTGCGAATGCAGGGGACACGGGTTCGAGCCCTGGTCTGGGAGGATCCTACATGCCGCGGAGCAACGGGGCCCGTGAGCCACAACTACTGAGCCTGCGCCTCTGGAGGCTGTGCTCTGCAACAAGAGATGCCGCGATAGTGAGAGGCCTAGGCACCGCGATGAAGAGCTGCCCCCACTTACCGCAACTGGAGAGAGCTCTAGCACAGAAACGAAGACCCAACATAGCAATCAATCAATCAATCAATCTTAAAAAAACAATAAAAAATAAAAAAAGTAAAATAAAATAAAGCAGGACAGCGACTAAGACCTCATGGAAAGAGCTGCAAGCCTCCCTTTCTGCTCGGCTACTCAGGGACTTACCTCGAGGACAGTACTCACGTTGAGTTTCCCTTTAGCTCTAGAGCGTGGCAGGATGAGCTCTACCCCGGCCATCGAAGCACCCGATGTACGTGGAGAAAGCTCATTTTCTTCCCAGAGCCATGCCTACAGCAGCTGGGGTTCTATCAACAGCAGTCCATTTCAAGTAGCTTCAAGGCAGCATGAATGGAGCTTTCAAAATGGGAAAGCAAGGCTAGTTCCATCACGCCCCCTTTTGAAGGGCACACGCAGCATACATCCCTGTGCTTTCTCACAAATCCAAACAGACACAGGTTACCCAGTGGTTCCTTCCCTGAATCAACTCCTCGAAGCAGGGTGTTCTGCATCTAGCGAACTGCCTCAACCAAGGAATGC
The DNA here is from genome assembly GCF_965194825.1 of Balaenoptera physalus. Taxonomy (NCBI): domain Eukaryota; kingdom Metazoa; phylum Chordata; class Mammalia; order Artiodactyla; family Balaenopteridae; genus Balaenoptera; species Balaenoptera physalus. Next base: position 135,148,859 of record NC_138903.1, on the reverse strand, counting down.
CCCAGCTAAGCCTCCGGGCCCGTGGCTCTTCAAAAGCCTGCAGTGTTACACGAGGAACTGGGCTTTAGTTGCAGTCGGAACGCAAGCCGACATTCTCCTGGAGGCAGGGTGACTTCAGGCAGGGGGTCTCAGATGAAATGCAAAGCCGAGGGTTATTCTAAGTGCAGCTCAAACTAGTGCAATGAGTCAGACTTGCACGGAATATTGGACCTGCTAGAAAGGTGTTCGTCGACCTGTGGGAGTGTTGAGGAAATCAAGCTGTCCCAAGAAAGAGTGCAGTCTGTTGCCCTACACTCGGCATACACAGAGTGGCTCCGAAGGACTACAGGTCTGGATGTGGCTTGGCAGGCCCACGGGCCCCGGGGGTACTCAGTGTTCTTGCAGGGAATAGGGTGCCCACGTGGGGTTCCTAGATGTCCTGCAAAGCGTACTGACATTAAAACAATGCAGAGCAACGGCTATGGCCTCCTGGAAACTGCTGCACGCCTCCGCTTCTGCATGGCAATTCAGGGCCATACCTTGAGAGAACTGCTCACGCTGAGTGTCCCGTTAGCGACACAGCATGGTAGGATGCTGACTTTCTCCTCAAGCAGAGTGACTTCAGGTACGAGGTCGTCGAAGAATCCTAAGCAGTGTGTTTTCTCACGGCAGTTCAGACGGGGGCCATGACGAACACTTCCATGGCACGCCGCACTGGCTAGAAATGTGGTCCTGAGGCTGTTACAGTGCTCTGGAAATGTAGCTCTCCTTAAGGAACGAGCAGTGTGTTGCCCATCACTCCTCATACACTGAGGGCCTCCGAGGGAACGACCTTTGGGCTTCGATGTTGCTCAGCAGGCCCACAGGTGTCTGGAGGTACTCAGTGATCTTGGAGGGAAAATGACGCACACCCAAGGGGCCTACGAGTCCTGAAAAGGGTACTTCCTTTAAAATAAAGCAGAACAGGGGCTTCCCTGGGGGCGCAGTGCTTGAGAATCTGCCTGCCAATGCAGGGGACACGGGTTCGAGCCGTGGTCTGGGAGGATCCCACATGCCGCGGAGCAACTGGGCCCGTGAGCCACAACTACTGAGCCTGCGCCCCTGGAGGCTGTGCTCCGCGACAAGAGAGGCCACGATAGTGAGAGGCGTATGCACCGCGATGAAGAGTGGCCCCCACTTACCGCAACTGCAGAGAGCCCTAGCACAGAAACGCAGACCCAACATAGCAATCAATCAATCAATCAATAAATCTTAAAAAAAGAATAAAAAATAAAATAAATAAAATAAAACAAAGCAGAACAGCGACTAACACCTCATGGAAAAAGCTGCATGCCTCCCTTTCTGCGCGGCTACTCAGGGACTAACCTCGAGGCCAGTACTTACGTTGAGTTTCACTTTAGCTCTAGAGCGTGGCAGGATGAGCTCAACCCCGGCCATCGAAGCACCCGGCTTACCTGGAGAATGCTCATTTTCTTCCCAGAGCCATGCCTACAGTGGCTAGTGGCCTGTCAACAGCAGTCAATTTCAAGTAGCTTCAAGGCAGCATGAATGGAGCTTTCAAAATGGGAAAGCAAGGCTAGTTCCATCATGCCCCCATTTCCACGGGCACACGCAGCATACATCTCTGTGCTTTCTACCAAGTCTAAACAGACACAGGTTACCCAGTGGTTCCTTCCCTGAATCAACTCCTCGAAGCAGGGTGTTCTGCATCTAGCGAACTGCCTCAACCAAGGAACGCCCCAGCTAGGCCTCCGGGCCCGTGGCTCTTCAAAAGCCTGCAGTGTTACACGAGCAACTGGGATTTCGTTGCAGTCGGAACGCAAGCCGACATTCTCCTGGAGGCAGGGTGACTTCAGGCAGGGAGTCCCAGATGGAATGCGAAGCCGAGGGTTATTCTAAGTGCAGCTCAGACTAGGGCAATGAGTCAGACTTGCTCGGCATGTTGGACCTGCTAAAACGGTGTTCCTTTATCTGTGGGAGTGCTGAGGAAATCAAGCTGTCCCAAGAAAGAGTGCAGTCTGTTGCCCTACACTCGGCATACACAGAGTGGCTCCGAAGGACTACGGGTCTGGATGTGGCTTGGCAGCCCCAGGGGGGCCTCAGTGTACTCAGTGTTCTTGCAGGGAATAGGGTGGCCACGCGAGGCTCCTCGATGTACTGCAAAGCGCACTGACGTTAAAATAATGCAGAGCAACGGCTATGTCCTCCTGGAAACTGCTGCACGCCTCCGCTTCTGCATGGCTATTCAGGGCCTTACCTCGAGACAACTGCTTACGCTGAATGTCCCGTTAGCGACACAGCATGGTAGGATGCTGACTTTCTCCTCGAGCAGAGTGACTTCAGGTACGAGGTCCTCGAAGAATCCTAAGCAGAGTGTTTTCTCATGGCAGCTCTGACGGGGGCCATGACGAACACTTCCATGGCATGTCGCACTGGCTAGAAATGTGGTCCTGAGGCTGTTCCAGTGCTCTGGAAATGTAGCTCTCTTTAAGGAACGAGCAGTGTGTTGCCCATCACTCCGCATACACAGACGGCCTCCGAGGGACCGACCTTTGGGCCTCGATGTTGCTCAGCAGGCCCACAGGGGTCTGGAGGTACTCACTGATCTTGGAGGGAAAATGATGCACACCCGAGGGGCCTACGAGTCCTGAAAAGGGTACTTCCTTTAAAATAAAGCAGAACAGGGGCTTCCCTGGTGGCGCAGTGCTTGAGAATCTGCCTGCCAATGCAGGGGACACGGATTCGTGCCCTGGTTTGGGAGGATCCCACATGCCGCGGAGCAACTGGGCCCGTGAGCCACAACTACTGAGCCTGCGCCTCTGGAGGCTGTGCTCCGCGACAAGAGAGGCTGCGATAGTGAGAGGCCTACGCAGCGCGATGAAGAGCGGCCCCCACTTACCGCAACTGGAGAGAGCTCTAGCACAGAAACGAAGACCCAACATAGCAATCAATCAATCAATCAATCAATCTTAAAAAAACAATAAAAAATAAAAAAAAAAAATAAAACAAAGCAGAACAGCGACTAAGACCTCATGGAAAGAGCTGCATGCCTCCCTTTCTGTCCGGCTACTCAGGGACTTACCTCGAGGCCAGTACTCACGTTGAGTTTCCCTTTAGCTCTAGAGCGTGGCAGGATGAGCTCCACCCCGGCCATTGAAGCACCCGAATTACCTGGAGAAAACTCATATTCTTCCCAGAGCCATGCCTACATCAGCTGGGGTTCTATCAACAGCAGTAAATTTCAAGTAGCTTCAAGGCAGCATGAATGGACCTTTCAAAATGGGAAAGCAAGGCTAGTTCCATCAGGCCCCCTTTTGAAGGGCACACGCAGCATACATCCCTGTGCTTTCTCACAAGTCCAAACAGACACAGGTTACCCAGTGGTTCCTTCCCTGAATCAACTCCTCGAAGCAGGGTGTTCTGCATCTAGCGACCTGCCTCAACCAAGGAGCGCCCCAGCTAAGCCTCTGGGCCCGTGGCTCTTCAAAAGCCTGCAGTGTTACACGAGGAACTGGGCTTTAACTGCAGTCGGAACGCAAGCCGACATTCTCCTGGAGGCAGGGTGACTTCAGGCAGGGGGTCTCAGATGAAATGCAAAGCCGAGGGTTATTCTAAGTGCAGCTCAGACTAGTGCAATGAGTCAGACTTGCACAGAATATTGGACCTGCTAGAAAGGTGTTCGTCGACCAGTGGGAGTGTTGAGGAAATCAAGCTGTCCCAAGAAAGAGTGCAGTCTGTTGCCCTACACTTGGCATACACATAGTGGCTCCGAAGGGCTACGGGCCTGGTTGCGGCTTAACAGGCCCATGGGGGCCCGGGGGTACTCAGTGTTCTTCCAGGGAATAGGGTGCCCACGCGGGGTTCCTAGATGTCCTGCAAAGCGTACTGACATTAAAACAATGCAGAGCAACGACTATGGCCTCCTGGAAACTGCTGCACGCCTCCGCTTCTGCATGGCAATTCAGGGCCTTACCTCGAGAGAACTGCTCACGCTGAGTGTCCCGTTAGCGACACAGCATAGTAGGATGCTGACTTTCTCCTCAAGCAGAGTGACTTCAGGTACGAGGTCGTCGAAGAATCCTAAGCAGTGTGTTTTCTCACAGCTGCTCAGACGGGGGCCATGACGAACACTTCCATAGCACGTCGCACTGGATAGAAATGTGGTCCTGAGGCTGTTCCAGTGCTCTGGAAATGTAGCTCTCCTTAAGGAATGAGCAGTGTGTTTCCCATCACACCGCATACACTGAGGGCCTCCGAGGGACCGACCTTTGGGCCTCGATGTTGCTCAGCAGGCCCACAGGGACCTGGAGGTACTCACTGAACTTGGAGGGAAAATGATGCACACCAAAGGGGCCGACGAGTCCTGAAAAGGGTACTTCCTTTAAAATAAAGCAGAACAGGGGCTTCCCTGGGGGCGCAGTGCTTGAGAATCTGCCTGCCAATGCAGGGGACACGGGTTCGAGCCCTGGTCTGGGAGGATCCCGCATGCTACGGAGCAACTGGGCCCGTGAGCCACAACTACTGAGACTGCGCCTCTGGACGCTGTGCTCCGCGACAAGAGATGCCGCGATAGTGAGAGGCCTACGCACCGCGATGAAGAGTGGCCCCCACTTACCGCAACTGGAGAGAGCCCTAGCACAGAAACGCAGACCCAACATAGCAATAAATCAATCAATCAATAAATCTTAAAAATACAATAAAAAATAAAAAAATAAAATAAAATAAAGCAGGACAGCGACTAAGACCTCATGGAAAGAGCTGCAAGCCTCCCTTTCTGCGCGGCTACTCAGGGACTTACCTCGAGGCCAGTACTCACGTTGAGTTTCCCTTTAGCTCTAGAGCGTGGCAGGATGAGCTCCACCCCAGCCATCGAAGCACCCGGCTTACCTGGAGAATGCTCATTTTCTTCCCAGAGCCATGCCTACAGTGGCTAGTGGCCTGTCAATAGCAGTCATTTTCAAGGAGCTTCAAGGCAGCATGAATGGAGCTTTCAGAATGGGCAAGCAAAGCTAGGTCCATCAGGCCCCCATTTCCACGGGCACACGCAGCATACATCCCTGTGCTTTATAACAAGTCCAAACAGACACAGGTTACCCAGTGGTTCCTTCCCTGAATCAACTCCTCGAAGCAGGGTGTTCTGCATCTAGCGAACTGCCTCAACCAAGGAACGCCCCAGCCAGGCCTCCGGGCCCATGGCTGTTCAAAAGCCTGCAGTGTTCCACGAGGAACTGGGCTTTCCTTGCAGTCGGAATGCAAGCCGACATTCTCCTGGAGGCAGGGTGACTTCAGGCAGGGGGTCCCAGATGGAATGCGAATCTGAGGGTTATTCTAAGTGCAGCTCGGACTAGGGCAATGAGTCAGACTTGCACGGCATGTTCGACCTGCTAGAATGGTGTTCGTGTATCTGTGGGAACGCTGAGGAAATCAAGCTGTCCCAAGAAAGAGTGCAGTCTGTTGCCCTACACTCGGCATACACAGAGTGGCTCCGAAGGACTACAGCTCTGGATGTGGCTTGGCAGGCCCACGGGGGACTGAGGGTACTGAGTGTTCTTGCAGGGAATAGGGTGGCCACGCGAGGCTCCTAGATATCCTGCAAAGCGTACTGATGTTAAAATAATGCAGAGCAACGGCTATGTCCTCCTGGAAACTGCTGCACGCCTCCGCTTCTGCATGGCAGTTCAGGGCCTTACCTCGAGACAACTGCTTAGGCTGAATGTCCCGTTAGCGACACAGCATGGTAGGATGCTGACTTTCTCCTCGAGCAGAGTGACTTCAGGTACGAGGTCCTCGAAGAATCCTAAGCAGAGTGTTTTCTCATGGCAGCTCTGACGGGGGCCATGACGAACACTTCCATGGCACGTCGCACTGGCTAGAAATGTGGTCCTGAGGCTGTTCCAGTGCTCTGGAAATGTAGCTCTCCTTAAGGAACGAGCAGTGTGTTGCACATCACTCTGCATACACAGACGGTCTCCGAGGGACAGATCATTGGGCCTCGATGTTGCTCAGCAGGCCCACAGGGGTCTGGAGGTACTCACTGATCTTGGAGGGAAAATGATGCACCGCCGGGGGCCTACGAGTCCTGAGAAGGGTACTTCCTTTAAAATAAAGCAGAACAGGGGCTCCCCTGGTGGCGCAGTGCTTGAGAATCTGCCTGCGAATGCAGGGGACACGGGTTCGTGCCCTGGTCTGGGAGGATCCTACATGCCGCGGAGCAACGGGGCCCGTGAGCCACAACTACTGAGCCTGCGCCTTTGGAGGCTGTGCTCTGCAACAAGAGATGCCGCGATAGTGAGAGGCCTAGGCACCGCGATGAAGAGCTGCCCCCACTTACCGCAACTGGAGAGAGCTCTAGCACAGAAACGAAGACCCAACATAGCAATCAATCAATCAATCAATCTTAAAAAAACAATAAAAAATAAAAAAAATAAAATAAAATAAAGCAGGACAGCGACTAAGACCTCATGGAAAGAGCTGCATGCCTCCCTTTCTGCGCGGCTACTCAGGGACTTACCTCGAGGCCAGTACTCACGTTGAGTTTCCCTTTAGCTCTAGAGCGTGGCAGGATGAGCTCCACCCCGGCCATCGAAGCACCCGGCTTACCTGGAGAATGCTCATTTTCTTCCCAGAGCCTTGCCTACAGTGGCTAGTGGCCTGTCAACAGCAGTCAATTTCAAGGAGCTTCAAGGCAGCATGAATGGAGCTTTCAAAATGGGAAAGCAAAGCTAGTTCCATCAGGCCCCCATTTCCACGGGCACACGCAGCATACATCTCTGTGCTTTCTACCAAGTCCAAACAGACACAGGTTACCCAGTGGTTCCTTCCCTGAATCAACTCCTCGAAGCAGGGTGTTCTGCATCTAGCGAACTGCCTCAACCAAGGAACGCCCCAGCTAGGCCTCCGGGCCCGTGGCTCTTCAAAAGTCTGCAGTGTTACACGAGGAACTGGGCTTTCGTTGCAGTCGGAACGCAAGCCAACATTCTCCTGGAGGCAGGGTGACTTCAGGCAGAGAGTCCCAGATGGAATGCGAAGCCGAGGGTTATTCTAAGTGCAGCTCAGACTAGGGCAATGAGTCAGACTTGAACGGCATGTTGGACCTGCTAGAACGGTGTTCGTGTATCTGTGGGAGTGCTGAGGAAATCAAGCTGTCCCAAGAAAGAGTGCAGTCTGTTGCCCTACACTCGGCATACACAGAGTGGCTCCGAAGGACTACAGGTCTGGATGTGGCTTGGCAGGCCCACGGGGGCCTGAGTGTACTCAGTGTTCCTGCAGGGAATAGGGTGGCCACGCGAGGCTCCTAGATGTCCTGCAAAGCGTACTGACGTTAACATAATGCAGAGCAACGGCTATGTCCTCCTGGAAACTGCTGCACGCCTCCGCTTCTGCATGGCAATTCAGGGCCTTACCTCGAGACAACTGCTTACGCTGAATGTCCCGTTAGCGACACAGCATGGTAGGATGCTGACTTTCTCCTCGAGCAGAGTGACTTCAGGTACGAGGTAATCGAAGAATCCTAAGCAGAGTGTTTTCTCATGGCAGCTCAGACGGGGGCCATGACGAACATTTGCATGGCACGTCGCACTGGCTAGAAATGTGGTCCTGAGGCTGTTCCAGTGCTCTGGAAATGTAGCTCTCCTTAAGGAACGAGCAGTGTGTTGCCCATCACTCCGCATACACAGACGGCCTCCGAGAGACCGACCTTTGGGCCTCGATGTTGCTCAGCAGGCCCACAGGGGTCTGGAGGTACTCACTGATCTTGGAGGGAAAATGATGCACATCTAAGGGGCTGACGAGTCCTGAAAAGGGTACTTCCTTTAAAATAAAGCAGAACAGGGGCTCCCCTGGTGGCGCAGTGGTTGAGAATCTGCCTGCCAATGCAGGGGACACGGGTTCGAGGCCTGGTCTGGGAGGATCCCACATGCCGCGGAGCAACTGGGCCCGTGAGCCACAACTACTGAGCCTGCGCCTCTGGAGGCTGTGCACCGCGACAAGAGAGGCCGCGATAGTGAGAGGCCTACGCAGCACGATGAAGAGCGGCCCCCACTTACCGCAACTGGAGAGAGCTCTAGCACAGAATCGAAGACCCAACATAGCAATCAATCAATCAATCTTAAAAAAAACAATAAAAAATAAAAAAAATAAAATAAAATAAAGCAGGACAGCGACTAAGACCTCATGGAAAGAGCTGCATGCCTCCCTTTCTGCGCGGCTACTCAGGGACTTACCTCGAGGCCAGTACTCACGTTGAGTTTCCCTTTAGCTCTAGAGCATGGAAGGATGAGCTCCACCCCGGCCATCGAAGCACCCGGCTTACCTGGAGAATGCTCATTTTCTTCCCAGAGCCATGCCTACAGTGTCTAGTGGCCTGTCAATAGCAGTCATTTTCAAGGAGCTTCAAGGCAGCATGAATGGACCTTTCAGAATGGGAAAGCAAAGCTAGTTCCATCAGGCCCCCATTTCCACGGGCACACGCAGCATACATCCCTGTGCTTTATAACAAGTCCAAACAGACACAGGTTACCCAGTGGTTCCTTCCCTGAATCAACTCCTCGAAGCAGGGTGTTCTGCATCTAGCGAACTGCCTCAACCAAGGAACGCCCCAGGTAGGCCTCCGGGCCCGTGGCTGTTCAAAAGCCTGCAGTGTTACTCGAGGAACTGGTCTTTCATTGCAGTCGGAATGCAAGCCAACATTCTCCTGGAGGCAGGGTGACTTCAGGCAGGGGGTCCGAGATGGAATGTGAATCCGAGGGTTATTCTAAGTGCAGCTCAGACTAGGGCAATGAGTCAGACTTGCACGGCATGTTCGACCGGCTAAAACGGTGTTCGTGTATCTGTGGGAGTGCTGAGGAAATCAAGCTGTCCCAGGAAAGAGTGCAGTCTGTTGCCCTACACTCGGCATACACAGAGTGGCTCCGAAGGGCTACGGGCCTGGTTGCGGCTTAACAGGCCCATGGGGGCCCGGGGGTACTCAGTGTTCTTGCAGGGAATAGGGTGCCCACGCGGGGTTCCTAGATGTCCAGCAAAGCGTACTGACATTAAAACAATGCAGAGCAACGGCTATGGCTTCCTGGAAACTGCTGCACGCCTCCGCTTCTGCATGGCAATTCAGGGCCTTACCTTGAGAGAACTGCTCACGCTGAGTGTCCCGTTAGCGACACAGCATGGTAGGATGCTGACTTTCTCCTCGAGCAGAGTGACTTCAGGTACGAGGTCGTCGAAGAATCCTAAGCAGTGTGTTTTCTCACGGCAGCTCAGACGGGGGCCATGACGAACACTTCCATGGCACGCCGCACTGGCTAGAAATGTGGTCCTGAGGCTGTTCCAGTGCTCTGGAAATGTAGCTCTCCTTAAGGAACGAGCAGTGTGTTGCCCATCACTCCGCATACACAGACGGCCTCCGAGGGACCGACCTTTGGGCCTCGATGTTGCTCAGCAGGCCCACAGGGGTCTGGAGGTACTCACTGATCTTGGAGGGAAAATGATGCACACCCGAGGGGCCTACGAGTCCTGAAAAGGGTACTTCCTTTAAAATAAAGCAGAACTGGGGCTTCCCTGGTGGCGCAGTGCTTGAGAATCTGCCTGCCAATGCAGGGGACACGGGTTCGAGCCCTGGTCTGGGAGGATCCTACATGCCGCGGAGCAACTGGGCCCGTGAGCCACAAATACTGAGCCTGCGCCTCTGGATGCTGTGCTCCGCGACAAGAGAGGCCACGATAGTGAGAGGTCTACGCACCGCGATGAAGAGTGGCCCCCACTTACCGCAACTGGAGAGAGCCCTAGCACAGAAACGAAGACCCAACATAGCAATCAATCAATCACTCAATAAATCTTAAAAAAAGAATAAAAAATAAAATAAATAAAATAAAACAAAGCAGAACAGCGACTAAGACCTCATGGAAAAAGCTGCATGCCTCCCTTTCTGCGCGGCTACTCAGGGACTTACCTCGAGGCCAGTACTCACGTTGAGTTTCCCTTTAGCTCTAGAGCGTGGCAGGATGAGCTCCACCCCGGCCATCGAAGCACCCGGCTTACCTGGAGAATGCTCATTTTCTTCTCAGAGCCATGCCTACACTGGCTAGTGGCCTGTCAATAGCAGTCATTTTCAAGGAGCTTCAAGGCAGCATGAATGGAGCTTTCAGAATGGGAAAGCAAAGCTAGTTCCATCAGGCCCCCATTTCCACGGGCACACGCAGCATACATCCCTGTGCTTTATAACAAGTCCAAACAGACACAGGTTACCCAGTGGTTCCTTCCCTGAATCAACTCCTCGAAGCAGGGTGTTCTGCATCTATCGAACTGCCTCAACCAAGGAACGCCCCAGCCAGGCGTCCGGGCCCATGGCTGTTCAAAAGCCTGCAGTGTTCCACGAGGAACTGGGCTTTCCTTGCAGTCGGAATGCAAGCCAACATTCTCCTGGAGGCAGGGTGACTTCAGGCAGGGGGTCCGAGATGGAATGTGAATCCGAGGGTTATTCTAAGTGCAGCTCAGACTAGGGCAATGAGTCAGACTTGCACGGCATGTTCGACCGGCTAGAACGGTGTTCGTGTATCTGTGGGAGTGCTGAGGAAATCAAGCTGTCCCAAGAAAGAGTGCAGTCTGTTGCCCTACACTCGGCATACACAGAGTGGCTCCGAAGGTCTACGGTTCTGGATGTGGCTTGGCAGGCCCACGGGGGCCTGAGGGTACTCAGTGTTCTTGCAGGGAATAGGGTGCCCACGCGAGGCTCCTAGATGTCCTGCAAAGCGTACTGACATTAAAATAATGCAGAGCAATGGCTCTGTCCTCCTGGAAACTGCTGCACGCCTCCGCTTCTGCATGGCAATTCAGGGCCTTACCTCGAGACAACTGCTTACGCTGAATGTCCCGTTAGTGACACAGCATGGTAGGATGCTGACTTTCTCCTCGAGCAGAGTGACTTCAGGTACGAGGTCCTCGAAGAATCCTAAGCAGAGTGTTTTCTCATGGCAGCTCAGACGGGGGCCATGACGAACATTTGCATGGCACGTCGCACTGGCTAGAAATGTGGTCCTGAGGCTGTTCCAGTGCTCTGGAAATGTAGCTCTCCTTAAGGAACGAGCAGTGTGTTGCCCATCACTCCGCATACACAGACGGCCTCCGAGAGACCGACCTTTGGGCCTCGATGTTGCTCAGCAGGCCCACAGGGGTCTGGAGGTACTCACTGATCTTGGAGGGAAAATGATGCACACCTAAGGGGCCGACGAGTCCTGAAAAGGGTACTTCCTTTAAAATAAAGCAGAACAGGGGCTCCCCTGGTGGCGCAGTGCTTGAGAATCTGCCTGCCAATGCAGGGGACACGGGTTCGAGCCCTGGTCTGGGAGGATCCCACATGCCGCGGAGCAACGGGGCCCGTGAGCCACAACTACTGAGCCTGCGCCTCTCGAGGCTGTTCTCCGCGACAAGAGAGGCCGCGATAGTGAGAGGCCTACGCAGCGCGATGAAGAGCGGCCCCCACTTACCGCAACTGGAGAGAGCTCTAGCACAGAAACGAAGACCCAACATAGCAATCAATCAATCAATCAATCAATCTTAAAAAAACAATAAAAAAAATAAAATAAAATAAAGCAGGACAGCGACTAAGACCTCATGGAAAGAGCTGCATGCCTCCCTTTCTGCGCGGCTACTCAGGGACTTACCTCGAGGCCAGTACTCACGTTGAGATTCCCTTTAGCTCTAGAGCGTGGCAGGATGAGCTCCACCCCGGCCATCGAAGCACCCGGCTTACCTGGAGAATGCTCATTTTCTTCCCAGAGCCATGCCTACAGTGGCTAGTGGCCTGTCAACAGCAGTCAATTTCAAGTAGCTTCAAGGCAGCATGAATGGAGCTTTCAGAATGGGAAAGCAAAGCTAATTCCATCAGGCCCCCATTTCCAAGGGCACACGCAGCATACATCTCTGTGCTTTCTACCAAGTCCAAATAGACACAGGTTACCCAGTGGTTCCTTCCCTGAATCAACTCCTCGAAGCAGGGTGTTCTGCATCTAGCGAACTGCCTCAACCAAGGAAGGCCCCAGCTAGGCCTCCGGGCCCGTGGCTCTTCAAAAGCCTGCAGTGTTACACGAGGAACTGGGCTTTCGTTGCAGTCGGAACGCAAGCCGACATTCTCCTGGAGGCAGGGTGACTTCAGGCAGGGAGTCCCAGATGGAATGCAAAGCCGAGGGTTATTCTAAGTGCAGCTCAGACTAGGGCAATGAGTCAGACTTGAACGGCATGTTGGACCTGCTAGAACGGTGTTCGTGTATCTGTGGCAGTGCTGAGGAAATCAAGCTGTCCCAAGAAAGAGTGCAGTCTGTTGCCCTACACTCGGCATACACAGAGTGGCTCCGAAGGACTACAGGTCTGGATGTGGCTTGGCAGGCCCACGGGGGCCTGAGTGTACTCAGTGTTCCTGCAGGGAATAGGGTGGCCACGCGAGGCTCCTAGATGTCCTGCAAAGCGTACTGACGTTAACATAATGCAGAGCAACGGCTATGTCCTCCTGGAAACTGCTGCACGCCTCCGCTTCTGCATGGCAATTCAGGGCCTTACCTCGAGACAACTGCTTACGCTGAATGTCCCGTTAGCGACACAGCATGGTAGGATGCTGACTTTCTCCTCGAGCAGAGTGACTTCAGGTACGAGGTCCTCGAAGAACCCTAAGCAGAGTGTTTTCTCATGGCAGCTCAGACGGGGGCCATGACGAACACTTCCATGGCACGTCGCACTGGCTAGAAATGTGGTCCTGAGGCTGTTCCAGTGCTCTGGAAATGTAGCTCTCCTTAAGGAACGAGCAGTGTGTTACCCATCACTCCGCATACACAGACGGCCTCCGAGGGACCGACCTTTGGGCCTCAATGTTGCTCAGCAGGCCCACAGGGGTCTGGAGGTACTCACTGATCTTGGAGGGATAATGATGCACACCCGAGGGGCCTACGAGTCCTAAAAAGGGTACTTCCTTTAAAATAAAGCAGAACAGGGGCTTCCCTGGTGGCGCAGTGCTTGAGAATCTGCCTGCCAATGAAGGGGACACGGGTTCGAGCCCTGGTCTGGGAGGATCCTACATGCAGCGGAGCAACTGGGCCCGTGAGCCACAAATACTGAGCCTGCGCCTCTGGAGGCTGTGCTCCGCGACAAGAGAGGCCACGATAGTGAGAGGCCTACGCACCGCGATGAAGAGTGGCCCCCACTTACCGCAACTGGAGAGAGCCCTAGCACAGAAACTCAGACCCAACATAGCAATCAATCAATCAATCAATAAATCTTAAGAAAAGAATAAAAAATAAAATAAATAAAATAAAACAAAGCAGAACAGCGACTAAGACCTCATGGAAAAAGCTGCATGCCTCCCTTTCTGCGCGGCTACTCAGGGACTTACCTCGAGGCCAGCACTCACGTTGAGTTTCCCTTTAGCTCTAGAGCGTGGCAGGATGAGCTCCACCCCGGCCATCGAAGCACCCGGCTTACCTGGAGAATGCTCATTTTCTTCCCAGAGCCATGCCTACAGTGGCTAGTGGCCTGTCAATAGCAGTCATTTTCCAGGAGCTTCAAGGCAGCATGAATGGAGCTTTCAGAATGGGAAAGCAAAGCTAGTTCCATCAGGCCCCCATTTCCACGGGCACACGCAGCATACATCCCTGTGCTTTATAACAAGTCCAAACAGACACAGGTTACCCAGTGGTTCCTTCCCTGAATCAACTCCTCGAAGCAGGGTGTTCTGCATCTAGCGAACTGCCTCAACCAAGGAACGCCCCAGCTAGGCCTCCGGGACCGTGGCTGTTCAAAAGCCTGCAGTGTTACACGAGGAACTGGGCTTTCATTGCAGTCGGAATGCAAACCATCATTCTCCTGGAGGCAGGGTGACTTCAGGCAGGGGGTCCGAGATGGAATGTGAATCCGAGGGTTATTCTAAGTGCAGCTCAGACTAGGGCAATGAGTCAGACTTGAACGGCATGTTCGACCGGCTAGAATGGTGTTCGTGTATCTGTGGGAGTGCTGAGGAAATCAAGCTGTCCCAAGAAAGAGTGCAGTCTGTTGCCCTACACTCGGCATAAACAGAGTGGCTCCGAAGGTCTATGGATCTGGATGTGGCTTGGCAGGCCCACGGGGGCCTGAGGGTACACAGTGTTCTTGCAGGGAATAGAGTGCCCACGCGAGGCTCCTAGATGTCCTGCAAAGCGTACTGACATTAAAATAATGCAGAGCAACGGCTATGTCCTCCTGGAAACTGCTGCACGCCTCCGCTTCTGCATGGCAATTCAGGGCCTTACCTCGAGACAACTGCTTACGCTGAATGTCCCGTTAGCGACACAGCATGGTAGAATGCTGACTTTCTCCTCGAGCAGAGTGACTTCAGGTACGAGGTCCTCGAAGAATCCTAAGCAGAGTGTTTTCTCATGGCAGCTCAGACGGGGGCCATGACGAACATTTGCATGGCACGTCGCACTGGCTAGAAATGTGGTCCTGAGGCTGTTCCAGTGCTCTGGAAAGGTAGCTCTCCTTAAGGAACGAGCAGTGTGTTGCCCATCACTCCGCATACACAGACGGCCTCCGAGAGACCGACCTTTGGGCCTCGATGTTGCTCAGCAGGCCCACAGGGGTCTGGAGGTACTCACTGATCTTGGAGGGAAAATGATGCACACCTAAGGGGCCGACGAGTCCTGAAAAGGGTACTTCCTTTAAAATAAAGCAGAACAGGGGCTTCCCTGGTGGCGCAGTGCTTGAGAATCTGCCTGCCAATGCAGGGGACACGGGTTCGAGCCCTGGTCTGGGAGGATCCCACATGCCGCGGAGCAACTGGGCCCGTGAGCCAAAACTACTGAGTCTGCGCCTCTGGAGGCTGTGCTCCGCGACAAGAGAGGCCGCGATAGTGAGAGGCCTATGCAGCGCGATGAAGAGCGGCCCCCACTTACCGCAACTGGAGAGAGCTCTAGCACAGAATCGAAGACCCAACATAGCAATCAATCAATCAATCAATCAATCTTAAAAAAACAATAAAAAATAAAAAAAATAAAATAAAATAAAGCAGGACAGCGACTAAGACCTCATGGAAAGAGCTGCATGCCTCCCTTTCTCCGCGGCTACTCAGGGACTTACCTCGAGGCCAGTACTCACGTTGAGTTTCCCTTTAGCTCTAGAGCGTGGCAGGATGAGCTCCACCCCGGCCATCGAAGCACCCGGCTTACCTGGAGAATGCTCATTTTCTTCCCAGAGCCTTGCCTACAATGGCTAGTGGCCTGTCAACAGCAGTCAATTTCAAGTAGCTTCAAGGCAGCATGAATGGAGCTTTCAAAATGGGAAAGCAAAGCTAGTTCCATCAGGCCCCCATTTCCACGGGCACACGCAGCATACATCTCTGTGCTTTCTACCAAGTCCAAACAGACACAGGTTACCCAGTGGTTCCTTCCCTGAATCAACTCCTCGAAGCAGGGTGTTCTGCATCTAGCGAACTGCCTCAGCCAAGGAACGCCCCAGCTAGGCCTCCGGGCCCGTGGCTCTTCAAAAGCCTGAAGTGTTACACGAGGACCTGGGCTTTCATTGCAGTCGGAACGCAAGCCGACATTCTCCTGGAGGCAGGGTGACTTCAGGCAGGGAGTCCCAGATGGAATGCGAAGCCGAGGGTTATTCTAAGTGCAGCTCAGACTAGGGCAATGAATCAGACTTGCACGGCATGTTGGAACTGCTAGAACGGTATTCGTGTATCTGTGGGAGTGCTGAGGAAATCAAGCTGTCCCAAGAAAGAGTGCAGTCTGTTGCCCTACACTCGGCATACACAGAGTGGCTCCGAAGGACTACAGGTCTGGATGTGGCTTGGCAGGCCCACGGGGGCCTGAGGGTACTCAGTGTTCTTGCAGGGAATAGGGTGGCCACGCGAGTCTCCTAGATGTCCTGCAAAGCGTACTGACGTTAATATAATGCAGAGCAACGGCTATGTCCTCCTGGAAACTGCTGCACGCCTCCGCTTCTGCATGGCAATTCAGGGCCTTACCTCGAGACAACTGCTTACGCTGAATGTCCCGTTAGCGACACAGCATGGTAGGATGCTGACTTTCTCCTCGAGCAGAGTGACTTCAGGTACGAGGTCCTCGAAGAACCCTAAGCAGAGTGTTTTCTCATGGCAGCTCAGACGGGGGCCATGACGAACACTTCCATGGCACGTCGCACTGGCTAGAAATGTGGTCCTGAGGCTGTTCCAGTGCTCTGGAAATGTAGCTCTCCTTAAGGAACGAGCAGTGTGTTGCCCATCACTCCGCATACACAGACGGCCTCCGAGAGACCGACCTTTGGGCCTCGATGTTGCTCAGCAGGCCCACAGGGGTCTGGAGGTACTCACTGATCTTGGAGGGAAAATGATGCACACCCGAGGGGCCGACGAGTCCTGAAAAGGGTACTTCCTTTAAAATAAAGCAGAACAGGGGCTCCCCTGGTGGCGCAGTGCTTGAGAATCTGCCTGCCAATGTAGGGGACACGGGTTCGAGCCCTGGTCTGGGAGGAGACCACATGCCGCGGAGCACCTGGGCCCGTGAGCCACAACTACTGAGCCTGCGCCTCTGGAGGCTGTGCTCCGCAACAAGAGAGGCCGCGATAGTCAGAGGCCTACGCACCGCGATGAAGACCGGCCCCCACTTACCGCAACTGGAGAGAGCTCTAGCACAGCAACGAAGACCCAACATAGCAATCAATCAATCAATCAATCAATCTTAAAAAAACAATAAAAAATAAAAAAAATAAAATAAAATAAAGCAGGACAGCGACTAAGACCTCATGGAAAGAGCTGCATGCCTCCCTTTCTGCGCGGCTACTCAGGGACTTACCTCGAGGCCAGTACTCACGTTGAGTTTCCCTTTAGCTCTAGAGCGTGGCAGGATGAGCTCCACCCCGGCCATCGAAGCACCCGGCTTACCTGGAGAATGCTCATTTTCTTCCCAGAGCCTTGCCTACAGTGGCTAGTGGCCTGTCAACAGCAGTCAATTTCAAGTAGCTTCGAGGCAGCATGAATGGAGCTTTCAAAATGGGAAAGCAAAGCTAGTTCCATCAGGCCCCCATTTCCACGGGCACACGCAGCATACATCTCTGTGCTTTCTACCAAGTCCAAACAGACACAGGTTACCCAGTGGTTCCTTCCCTGAATCAACTCCTCGAAGCAGGGTGTTCTGCATCTAGCGAACTGCCTCAACCAAGGAACGCCCCAGCTAGGCCTCCGGGCCCGTGGCTCTTCAAAAGCCTGCAGTGTTACACGAGGAACTTGGCTTTCGTTGCAATCGGAACGCAAGCCGACATTCTCCTGGAGGCAGGGTGACTTCAGGCAGGGGGTCCGAGATGGAATGTGAATCCGAGGGTTATTCTAAGTGCAGCACAGACTAGGGCAATGAGTCAGACTTGCACGGCATGTTGGACCTGCTAGAACGGTGTTCGTGTATCTGTGGGAGTGCTGAGGAAATCAAGCTGTCCCAAGAAAGAGTGCAGTCTGTTGCCCTACACTCGGCATACACAGAGTGGCTCCGAAGGACTACAGGTCTGGATGTGGCTTGGCAGGCCCACGGGGGCCTGAGTGTACTCAGTGTTCTTGCAGGGAATAGGGTGCCCACGCGAGGCTCCTAGATGTCCTGCAAAGCGTACTGACATTAAAATAATGCAGAGCAACGGCTATGTCCTCCTGGAAACTGCTGCACGCCTCCGCTTCTGCATGGCAATTCAGGGCCTTACCTCGAGACAACTGCTTACGCTGAATGTTCCGTTAGTGACACAGCATTGTAGGATGCTGACTTTCTCCTCGAGCAGAGTGACTTCAGGTACGAGGTCCTCGAAGAATCCTAAACAGAATGTTTTCTCATGGCAGCTCAGACGGGGGCCATGACGAACATTTGCATGGCACGTCGCACTGGCGAGAAATGTGGTCCTGAGGCTGTTCCAGTGCTCTGGAAAGGTAGCTCTCCTTAAGGAACGAGCAGTGTGTTGCCCATCACTCCGCATACACAGACGGCCTCCGAGAGACCGACCTTTGGGCCTCGATGTTGCTCAGCAGGCCCACAGGGGTCTGGAGGTACTCACTGATCTTGGAGGGAAAATGATGCACACCTAAGGGGCCGACGAGTCCTGAAAAGGGTACTTCCTTTAAAATAAAGCAGAACAGGGGCTCCCCTGGTGGCGCAGTGCTTGAGAATCTGCCAGCCAATGCAGGGGACACGGGTTCGAGCCCTGGTCTGGGAGGATCCCACATGCCGCGGAGCAACGGGGCCCGTGAGCCACAACTACTGAGCCTGCGCCTCTGGAGGCTGTTCTCCGCGACAAGAGAGGCCGCGATAGTGAGAGGCCTACGCAGCGCGATGAAGAACGGCCCCCACTTACCGCAACTGGAGAGAGCTCTAGCACAGAAACGAAGACCCAACATAGCAATCAATCAATCAATCAATCAATCTTAAAAAAACAATAAAAAATATAAAAAAATAAAATAAAATAAAGCAGGACAGCGACTAAGACCTCATGGAAAGAGCTGCATGCCTCCCTTTCTGCGCGGCTACTCAGGGACTTACCTTGAGGCCAGTACTCACGTTGAGTTTCCCTTTAGCTCTAGAGCGTGGCAGGATGAGCTCCACCCCGGCCATCGAAGCACCCGGCTTACCTGGAGAATGCTCATTTTCTTCCCAGAGCCATGCCTACAGTGGCTAGTGGCCTGTAAACAGCAGTCAATTTCAAGTAGCTTCAAGGCAGCATGAATGGAGCTTTCAGAATGGGAAAGCAAAGCTAGTTCCATCAGGCCCCCATTTCCAAGGGCACACGCAGCATACATCTCTGTGCTTTCTACCAAGTCCAAATAGACACAGGTTACCCAGTGGTTCCTTCCCTGAATCAACTCCTCGAAGCAGGGTGTTCTGCATCTAGTGAACTGCCTCAACCAAGGAACGCCCCAGCTAGGCCTCCGGGCCCGTGGCTCTTCAAAAGCCTGCAGTGTTACACGAGGAACTGGGCTTTAGTTGCAGTCGGAACGCAAGCCGACATTCTCCTGGAGGCAGGGTGACTTCAGGCAGGGAGTCCCAGATGGAATGCGAAGCCGAGGGTTATTCTAAGTGCAGCTCAGACTAGGGCAATGAGTCAGACTTGAACGGCATGTTGGACCTGCTAGAACGGTGTTCGTGTATCTGTGGGAGTGCTGAGGAAATCAAGCTGTCCCAAGAAAGAGTGCAGTCTGTTGCCCTACACTCGGCATACACAGAGTGGCTCCGAAGGACTACAGGTCTGGATGTGGCTTGGCAGGCCCACGGGGGCCTGAGTGTACTCAGTGTTCTTGCAGGGAATAGGGTGGCCACGCGAGGCTCCTAGATGTCCTGCAAAGCGTACTGACGTTAACATAATGCAGAGCAATGGCTATGTCCTCCTGGAAACTGCTGCACTCCTCCGCTTCTGCATGGCAATTCAGGGCCTTACCTCGAGACAACTGCTTACGCTGAATGTCCCGTTAGCGACACAGCATGGTAGGATGCTGACTTTCTCCTCGAGCAGAGTGACTTCAGGTACGAGGTCCTCGAAGAACCCTAAGCAGAGTGTTTTCTCATGGCAGCTCAGACGGGGGCCATGACGAACACTTCCATGGCATGTCACACTGGCTAGAAATGTGGTCCTGAGGCTGCTCCAGTGCTCTGGAAATGTAGCTCTCCTTAAGGAACGAGCAGTGTGTTGCCCATCACTCCGCATACACAGACGGCCTCCGAGGGTCCGACCTTTGGGCCTCGATGTTGCTCAGCATGCCCACAGGGGTCTGGAGGTACTCACTGATCTTGGAGGGAAAATGATGCACACCCGAGGGGCCTACGAGTCCTGAAAAGGGTACTTCCTTTAAAATAAAGCAGAACAGGGGCTTCCCTGGTGGCGCAGTGGTTGAGAATCTGCCTGCCAATGCAGGGGACACGGGTTCGAGCCCTGGTCTGGGAGGATCCCACATGCCGCGGAGCAACTGGGCCCGTGAGCCACAACTACTGAGCCTGCGCCTCTGGAGGCTGTGCTCCGCGACAAGAGAGGCCGCGATAGTGAGAGGCCTACGCAGCGCGATGAAGAGCGGCCCCCACTTACCGCAACTGGAGAGAGCTCTAGCACAGAAACGAAGACCCAACATAGCAATCAATCAATCAATCAGTCAATCTTAAAAAAAGAATAAAAAATAAAAAAAATAAAATAAAATAAAGCAGGACAGCGACTAAGACCTCATGGAAAGAGCTGCATGCCTCCCTTTCTGCGCGGCTACTCAGGGACTTACCTCGAGGCCAGTACTCACGTTGAGTTTCCCTTTAGCTCTAGAGCGTGGCAGGATGAGCTCCACCCCGGCCATCGAAGCACCCGGCTTACCTGGAGAATGCTCATTTTCTTCCCAGAGCCTTGCCTACAGTGGCTAGTGTCCTGTCAACAGCAGTCAATTTCAAGTAGCTTCACGGCAGCATAAATGGAGCTTTCAAAATGGGAAAGCAAAGCTAGTTCCATCAGGCCCCCATTTCCACGGGCACACGCAGCATACATCTCTGTGCTTTCTACCAAGTCCAAACAGACACAGGTTACCCAGTGGTTCCTTCCCTGAATCAACTCCTCGAAGCAGGGTGTTCTGCATCTAGCGAACTGCCTCAACCAAGGAACACCCCAGCTAGGCCTCCGGGCCCGTGGCTCTTCAAAAGCCTGAAGTGTTACACGAGGACCTGGGCTTTCATTGCAGTCGGAACGCAAGCCGACATTCTCCTGGAGGCAGGGTGACTTCAGGCAGGGAGTCCCAGATGGAATGCGAAGCCGAGGGTTATTCTAAGTGCAGCTCAGACTAGGGCAATGAATCAGACGTGCACGGCATGTTCGACCGGCTAGAACGGTGTTCGTGTATCTGTGGGAGTGCTGAGGAAATCAAGCTGTCCCAAGAAAGAGTGCAGTCTGTTGCCCTACACTCGGCATAAACAGAGTGGCTCCGAAGGTCTATGGATCTGGATGTGGCTTGGCAGGCCCACGGGGGCCTGAGGGTACACAGTGTTCTTGCAGGGAATAGGGTGCCCACGCGAGGCTCCTAGATGTCCTGCAAAGCGTACTGACATTAAAATAATGCAGAGCAACGGCTATGTCCTCCTGGAAACTGCTGCACGCCTCCGCTTCTGCATGGCAATTCAGGGCCTTACCTCGAGACAACTGCTTACGCTGAATGTCCCGTTAGCGACACAGCATGGTAGAATGCTGACTTTCTCCTCGAGCAGAGTGACTTCAGGTACGAGGTCCTCGAAGAATCCTAAGCAGAGTGTTTTCTCATGGCAGCTCAGACGGGGGCCATGACGAACATTTGCATGGCACGTCGCACTGGCTAGAAATGTGGTCCTGAGGCTGTTCCAGTGCTCTGGAAATGTAGCTCTCCTTAAGGAACGAGCAGTGTGTTGCCCATCACTCCGCATACACAGACGGCCTCCGAGAGACCGACCTTTGGGCCTCGATGTTGCTCAGCAGGCCCACAGGGGTCTGGAGGTACTCACTGATCTTGGAGGGAAAATGATGCACACCTAAGGGGCCGACGAGTCCTGAAAAGGGTACTTCCTTTAAAATAAAGCAGAACAGGGGCTTCCCTGGTGGCGCAGTGCTTGAGAATCTGCCTGCCAATGCAGGGGACACGGGTTCGAGCCCTGGTCTGGGAGGATCCCACATGCCGCGGAGCAACTGGGCCCGTGAGCCAAAACTACTGAGTCTGCGCCTCTGGAGGCTGTGCTCCGCGACAAGAGAGGCCGCGATAGTGAGAGGCCTACGCAGCGCGATGAAGAGCGGCCCCCACTTACCGCAACTGGAGAGAGCTCTAGCACAGAATCGAAGACCCAACATAGCAATCAATCAATCAATCAATCAATCTTAAAAAAACAATAAAAAATAAAAAAAATAAAATAAAATAAAGCAGGACAGCGACTAAGACCTCATGGAAAGAGCTGCATGCCTCCCTTTCTGCGCGGCTACTCAGGGACTTACCTCGAGGCCAGTACTCACGTTGAGTTTCCCTTTAGCTCTAGAGCGTGGCAGGATGAGCTCCACCCCGGCCATCGAAGCACCCGGCTTACCTGGAGAATGCTCATTTTCTTCCCAGAGCCTTGCCTACAATGGCTAGTGGCCTGTCAACAGCAGTCAATTTCAAGTAGCTTCAAGGCAGCATGAATGGAGCTTTCAAAATGGGAAAGCAAAGCTAGTTCCATCAGGCCCCCATTTCCACGGGCACACGCAGCATACATCTCTGTGCTTTCTACCAAGTCCAAACAGACACAGGTTACCCAGTGGTTCCTTCCCTGAATCAACTCCTCGAAGCAGGGTGTTCTGCATCTAGCAAACTGCCTCAACCAAGGAACGCCCCAGCTAGGCCTCCGGGCACGTGGCTCTTCAAAAGCCTGAAGTGTTACACGAGGAACTGGGCTTTCGTTGCCGTCGGAACGCAAGCCGACATTCTCCTGGAGGCAGGGTGACTTCAGGCAGGGAGTCCCAGATGGAATGCGAAGCCGAGGGTTATTCTAAGTGCAGCTCAGACTAGGGCAATGAATCAGACTTGCACGGCATGTTGGAACTGCTAGAACGGTATTCGTGTATCTGTGGGAGTGCTGAGGAAATCAAGCTGTCCCAAGAAAGAGTGCAGTCTGTTGCCCTACACTCGGCATACACAGAGTGGCTCCGAAGGACTACAGGTCTGGATGTGGCTTGGCAGGCCCACGGGGGCCTGAGGGTACTCAGTGTTCTTGCAGGGAATAGGGTGGCCACGCGAGTCTCCTAGATGTCCTGCAAAGCGTACTGACGTTAACATAATGCAGAGCAACGGCTATGTCCTCCTGGAAACTGCTGCACGCCTCCGCTTCTGCATGGCAATTCAGGGCCTTACCTCGAGACAACTGCTTACGCTGAATGTCCCGTTAGCGACACAGCATGGTAGGATGCTGACTTTCTCCTCGAGCAGAGTGACTTCAGGTACGAGGTCCTCGAAGAACCCTAAGCAGAGTGTTTTCTCATGGCAGCTCAGACGGGGGCCATGACGAACACTTCCATGGCACGTCGCACTGGCTAGAAATGTGGTCCTGAGGCTGTTCCAGTGCTCTGGAAATGTAGCTCTCCTTAAGGAACGAGCAGTGTGTTGCCCATCACTCCGCATACACAGACGGCCTCCGAGGGACCGACCTTTGGGCCTCGATGTTGCTCAGGAGGCCCACAGGGGTCTGGAGGTACTCACTGATCTTGGAGGGAAAATGATGCACACCCGAGGGGCCTACGAGTCCTGAAAAGGGTACTTCCTTTAAAATAAAGCAGAACAGGGGCTTCCCTGGTGGCGCAGTGGTTGAGAATCTGCCTGCCAATGCAGGGGACACGGGTTCGAGCCCTGGTCTGGGAGGATCCCACATGCCGCGGAGCAACTGGGCCCGTGAGCCACAACTACTGAGCCTGCGCCTCTGGAGGCTGTGCTCCGCAACAAGAGAGGCCGCGATAGTGAGAGGCCTACGCAGCGCGATGAAGAGCGGCCCCCACTTACCGCAACTGGAGAGAGCTCTAGCACAGAAACGAAGACCCAACATAGCAATCAATCAATCAATCAGTCAATCTTAAAAAAAGAATAAAAAATAAAAAAAATAAAATAAAATAAAGCAGGACAGCGACTAAGACCTCATGGAAAGAGCTGCATGCCTCCCTTTCTGCGCGGCTACTCAGGGACTTACCTCGAGGCCAGTACTCACGTTGAGTTTCCCTTTAGCTCTAGAGCGTGGCAGGATGAGCTCCACCCCGGCCATCGAAGCACCCGGCTTACCTGGAGAATGCTCATTTTCTTCCCAGAGCCTTGCCTACAGTGGCTAGTGTCCTGTCAACAGCAGTCAATTTCAAGTAGCTTCACGGCAGCATAAATGGAGCTTTCAAAATGGGAAAGCAAAGCTAGTTCCATCAGGCCCCCATTTCCACGGGCACACGCAGCATACATCTCTGTGCTTTCTACCAAGTCCAAACAGACACAGGTTACCCAGTGGTTCCTTCCCTGAATCAACTCCTCGAAGCAGGGTGTTCTGCATCTAGCGAACTGCCTCAACCAAGGAACACCCCAGCTAGGCCTCCGGGCCCGTGGCTCTTCAAAAGCCTGAAGTGTTACACGAGGACCTGGGCTTTCATTGCAGTCGGAACGCAAGCCGACATTCTCCTGGAGGCAGGGTGACTTCAGGCAGGGAGTCCCAGATGGAATGCGAAGCCGAGGGTTATTCTAAGTGCAGCTCAGACTAGGGCAATGAGTCAGACGTGCACGGCATGTTCGACCGGCTAGAACGGTGTTCGTGTATCTGTGGGAGGGCTGAGGAAATCAAGCTGTCCCAAGAAAGAGTGCAGTCTGTTGCCCTACACTCGGCATAAACAGAGTGGCTCCGAAGGTCTATGGATCTGGATGTGGCTTGGCAGGCCCACGGGGGCCTGAGGGTACACAGTGTTCTTGCAGGGAATAGGGTGCCCACGCGAGGCTCCTAGATGTCCTGCAAAGCGTACTGACATTAAAATAATGCAGAGCAACGGCTATGTCCTCCTGGAAACTGCTGCACGCCTCCGCTTCTGCATGGCAATTCAGGGCCTTACCTCGAGACAACTGCTTACGCTGAATGTCCCGTTAGCGACACAGCATGGTAGAATGCTGACTTTCTCCTCGAGCAGAGTGACTTCAGGTACGAGGTCCTCGAAGAATCCTAAGCAGAGTGTTTTCTCATGGCAGCTCAGACGGGGGCCATGACGAACATTTGCATGGCACGTCGCACTGGCTAGAAATGTGGTCCTGAGGCTGTTCCAGTGCTCTGGAAATGTAGCTCTCCTTAAGGAACGAGCAGTGTGTTGCCCATCACTCCGCATACACAGACGGCCTCCGAGAGACCGACCTTTGGGCCTCGATGTTGCTCAGCAGGCCCACAGGGGTCTGGAGGTACTCACTGATCTTGGAGGGAAAATGATGCACACCTAAGGGGCCGACGAGTCCTGAAAAGGGTACTTCCTTTAAAATAAAGCAGAACAGGGGCTTCCCTGGTGGCGCAGTGCTTGAGAATCTGCCTGCCAATGCAGGGGACACGGGTTCGAGCCCTGGTCTGGGAGGATCCCACATGCCGCGGAGCAACTGGGCCCGTGAGCCAAAACTACTGAGTCTGCGCCTCTGGAGGCTGTGCTCCGCGACAAGAGAGGCCGCGATAGTGAGAGGCCTACGCAGCGCGATGAAGAGCGGCCCCCACTTACCGCAACTGGAGAGAGCTCTAGCACAGAATCGAAGACCCAACATAGCAATCAATCAATCAATCAATTAATCTTAAAAAAACAATAAAAAATAAAAAAAATAAAATAAAATAAAGCAGGACAGCGACTAAGACCTCATGGAAAGAGCTGCATGCCTCCCTTTCTGCGCGGCTACTCAGGGACTTACCTCGAGGCCAGTACTCACGTTGAGTTTCCCTTTAGCTCTAGAGCGTGGCAGGATGAGCTCCACCCCGGCCATCGAAGCACCCGGCTTACCTGGAGAATGCTCATTTTCTTCCCAGAGCCTTGCCTACAATGGCTAGTGGCCTGTCAACAGCAGTCAATTTCAAGTAGCTTCAAGGCAGCATGAATGGAGCTTTCAAAATGGGAAAGCAAAGCTAGTTCCATCAGGCCCCCATTTCCACGGGCACACGCAGCATACATCTCTGTGCTTTCTACCAAGTCCAAACAGACACAGGTTACCCAGTGGTTCCTTCCCTGAATCAACTCCTCGAAGCAGGGTGTTCTGCATCTAGCGAACTGCCTCAGCCAAGGAACGCCCCAGCTAGGCCTCCGGGCCCGTGGCTCTTCAAAAGCCTGAAGTGTTACACGAGGACCTGGGCTTTCATTGCAGTCGGAACGCAAGCCGACATTCTCCTGGAGGCAGGGTGACTTCAGGCAGGGAGTCCCAGATGGAATGCGAAGCCGAGGGTTATTCTAAGTGCAGCTCAGACTAGGGCAATGAATCAGACTTGCACGGCATGTTGGAACTGCTAGAACGGTATTCGTGTATCTGTGGGAGTGCTGAGGAAATCAAGCTGTCCCAAGAAAGAGTGCAGTCTGTTGCCCTACACTCGGCATACACAGAGTGGCTCCGAAGGACTACAGGTCTGGATGTGGCTTGGCAGGCCCACGGGGGCCTGAGGGTACTCAGTGTTCTTGCAGGGAATAGGGTGGCCACGCGAGTCTCCAAATGTCCTGCAAAGCGTACTGACGTTAACATAATGCAGAGCAACGGCTATGTCCTCCTGGAAACTGCTGCACGCCTCCGCTTCTGCATGGCAATTCAGGGCCTTACCTCGAGACAACTGCTTACGCTGAATGTCCCGTTAGCGACACAGCATGGTAGGATGCTGACTTTCTCCTCGAGCAGAGTGACTTCAGGTACGAGGTCCTCGAAGAACCCTAAGCAGAGTGTTTTCTCATGGCAGCTCAGACGGGGGCCATGACGAACACTTCCATGGCACGTCGCACTGGCTAGAAATGTGGTCCTGAGGCTGTTCCAGTGCTCTGGAAATGTAGCTCTCCTTAAGGAACGAGCAGTGTGTTGCCCATCACTCCGCATACACAGACGGCCTCCGAGGGACCGACCTTTGGGCCTTGATGTTGCTCAGGAGGCCCACAGGGGTCTGGAGGTACTCACTGATCTTGGAGGGAAAATGATGCACACCCGAGGGGCCTACGAGTCCTGAAAAGGGTACTTCCTTTAAAATAAAGCAGAACAGGGGCTTCCCTGGTGGCGCAGTGCTTGAGAATCTGCCTGCCAATGCAGGGGACACGGGTTCGAGCCCTGGTCTGGGAGGATCCCACATGCCGCGGAGCACCTGGGCCCGTGAGCCACAACTACTGAGCCTGCGCCTCTGGAGGCTGTGCTCTGCAACAAGAGAGGCCACGATAGTGAGAGGCCTACGCACCGCGATGAAGACCGGCCCCCACTTACCGCAACTGGAGAGAGCTCTAGCACAGAAACGAAGACCCAACATAGCAATCAATCAATCAATCAATCAATCTTAAAAAAACAATAAAAAATAAAAAAAATAAAATAAAATAAAGCAGGACAGCGACTAAGACCTCATGGAAAGAGCTGCATGCCTCCCTTTCTGCGCGGCTACTCAGGGACTTACCTCGAGGCCAGTACTCACGTTGAGTTTCCCTTTAGCTCTAGAGCGTGGCAGGATGAGCTCCACCCCGGCCATCGAAGCACCCGGCTTACCTGGAGAATGCTCATTTTCTTCCCAGAGCCTTGCCTACAGTGGCTAGTGGCCTGTCAACAGCAGTCAATTTCAAGGAGCTTCAAGGCAGCATGAATGGAGCTTTCAAAATGGGAAAGCAAAGCTAGTTCCATCAGGCCCCCATTTCCACGGGCACACGCAGCATACATCTCTGTGCTTTCTACCAAGTCCAAACAGACACAGGTTACCCAGTGGTTCCTTCCCTGAATCAACTCCTCGAAGCAGGGTGTTCTGCATCTAGCGAACTGCCTCAACCAAGGAACGCCCCAGCTAGGCCTCCGGGCCCGTGGCTGTTCAAAAGCCTGCAGTGTTACACGAGGAACTGGGCTTTCATTGCAGTCGGAATGCAAGCCAACATTCTCCTGGAGGCAGGGTGACTTCAGGCAGGGGGTCCGAGATGGAATGTGAATCCGAGGGTTATTCTAAGTGCAGCTCAGACTAGGGCAATGAGTCAGACTTGCACGGCATGTTCGACCGGCTAGAACGGTGTTCGTGTATCTGTGGGAGTGCTGAGGAAATCAAGCTGTCCCAAGAAAGAGTGCAGTCTGTTGCCCTACACTCGGCATAAACAGAGTGGCTCCGAAAGTCTACGGGTCTGGATGTGGCTTGGCAGGCCCACGGGGGCCTGAGGGTACTCAGTGTTCCTGCAGGGAATAGGGTGGCCACGCGAGGCTCCTAGATGTCCTGCAAAGCGTACTGACGTTAACATAATGCAGAGCAACGGCTATGTCCTCCTGGAAACTGCTGCACGCCTCCGCTTCTGCATGGCAATTCAGGGCCTTACCTCGAGACAACTGCTTACGCTGAATGTCCCGTTAGTGACACAGCATGGTAGGATGCTGACTTTCTCCTCGAGCAGAGTGACTTCAGGTACGAGGTCCTCGAAGAATCCTAAGCAGAGTGTTTTCTCATGGCAGCTCAGACGGGGGCCATGACGAACACTTCCATGTCACGTCGCACTGGCTAGAAATGTGGTCCTGAGGCTGTTCCAGTGCTCTGGAAATGTAGCTCTCCTTAAGGAACGAGCAGTGTGTTGCACATCACTCTGCATACACAGACGGTCTCCGAGGGACAGACCATTGGGCCTCGATGTTGCTCAGCAGGCCCACAGGGGTCTGGAGGTACTCACTGATCTTGGAGGGAAAATGATGCACCGCCGGGGGCCTACGAGTCCTGAGAAGGGTACTTCCTTTAAAATAAAGCAGAACAGGGGCTCCCCTGGTGGCGCAGTGGTTGAGAATCTGCCTGCCAATGCAGGGGACACGGGTTCGAGCCCTGGTCTGGGAGGATCCTACATGCCGCGGAGCAACGGGGCCCGTGAGCCACAACTACTGAGCCTGCGCCTCTGGAGGCTGTGCTCTGCAACAAGAGATGCCGCGATAGTGAGAGGCCTAGGCATCGCGATGAAGAGCTGCCCCCACTTACCGCAACTGGAGAGAGCTCTAGCACATAAACGAAGACCCAACATAGCAATCAATCAATCAATCAATCTTAAAAAAACAATAAAAAATAAAAAAAGTAAAATAAAATAAAGCAGGACAGCGACTAAGACCTCATGGAAAGAGCTGCAAGCCTCCCTTTCTGCGCGGCTACTCAGGGACTTACCTCGAGGCCAGTACTCACGTTGAGTTTCCCTTTAGCTCTAGAGCGTGGGAGGATGAGCTCCACCCCGGCCATCGAAGCACCCGGCTTACCTGGAGAATGCTCATTTTCTTCCCAGAGCCATGCCTACATTGGCTAGTGGCCTGTCAATAGCAGTCATTTTCAAGGAGCTTCAAGGCAGCATGAATGGACCTTTCAGAATGGGAAAGCAAAGCTAGTTCCATCAGGCCCCCATTTCCACGGGCACACGCAGCATACATCCCTGTGCTTTATAACAAGTCCAAACAGACACAGGTTACCCAGTGGTTCCTTCCCTGAATCAACTCCTCGAAGCAGGGTGGTCTGCATCTAGCGAACAGCCTCAACCAAGGAACGCCCCAGCTAGGCCTCCGGGCCCGTGGCTGTTCAAAAGCCTGCAGTGTTACACGAGGAACTGGGCTTTCATTGCAGTCGGAATGCAAGCCAACATTCTCCTGGAGGCAGGGTGACTTCAGGCAGGGAGTCCGAGATGGAATGTGAATCCGAGGGTTATTCTAAGTGCAGCTCAGACTAGGGCAATGAGTCAGACTTGCACGGCATGTTCGACCGGCTAGAACGGTGTTCGTGTATCTGTGGGAGTGCTGAGGAAATCAAGCTGTCCCAAGAAAGAGTGCAGTCTGTTGCCCTACACTCGGCATACACAGAGTGGCTCCGAAGGTCTACGGTTCTGGATGTGGCTTGGCAGGCCCACGGGGGCCTGAGGGTACTCAGTGTTCTTGCAGGGAATAGGGTGCCCACGCGAGGCTCCTAGATGTCCTGCAAAGCGTACTGACATTAAAATAATGCAGAGCAATGGCTCTGTCCTCCTGGAAACTGCTGCACGCCTCCGCTTCTGCATGGCAATTCAGGGCCTTACCTCGAGACAACTGCTTACGCTGAATGTCCCGTTAGTGACACAGCATGGTAGGATGCTGACTTTCTCCTCGAGTAGAGTGACTTCAGGTACGAGGTCCTCGAAGAATCCTAAGCAGAGTGTTTTCTCATGGCAGCTCAGACGGGGGCCATGACGAACATTTGCATGGCACGTCGCACTGGCTAGAAATGTGGTCCTGAGGCTGTTCCAGTGCTCTGGAAATGTAGCTCTCCTTAAGGAACGAGCAGTGTGTTGCCCATCACTCCGCATACACAGACGGCCTCCGAGAGACCGACCTTTGGGCCTCGATGTTGCTCAGCAGGCCCACAGGGGTCTGGAGGTACTCACTGATCTTGGAGGGAAAATGATGCACACCTAAGGGGCCGACGAGTCCTGAAAAGGGTACTTCCTTTAAAATAAAGCAGAACAGGGGCTCCCCTGGTGGCGCAGTGCTTGAGAATCTGCCTGCCAATGCAGGGGACACGGGTTCGAGCCCTGGTCTGGGAGGATCCCACATGCCGCGGAGCAACGGGGCCCGTGAGCCACAACTACTGAGCCTGCGCCTCTCGAGGCTGTTCTCCGCGACAAGAGAGGCCGCGATAGTGAGAGGCCTACGCAGCGCGATGAAGAGCGGCCCCCACTTACCGCAACTGGAGAGAGCTCTAGCACAGAAACGAAGACCCAACATAGCAATCAATCAATCAATCAATCAATCTTAAAAAAACAATAAAAAAAATAAAATAAAATAAAGCAGGACAGTGACTAAGACCTCATGGAAAGAGATGCATGCCTCCCTTTCTCCGCGGCTACTCAGGGACTTACCTCGAGGCCAGTACTCACGTTGAGTTTCCCTTTAGCTCTAGAGCGTGGCAGGATGAGCTCCACCCCGGCCATCGAAGCACCCGGCTTACCTGGAGAATGCTCATTTTCTTCCCAGAGCCTTGCCTACAATGGCTAGTGGCCTGTCAACAGCAGTCAATTTCAAGTAGCTTCAAGGCAGCATGAATGGAGCTTTCAAAATGGGAAAGCAAAGCTAGTTCCATCAGGCCCCCATTTCCACGGGCACACGCAGCATACATCTCTGTGCTTTCTACCAAGTCCAAACAGACACAGGTTACCCAGTGGTTCCTTCCCTGAATCAACTCCTCGAAGCAGGGTGTTCTGCATCTAGCGAACTGCCTCAGCCAAGGAACGCCCCAGCTAGGCCTCCGGGCCCGTGGCTCTTCAAAAGCCTGAAGTGTTACACGAGGACCTGGGCTTTCATTGCAGTCGGAACGCAAGCCGACATTCTCCTGGAGGCAGGGTGACTTCAGGCAGGGAGTCCCAGATGGAATGCGAAGCCGAGGGTTATTCTAAGTGCAGCTCAGACTAGGGCAATGAATCAGACTTGCACGGCATGTTGGAACTGCTAGAACGGTATTCGTGTATCTGTGGGAGTGCTGAGGAAATCAAGCTGTCCCAAGAAAGAGTGCAGTCTGTTGCCCTACACTCGGCATACACAGAGTGGCTCCGAAGGACTACAGGTCTGGATGTGGCTTGGCAGGCCCACGGGGGCCTGAGGGTACTCAGTGTTCTTGCAGGGAATAGGGTGGCCACGCGAGTCTCCTAGATGTCCTGCAAAGCGTACTGACGTTTACATAATGCAGAGCAACGGCTATGTCCTCCTGGAAACTGCTGCACGCCTCCGCTTCTGCATGGCAATTCAGGGCCTTACCTCGAGACAACTGCTTACGCTGAATGTCCCGTTAGCGACACAGCATGGTAGGATGCTGACTTTCTCCTCGAGCAGAGTGACTTCAGGTACGAGGTCCTCGAAGAACCCTAAGCAGAGTGTTTTCTCATGGCAGCTCAGACGGGGGCCATGACGAACACTTCCATGGCACGTCGCACTGGCTAGAAATGTGGTCCTGAGGCTGTTCCAGTGCTCTGGAAATGTAGCTCTCCTTAAGGAACGAGCAGTGTGTTGCCCATCACTCCGCATACACAGACGGCCTCCGAGGGACCGACCTTTGGGCCTCGATGTTGCTCAGCAGGCCCAAAGGGGTCTGGAGGTACTCACTGATCTTGGAGGGAAAATGATGCACACCCGAGGGGCCTACGAGTCCTGAAAAGGGTACTTCCTTTAAAATAAAGCAGAACAGGGGCTTCCCTTGTGGCGCAGTGCTTGAGAATCTGCCTGCCAATGTAGGGGACACGGGTTCGAGCCCTGGTCTGGGAGGAGACCACATGCCGCGGAGCACCTGGGCCCGTGAGCCACAACTACTGAGCCTGCGCCTCTGGAGGCTGTGCTCCGCAACAAGAGAGGCCGCGATAGTGAGAGGCCTACGCACCGCGATGAAGACCGGCCCCCACTTACCGCAACTGGAGAGAGCTCTAGCACAGAAACGAAGACCCAACATAGCAATCAATCAATCAATCAATCAATCTTAAAAAAACAATAAAAAATAAAAAAAATAAAATAAAATAAAGCAGGACAGCGACTAAGACCTCATGGAAAGAGCTGCATGCCTCCCTTTCTGCGCGGCTACTCAGGGACTTACCTCGAGGCCAGTACTCACGTTGAGTTTCCCTTTAGCTCTAGAGCGTGGCAGGATGAGCTCCACCCCGGCCATCGAAGCACCCGGCTTACCTGGAGAATGCTCATTTTCTTCCCAGAGCCTTGCCTACAGTGGCTAGTGGCCTGTCAACAGCAGTCAATTTCAAGTAGCTTCGAGGCAGCATGAATGGAGCTTTCAAAATGGGAAAGCAAAGCTAGTTCCATCAGGCCCCCATTTCCACGGGCACACGCAGCATACATCTCTGTGCTTTCTACCAAGTCCAAACAGACACAGGTTACCCAGTGGTTCCTTCCCTGAATCAACTCCTCGAAGCAGGGTGTTCTGCATCTAGCGAACTGCCTCAACCAAGGAACGCCCCAGCTAGGCCTCCGGGCCCGTGGCTCTTCAAAAGCCTGCAGTGTTACACGAGGAACTTGGCTTTCGTTGCAATCGGAACGCAAGCCGACATTCTCCTGGAGGCAGGGTGACTTCAGGCAGGGGGTCCGAGATGGAATGTGAATCCGAGGGTTATTCTAAGTGCAGCACAGACTAGGGCAATGAGTCAGACTTGCACGGCATGTTGGACCTGCTAGAACGGTGTTCGTGTATCTGTGGGAGTGCTGAGGAAATCAAGCTGTCCCAAGAAAGAGTGCAGTCTGTTGCCCTACACTCGGCATACACAGAGTGGCTCCGAAGGACTACAGGTCTGGATGTGGCTTGGCAAGCCCACGGGGGCCTGAGTGTACTCAGTGTTCTTGCAGGGAATAGGGTGCCCACGCGAGGCTCCTAGATGTCCTGCAAAGCGTACTGACATTAAAATAATGCAGAGCAACGGCTATGTCCTCCTGGAAACTGCTGCACGCCTCCGCTTCTGCATGGCAATTCAGGGCCTTACCTCGAGACAACTGCTTACGCTGAATGTTCCGTTAGTGACACAGCATTGTAGGATGCTGACTTTCTCCTCGAGCAGAGTGACTTCAGGTACGAGGTCCTCGAAGAATCCTAAACAGAATGTTTTCTCATGGCAGCTCAGACGGGGGCCATGACGAACATTTGCATGGCACGTCGCACTGGCGAGAAATGTGGTCCTGAGGCTGTTCCAGTGCTCTGGAAAGGTAGCTCTCCTTAAGGAACGAGCAGTGTGTTGCCCATCACTCCGCATACACAGACGGCCTCCGAGAGACCGACCTTTGGGCCTCGATTTTGCTCAGCAGGCCCACAGGGGTCTGGAGGTACTCACTGATCTTGGAGGGAAAATGATGCACACCTAAGGGGCCGACGAGTCCTGAAAAGGGTACTTCCTTTAAAATAAAGCAGAACAGGGGCTCCCCTGGTGGCGCAGTGCTTGAGAATCTGCCAGCCAATGCAGGGGACACGGGTTCGAGCCCTGGTCTGGGAGGATCCCACATGCCGCGGAGCAACGGGGCCCGTGAGCCACAACTACTGAGCCTGCGCCTCTGGAGGCTGTTCTCCGCGACAAGAGAGGCCGCGATAGTGAGAGGCCTACGCAGCGCGATGAAGAACGGCCCCCACTTACCGCAACTGGAGAGAGCTCTAGCACAGAAACGAAGACCCAACATAGCAATCAATCAATCAATCAATCAATCTTAAAAAAACAATAAAAAATATAAAAAAATAAAATAAAATAAAGCAGGACAGCGACTAAGACCTCATGGAAAGAGCTGCATGCCTCCCTTTCTGCGCGGCTACTCAGGGACTTACCTCGAGGCCAGTACTCACGTTGAGTTTCCCTTTAGCTCTAGAGCGTGGCAGGATGAGCTCCACCCCGGCCATCGAAGCACCCGGCTTACCTGGAGAATGCTCATTTTCTTCCCAGAGCCTTGCCTACAGTGGCTAGTGGCCTGTCAACAGCAGTCAATTTCAAGTAGCTTCAAGGCAGCATGAATGGAGCTTTCAAAATGGGAAAGCAAAGCTAGTTCCATCAGGCCCCCATTTCCACGGGCACACGCAGCATACATCTCTGTGCTTTCTACCAAGTCCAAACAGACACAGGTTACCCAGTGGTTCCTTCCCTGAATCAACTCCTCGAAACAGGGTGTTCTGCATCTAGCGAACTGCCTCAACCAAGGAACGCCCCAGCTAGGCCTCCGGGCCCGTGGCTCTTCAAAACCCTGCAGTGTTACACGAGGAACTGGGCTTTCGTTGCAGTCGGAACGCAAGCCAACATTCTCCTGGAGGCAGGGTGACTTCAGGCAGGGAGTCCCAGATGGAATGCGAAGCCGAGGGTTATTCTAAGTGCAGCTCAGACTAGGGCAATGAGTCAGACTTGAACGGCATGTTCGACCGGCTAGAACGGTGTTCGTGTATCTGTGGGAGTGCTGAGGAAATCAACCTGTCCCAAGAAAGAGTGCAGTCTGTTGCCCTACACTCGGCATACACAGAGTGGCTCCGAAGGACTACAGGTCTGGATGTGGCTTGGCAGGCCCACGGGGGCCTGAGTGTACTCAGTGTTCTTGCAGGGAATAGGGTGGCCACGCGAGGCTCCTAGATGTCCTGCAAAGCGTACTGACGTTAACATAATGCAGAGCAATGGCTATGTCCTCCTGGAAACTGCTGCACTCCTCCGCTTCTGCATGGCAATTCAGGGCCTTACCTCGAGACAACTGCTTACGCTGAATGTCCCGTTAGCGACACAGCATGGTAGGATGCTGACTTTCTCCTCGAGCAGAGTGACTTCAGGTACGAGGTCCTCGAAGAACCCTAAGCAGAGTGTTTTCTCATGGCAGCTCAGACGGGGGCCATGACTAACACTTCCATGGCATGTCACACTGGCTAGAAATGTGGTCCTGAGGCTGCTCCAGTGCTCTGGAAATGTAGCTCTCCTTAAGGAACGAGCAGTGTGTTGCCCATCACTCCGCATACACAGACGGCCTCCGAGGGTCCGACCTTTGGGCCTCGATGTTGCTCAGCATGCCCACAGGGGTCTGGAGGTACTCACTGATCTTGGAGGGAAAATGATGCACACCCGAGGGGCCTACGAGTCCTGAAAAGGGTACTTCCTTTAAAATAAAGCAGAACAGGGGCTTCCCTGGTGGCGCAGTGGTTGAGAATCTGCCTGCCAATGCAGGGGACACGGGTTCGAGCCCTGGTCTGGGAGGATCCCACATGCCGCGGAGCAACTGGGCCCGTGAGCCACAACTACTGAGCCTGCGCCTCTGGAGGCTGTGCTCCGCGACAAGAGAGGCCGCGATAGTGAGAGGCCTACGCAGCGCGATGAAGAGCGGCCCCCACTTACCGCAACTGGAGAGAGCTCTAGCACAGAAACGAAGACCCAACATAGCAATCAATCAATCAATCAGTCAATCTTAAAAAAAGAATAAAAAATAAAAAAAATAAAATAAAATAAAGCAGGACAGCGACTAAGACCTCATGGAAAGAGCTGCATGCCTCCCTTTCTGCGCGGCTACTCAGGGACTTACCTCGAGGCCAGTACTCACGTTGAGTTTCCCTTTAGCTCTAGAGCGTGGCAGGATGAGCTCCACCCCGGCCATCGAAGCACCCGGCTTACCTGGAGAATGCTCATTTTCTTCCCAGAGCCTTGCCTACAGTGGCTAGTGTCCTGTCAACAGCAGTCAATTTCAAGTAGCTTCACGGCAGCATAAATGGAGCTTTCAAAATGGGAAAGCAAAGCTAGTTCCATCAGGCCCCCATTTCCACGGGCACACGCAGCATACATCTCTGTGCTTTCTACCAAGTCCAAACAGACACAGGTTACCCAGTGGTTCCTTCCCTGAATCAACTCCTCGAAGCAGGGTGTTCTGCATCTAGCGAACTGCCTCAACCAAGGAACACCCCAGCTAGGCCTCCGGGCCCGTGGCTCTTCAAAAGCCTGAAGTGTTACACGAGGACCTGGGCTTTCATTGCAGTCGGAACGCAAGCCGACATTCTCCTGGAGGCAGGGTGACTTCAGGCAGGGAGTCCCAGATGGAATGCGAAGCCGAGGGTTATTCTAAGTGCAGCTCAGACTAGGGCAATGAGTCAGACGTGCACGGCATGTTCGACCGGCTAGAACGGTGTTCGTGTATCTGTGGGAGTGCTGAGGAAATCAAGCTGTCCCAAGAAAGAGTGCAGTCTGTTGCCCTACACTCGGCATAAACAGAGTGGCTCCGAAGGTCTATGGATCTGGATGTGGCTTGGCAGGCCCACGGGGGCCTGAGGGTACACAGTGTTCTTGCAGGGAATAGGGTGCCCACGCGAGGCTCCTAGATGTCCTGCAAAGCGTACTGACATTAAAATAATGCAGAGCAACGGCTATGTCCTCCTGGAAACTGCTGCACGCCTCCGCTTCTGCATGGCAATTCAGGGCCTTACCTCGAGACAACTGCTTACGCTGAATGTCCCGTTAGCGACACAGCATGGTAGAATGCTGACTTTCTCCTCGAGCAGAGTGACTTCAGGTACGAGGTCCTCGACGAATCCTAAGCAGAGTGTTTTCTCATGGCAGCTCAGACGGGGGCCATGACGAACATTTGCATGGCACGTCGCACTGGCTAGAAATGTGGTCCTGAGGCTGTTCCAGTGCTCTGGAAATGTAGCTCTCCTTAAGGAACGAGCAGTGTGTTGCCCATCACTCCGCATACACAGACGGCCTCCGAGAGACCGACCTTTGGGCCTCGATGTTGCTCAGCAGGCCCACAGGGGTCTGGAGGTACTCACTGATCTTGGAGGGAAAATGATGCACACCTAAGGGGCCGACGAGTCCTGAAAAGGGTACTTCCTTTAAAATAAAGCAGAACAGGGGCTCCCCTGGTGGCGCAGTGCTTGAGAATCTGCCTGCCAATGCAGGGGACACGGGTTCGAGCCCTGGTCTGGGAGGATCCCAGATGCCGCGGAGCAACTGGGCCCGTGAGCCACAACTACTGAGCCTGCGCCTCTGGAGGCTGTGCTCCGCAACAAGAGAGGTCGTGATAGTGAGAGGCCTACGCACCGCGATGAAGAGCGGCCCCCACTTACTGCAACTGGAGAGAGCTCTAGCACAGAAACGAAGACCCAACATAGCAATCAATCAATCAATCAATCAATCAATCTTAAAAAAACAATAAAAAATAAAAAAATAAAATAAAATAAAGCAGGACAGCGACTAAGACCTCATGGAAAGAGCTGCATGCCTCCCTTTCTGCGCGGCTACTCAGGGACTTACCTCGAGGCCAGTACTCACGTTGAGTTTCCCTTTAGCTCTAGAGCGTGGCAGGATGAGCTCCACCCCGGCCATCGAAGCACCCGGCTTACCTGGAGAATGCTCATTTTCTTCCCAGAGCCTTGCCTACAGTGGCTAGTGGCCTGTCAACAGCAGTCAATTTCAAGTAGCTTCAAGGCAGCATGAATGGAGCTTTCAAAATGGGAAAGCAAAGCTAGTTCCATCAGGCCCCCATTTCCACGGGCACACGCAGCATACATCTCTGTGCTTTCTACCAAGTCCAAACAAACACAGGTTACCCAGTGGTTCCTTCCCTGAATCAACTCCTCGAAGCAGGGTGTTCTGCATCTAGCGAACTGCCTCAACCAAGGAACGCCCCAGCTAGGCCTCCGGGCCCGTGGCTCTTCAAAAGCCTGCAGTGTTACACGAGGAACTGGGCTTTCGTTGCAGTCGGAACGCAAGCCAACATTCTCCTGGAGGCAGGGTGACTTCAGGCAGGGAGTCCCAGATGGAATGCGAAGCCGAGGGTTATTCTAAGTGCAGCTCAGACTAGGGCAATGAGTCAGACTTGAACGGCATGTTCGACCGGCTAGAACGGTGTTCGTGTATCTGTGGGAGTGCTGAGGAAATCAACCTGTCCCAAGAAAGAGTGCAGTCTGTTGCCCTACACTCGGCATACACAGAGTGGCTCCGAAGGACTACAGGTCTGGATGTGGCTTGGCAGGCCCACGGGGGCCTGAGTGTACTCAGTGTTCTTGCAGGGAATAGGGTGGCCACGCGAGGCTCCTAGATGTCCTGCAAAGCGTACTGACGTTAACATAATGCAGAGCAACGACTATGTCCTCCTGGAAACTGCTTCACGCCTCCGCTTCTGCATGGCAATTCAGGGCCTTACCTCGAGACAACTGCTTACGCTGAATGTCCCGTTAGCGACACAGCACGGTAGGATGCTGACTTTCTCCTCGAGCAGAGTGACTTCAGGTACGAGGTCCTTGAAGAACCCTAAGCAGAGTGTTTTCTCATGGCAGCTCAGACGGGGGCCATGACGAACACTTCCATGGCACGTCGCACTGGCTAGAAATGTGGTCCTGAGGCTGTTCCAGTGCTCTGGAAATGTAGCTCTCCTTAAGGAACGAGCAGTGTGTTGCCCATCACTCCGCATACACAGACGGCCTCCGAGAGACCGATCTTTGGGCCTCGATGTTGCTCAGCAGGCCCACAGGGTTCTGGAGGTACTCACTGATCTTGGAGGGAAAATGATGCACACCCGAGGGGCCTACGAGTCCTGAAAAGGGTACTTCCTTTAAAATAAAGCAGAACAGGGGCTTCCCTGGTGGCGCAGTGCTTGAGAATCTGCCTGCCAATGCAGGGGACACGGGTTCGAGCCCTGGTCTGGGAGGATCCCACATGCCGCGGAGCAACTGGGCCCGTGAGCCACAACTACTGAGCCTGCGCCTCTGGAGGCTGTGCTCCGCAACAAGAGAGGTCGTGATAGTGAGAGGCCTACGCACCGCGATGAAGAGCGGCCCCCACTTACTGCAACTGGAGAGAGCTCTAGCACAGAAACGAAGACCCAACATAGCAATCAATCAATCAATCAATCAATCAATCTTAAAAAAACAATAAAAAATAAAAAAAAAATAAAATAAAGCAGGACAGCGACTAAGACCTCATGGAAAGAGCTGCATGCCTCCCTTTCTGCGCGGCTACTCAGGGACTTACCTCGAGGCCAGTACTCACGTTGAGTTTCCCTTTAGCTCTAGAGCGTGGCAGGATGAGCTCCACCCCGGCCATCGAAGCACCCGGCTTACCTGGAGAATGCTCATTTTCTTCCCAGAGCCTTGCCTACAGTGGCTAGTGGCCTGTCAACAGCAGTCAATTTCAAGTAGCTTCAAGGCAGCATGAATGGAGCTTTCAAAATGGGAAAGCAAAGCTAGTTCCATCAGGCCCCCATTTCCACGGGCACACGCAGCATACATCTCTGTGCTTTCTACCAAGTCCAAACAGACACAGGTTACCCAGTGGTTCCTTCCCTGAATCAACTCCTCGAAGCAGGGTGTTCTGCATCTAGCGAACTGCCTCAACCAAGGAACGCCCCAGCTAGGCCTCCGGGCCCGTGGCTCTTCAAAACCCTGCAGTGTTACACGAGGAACTGGGCTTTCGTTGCAGTCGGAACGCAAGCCAACATTCTCCTGGAGGCAGGGTGACTTCAGGCAGGGAGTCCCAGATGGAATGCGAAGCCGAGGGTTATTCTAAGTGCAGCTCAGACTAGGGCAATGAGTCAGACTTGAACGGCATGTTCGACCGGCTAGAACGGTGTTCGTGTATCTGTGGGAGTGCTGAGGAAATCAACCTGTCCCAAGAAAGAGTGCAGTCTGTTGCCCTACACTCGGCATACACAGAGTGGCTCCGAAGGACTACAGGTCTGGATGTGGCTTGGCAGGCCCACGGGGGCCTGAGTGTACTCAGTGTTCCTGCAGGGAATAGGGTGGCCACGCGAGGCTCCTAGATGTCCTGCAAAGCGTACTGACGTTAACATAATGCAGAGCAACGGCTATGTCCTCCTGGAAACTGCTGCATGCCTCCGCTTCTGCATGGCAATTCAGGGCCTTACCTCGAGACAACTGCTTACGCTGAATGTCCCGTTAGCGACACAGCATGGTAGGATGCTGACTTTCTCCTCGAGCAGAGTGACTTCAGGTACGAGGTCCTCGAAAAATACTAAGCAGAGTGTTTTCTCAGGGCAGCTCTGACGGGGGCCATGACGAACACTTCCATGGCACGTCGCACTGGCTAGAAATGTGGTCCTGAGGCTGTTCCAGTGCTCTGGAAATGTAGCTCTCCTTAAGGAACGAGCAGTGTGTTGCCCATCACTCTGCATACACAGACGGACTCCGAGGGACTGACCTTTGGGCCTCGATGTTGCTCAGCAGGCCCACAGGGGTCTGGAGGTACTCACTGATCTTGGAGGGAAAATGATGCACCGCCGGGGGCCTACGAGTCCTGAAAAGGGTACTTCCTTTAAAATAAAGCAGAACAGGGGCTTCCCTGGTGGCGCAGTGCTTGAGAATCTGCCTGCCAATGCAGGGGACACGGGTTCGTGCCCTGGTATGGGAGGATCCTACATGCCGCGGAGCAACTGGGCCCGTGAGCCACAACTACTGAGCCTGCGCCTCTGGAGGCTCTGCTCCGCAACAAGAGAGGCCGCGATAGTGAGAGGCCTACGCACCGCGATGAAGAGCGGCCCCCACTTACCGCAACTGGAGAGAGCTCTAGCACAGAAACGAAGACCCAACATAGCAATCAATCAATCAATAAATCTTAAAAAAACAATAAAAAATAAAAAAAAGAAAATAAAATAAAGCAAGACAGCGACTAAGACATCATGGAAAGAGCTGCATGCC
Organism: Balaenoptera physalus; assembly: GCF_965194825.1. Taxonomy (NCBI): domain Eukaryota; kingdom Metazoa; phylum Chordata; class Mammalia; order Artiodactyla; family Balaenopteridae; genus Balaenoptera; species Balaenoptera physalus. The sequence continues at coordinate 135,108,066 of NC_138903.1, read as the reverse complement.
TCCCTTTCTGCGCGGCTACTCAGGGACTTACCTCGAGGCCAGTACTCACGTTGAGTTTCCCTTTAGCTCTAGAGCGTGGCAGGATGAGCTCCACACCGGCCATCGAAGCACCCGATTTACCTGGAGAAAATTCATTTTCTTCCCAGAGCCATGACTACAGCAGCTGGGGTTCTATCAAAAGCAGTCAATTTCAAGTAGCTTCAAGGCAGCATGAATGGAGCTTTCAAAATGGGAAAGCAAGGCTAGTTCCATCACGCCCCCTTTTGAAGGGCACACGCAGCATACATCCCTGTGCTTTCTCACAAGTCCAAACAGACACAGGTTACCCAGTGGTTCTTTGCCTCAATCAACTCCTCGAAGCAGGGTGTTCTGCATCTAGCGAACTGCCTCAACCAAGGAACGTCCCAGCTAAGCCTCTGGGCCCGTGGCTCTTCAAAAGCCTGCAGTGTTACACGAGGAACTGGGCTTTCGTTGCAGTCGGAATGCAAGCCGACATTCTCCTGGAGGCAGGGTGACTTCAAGCAGAGGGTCCCAGATGGAATGCGAATACGAGGGATATTCTAAGTGCAGCTCAGACTAGGGCAATGAGTCAGACTTGAACGGCATGTTCGACCGGCTAGAACGGTGTTCGTGTATCTGTGGGAGTGCTGAGGAAATCAAGCTGTCCCAAGAAAGAGTGCAGTCTATTGCCCAACACTCGGCATACACAGAGTGGCTCCGAAGGTCTATGGGTCTGGATGTGCCTTGGCAGGCCCACGGGGGCCTGAGGGTACTCAGTGTTCTTGCAGGGAATAGGGTGCACACGCGAGGCTCCTAGATGTCCTGCAAAGCGTACTGACTTTAAAATAATGCAGAGCAACGCCTATGGCCTCCTGGAAACTGCTGCACGCCTCCGCATCTGCATGGCAATTCAGGGCCTTACCTCGAGACTACTGCTTACGCTGAATGTCCCGTTAGCGACACAGCATGGTAGGATGCTGACTTTCTCCTCGAGCAGAGTGACTTAGGTACGAGGTCCTCGAAGAATCCTAAGCAGAGTGTTTTCTCATGGCAGCTCAGACGGGGGCCATGACGAACACTTCCATGGCACGTCGCACTGGCTAGAAATGTGGTCCTGAGGCTGTTCCAGACTCTGGAAATGTAGCTCTCCTTCAGGAACGAGCAGTGTGTTGCCCATCACTCCGCATTCACAGACGGCCTCCGAGGGACCGACCTTTGGGCCTCGATGTTGCTCAGCATGCCCACAGGGGTCTGGAGGTACTCACTGATCTTGGAGGGAAAATGATGCACACCCGAGGGGCCTACGAGTCCTGAAAAGGGTACTTCCTTTAAAATAAAGCAGAACAGGGGCTTCCCTGGTGGCGCAGTGGTTGAGAATCTGCCTGCCAATGCAGGGGACACGGGTTCGAGCCCTGGTCTGGGAGGATCCCACATGCCGCGGAGCAACTGGGCCCGTGAGCCACAACTACTGAGCCTGCGCCTCTGGAGGCTGTGCTCCGCGACAAGAGAGGCCGCGATAGTGAGAGGCCTACGCAGCGCGATGAAGAGCGGCCCCTACTTACCGCAACTGGAGAGAGCTCTAGCACAGAAACGAAGACCCAACATAGCAATCAATCAATCAATCAGTCAATCTTAAAAAAAGAATAAAAAATAAAAAAAATAAAATAAAATAAAGCAGGACAGCGACTAAGACCTCATGGAAAGAGCTGCATGCCTCCCTTTCTGCGCGGCTACTCAGGGACTTACCTCGAGGCCAGTACTCACGTTGAGTTTCCCTTTAGCTCTAGAGCGTGGCAGGATGAGCTCCACCCCGGCCATCGAAGCACCCGGCTTACCTGGAGAATGCTCATTTTCTTCCCAGAGCCTTGCCTACAGTGGCTAGTGTCCTGTCAACAGCAGTCAATTTCAAGTAGCTTCACGGCAGCATAAATGGAGCTTTCAAAATGGGAAAGCAAAGCTAGTTCCATCAGGCCCCCATTTCCACGGGCACACGCAGCATACATCTCTGTGCTTTCTACCAAGTCCAAACAGACACAGGTTACCCAGTGGTTCCTTCCCTGAATCAACTCCTCGAAGCAGGGTGTTCTGCATCTAGCGAACTGCCTCAACCAAGGAACACCCCAGCTAGGCCTCCGGGCCCGTGGCTCTTCAAAAGCCTGAAGTGTTACACGAGGACCTGGGCTTTCATTGCAGTCGGAACGCAAGCCGACATTCTCCTGGAGGCAGGGTGACTTCAGGCAGGGAGTCCCAGATGGAATGCGAAGCCGAGGGTTATTCTAAGTGCAGCTCAGACTAGGGCAATGAGTCAGACGTGCACGGCATGTTCGACCGGCTAGAACGGTGTTCGTGTATCTGTGGGAGTGCTGAGGAAATCAAGCTGTCCCAAGAAAGAGTGCAGTCTGTTGCCCTACACTCGGCATAAACAGAGTGGCTCCGAAGGTCTATGGATCTGGATGTGGCTTGGCAGGCCCACGGGGGCCTGAGGGTACACAGTGTTCTTGCAGGGAATAGGGTGCCCACGCGAGGCTCCTAGATGTCCTGCAAAGCGTACTGACATTAAAATAATGCAGAGCAACGGCTATGTCCTCCTGGAAACTGCTGCACGCCTCCGCTTCTGCATGGCAATTCAGGGCCTTACCTCGAGACAACTGCTTACGCTGAATGTCCCGTTAGCGACACAGCATGGTAGAATGCTGACTTTCTCCTCGAGCAGAGTGACTTCAGGTACGAGGTCCTCGAAGAATCCTAAGCAGAGTGTTTTCTCATGGCAGCTCAGACGGGGGCCATGACGAACATTTGCATGGCACGTCGCACTGGCTAGAAATGTGGTCCTGAGGCTGTTCCAGTGCTCTGGAAATGTAGCTCTCCTTAAGGAACGAGCAGTGTGTTGCCCATCACTCCGCATACACAGACGGCCTCCGAGAGACCGACCTTTGGGCCTCGATGTTGCTCAGCAGGCCCACAGGGGTCTGGAGGTACTCACTGATCTTGGAGGGAAAATGATGCACACCTAAGGGGCCGACGAGTCCTGAAAAGGGTACTTCCTTTAAAATAAAGCAGAACAGGGGCTCCCCTGGTGGCGCAGTGCTTGAGAATCTGCCTGCCAATGCAGGGGACACGGGTTCGAGCCCTGGTCTGGGAGGATCCCAGATGCCGCGGAGCAACTGGGCCCGTGAGCCACAACTACTGAGCCTGCGCCTCTGGAGGCTGTGCTCCGCAACAAGAGAGGTCGTGATAGTGAGAGGCCTACGCACCGCGATGAAGAGCGGCCCCCACTTACTGCAACTGGAGAGAGCTCTAGCACAGAAACGAAGACCCAACATAGCAATCAATCAATCAATCAATCAATCAATCTTAAAAAAACAATAAAAAATAAAAAAAAAAATAAAATAAAGCAGGACAGCGACTAAGACCTCATGGAAAGAGCTGCATGCCTCCCTTTCTGCGCGGCTACTCAGGGACTTACCTCGAGGCCAGTACTCACGTTGAGTTTCCCTTTAGCTCTAGAGCGTGGCAGGATGAGCTCCACCCCGGCCATCGAAGCACCCGGCTTACCTGGAGAATGCTCATTTTCTTCCCAGAGCCTTGCCTACAGTGGCTAGTGGCCTGTCAACAGCAGTCAATTTCAAGTAGCTTCAAGGCAGCATGAATGGAGCTTTCAAAATGGGAAAGCAAAGCTAGTTCCATCAGGCCCCCATTTCCACGGGCACACGCAGCATACATCTCTGTGCTTTCTACCAAGTCCAAACAGACACAGGTTACCCAGTGGTTCCTTCCCTGAATCAACTCCTCGAAGCAGGGTGTTCTGCATCTAGCGAACTGCCTCAACCAAGGAACGCCCCAGCTAGGCCTCCGGGCCCGTGGCTCTTCAAAAGCCTGCAGTGTTACACGAGGAACTGGGCTTTCGTTGCAGTCGGAACGCAAGCCAACATTCTCCTGGAGGCAGGGTGACTTCAGGCAGGGAGTCCCAGATGGAATGCGAAGCCGAGGGTTATTCTAAGTGCAGCTCAGACTAGGGCAATGAGTCAGACTTGAACGGCATGTTCGACCGGCTAGAACGGTGTTCGTGTATCTGTGGGAGTGCTGAGGAAATCAACCTGTCCCAAGAAAGAGTGCAGTCTGTTGCCCTACACTCGGCATACACAGAGTGGCTCCGAAGGACTACAGGTCTGGATGTGGCTTGGCAGGCCCACGGGGGCCTGAGTGTACTCAGTGTTCTTGCAGGGAATAGGGTGGCCACGCGAGGCTCCTAGATGTCCTGCAAAGCGTACTGACGTTAACATAATGCAGAGCAACGACTATGTCCTCCTGGAAACTGCTTCACGCCTCCGCTTCTGCATGGCAATTCAGGGCCTTACCTCGAGACAACTGCTTACGCTGAATGTCCCGTTAGCGACACAGCACGGTAGGATGCTGACTTTCTCCTCGAGCAGAGTGACTTCAGGTACGAGGTCCTTGAAGAACCCTAAGCAGAGTGTTTTCTCATGGCAGCTCAGACGGGGGCCATGACGAACACTTCCATGGCACGTCGCACTGGCTAGAAATGTGGTCCTGAGGCTGTTCCAGTGCTCTGGAAATGTAGCTCTCCTTAAGGAACGAGCAGTGTGTTGCCCATCACTCCGCATACACAGACGGCCTCCGAGAGACCGATCTTTGGGCCTCGATGTTGCTCAGCAGGCCCACAGGGTTCTGGAGGTACTCACTGATCTTGGAGGGAAAATGATGCACACCCGAGGGGCCTACGAGTCCTGAAAAGGGTACTTCCTTTAAAATAAAGCAGAACAGGGGCTTCCCTGGTGGCGCAGTGCTTGAGAATCTGCCTGCCAATGCAGGGGACACGGGTTCGAGCCCTGGTCTGGGAGGATCCCACATGCCGCGGAGCAACTGGGCCCGTGAGCCACAACTACTGAGCCTGCGCCTCTGGAGGCTGTGCTCCGCAACAAGAGAGGTCGTGATAGTGAGAGGCCTACGCACCGCGATGAAGAGCGGCCCCCACTTACTGCAACTGGAGAGAGCTCTAGCACAGAAACGAAGACCCAACATAGCAATCAATCAATCAATCAATCAATCAATCTTAAAAAAACAATAAAAAATAAAAAAAAAATAAAATAAAGCAGGACAGCGACTAAGACCTCATGGAAAGAGCTGCATGCCTCCCTTTCTGCGCGGCTACTCAGGGACTTACCTCGAGGCCAGTACTCACGTTGAGTTTCCCTTTAGCTCTAGAGCGTGGCAGGATGAGCTCCACCCCGGCCATCGAAGCACCCGGCTTACCTGGAGAATGCTCATTTTCTTCCCAGAGCCTTGCCTACAGTGGCTAGTGGCCTGTCAACAGCAGTCAATTTCAAGTAGCTTCAAGGCAGCATGAATGGAGCTTTCAAAATGGGAAAGCAAAGCTAGTTCCATCAGGCCCCCATTTCCACGGGCACACGCAGCATACATCTCTGTGCTTTCTACCAAGTCCAAACAGACACAGGTTACCCAGTGGTTCCTTCCCTGAATCAACTCCTCGAAGCAGGGTGTTCTGCATCTAGCGAACTGCCTCAACCAAGGAACGCCCCAGCTAGGCCTCCGGGCCCGTGGCTCTTCAAAAGCCTGCAGTGTTACACGAGGAACTGGGCTTTCGTTGCAGTCGGAACGCAAGCCAACATTCTCCTGGAGGCAGGGTGACTTCAGGCAGGGAGTCCCAGATGGAATGCGAAGCCGAGGGTTATTCTAAGTGCAGCTCAGACTAGGGCAATGAGTCAGACTTGAACGGCATGTTCGACCGGCTAGAACGGTGTTCGTGTATCTGTGGGAGTGCTGAGGAAATCAACCTGTCCCAAGAAAGAGTGCAGTCTGTTGCCCTACACTCGGCATACACAGAGTGGCTCCGAAGGACTACAGGTCTGGATGTGGCTTGGCAGGCCCACGGGGGCCTGAGTGTACTCAGTGTTCTTGCAGGGAATAGGGTGGCCACGCGAGGCTCCTAGATGTCCTGCAAAGCGTACTGACGTTAACATATGGCAGAGCAATGGCTATGTCCTCCTGGAAACTGCTGCACGCCTCCGCTTCTGCATGGCAATTCAGGGTCTTACCTCGAGACAACTGCTTACGCTGAATGTCCCGTTAGCGACACAGCAAGGTAGGATGCTGATTTTCTCCTCGAGCAGAGTGACTTCAGGTACGAGGTCCTCGAAGAACCCTAAGCAGAGTGTTTTCTCATGGCAGCTCAGACGGGGGCCATGACGAACACTTCCATGGCACGTCGCACTGGCTAGAAATGTGGTCCTGAGGCTGTTCCAGTGCTCTGGAAATGTAGCTCTCCTTAAGGAACGAGCAGTGTGTTGCCCATCACTCCGCATACACAGACGGCCTCCGAGGGACCGACCTTTGGGCCTCGATGTTGCTCAGCAGGCCCACAAGGGTCTGGAGGTACTCACTGATCTTGGAGGGAAAATGATGCACACCCGAGGGGCCTACGAGTCCTGAAAAGGGTACTTCCTTTAAAATAAAGCAGAACAGGGGCTTCCCTGGTGGCGCAGTGCTTGAGAATCTGCCTGCCAATGCAGGGGACACGGGTTCGAGCCCTTGTCTGGGAGGATCCTACATGCCGCGGAGCAACTGGGCCCGTGAGCCACAAATACTGAGCCTGCGCCTCTGGAGGCTGTGCTCCGCAACAAGAGAGGTCGTGATAGTGAGAGGCCTACGCACCGCGATGAAGAGCGGCCCCCACTTACTGCAACTGGAGAGAGCTCTAGCACAGAAACGAAGACCCAACATAGCAATCAATCAATCAATCAATCAATCAATCTTAAAAAAACAATAAAAAATAAAAAAAAAATAAAATAAAGCAGGACAGCGACTAAGACCTCATGGAAAGAGCTGCATGCCTCCCTTTCTGCGCGGCTACTCAGGGACTTACCTCGAGGCCAGTACTCACGTTGAGTTTCCCTTTAGCTCTAGAGCGTGGCAGGATGAGCTCCACCCCGGCCATCGAAGCACCCGGCTTACCTGGAGAATGCTCATTTTCTTCCCAGAGCCATGCCTACAGTGGCTAGTGGCCTGTCAATAGCAGTCATTTTCAAGGAGCTTCAAGGCAGCATGAATGGAGCTTTCAGAATGGGAAAGCAAAGCTACTTCCATCAGGCCCCCATTTCCACGGGCACACGCAGCATACATCTCTGTGCTTTCTACCAAGTCCAAACAGACACAGGTTACCCAGTGGTTCCTTCCCTGAATCAACTCCTCGAAGCAGGGTGTTCTGCATCTAGCGAACTGCCTCAACCAAGGAACGCCCCAGCTAGGCCTCCGGGCCCGTGGCTGTTCAAAAGCCTGCAGTGTTACACGAGGAACTGGGCTTTCATTGCAGTCGGAATGCAAGCCAACATTCTCCTGGAGGCAGGGTGACTTCAGGCAGGGGGTCCGAGATGGAATGTCAATCCGAGGGTTATTCTAAGTGCAGCTCAGACTAGGGCAATGAGTCAGACGTGCACGGCATGTTCGACCGGCTAGAACGGTGTTCGTGTATCTGTGGGAGTGCTGAGGAAATCAAGCTGTCCCAAGAAAGAGTGCAGTCTGTTGCCCTACACTCGGCATAAACAGAGTGGCTCCGAAGGTCTATGGGTCTGGATGTGGCTTGGCAGGCCCACGGGGGCCTGAGGGTACACAGTGTTCTTGCAGGGAATAGGGTGCCCACGCGAGGCTCCTAGATGTCCTGCAAAGCGTACTGACATTAAAATAATGCAGAGCAACGGCTATGTCCTCCTGGAAACTGCTGCACGCCTCCGCTTCTGCATGGCAATTCAGGGCCTTACCTCGAGACTACTGCTTACGCTGAATGTCCCGTTAGCGACACAGCATGGTAGAATGCTGACTTTCTCCTCGAGCAGAGTGACTTCAGGTACGAGGTCCTCGAAGAATCCTAAGCAGAGTGTTTTCTCATGGCAGCTCAGACGGGGGCCATGACGAACATTTGCATGGCACGTCGCACTGGCTAGAAATGTGGTCCTGAGGCTGTTCCAGTGCTCTGGAAATGTAGCTCTCCTTAAGGAACGAGCAGTGTGTTGCCCATCACTCCGCATACACAGATGGCCTCCGAGAGACCGACCTTTGGGCCTCGATGTTGCTCAGCAGGCCCACAGGGGTCTGGAGGTACTCACTGATCTTGGAGGGAAAATGATGCACACCTAAGGGGCCGACGAGTCCTGAAAAGGGTACTTCCTTTAAAATAAAGCAGAACAGGGGCTCCCCTGGTGGCGCAGTGCTTGAGAATCTGCCTGCCAATGCAGGGGACACGGGTTCGAGCCCTGGTCTGGGAGGATCCCACATGCCGCGGAGCAACTGGGCCCGTGAGCCACAACTACTGAGCCTGCGCCTCTGGAGGCTGTGCTCCGCAACAAGAGAGGTCGTGATAGTGAGAGGCCTACGCACCGCGATGAAGAGCGGCCCCCACTTACTGCAACTGGAGAGAGCTCTAGCACAGAAACGAAGACCCAACATAGCAATCAATCAATCAATCAATCAATCAATCTTAAAAAAACAATAAAAAATAAAAAAAAAAATAAAATAAAGCAGGACAGCGACTAAGACCTCATGGAAAGAGCTGCATGCCTCCCTTTCTGCGCGGCTACTCAGGGACTTACCTCGAGGCCAGTACTCACGTTGAGTTTCCCTTTAGCTCTAGAGCGTGGCAGGATGAGCTCCACCCCGGCCATCGAAGCACCCGGCTTACCTGGAGAATGCTCATTTTCTTCCCAGAGCCTTGCCTACAGTGGCTAGTGGCCTGTCAACAGCAGTCAATTTCAAGTAGCTTCAAGGCAGCATGAATGGAGCTTTCAAAATGGGAAAGCAAAGCTAGTTCCATCAGGCCCCCATTTCCACGGGCACACGCAGCATACATCTCTGTGCTTTCTACCAAGTCCAAACAGACACAGGTTACCCAGTGGTTCCTTCCCTGAATCAACTCCTCGAAGCAGGGTGTTCTGCATCTAGCGAACTGCCTCAACCAAGGAACGCCCCAGCTAGGCCTCCGGGCCCGTGGCTCTTCAAAAGCCTGCAGTGTTACACGAGGAACTGGGCTTTCGTTGCAGTCGGAACGCAAGCCAACATTCTCCTGGAGGCAGGGTGACTTCAGGCAGGGAGTCCCAGATGGAATGCGAAGCCGAGGGTTATTCTAAGTGCAGCTCAGACTAGGGCAATGAGTCAGACTTGAACGGCATGTTCGACCGGCTAGAACGGTGTTCGTGTATCTGTGGGAGTGCTGAGGAAATCAACCTGTCCCAAGAAAGAGTGCAGTCTGTTGCCCTACACTCGGCATACACAGAGTGGCTCCGAAGGACTACAGGTCTGGATGTGGCTTGGCAGGCCCACGGGGGCCTGAGTGTACTCAGTGTTCTTGCAGGGAATAGGGTGGCCACGCGAGGCTCCTAGATGTCCTGCAAAGCGTACTGACGTTAACATAATGCAGAGCAACGACTATGTCCTCCTGGAAACTGCTTCACGCCTCCGCTTCTGCATGGCAATTCAGGGCCTTACCTCGAGACAACTGCTTACGCTGAATGTCCCGTTAGCGACACAGCACGGTAGGATGCTGACTTTCTCCTCGAGCAGAGTGACTTCAGGTACGAGGTCCTTGAAGAACCCTAAGCAGAGTGTTTTCTCATGGCAGCTCAGACGGGGGCCATGACGAACACTTCCATGGCACGTCGCACTGGCTAGAAATGTGGTCCTGAGGCTGTTCCAGTGCTCTGGAAATGTAGCTCTCCTTAAGGAACGAGCAGTGTGTTGCCCATCACTCCGCATACACAGACGGCCTCCGAGAGACCGATCTTTGGGCCTCGATGTTGCTCAGCAGGCCCACAGGGTTCTGGAGGTACTCACTGATCTTGGAGGGAAAATGATGCACACCCGAGGGGCCTACGAGTCCTGAAAAGGGTACTTCCTTTAAAATAAAGCAGAACAGGGGCTTCCCTGGTGGCGCAGTGCTTGAGAATCTGCCTGCCAATGCAGGGGACACGGGTTCGAGCCCTGGTCTGGGAGGATCCCACATGCCGCGGAGCAACTGGGCCCGTGAGCCACAACTACTGAGCCTGCGCCTCTGGAGGCTGTGCTCCGCAACAAGAGAGGTCGTGATAGTGAGAGGCCTACGCACCGCGATGAAGAGCGGCCCCCACTTACTGCAACTGGAGAGAGCTCTAGCACAGAAACGAAGACCCAACATAGCAATCAATCAATCAATCAATCAATCAATCTTAAAAAAACAATAAAAAATAAAAAAAAAATAAAATAAAGCAGGACAGCGACTAAGACCTCATGGAAAGAGCTGCATGCCTCCCTTTCTGCGCGGCTACTCAGGGACTTACCTCGAGGCCAGTACTCACGTTGAGTTTCCCTTTAGCTCTAGAGCGTGGCAGGATGAGCTCCACCCCGGCCATCGAAGCACCCGGCTTACCTGGAGAATGCTCATTTTCTTCCCAGAGCCTTGCCTACAGTGGCTAGTGGCCTGTCAACAGCAGTCAATTTCAAGTAGCTTCAAGGCAGCATGAATGGAGCTTTCAAAATGGGAAAGCAAAGCTAGTTCCATCAGGCCCCCATTTCCACGGGCACACGCAGCATACATCTCTGTGCTTTCTACCAAGTCCAAACAGACACAGGTTACCCAGTGGTTCCTTCCCTGAATCAACTCCTCGAAGCAGGGTGTTCTGCATCTAGCGAACTGCCTCAACCAAGGAACGCCCCAGCTAGGCCTCCGGGCCCGTGGCTCTTCAAAAGCCTGCAGTGTTACACGAGGAACTGGGCTTTCGTTGCAGTCGGAACGCAAGCCAACATTCTCCTGGAGGCAGGGTGACTTCAGGCAGGGAGTCCCAGATGGAATGCGAAGCCGAGGGTTATTCTAAGTGCAGCTCAGACTAGGGCAATGAGTCAGACTTGAACGGCATGTTCGACCGGCTAGAACGGTGTTCGTGTATCTGTGGGAGTGCTGAGGAAATCAACCTGTCCCAAGAAAGAGTGCAGTCTGTTGCCCTACACTCGGCATACACAGAGTGGCTCCGAAGGACTACAGGTCTGGATGTGGCTTGGCAGGCCCACGGGGGCCTGAGTGTACTCAGTGTTCTTGCAGGGAATAGGGTGGCCACGCGAGGCTCCTAGATGTCCTGCAAAGCGTACTGACGTTAACATATGGCAGAGCAATGGCTATGTCCTCCTGGAAACTGCTGCACGCCTCCGCTTCTGCATGGCAATTCAGGGTCTTACCTCGAGACAACTGCTTACGCTGAATGTCCCGTTAGCGACACAGCAAGGTAGGATGCTGATTTTCTCCTCGAGCAGAGTGACTTCAGGTACGAGGTCCTCGAAGAACCCTAAGCAGAGTGTTTTCTCATGGCAGCTCAGACGGGGGCCATGACGAACACTTCCATGGCACGTCGCACTGGCTAGAAATGTGGTCCTGAGGCTGTTCCAGTGCTCTGGAAATGTAGCTCTCCTTAAGGAACGAGCAGTGTGTTGCCCATCACTCCGCATACACAGACGGCCTCCGAGGGACCGACCTTTGGGCCTCGATGTTGCTCAGCAGGCCCACAAGGGTCTGGAGGTACTCACTGATCTTGGAGGGAAAATGATGCACACCCGAGGGGCCTACGAGTCCTGAAAAGGGTACTTCCTTTAAAATAAAGCAGAACAGGGGCTTCCCTGGTGGCGCAGTGCTTGAGAATCTGCCTGCCAATGCAGGGGACACGGGTTCGAGCCCTGGTCTGGGAGGATCCCACATGCCGTGGAGCAACTGGGCCCGTGAGCCACAACTACTGAGCCTGCGCCTCTGGAGGCTGTGCTCCGCAACAAGAGAGGTCGTGATAGTGAGAGGCCTACGCACCGCGATGAAGAGCGGCCCCCACTTACTGCAACTGGAGAGAGCTCTAGCACAGAAACGAAGACCCAACATAGCAATCAATCAATCAATCAATCAATCAATCTTAAAAAAACAATAAAAAATAAAAAAAAAAATAAAATAAAGCAGGACAGCGACTAAGACCTCATGGAAAGAGCTGCATGCCTCCCTTTCTGCGCGGCTACTCAGGGACTTACCTCGAGGCCAGTACTCACGTTGAGTTTCCCTTTAGCTCTAGAGCGTGGCAGGATGAGCTCCACCCCGGCCATCGAAGCACCCGGCTTACCTGGAGAATGCTCATTTTCTTCCCAGAGCCTTGCCTACAGTGGCTAGTGGCCTGTCAACAGCAGTCAATTTCAAGTAGCTTCAAGGCAGCATGAATGGAGCTTTCAAAATGGGAAAGCAAAGCTAGTTCCATCAGGCCCCCATTTCCACGGGCACACGCAGCATACATCTCTGTGCTTTCTACCAAGTCCAAACAGACACAGGTTACCCAGTGGTTCCTTCCCTGAATCAACTCCTCGAAGCAGGGTGTTCTGCATCTAGCGAACTGCCTCAACCAAGGAACGCCCCAGCTAGGCCTCCGGGCCCGTGGCTCTTCAAAAGCCTGCAGTGTTACACGAGGAACTGGGCTTTCGTTGCAGTCGGAACGCAAGCCAACATTCTCCTGGAGGCAGGGTGACTTCAGGCAGGGAGTCCCAGATGGAATGCGAAGCCGAGGGTTATTCTAAGTGCAGCTCAGACTAGGGCAATGAGTCAGACTTGAACGGCATGTTCGACCGGCTAGAACGGTGTTCGTGTATCTGTGGGAGTGCTGAGGAAATCAACCTGTCCCAAGAAAGAGTGCAGTCTGTTGCCCTACACTCGGCATACACAGAGTGGCTCCGAAGGACTACAGGTCTGGATGTGGCTTGGCAGGCCCACGGGGGCCTGAGTGTACTCAGTGTTCTTGCAGGGAATAGGGTGGCCACGCGAGGCTCCTAGATGTCCTGCAAAGCGTACTGACGTTAACATAATGCAGAGCAACGACTATGTCCTCCTGGAAACTGCTTCACGCCTCCGCTTCTGCATGGCAATTCAGGGCCTTACCTCGAGACAACTGCTTACGCTGAATGTCCCGTTAGCGACACAGCACGGTAGGATGCTGACTTTCTCCTCGAGCAGAGTGACTTCAGGTACGAGGTCCTTGAAGAACCCTAAGCAGAGTGTTTTCTCATGGCAGCTCAGACGGGGGCCATGACGAACACTTCCATGGCACGTCGCACTGGCTAGAAATGTGGTCCTGAGGCTGTTCCAGTGCTCTGGAAATGTAGCTCTCCTTAAGGAACGAGCAGTGTGTTGCCCATCACTCCGCATACACAGACGGCCTCCGAGAGACCGATCTTTGGGCCTCGATGTTGCTCAGCAGGCCCACAGGGTTCTGGAGGTACTCACTGATCTTGGAGGGAAAATGATGCACACCCGAGGGGCCTACGAGTCCTGAAAAGGGTACTTCCTTTAAAATAAAGCAGAACAGGGGCTTCCCTGGTGGCGCAGTGCTTGAGAATCTGCCTGCCAATGCAGGGGACACGGGTTCGAGCCCTGGTCTGGGAGGATCCCACATGCCGCGGAGCAACTGGGCCCGTGAGCCACAACTACTGAGCCTGCGCCTCTGGAGGCTGTGCTCCGCAACAAGAGAGGTCGTGATAGTGAGAGGCCTACGCACCGCGATGAAGAGCGGCCCCCACTTACTGCAACTGGAGAGAGCTCTAGCACAGAAACGAAGACCCAACATAGCAATCAATCAATCAATCAATCAATCAATCTTAAAAAAACAATAAAAAATAAAAAAAAAATAAAATAAAGCAGGACAGCGACTAAGACCTCATGGAAAGAGCTGCATGCCTCCCTTTCTGCGCGGCTACTCAGGGACTTACCTCGAGGCCAGTACTCACGTTGAGTTTCCCTTTAGCTCTAGAGCGTGGCAGGATGAGCTCCACCCCGGCCATCGAAGCACCCAGCTTACCTGGAGAATGCTCATTTTCTTCCCAGAGCCTTGCCTACAGTGGCTAGTGGCCTGTCAACAGCAGTCAATTTCAAGTAGCTTCAAGGCAGCATGAATGGAGCTTTCAAAATGGGAAAGCAAAGCTAGTTCCATCAGGCCCCCATTTCCACGGGCACACGCAGCATACATCTCTGTGCTTTCTACCAAGTCCAAACAGACACAGGTTACCCAGTGGTTCCTTCCCTGAATCAACTCCTCGAAGCAGGGTGTTCTGCATCTAGCGAACTGCCTCAACCAAGGAACGCCCCAGCTAGGCCTCCGGGCCCGTGGCTCTTCAAAAGCCTGCAGTGTTACACGAGGAACTGGGCTTTCGTTGCAGTCGGAACGCAAGCCAACATTCTCCTGGAGGCAGGGTGACTTCAGGCAGGGAGTCCCAGATGGAATGCGAAGCCGAGGGTTATTCTAAGTGCAGCTCAGACTAGGGCAATGAGTCAGACTTGAACGGCATGTTCGACCGGCTAGAACGGTGTTCGTGTATCTGTGGGAGTGCTGAGGAAATCAACCTGTCCCAAGAAAGAGTGCAGTCTGTTGCCCTACACTCGGCATACACAGAGTGGCTCCGAAGGACTACAGGTCTGGATGTGGCTTGGCAGGCCCACGGGGGCCTGAGTGTACTCAGTGTTCTTGCAGGGAATAGGGTGGCCACGCGAGGCTCCTAGATGTCCTGCAAAGCGTACTGACGTTAACATATGGCAGAGCAATGGCTATGTCCTCCTGGAAACTGCTGCACGCCTCCGCTTCTGCATGGCAATTCAGGGTCTTACCTCGAGACAACTGCTTACGCTGAATGTCCCGTTAGCGACACAGCAAGGTAGGATGCTGATTTTCTCCTCGAGCAGAGTGACTTCAGGTACGAGGTCCTCGAAGAACCCTAAGCAGAGTGTTTTCTCATGGCAGCTCAGACGGGGGCCATGACGAACACTTCCATGGCACGTCGCACTGGCTAGAAATGTGGTCCTGAGGCTGTTCCAGTGCTCTGGAAATGTAGCTCTCCTTAAGGAACGAGCAGTGTGTTGCCCATCACTCCGCATACACAGACGGCCTCCGAGGGACCGACCTTTGGGCCTCGATGTTGCTCAGCAGGCCCACAAGGGTCTGGAGGTACTCACTGATCTTGGAGGGAAAATGATGCACACCCGAGGGGCCTACGAGTCCTGAAAAGGGTACTTCCTTTAAAATAAAGCAGAACAGGGGCTTCCCTGGTTGCGCAGTGCTTGAGAATCTGCCTGCCAATGCAGGGGACACGGGTTCGAGCCCTTGTCTTGGAGGATCCTACATGCCGCGGAGCAACTGGGCCCGTGAGCCACAAATACTGAGCCTGCGCCTCTGGAGGCTGTGCTCCGCAACAAGAGAGGTCGTGATAGTGAGAGGCCTACGCACCGCGATGAAGAGCGGCCCCCACTTACTGCAACTGGAGAGAGCTCTAGCACAGAAACGAAGACCCAACATAGCAATCAATCAATCAATCAATCAATCAATCTTAAAAAAACAATAAAAAATAAAAAAAAAATAAAATAAAGCAGGACAGCGACTAAGACCTCATGGAAAGAGCTGCATGCCTCCCTTTCTGCGCGGCTACTCAGGGACTTACCTCGAGGCCAGTACTCACGTTGAGTTTCCCTTTAGCTCTAGAGCGTGGCAGGATGAGCTCCACCCCGGCCATCGAAGCACCCGGCTTACCTGGAGAATGCTCATTTTCTTCCCAGAGCCTTGCCTACAGTGGCTAGTGGCCTGTCAACAGCAGTCAATTTCAAGTAGCTTCAAGGCAGCATGAATGGAGCTTTCAAAATGGGAAAGCAAAGCTAGTTCCATCAGGCCCCCATTTCCACGGGCACACGCAGCATACATCTCTGTGCTTTCTACCAAGTCCAAACAGACACAGGTTACCCAGTGGTTCCTTCCCTGAATCAACTCCTCGAAACAGGGTGTTCTGCATCTAGCGAACTGCCTCAACCAAGGAACGCCCCAGCTAGGCCTCCGGGCCCGTGGCTCTTCAAAACCCTGCAGTGTTACACGAGGAACTGGGCTTTCGTTGCAGTCGGAACGCAAGCCAACATTCTCCTGGAGGCAGGGTGACTTCAGGCAGGGAGTCCCAGATGGAATGCGAAGCCGAGGGTTATTCTAAGTGCAGCTCAGACTAGGGCAATGAGTCAGACTTGAACGGCATGTTCGACCGGCTAGAACGGTGTTCGTGTATCTGTGGGAGTGCTGAGGAAATCAACCTGTCCCAAGAAAGAGTGCAGTCTGTTGCCCTACACTCGGCATACACAGAGTGGCTCCGAAGGACTACAGGTCTGGATGTGGCTTGGCAGGCCCACGGGGGCCTGAGTGTACTCAGTGTTCTTGCAGGGAATAGGGTGGCCACGCGAGGCTCCTAGATGTCCTGCAAAGCGTACTGACGTTAACATATGGCAGAGCAATGGCTATGTCCTCCTGGAAACTGCTGCACGCCTCCGCTTCTGCATGGCAATTCAGGGTCTTACCTCGAGACAACTGCTTACGCTGAATGTCCCGTTAGCGACACAGCAAGGTAGGATGCTGATTTTCTCCTCGAGCAGAGTGACTTCAGGTACGAGGTCCTCGAAGAACCCTAAGCAGAGTGTTTTCTCATGGCAGCTCAGACGGGGGCCATGACGAACACTTCCATGGCACGTCGCACTGGCTAGAAATGTGGTCCTGAGGCTGTTCCAGTGCTCTGGAAATGTAGCTCTCCTTAAGGAACGAGCAGTGTGTTGCCCATCACTCCGCATACACAGACGGCCTCCGAGGGACCGACCTTTGGGCCTCGATGTTGCTCAGCAGGCCCACAAGGGTCTGGAGGTACTCACTGATCTTGGAGGGAAAATGATGCACACCCGAGGGGCCTACGAGTCCTGAAAAGGGTACTTCCTTTAAAATAAAGCAGAACAGGGGCTTCCCTGGTGGCGCAGTGCTTGAGAATCTGCCTGCCAATGCAGGGGACACGGGTTCGAGCCCTGGTCTGGGAGGATCCCACATGCCGTGGAGCAACTGGGCCCGTGAGCCACAACTACTGAGCCTGCGCCTCTGGAGGCTGTGCTCCGCAACAAGAGAGGTCGTGATAGTGAGAGGCCTACGCACCGCGATGAAGAGCGGCCCCCACTTACTGCAACTGGAGAGAGCTCTAGCACAGAAACGAAGACCCAACATAGCAATCAATCAATCAATCAATCAATCAATCTTAAAAAAACAATAAAAAATAAAAAAAAAAATAAAATAAAGCAGGACAGCGACTAAGACCTCATGGAAAGAGCTGCATGCCTCCCTTTCTGCGCGGCTACTCAGGGACTTACCTCGAGGCCAGTACTCACGTTGAGTTTCCCTTTAGCTCTAGAGCGTGGCAGGATGAGCTCCACCCCGGCCATCGAAGCACCCGGCTTACCTGGAGAATGCTCATTTTCTTCCCAGAGCCTTGCCTACAGTGGCTAGTGGCCTGTCAACAGCAGTCAATTTCAAGTAGCTTCAAGGCAGCATGAATGGAGCTTTCAAAATGGGAAAGCAAAGCTAGTTCCATCAGGCCCCCATTTCCACGGGCACACGCAGCATACATCTCTGTGCTTTCTACCAAGTCCAAACAGACAGGTTACCCAGTGGTTCCTTCCCTGAATCAACTCCTCGAAGCAGGGTGTTCTGCATCTAGCGAACTGCCTCAACCAAGGAACGCCCCAGCTAGGCCTCCGGGCCCGTGGCTCTTCAAAAGCCTGCAGTGTTACACGAGGAACTGGGCTTTCGTTGCAGTCGGAACGCAAGCCAACATTCTCCTGGAGGCAGGGTGACTTCAGGCAGGGAGTCCCAGATGGAATGCGAAGCCGAGGGTTATTCTAAGTGCAGCTCAGACTAGGGCAATGAGTCAGACTTGAACGGCATGTTCGACCGGCTAGAACGGTGTTCGTGTATCTGTGGGAGTGCTGAGGAAATCAACCTGTCCCAAGAAAGAGTGCAGTCTGTTGCCCTACACTCGGCATACACAGAGTGGCTCCGAAGGACTACAGGTCTGGATGTGGCTTGGCAGGCCCACGGGGGCCTGAGTGTACTCAGTGTTCTTGCAGGGAATAGGGTGGCCACGCGAGGCTCCTAGATGTCCTGCAAAGCGTACTGACGTTAACATAATGCAGAGCAACGACTATGTCCTCCTGGAAACTGCTTCACGCCTCCGCTTCTGCATGGCAATTCAGGGCCTTACCTCGAGACAACTGCTTACGCTGAATGTCCCGTTAGCGACACAGCACGGTAGGATGCTGACTTTCTCCTCGAGCAGAGTGACTTCAGGTACGAGGTCCTTGAAGAACCCTAAGCAGAGTGTTTTCTCATGGCAGCTCAGACGGGGGCCATGACGAACACTTCCATGGCACGTCGCACTGGCTAGAAATGTGGTCCTGAGGCTGTTCCAGTGCTCTGGAAATGTAGCTCTCCTTAAGGAACGAGCAGTGTGTTGCCCATCACTCCGCATACACAGACGGCCTCCGAGAGACCGATCTTTGGGCCTCGATGTTGCTCAGCAGGCCCACAGGGTTCTGGAGGTACTCACTGATCTTGGAGGGAAAATGATGCACACCCGAGGGGCCTACGAGTCCTGAAAAGGGTACTTCCTTTAAAATAAAGCAGAACAGGGGCTTCCCTGGTGGCGCAGTGCTTGAGAATCTGCCTGCCAATGCAGGGGACACGGGTTCGAGCCCTGGTCTGGGAGGATCCCACATGCCGCGGAGCAACTGGGCCCGTGAGCCACAACTACTGAGCCTGCGCCTCTGGAGGCTGTGCTCCGCAACAAGAGAGGTCGTGATAGTGAGAGGCCTACGCACCGCGATGAAGAGCGGCCCCCACTTACTGCAACTGGAGAGAGCTCTAGCACAGAAACGAAGACCCAACATAGCAATCAATCAATCAATCAATCAATCAATCTTAAAAAAACAATAAAAAATAAAAAAAAAATAAAATAAAGCAGGACAGCGACTAAGACCTCATGGAAAGAGCTGCATGCCTCCCTTTCTGCGCGGCTACTCAGGGACTTACCTCGAGGCCAGTACTCACGTTGAGTTTCCCTTTAGCTCTAGAGCGTGGCAGGATGAGCTCCACCCCGGCCATCGAAGCACCCGGCTTACCTGGAGAATGCTCATTTTCTTCCCAGAGCCTTGCCTACAGTGGCTAGTGGCCTGTCAACAGCAGTCAATTTCAAGTAGCTTCAAGGCAGCATGAATGGAGCTTTCAAAATGGGAAAGCAAAGCTAGTTCCATCAGGCCCCCATTTCCACGGGCACACGCAGCATACATCTCTGTGCTTTCTACCAAGTCCAAACAGACACAGGTTACCCAGTGGTTCCTTCCCTGAATCAACTCCTCGAAGCAGGGTGTTCTGCATCTAGCGAACTGCCTCAACCAAGGAACGCCCCAGCTAGGCCTCCGGGCCCGTGGCTCTTCAAAAGCCTGCAGTGTTACACGAGGAACTGGGCTTTCGTTGCAGTCGGAACGCAAGCCAACATTCTCCTGGAGGCAGGGTGACTTCAGGCAGGGAGTCCCAGATGGAATGCGAAGCCGAGGGTTATTCTAAGTGCAGCTCAGACTAGGGCAATGAGTCTGACTTGAACGGCATGTTCGACCGGCTAGAACGGTGTTCGTGTATCTGTGGGAGTGCTGAGGAAATCAACCTGTCCCAAGAAAGAGTGCAGTCTGTTGCCCTACACTCGGCATACACAGAGTGGCTCCGAAGGACTACAGGTCTGGATGTGGCTTGGCAGGCCCACGGGGGCCTGAGTGTACTCAGTGTTCTTGCAGGGAATAGGGTGGCCACGCGAGGCTCCTAGATGTCCTGCAAAGCGTACTGACGTTAACATATGGCAGAGCAATGGCTATGTCCTCCTGGAAACTGCTGCACGCCTCCGCTTCTGCATGGCAATTCAGGGTCTTACCTCGAGACAACTGCTTACGCTGAATGTCCCGTTAGCGACACAGCAAGGTAGGATGCTGATTTTCTCCTCGAGCAGAGTGACTTCAGGTACGAGGTCCTCGAAGAACCCTAAGCAGAGTGTTTTCTCATGGCAGCTCAGACGGGGGCCATGATGAACACTTCCATGGCACGTCGCACTGGCTAGAAATGTGGTCCTGAGGCTGTTCCAGTGCTCTGGAAATGTAGCTCTCCTTAAGGAACGAGCAGTGTGTTGCCCATCACTCCGCATACACAGACGGCCTCCGAGGGACCGACCTTTGGGCCTCGATGTTGCTCAGCAGGCCCACAAGGGTCTGGAGGTACTCACTGATCTTGGAGGGAAAATGATGCACACCCGAGGGGCCTACGAGTCCTGAAAAGGGTACTTCCTTTAAAATAAAGCAGAACAGGGGCTTCCCTGGTGGCGCAGTGCTTGAGAATCTGCCTGCCAATGCAGGGGACACGGGTTCGAGCCCTTGTCTGGGAGGATCCTACATGCCGCGGAGCAACTGGGCCCGTGAGCCACAAATACTGAGCCTGCGCCTCTGGAGGCTGTGCTCCGCAACAAGAGAGGTCGTGATAGTGAGAGGCCTACGCACCGCGATGAAGAGCGGCCCCCACTTACTGCAACTGGAGAGAGCTCTAGCACAGAAACGAAGACCCAACATAGCAATCAATCAATCAATCAATCAATCAATCTTAAAAAAACAATAAAAAATAAAAAAAAAATAAAATAAAGCAGGACAGCGACTAAGACCTCATGGAAAGAGCTGCATGCCTCCCTTTCTGCGCGGCTACTCAGGGACTTACCTCGAGGCCAGTACTCACGTTGAGTTTCCCTTTAGCTCTAGAGCGTGGCAGGATGAGCTCCACCCCGGCCATCGAAGCACCCGGCTTACCTGGAGAATGCTCATTTTCTTCCCAGAGCCTTGCCTACAGTGGCTAGTGGCCTGTCAACAGCAGTCAATTTCAAGTAGCTTCAAGGCAGCATGAATGGAGCTTTCAAAATGGGAAAGCAAAGCTAGTTCCATCAGGCCCCCATTTCCACGGGCACACGCAGCATACATCTCTGTGCTTTCTACCAAGTCCAAACAGACACAGGTTACCCAGTGGTTCCTTCCCTGAATCAACTCCTCGAAACAGGGTGTTCTGCATCTAGCGAACTGCCTCAACCAAGGAACGCCCCAGCTAGGCCTCCGGGCCCGTGGCTCTTCAAAACCCTGCAGTGTTACACGAGGAACTGGGCTTTCGTTGCAGTCGGAACGCAAGCCAACATTCTCCTGGAGGCAGGGTGACTTCAGGCAGGGAGTCCCAGATGGAATGCGAAGCCGAGGGTTATTCTAAGTGCAGCTCAGACTAGGGCAATGAGTCAGACTTGAACGGCATGTTCGACCGGCTAGAACGGTGTTCGTGTATCTGTGGGAGTGCTGAGGAAATCAACCTGTCCCAAGAAAGAGTGCAGTCTGTTGCCCTACACTCGGCATACACAGAGTGGCTCCGAAGGACTACAGGTCTGGATGTGGCTTGGCAGGCCCACGGGGGCCTGAGTGTACTCAGTGTTCTTGCAGGGAATAGGGTGGCCACGCGAGGCTCCTAGATGTCCTGCAAAGCGTACTGACGTTAACATATGGCAGAGCAATGGCTATGTCCTCCTGGAAACTGCTGCACGCCTCCGCTTCTGCATGGCAATTCAGGGTCTTACCTCGAGACAACTGCTTACGCTGAATGTCCCGTTAGCGACACAGCAAGGTAGGATGCTGATTTTCTCCTCGAGCAGAGTGACTTCAGGTACGAGGTCCTCGAAGAACCCTAAGCAGAGTGTTTTCTCATGGCAGCTCAGACGGGGGCCATGACGAACACTTCCATGGCACGTCGCACTGGCTAGAAATGTGGTCCTGAGGCTGTTCCAGTGCTCTGGAAATGTAGCTCTCCTTAAGGAACGAGCAGTGTGTTGCCCATCACTCCGCATACACAGACGGCCTCCGAGGGACCGACCTTTGGGCCTCGATGTTGCTCAGCAGGCCCACAAGGGTCTGGAGGTACTCACTGATCTTGGAGGGAAAATGATGCACACCCGAGGGGCCTACGAGTCCTGAAAAGGGTACTTCCTTTAAAATAAAGCAGAACAGGGGCTTCCCTGGTGGCGCAGTGCTTGAGAATCTGCCTGCCAATGCAGGGGACACGGGTTCGAGCCCTGGTCTGGGAGGATCCCACATGCCGTGGAGCAACTGGGCCCGTGAGCCACAACTACTGAGCCTGCGCCTCTGGAGGCTGTGCTCCGCAACAAGAGAGGTCGTGATAGTGAGAGGCCTACGCACCGCGATGAAGAGCGGCCCCCACTTACTGCAACTGGAGAGAGCTCTAGCACAGAAACGAAGACCCAACATAGCAATCAATCAATCAATCAATCAATCAATCTTAAAAAAACAATAAAAAATAAAAAAAAAAATAAAATAAAGCAGGACAGCGACTAAGACCTCATGGAAAGAGCTGCATGCCTCCCTTTCTGCGCGGCTACTCAGGGACTTACCTCGAGGCCAGTACTCACGTTGAGTTTCCCTTTAGCTCTAGAGCGTGGCAGGATGAGCTCCACCCCGGCCATCGAAGCACCCGGCTTACCTGGAGAATGCTCATTTTCTTCCCAGAGCCTTGCCTACAGTGGCTAGTGGCCTGTCAACAGCAGTCAATTTCAAGTAGCTTCAAGGCAGCATGAATGGAGCTTTCAAAATGGGAAAGCAAAGCTAGTTCCATCAGGCCCCCATTTCCACGGGCACACGCAGCATACATCTCTGTGCTTTCTACCAAGTCCAAACAGACACAGGTTACCCAGTGGTTCCTTCCCTGAATCAACTCCTCGAAGCAGGGTGTTCTGCATCTAGCGAACTGCCTCAACCAAGGAACGCCCCAGCTAGGCCTCCGGGCCCGTGGCTCTTCAAAAGCCTGCAGTGTTACACGAGGAACTGGGCTTTCGTTGCAATCGGAACGCAAGCCGACATTCTCCTGGAGGCAGGGTGACTTCAGGCAGGGAGTCCCAGATGGAATGCGAAGCCGAGGGTTATTCTAAGTGCAGCTCAGACTAGGGCAATGAGTCAGACTTGAACGGCATGTTCGACCGGCTAGAACGGTGTTCGTGTATCTGTGGGAGTGCTGAGGAAATCAACCTGTCCCAAGAAAGAGTGCAGTCTGTTGCCCTACACTCGGCATACACAGAGTGGCTCCGAAGGACTACAGGTCTGGATGTGGCTTGGCAGGCCCACGGGGGCCTGAGTGTACTCAGTGTTCTTGCAGGGAATAGGGTGGCCACGCGAGGCTCCTAGATGTCCTGCAAAGCGTACTGACGTTAACATAATGCAGAGCAACGACTATGTCCTCCTGGAAACTGCTTCACGCCTCCGCTTCTGCATGGCAATTCAGGGCCTTACCTCGAGACAACTGCTTACGCTGAATGTCCCGTTAGCGACACAGCACGGTAGGATGCTGACTTTCTCCTCGAGCAGAGTGACTTCAGGTACGAGGTCCTTGAAGAACCCTAAGCAGAGTGTTTTCTCATGGCAGCTCAGACGGGGGCCATGACGAACACTTCCATGGCACGTCGCACTGGCTAGAAATGTGGTCCTGAGGCTGTTCCAGTGCTCTGGAAATGTAGCTCTCCTTAAGGAACGAGCAGTGTGTTGCCCATCACTCCGCATACACAGACGGCCTCCGAGAGACCGATCTTTGGGCCTCGATGTTGCTCAGCAGGCCCACAGGGTTCTGGAGGTACTCACTGATCTTGGAGGGAAAATGATGCACACCCGAGGGGCCTACGAGTCCTGAAAAGGGTACTTCCTTTAAAATAAAGCAGAACAGGGGCTTCCCTGGTGGCGCAGTGCTTGAGAATCTGCCTGCCAATGCAGGGGACACGGGTTCGAGCCCTGGTCTGGGAGGATCCCACATGCCGCGGAGCAACTGGGCCCGTGAGCCACAACTACTGAGCCTGCGCCTCTGGAGGCTGTGCTCCGCAACAAGAGAGGTCGTGATAGTGAGAGGCCTACGCACCGCGATGAAGAGCGGCCCCCACTTACTGCAACTGGAGAGAGCTCTAGCACAGAAACGAAGACCCAACATAGCAATCAATCAATCAATCAATCAATCAATCTTAAAAAAACAATAAAAAATAAAAAAAAAATAAAATAAAGCAGGACAGCGACTAAGACCTCATGGAAAGAGCTGCATGCCTCCCTTTCTGCGCGGCTACTCAGGGACTTACCTCGAGGCCAGTACTCACGTTGAGTTTCCCTTTAGCTCTAGAGCGTGGCAGGATGAGCTCCACCCCGGCCATCGAAGCACCCGGCTTACCTGGAGAATGCTCATTTTCTTCCCAGAGCCTTGCCTACAGTGGCTAGTGGCCTGTCAACAGCAGTCAATTTCAAGTAGCTTCAAGGCAGCATGAATGGAGCTTTCAAAATGGGAAAGCAAAGCTAGTTCCATCAGGCCCCCATTTCCACGGGCACACGCAGCATACATCTCTGTGCTTTCTACCAAGTCCAAACAGACACAGGTTACCCAGTGGTTCCTTCCCTGAATCAACTCCTCGAAACAGGGTGTTCTGCATCTAGCGAACTGCCTCAACCAAGGAACGCCCCAGCTAGGCCTCCGGGCCCGTGGCTCTTCAAAACCCTGCAGTGTTACACGAGGAACTGGGCTTTCGTTGCAGTCGGAACGCAAGCCAACATTCTCCTGGAGGCAGGGTGACTTCAGGCAGGGAGTCCCAGATGGAATGCGAAGCCGAGGGTTATTCTAAGTGCAGCTCAGACTAGGGCAATGAGTCAGACTTGAACGGCATGTTCGACCGGCTAGAACGGTGTTCGTGTATCTGTGGGAGTGCTGAGGAAATCAACCTGTCCCAAGAAAGAGTGCAGTCTGTTGCCCTACACTCGGCATACACAGAGTGGCTCCGAAGGACTACAGGTCTGGATGTGGCTTGGCAGGCCCACGGGGGCCTGAGTGTACTCAGTGTTCTTGCAGGGAATAGGGTGGCCACGCGAGGCTCCTAGATGTCCTGCAAAGCGTACTGACGTTAACATATGGCAGAGCAATGGCTATGTCCTCCTGGAAACTGCTGCACGCCTCCGCTTCTGCATGGCAATTCAGGGTCTTACCTCGAGACAACTGCTTACGCTGAATGTCCCGTTAGCGACACAGCAAGGTAGGATGCTGATTTTCTCCTCGAGCAGAGTGACTTCAGGTACGAGGTCCTCGAAGAACCCTAAGCAGAGTGTTTTCTCATGGCAGCTCAGACGGGGGCCATGACGAACACTTCCATGGCACGTCGCACTGGCTAGAAATGTGGTCCTGAGGCTGTTCCAGTGCTCTGGAAATGTAGCTCTCCTTAAGGAACGAGCAGTGTGTTGCCCATCACTCCGCATACACAGACGGCCTCCGAGGGACCGACCTTTGGGCCTCGATGTTGCTCAGCAGGCCCACAAGGGTCTGGAGGTACTCACTGATCTTGGAGGGAAAATGATGCACACCCGAGGGGCCTACGAGTCCTGAAAAGGGTACTTCCTTTAAAATAAAGCAGAACAGGGGCTTCCCTGGTGGCGCAGTGCTTGAGAATCTGCCTGCCAATGCAGGGGACACGGGTTCGAGCCCTGGTCTGGGAGGATCCCACATGCCGTGGAGCAACTGGGCCCGTGAGCCACAACTACTGAGCCTGCGCCTCTGGAGGCTGTGCTCCGCAACAAGAGAGGTCGTGATAGTGAGAGGCCTACGCACCGCGATGAAGAGCGGCCCCCACTTACTGCAACTGGAGAGAGCTCTAGCACAGAAACGAAGACCCAACATAGCAATCAATCAATCAATCAATCAATCAATCTTAAAAAAACAATAAAAAATAAAAAAAAAAATAAAATAAAGCAGGACAGCGACTAAGACCTCATGGAAAGAGCTGCATGCCTCCCTTTCTGCGCGGCTACTCAGGGACTTACCTCGAGGCCAGTACTCACGTTGAGTTTCCCTTTAGCTCTAGAGCGTGGCAGGATGAGCTCCACCCCGGCCATCGAAGCACCCGGCTTACCTGGAGAATGCTCATTTTCTTCCCAGAGCCTTGCCTACAGTGGCTAGTGGCCTGTCAACAGCAGTCAATTTCAAGTAGCTTCAAGGCAGCATGAATGGAGCTTTCAAAATGGGAAAGCAAAGCTAGTTCCATCAGGCCCCCATTTCCACGGGCACACGCAGCATACATCTCTGTGCTTTCTACCAAGTCCAAACAGACACAGGTTACCCAGTGGTTCCTTCCCTGAATCAACTCCTCGAAGCAGGGTGTTCTGCATCTAGCGAACTGCCTCAACCAAGGAACGCCCCAGCTAGGCCTCCGGGCCCGTGGCTCTTCAAAAGCCTGCAGTGTTACACGAGGAACTGGGCTTTCGTTGCAATCGGAACGCAAGCCGACATTCTCCTGGAGGCAGGGTGACTTCAGGCAGGGAGTCCCAGATGGAATGCGAAGCCGAGGGTTATTCTAAGTGCAGCTCAGACTAGGGCAATGAGTCAGACTTGAACGGCATGTTCGACCGGCTAGAACGGTGTTCGTGTATCTGTGGGAGTGCTGAGGAAATCAACCTGTCCCAAGAAAGAGTGCAGTCTGTTGCCCTACACTCGGCATACACAGAGTGGCTCCGAAGGACTACAGGTCTGGATGTGGCTTGGCAGGCCCACGGGGGCCTGAGTGTACTCAGTGTTCTTGCAGGGAATAGGGTGGCCACGCGAGGCTCCTAGATGTCCTGCAAAGCGTACTGACGTTAACATAATGCAGAGCAACGACTATGTCCTCCTGGAAACTGCTTCACGCCTCCGCTTCTGCATGGCAATTCAGGGCCTTACCTCGAGACAACTGCTTACGCTGAATGTCCCGTTAGCGACACAGCACGGTAGGATGCTGACTTTCTCCTCGAGCAGAGTGACTTCAGGTACGAGGTCCTTGAAGAACCCTAAGCAGAGTGTTTTCTCATGGCAGCTCAGACGGGGGCCATGACGAACACTTCCATGGCACGTCGCACTGGCTAGAAATGTGGTCCTGAGGCTGTTCCAGTGCTCTGGAAATGTAGCTCTCCTTAAGGAACGAGCAGTGTGTTGCCCATCACTCCGCATACACAGACGGCCTCCGAGAGACCGATCTTTGGGCCTCGATGTTGCTCAGCAGGCCCACAGGGGTCTGGAGGTACTCACTGATCTTGGAGGGAAAATGATGCACACCCGAGGGGCCTACGAGTCCTGAAAAGGGTACTTCCTTTAAAATAAAGCAGAACAGGGGCTTCCCTGGTGGCGCAGTGCTTGAGAATCTGCCTGCCAATGCAGGGGACACGGGTTCGAGCCCTGGTCTGGGAGGATCCCACATGCCGCGGAGCAACTGGGCCCGTGAGCCACAACTACTGAGCCTGCGCCTCTGGAGGCTGTGCTCCGCAACAAGAGAGGTCGTGATAGTGAGAGGCCTACGCACCGCGATGAAGAGCGGCCCCCACTTACTGCAACTGGAGAGAGCTCTAGCACAGAAACGAAGACCCAACATAGCAATCAATCAATCAATCAATCAATCAATCTTAAAAAAACAATAAAAAATAAAAAAAAAATAAAATAAAGCAGGACAGCGACTAAGACCTCATGGAAAGAGCTGCATGCCTCCCTTTCTGCGCGGCTACTCAGGGACTTACCTCGAGGCCAGTACTCACGTTGAGTTTCCCTTTAGCTCTAGAGCGTGGCAGGATGAGCTCCACCCCGGCCATCGAAGCACCCGGCTTACCTGGAGAATGCTCATTTTCTTCCCAGAGCCTTGCCTACAGTGGCTAGTGGCCTGTCAACAGCAGTCAATTTCAAGTAGCTTCAAGGCAGCATGAATGGAGCTTTCAAAATGGGAAAGCAAAGCTAGTTCCATCAGGCCCCCATTTCCACGGGCACACGCAGCATACATCTCTGTGCTTTCTACCAAGTCCAAACAGACACAGGTTACCCAGTGGTTCCTTCCCTGAATCAACTCCTCGAAGCAGGGTGTTCTGCATCTAGCGAACTGCCTCAACCAAGGAACGCCCCAGCTAGGCCTCCGGGCCCGTGGCTCTTCAAAAGCCTGCAGTGTTACACGAGGAACTGGGCTTTCGTTGCAGTCGGAACGCAAGCCAACATTCTCCTGGAGGCAGGGTGACTTCAGGCAGGGAGTCCCAGATGGAATGCGAAGCCGAGGGTTATTCTAAGTGCAGCTCAGACTAGGGCAATGAGTCAGACTTGAACGGCATGTTCGACCGGCTAGAACGGTGTTCGTGTATCTGTGGGAGTGCTGAGGAAATCAACCTGTCCCAAGAAAGAGTGCAGTCTGTTGCCCTACACTCGGCATACACAGAGTGGCTCCGAAGGACTACAGGTCTGGATGTGGCTTGGCAGGCCCACGGGGGCCTGAGTGTACTCAGTGTTCTTGCAGGGAATAGGGTGGCCACGCGAGGCTCCTAGATGTCCTGCAAAGCGTACTGACGTTAACATATGGCAGAGCAATGGCTATGTCCTCCTGGAAACTGCTGCACGCCTCCGCTTCTGCATGGCAATTCAGGGTCTTACCTCGAGACAACTGCTTACGCTGAATGTCCCGTTAGCGACACAGCAAGGTAGGATGCTGATTTTCTCCTCGAGCAGAGTGACTTCAGGTACGAGGTCCTCGAAGAACCCTAAGCAGAGTGTTTTCTCATGGCAGCTCAGACGGGGGCCATGACGAACACTTCCATGGCACGTCGCACTGGCTAGAAATGTGGTCCTGAGGCTGTTCCAGTGCTCTGGAAATGTAGCTCTCCTTAAGGAACGAGCAGTGTGTTGCCCATCACTCCGCATACACAGACGGCCTCCGAGGGACCGACCTTTGGGCCTCGATGTTGCTCAGCAGGCCCACAAGGGTCTGGAGGTACTCACTGATCTTGGAGGGAAAATGATGCACACCCGAGGGGCCTACGAGTCCTGAAAAGGGTACTTCCTTTAAAATAAAGCAGAACAGGGGCTTCCCTGGTGGCGCAGTGCTTGAGAATCTGCCTGCCAATGCAGGGGACACGGGTTCGAGCCCTTGTCTGGGAGGATCCTACATGCCGCGGAGCAACTGGGCCCGTGAGCCACAAATACTGAGCCTGCGCCTCTGGATGCTGTGCTCCGCGACAAGAGAGGCCACGATAGTGAGAGGCCTACGCACCGCGATGAAGAGTGGCCCCCACTTACCGCAACTGGAGAGAGCCCTAGCACAGAAACGCCGACCCAACATAGCAATCAATCAATCAATCAATAAATCTTAAAAAAAGAATAAAAAATAAAATAAATAAAATAAAACAAAGCAGAACAGCGACTAAGACCTCATGGAAAAAGCTGCATGCCTCCCTTTCTGCACAGCTACTCAGGGACTTACCTCGAGGCCAGTACTCACGTTGAGTTTCCCTTTAGCTCTAGAGCGTGGCAGGATGAGCTCCACCCCGGCCATCGAAGCACCCGGCTTACCTGGAGAATGCTCATTTTCTTCCCAGAGCCATGCCTACAGTGGCTAGTGGCCTGTCAATAGCAGTCATTTTCAAGGAGCTTCAAGGCAGCATGAATGGAGCTTTCAGAATGGGAAAGCAAAGCTACTTCCATCAGGCCCCCATTTCCACGGGCACACGCAGCATACATCTCTGTGCTTTCTACCAAGTCCAAACAGACACAGGTTACCCAGTGGTTCCTTCCCTGAATCAACTCCTCGAAGCAGGGTGTTCTGCATCTAGCGAACTGCCTCAACCAAGGAACGCCCCAGCTAGGCCTCCGGGCCCGTGGCTGTTCAAAAGCCTGCAGTGTTACACGAGGAACTGGGCTTTCATTGCAGTCGGAATGCAAGCCAACATTCTCCTGGAGGCAGGGTGACTTCAGGCAGGGGGTCCGAGATGGAATGTCAATCCGAGGGTTATTCTAAGTGCAGCTCAGACTAGGGCAATGAGTCAGACGTGCACGGCATGTTCGACCGGCTAGAACGGTGTTCGTGTATCTGTGGGAGTGCTGAGGAAATCAAGCTGTCCCAAGAAAGAGTGCAGTCTGTTGCCCTACACTCGGCATAAACAGAGTGGCTCCGAAGGTCTATGGGTCTGGATGTGGCTTGGCAGGCCCAAGGGGGCCTGAGGGTACACAGTGTTCTTGCAGGGAATAGGGTGCCCACGCGAGGCTCCTAGATGTCCTGCAAAGCGTACTGACATTAAAATAATGCAGAGCAACGACTATGTCCTCCTGGAAACTGCTGCACGCCTCCGCTTCTCCATGGCAATTCAGGGCCTTACCTCGAGACAACTGCTTACGCTGAATGTCCCGTTAGCGACACAGCATGGTAGAATGCTGACTTTCTCCTCGAGCAGAGTGACTTCTGGTACGAGGTCCTCGAAGAATCCTAAGCAGAGTGTTTTCTCATGGCAGCTCAGACGGGGGCCATGACGAACATTTGCATGGCACGTCGCACTGGCTAGAAATGTGGTCCTGAGGCTGTTCCAGTGCTCTGGAAATGTAGCTCTCCTTAAGGAACGAGCAGTGTGTTGCCCATCACTCCGCATACACAGACGGCCTCCGAGAGACCGACATTTTGGCCTCGATGTTGCTCAGCAGGCCCACAGGGGTCTGGAGGTACTCACTGATCTTGGAGGGAAAATGATGCACACCTAAGGGGCTGACGAGTCCTGAAAAGGGTACTTCCTTTAAAATAAAGCAGAACAGGGGCTCCCATGGTGGCACAGTGCTTGAGAATCTGCCTGCCAATGCAGGGGACACGGGTTCGAGCCCTGGTCTGGGAGGATCCCAGATGCCGCGGAGCAACTGGGCCCGTGAGCCACAACTACTGAGTCTGCGCCTCTGGAGGCTGTGCTCCGCAACAAGAGAGGCCGCGATAGTGAGAGGCCTACGCAGCGCGATGAAGAGCGGCCCCCACTTACCGCAACTGGAGAGAGCTCTAGCACAGAAACGAAGACCCAACATAGCAATCAATCAATCAATCAATCAATCTTAAAAAAACAATAAAAAATAAAAAAAAAAAAATAAAATAAAGCAGGACAGCGACTAAGACCTCATGGAAAGAGCTGCATGCCTCCCTTTCTGCGCGGCTACTCAGGGACTTACCTCGAGGCCAGTACTCACGTTGAGTTTCCCTTTAGCTCTAGAGCGTGGCAGGATGAGCTCCACCCCGGCCATCGAAGCACCCGGCTTACCTGGAGAATGCTCATTTTCTTCCCAGAGCCTTGCCTACAGTGGCTAGTGGCCTGTCAACAGCAGTCAATTTCAAGTAGCTTCAAGGCAGCATGAATGGAGCTTTCAAAATGGGAAAGCAAAGCTAGTTCCATCAGGTCCCCATTTCCACGGGCACACGCAGCATACATCTCTGTGCTTTCTACCAAGTCCAAACAGACACAGGTTACCCAGTGGTTCCTTCCCTGAATCAACTCCTCGAAGCAGGGTGTTCTGCATCTAGCGAACTGCCTCAACCAAGGAACGCCCCAGCTAGGCCTCCGGGCCCGTGGCTCTTCAAAAGCCTGCAGTGTTACACGAGGAACTGGGCTTTCGTTGCAATCGGAACGCAAGCCGACATTCTCCTGGAGGCAGGGTGACTTCAGGCAGGGAGTCCCAGATGGAATGCGAAGCCGAGGGTTATTCTAAGTGCAGCTCAGACTAGGGCAATGAGTCAGACTTGCACGGCATGTTGGACCTGCTAGAACGGTGTTCGTGTATCTGTGGGAGTGCTGAGGAAATCAAGCTGTCCCAAGAAAGAGTGCAGTCTGTTGCCCTACACTCGGCATACACAGAGTGGCTCCGAAGGACTACAGGTCTGGATGTGGCTTGGCAGGCCCACGGGGGCCTGAGTGTACTCAGTGTTCCTGCAGGGAATAGGGTGGCCACGCGAGGCTCCTAGATGTCCTGCAAAGCGTACTGACGTTAACATAATGCAGAGCAACGGCTATGTCCTCCTGGAAACTGCTGCATGCCTCCGCTTCTGCATGGCAATTCAGGGCCTTACCTCGAGACAACTGCTTACGCTGAATGTCCCGTTAGCGACACAGCATGGTAGGATGCTGACTTTCTCCTCGAGCAGAGTGACTTCAGGTACGAGGTCCTCGAAAAATACTAAGCAGAGTGTTTTCTCAGGGCAGCTCTGACGGGGGCCATGACGAACACTTCCATGGCACGTCGCACTGGCTAGAAATGTGGTCCTGAGGCTGTTCCAGTGCTCTGGAAATGTAGCTCTCCTTAAGGAACGAGCAGTGTGTTGCCCATCACTCTGCATACACAGACGGACTCCGAGGGACTGACCTTTGGGCCTCGATGTTGCTCAGCAGGCCCACAGGGGTCTGGAGGTACTCACTGATCTTGGAGGGAAAATGATGCACCGCCGGGGGCCTACGAGTCCTGAAAAGGGTACTTCCTTTAAAATAAAGCAGAACAGGGGCTTCCCTGGTGGCGCAGTGCTTGAGAATCTGCCTGCCAATGCAGGGGACACGGGTTCGTGCCCTGGTCTGGGAGGATCCTACATGCCGCGGAGCAACTGGGCCCGTGAGCCACAACTACTGAGCCTGCGCCTCTGGAGGCTCTGCTCCGCAACAAGAGAGGCCGCGATAGTGAGAGGCCTACGCACCGCGATGAAGAGCGGCCCCCACTTACCGCAACTGGAGAGAGCTCTAGCACAGAAACGAAGACCCAACATAGCAATCAATCAATCAATAAATCTTAAAAAAACAATAAAAAATAAAAAAAAGAAAATAAAATAAAGCAAGACAGCGACTAAGACATCATGGAAAGAGCTGCATGCCTCCCTTTCTGCGCGGCTACTCAGGGACTTACCTCGAGGCCAGTACTCACGTTGAGTTTCCCTTTAGCTCTAGAGCGTGGCAGGATGAGCTCCACACCGGCCATCGAAGGACCCGATTTACCTGGAGAAAATTCATTTTCTTCCCAGAGCCATGACTACAGCAGCTGGGGTTCTATCAAAAGCAGTCAATTTCAAGTAGCTTCAAGGCAGCATGAATGGAGCTTTCAAAATGGGAAAGCAAGGCTAGTTCCATCACGCCCCCTTTTGAAGGGCACACGCAGCATACATCCCTGTGCTTTCTCACAAGTCCAAACAGACACAGGTTACCCAGTGGTTCTTTGCCTCAATCAACTCCTCGAAGCAGGGTGTTCTGCATCTAGCGAACTGCCTCAACCAAGGAACGTCCCAGCTAAGCCTCTGGGCCCGTGGCTCTTCAAAAGCCTGCAGTGTTACACGAGGAACTGGGCTTTCGTTGCAGTCGGAATGCAAGCCGACATTCTCCTGGAGGCAGGGTGACTTCAAGCAGAGGGTCCCAGATGGAATGCGAATACGAGGGATATTCTAAGTGCAGCTCAGACTAGGGCAATGAGTCAGACTTGCACGGCATGTTCGACCTGCTAGAACTGTGTTCGTGTATCTGTGGGAGTGCTGAGGAAATCAAGCTGTCCCAAGAAAGAGTGCAGTCTATTGCCCAACACTCGGCATACACAGAGTGGCTCCGAAGGTCTATGGGTCTGGATGTGCCTTGGCAGGCCCACGGGGGCCTGAGGGTACTCAGTGTTCTTGCAGGGAATAGGGTGCCCACGCGAGGCTCCTAGATGTCCTGCAAAGCGTACTGACTTTAAAATAATGCAGAGCAACGCCTATGGCCTCCTGGAAACTGCTGCACGCCTCCGCATCTGCATGGCAATTCAGGGCCTTACCTCGAGACTACTGCTTACGCTGAATGTCCCGTTAGCGACACAGCATGGTAGGATGCTGACTTTCTCCTCGAGCAGAGTGACTTAGGTACGAGGTCCTCGAAGAATCCTAAGCAGAGTGTTTTCTCATGGCAGCTCAGACGGGGGCCATGACGAACACTTCCATGGCACGTCGCACTGGCTAGAAATGTGGTCCTGAGGCTGTTCCAGACTCTGGAAATGTAGCTCTCCTTCAGGAACGAGCAGTGTGTTGCCCATCACTCCGCATTCACAGACGGCCTCCGAGGGACCGACCTTTGGGCCTTGATGATGCTCAGCAGGCCCACAGGTGTCTGGAGGTACTCACTGATCTTGGAGGGAAAATGATGCACAACGCCAGGGGCCGACGAGTCCTGAAAAGGTCACTTCCTTTAAAATAAAGCAGAACAGGGGCTTCCTTGGTGGCGCAGTGCTTGAGAATCTGCCTGCCAATGCAGGGGACACGGGTTCGAGCCCTGGTCTGGGAGGATCCCGCATGACACGGAGCAACTGGGCCCGTGAGCCACAACTACTGAGCCTGCGCCTCTGGACTCTGTGCTCTGCAACAAGAGAGGCCGCGATAGTGAGAGGCCTACGCACCGCGATGAAGAGCGGCCCCCACTTACCGCAACTGGAGAGAGCTCTAGCACAGAAACGAAGACCCAACATAGCAATCAATCAATCAATAAATTTTAAAAAAACAATAAAAAATTAAAAAAAGAAAATAAAATAAAGCAGGACAGCGACTAAGACCTCATGGAAAGAGCTGCATGCCTCCCTTTCTGCGCGGCTACTCAGGGACTTACCTCGAGGCCTGTACTCACGTTGAGTTTCCCTTTAGCTCTAGAGCGTGGCAGGATGAGCTCC
Source organism: Balaenoptera physalus (assembly GCF_965194825.1). Taxonomy (NCBI): domain Eukaryota; kingdom Metazoa; phylum Chordata; class Mammalia; order Artiodactyla; family Balaenopteridae; genus Balaenoptera; species Balaenoptera physalus. The sequence goes on along the minus strand of NC_138903.1, from coordinate 135,073,609 downwards.
ACCCCGGCCATCGAAGCACACGATGTACCTGGAGAAAACTCATTTCCTTCCCAGAGCCATGCCTACAGCAGCTGGGGGCCTATCAACAGCAGTCAATTTCAAGTAGCTTCAAGGCAGCATGAATGGAGCTTTCAAAATGGGAAAGCAAGGCTAGTTCCATAAGGCCCCCATTTGACGGGCACACAGAGCATACATCCCTGTGCTTTCTCACAAGTCTAAACAGACACAGGTTACCCAGTGATTCCTTCCCTGTATCAACTCCTCGAAGCAGGGTGTACTGCATCTAGCGAACTGCGTGAACCAAGGAACGCCCCAGCTAAGCCTCCGGGCCCGTGGCTCTTCAAAAGCATGCAGTGTTACACGAGGAACTGGGCTTTAGTTGCAGTCGGAATGCAAGCCGACATTCTCCTGGAGGCAGGGTGACTTCAGGCAGTGAGTCCCAGATGGAATGTGAAGCCGAGGGTTATTCTAAATGCAGCTTAGACTAGTGCAATGAGTCAGACTTGCACGGAATATTGGACCTGCTAGAAAGGTGTTCGTCGACCAGTGGGAGTGTTGAGGAAATCAAGCTGTCCCAGGAAAGAGTGCAGTCTGTTGCCCTACACTCGGCATACACAGAGTGGCTCCGAAGGACTACGGGTCTGGATGTGGCTTGGCAGGCCCACGGGGGCCTGAGTGTACTCAGTGTTCTTGCAGGGAATAGGGTGGCCACGCGAGTCTCCTAGATATCCTGCAAAGCGTACTGATGTTAAAATAATGCAGAGCAACGGCTATGTCCTCCTGGAAACTGCTGCACGCCTCCGCTTCTGCATGGCAATTCAGGGCCTTACCTCGAGACAACTGCTTACGCTGAATGTCCCGTTAGCGACAGAGCATGGTAGGATGCTGACTTTCTCCTCGAGCAGAGTGACTTCAGGTACGAGGTCCTCGAAGAATCCTAAGCAGAGTGTTTTCTCATGGCAGCTCAGACGGGGGCCATGACGAACACTTCCATGGAACGTCGCAATGGCTAGAAATGTGGTCCTGAGGCTGTTCCAGTGCTCTGGAAATGTAGCTCTCCTTAAGGAACGAGCAGTGTGTTGCCCATCACTCCGCATACACAGACGGCCTCCGAGGGACCGACCTTTGGGCCTCGATGTTGCTCAGCAGGCCCACAGGGGTCTGGAGGTACTCACTGATCTTGGAGGGAAAATGATGCACCGCTGGGGGCCTACGAGTCCTGAAAAGGGTACTTCCTTTAAAATATAGCAGAACAGGGGCTTCCCTGGTGGCGCAGTGCTTGAGAATCTGCCTGCCAATGCAGGGGACACGGGTTCGAGCCCTGGTCTGGGAGGATCCCACATGCCTCGGAGCAACTGGGCCCGTGAGCCACAACTACTGAGCCTGCGCCTCTGGAGGCTGTGCTCCGCAACAAGAGAGGCCGCGATAGTGAGAGGCCTACGCACCGCGATGAACAGCGGCCCCCACTTACCGCAACTGGAGAGAGCTCTAGCACAGAAATGAAGACCCAACATAGCAATCAATCAATCAATCTTAAAAAAACAATAAAAAATAAAAAAAATAAAATAAAATAAAGCAGGACAGCGACTAAGTCCTCATGGAAAGAGCTGCATGCCTCCTTTTCTGCGCGGCTACTCAGGGACTTACCTCGAGGCCAGTACTCACGTTGAGTTTCCCTTTAGCTCTAGAGCGTGGCAGGATGAGCTCCACCCCGGCCATCAAAGCACCCGGCTTACCTGGAAAAAACTCATTTTCTTCCCAGAGCCATGCTTACAGCAGCTGGGGTTCTATCAACAGCAGTCAATTTCAAGTAGCTTCAAGGCAGCTTGAATGGAGCTTTCAAAATGGGAAAGCAAGGCTAGTGCCATCAGGCCCCCTTTTGAAGGGCACACGCAGCATACATCCCGGTGCTTTCTCACAAGTCCAAACAGACACAGGTTACCCAGTGGTTCCTTCCCTGAATCAACTCCTCGAAGCAGGGTGTTCTGCATCTAGCGAACTGCCTCAACCAAGGAACGCCCCAGCTAGGCCTCCGGGCCCGTGGCTCTTCAAAAGCCTGCAGTGTTACACGAGGAACTGGGCTTTCGTTGCATTCGGAACGCAAGCCGACATTCTCCTGGAGGCAGGGTGACTTCAGGCAGGGGATCCCAGATGGAATGCGAAGCCGAGGGTTTTTCTCAGTGCAGCTCAGACTAGGGCAATGAGTCAGACTTGCACAGCATGTTGGACCTGCTAGAACAGTGTTCGTGTATCTGTGGGAGTGCTGAGGAAATCAAGCTGTCCCAAGAAAGAGTGCAGTCTGTTGCCCTACACTCGGCATACACAGAGTGGCTCCAAAGGGCTACGGACCTGGATGTGGCTTAGCAGACCCATGGGGGACCGGGGGTAATCAGTGTTCTTGCAGGGAATAGGGTGGCCACGCGAGGCTCCTAGATGTCCTGCAAATCGTATAGACGTTAACATAATGCAGAGCAAGGCTATGGCCTCCTGGAAACTGCTGCATGCCTCCGCTTCTGCATGGCAATTCAGGGCCTTACCTCGAGACAACTGCTTACGCTGAATGTCCCGTTAGCGACACAGCATGGTAGGATGCGGACTTTCTCCTCGAGCAGAGTGACTTCAGGTACGAGGTCCTCGAAGAATCCTAAGCAGAGTGTTTTCTCATTGCAGCTCAGACGGGGGCCATGACGAACACTTCCATGGCACGTCGCACTGGCTAGAAATGTGGTCCTGAGGCTGTTCCAGTGCTCTGGAAATTTAGCTCTCCTTAAGGAACGAGCAATATGTTGCCCATCACTCTGCATACACAGAGGGCCTCCTAGGGACGGACCTTGGGCCTCGATGTTGCTCAGCAGGCCAACAGGGGTCTTGAGGTACTCACTGATCTTGGAGGGAAAATGATGCACACCCGAGGGGCCTACGAGTCCTGAAAAGCGTACTTCCTTTAAAATAAAGCAGAACAGGGGCTTCCCTGGTGGCGCAGTGCTTGAGAATCTGCCTGCCAATGCAGGGGACACGGGTTTGAGCCCTGGTTTCTGAGGATCCCACATGCCGCGGAGCAACTAGGCCCGTGAGCCACAACTACTGAGCCTGCGCCTCTGGATGCTGTGCTCCGCGACAAGAGAGGCCACGGTAGTGAGAGGCCTACGCACCGCGAAGAAGAGTGGCCCCCACTTACCGCAACTAGAGAGAGCCCTAGCACAGAAACGCAGACCCAACATAGCAATCAATCAATCAATCAATAAATCTTAAAAAAAGAATAAAAAATAAAATAAATAAAATAAAACAAAGCAGAACAGCGACTAAGACCTCATTGAAAAAGCTGCATGCCTCCCTTTTTGCGCGGCTACTTAGGGACTTACCTTGAGGCCAGTACTCACGTTGAGTTTCCCTTTAGCTCTAGAGCGTGGCAGGATGAGCTCCACCCCGGCCATCGAAGCACCCAGCTTACCTGGAGAATGCTCATTTCCTTCCCAGAGCCATGCCTACAGTGGCTAGTGGCCTGTCAATAGCAGTCATTTTCAAGGAGCTTCAAGGCAGCATGAATGGAGCTTTCAGAATGGGAATGCAAAGCTAGTTCCATCAGGCCCCCATTTCCACGGGCACACGCAGCATACATCCCTGTGCTTTATAACAAGTCCAAAGAGACACAGGTTACCCAGTGCTTCCTTCCCTGAATCAACTCCTCGAAGCAGGGTGTTCTGCATCTAGCGAACTGCCTCAACCAAGGAACGCCCCAGCTAGGCCTCCGGGCCCATGGCTGTTCAAAAGCATGCAGTGTTACAGGAGGAAATGGGCTTTCGTTGCAGTCGGAATGCAAGCCGACATTCTCCTGGAGGCAGGGTGACTACAGGCAGGGGGTCCCAGATGGAATGCGAATCCGAGGGTTATTCTAAGTGCAGCTCAGACTACGGCAATGAGTCAGACTTGCACGGCATGTTCGACCTGCTACAACGGAGTTCGTGTATCTGTGGGAGTGCTGAGGAAATCAAGCTGTCCCAAGAAAGAGTGCAGTCTGTTGCCCTACACTCGGCATACACAGAGTGGCTCCGAAGGTCTTCGGGTCTGGATGCGGCTTGGCAGGCCCAAGGGGGCCTGAGGGTACTCAGTGTTCTTGCAGGGAATAGGGTGCCCACGCAAGGCTCCTAGATGTCCTGCAAAGCGTACTGACGTTAAAATAATGCAGAGCAACGGCTATGGCCTCCTGGAAACTGCTGCACGCCTCCGCTTCTCCATGGCATTTCAGGGCCTTACCTCGAGACAACTGCTTACGCTGAATGTCCCGTTAGCGACACAGCATGGTAGGATGCTGACTTTCTCCTCGAGCAGAGTGACTTCAGGTACGAGGTCCTCGAAGAATCCTAAGCAGAGTGTTTTTTCATGGCAGCTCAGACGGGGGCCATGATGAACACTTCCATGGCACGTCGCACTGGCTAGAAATGTGGTCTTGAGGCTGTTCCAGTGCTCTGGAAATGTAGCTCTCCTTCAGGAACGAGCAGTGTGTTGCCCATCACTCTGCATACACAGACGGCCTCCGAGGGACCGACCTTTGGGCCTCGATGTTGCTCAGCAGGCCCACAAGGGTCTGGAGGTACTCACTGATCTTGGAGGGAAAATGATGCACACCTAAGGGGCCGACGAGTCCTGAAAAGGGTATTTCCTTTAAAATAAAGCAGAACAGGGGCTTCCCTGGTGGCGCAGTGCTTGAGAATCTGCCTGCCAATGCAGCGGACACGGGTTCGAGCCCTGGTCTGGGAGGATCACACATGCCGCGGAGCAACTGCTCCCGTGAGCCACAACTACTGAGCCTGCGCCTCTGCAGGCTGTGCTCCGCAACAAGAGAGGCCACGATAGTGAGAGGCCTACGCAGTACAATGAAGAGCGGCCCCCACTTACCGCAACTGGAGAGAGCTCTAGCACAGAAACGAAGACCCAACATAGCAATCAATCAATCAATCAATCAATCTTAAAAAAACAATAAAAAATTAAAAAATAAAATAAAATAAAGCAGGACAGCGACTAAGACCTCATGGAAAGAGCTGCATGCCTCCCTTTCTGCGTGGCTACTCACGGACTTACCTCGAGGACAGTACTCACGTTGAGTTTCCCTTTAGCTCTAGAGCTTGGCAGGATGAGCTCCACCCCGGCCATCGAAGCACCCGATTTACCTGGAGAAAACTCATTTTCTTCCCAGAGCCATGCCTACAGCAGCTGGGGGCCTATCAAAAGCAGTCAATTTCAAGTAGCTTCAAGGCAGCATGAATGGAGCTTTCAAAATGGGAAAGCAAGGCTAGTTCCATCAGGCCCCCATTTGACGGGCACACGCAGCATACATCCCTGTGCTTTCTCACAAGTCCAAACAGACACAGGTTACCCAGTGGTTCCTTCCCTGAATCAACTCCTCGAAGCAGGGTGTTCTGCATCTAGCGAACTGCCTCAACCAAGGAACGCCCCAGCTAAGCCTCCGGGCCCGTGCCTCTTCAAAAGCCTGCAGTGTTACACGAGCAACTGGGCTTTCGTTGCAGTCAGAACGCAAACCGACATTCTCCTGGAGGCAGGGTGATTTCAGGCAGGGGGTCCCATATGGAATTCAAAGCCGAGGGTTATTCTAAGTGCAGCTCAGACTAGGGCAATGAGTCAGACTTGCACGGGATGTTGGACCTCCTAGAAAGGAGTTCGTCGACCAGTGGGAGTGTTGAGGAAATCAAGCTGTCCCAAGAAAGAGTGCAGTCTGTTGCCCTACACTCGGCATACACAGAGTGGCTCCGAAGGGCTACGGGCCTGGATGTGGCTTAGGAGGCCCATGGGGGCCCGGGGTACTCAGTGTTCTTGCAGGGTATAGGGTGCCCACGCGGGGTTCCTAGATGTCCTGCAAAGCATACTGACGTTACAACAATGCAGAGCAACGGCTATGGCCTCCTGGAAACTGCTGCACGCCTCCGCTTCTGCATGGCAATTCAGGGCCTTACCTCGAGACAACTGCTTACGGTGAATGTCCCGTTAGCGACAGAGCATGCTAGGATGCTGACTTTCTCCTCGAGCAGAGTGACTTCAGGTACGAGGTCGTTGAAGAATCCTAAGCAGAGTGTTTTCTCACGGCAGCTCAGACGGGGTCCATGAAGAGCACTTCCATGGCACGCCGCACTTGCTAGAAATGTGGTCCTGAGGCTGTTCCAGTGCTCTGGAAATGTAGCTGTCCTTAAGGAACAAGCAGTGTGTTGCCCATCACTCCGTATACACTGAGGGCCTCCGAGGGACCAACCTTTGGGCCTCGATGTTGCTCAGCAGGCCCACAGGGGTCTGGAGGTACTCACTGATCTTGGAGGGAAAATGACGCACACCTAAGGGGCCTACGAGTCCTGAAAAGGGTACTTCCTTTAAAATAAAGCAGAACAGGGGCTTCCCTGGTGGCGCAGTGCTTGAGAATCTGCCTGCCAATGCAGCGGACACGGGTTCGAGCCCTGGTCTGGGAGGATCACACATGCCGCGGAGCAACTGCTCCCGTGAGCCACAACTACTGAGCCTGCGCCTCTGCAGGCTGTGCTCCGCAACAAGAGAGGCCACGATAGTGAGAGGCCTACGCAGTACAATGAAGAGCGGCCCCCACTTACCGCAACTGGAGAGAGCTCTAGCACAGAAACGAAGACCCAACATAGCAATCAATCAATCAATCAATCAATCTTAAAAAAACAATAAAAAATTAAAAAATAAAATAAAATAAAGCAGGACAGCGACTAAGACCTCATGGAAAGAGCTGCATGCCTCCCTTTCTGCGTGGCTACTCACGGACTTACCTCGAGGACAGTACTCACGTTGAGTTTCCCTTTAGCTCTAGAGCTTGGCAGGATGAGCTCCACCCCGGCCATCGAAGCACCCGATTTACCTGGAGAAAACTCATTTTCTTCCCAGAGCCATGCCTACAGCAGCTGGGGGCCTATCAAAAGCAGTCAATTTCAAGTAGCTTCAAGGCAGCATGAATGGAGCTTTCAAAATGGGAAAGCAAGGCTAGTTCCATCAGGCCCCCATTTGACGGGCACACGCAGCATACATCCCTGTGCTTTCTCACAAGTCCAAACAGACACAGGTTACCCAGTGGTTCCTTCCCTGAATCAACTCCTCGAAGCAGGGTGTTCTGCATCTAGCGAACTGCCTCAACCAAGGAACGCCCCAGCTAAGCCTCCGGGCCCGTGCCTCTTCAAAAGCCTGCAGTGTTACACGAGCAACTGGGCTTTCGTTGCAGTCAGAACGCAAACCGACATTCTCCTGGAGGCAGGGTGATTTCAGGCAGGGGGTCCCATATGGAATTCAAAGCCGAGGGTTATTCTAAGTGCAGCTCAGACTAGGGCAATGAGTCAGACTTGCACGGGATGTTGGACCTCCTAGAAAGGAGTTCGTCGACCAGTGGGAGTGTTGAGGAAATCAAGCTGTCCCAAGAAAGAGTGCAGTCTGTTGCCCTACACTCGGCATACACAGAGTGGCTCCGAAGGGCTACGGGCCTGGATGTGGCTTAGGAGGCCCATGGGGGCCCGGGGGTACTCAGTGTTCTTGCAGGGTATAGGGTGCCCACGCGGGGTTCCTAGATGTCCTGCAAAGCATACTGACGTTACAACAATGCAGAGCAACGGCTATGGCCTCCTGGAAACTGCTGCACGCCTCCGCTTCTGCATGGCAATTCAGGGCCTTACCTCGAGACAACTGCTTACGGTGAATGTCCCGTTAGCGACAGAGCATGCTAGGATGCTGACTTTCTCCTCGAGCAGAGTGACTTCAGGTACGAGGTCGTTGAAGAATCCTAAGCAGAGTGTTTTCTCACGGCAGCTCAGACGGGGTCCATGAAGAGCACTTCCATGGCACGCCGCACTTGCTAGAAATGTGGTCCTGAGGCTGTTCCAGTGCTCTGGAAATGTAGCTGTCCTTAAGGAACAAGCAGTGTGTTGCCCATCACTCCGTATACACTGAGGGCCTCCGAGGGACCAACCTTTGGGCCTCGATGTTGCTCAGCAGGCCCACAGGGGTCTGGAGGTACTCACTGATCTTGGAGGGAAAATGACGCACACCTAAGGGGCCTACGAGTCCTGAAAAGGGTACTTCCTTTAAAATAAAGCAGAACAGGGACTTCCCTGGGGGCGAAGTGCTTGAGAATCAGCCTGCCAATGCAGGGGACACGGGTTCGAGCCCTGGTCTGGGAGGATCCCACATGCCGCGGAGCAACTGGTCCCGTGAGCCACAACTACTGAGCCTGCGCCTCTGGAGGCTGTGCTCCGTGACAAGAGAGGCCGCAATAGTGAGAGGCCTATGCTCCGCGATTAAGAGCGGCCCCCACTTACCGCAACTGGAGAGAGCCCTAGCACAGAAACGCAGACCCAACATAGCAATCAATCAATCAATCAATCAATCTTAAAAAAACAATAAAAAATAAAATAAATAAAATAAAACAAAGCAGAACAGCGACTAACACCTCATGGAAAAAGCTGCATGCCTCCCTTTCTGCGCGGCTACTCAGGGACTTACCTCGAGGCCAGTACTCACGTTGAGTTTCCCTTTAGCTCTAGAGCGTGGCAGGATGAGCTCCACCCCGGCCATCGAAGCACCCGGCTTACCTGGAGAATGCTCATTTTCTTCCCAGAGCCATGCCTACAGTGGCTAGTGGCCTGTCAACAGCAGTCAATTTCAAGTAGCTTCAAGGCAGCATGAATGGAGCTTTCAAAATGGGAAAGCAAAGCTAGTTCCATCAGGCCCCCATTTCCACGGGCACACGCAGCATACATCTCTGTGCTTTCTACCAAGTCCAAACAGACACAGGTTACCCAGTGGTTCCTTCCCTGAATCAACTCCTCGAAGCAGGGTGTTCTGCATCTAGTGAACTGCCTCAACCAAGGAACGCCCCAGCTAGGCCTCCGGGCCCGTGGCTCTTCAAAAGCCTGCAGTGTTACACGAGGAACTGGGCTTTCGTTGCAGTCGGAACGCAAGCCGACATTCTCCTGGACGCAGTGTGACTTCAGGCAGGGAGTCCCAGATGGAATGCGAAGCCGAGGGTTATTCTAAGTGCAGCTCAGACTAGGGCAATGAGTCAGACTTGCACGGCATGTTGGACCTGCTAGAACGGTGTTCGTGTATCTGTGGGAGTGCTGAGGAAATCAAGCTGTCCCAAGAAAGAGTGCAGTCTGTTGCCCTACACTCTGCATACACAGAGTGGCTCCGAAGGACTACAGTTCTGGATGTGGCTTGGCAGGCCCACGGGGGCCTGAGGGTACTCAGTGTTCTTGCAGGGAATAGGGTGCCCACGCGAGGCTCCTAGATGTCCTGCAAAGCGTACTGACGTTAAAATAATGCAGAGAAGGGGCTTCACTTGTGGTTCAGTGGTTAGGAATCCACCTGCCGATGTAGGGGTCATGGGTTCGAGCCCTGGTCCACCAATATCTCACATGCTGCAGAGGAACTACGCCCGTGCTCCACAACGACTGAGCCTGCACTCTAGAGTCCGGGAGCCACAACTACTGAGCCCGCATGCCACAACTACTGAAGTCCGCGTTCCTAGAGCCTGTGCTCCACAACAAGAGGAGCCATGATGCTAGTTCTAACTATGGCCCTGACACTGTCATAACTAAGACCTTGACACTACACCTAACTCAGGCCCTGACACTGGCCCTAACTAAGGCCCTGACACTACTCCTGTCCCAGGCACTGACAGGATACCTAACGAAGGCTCTGATGCTAGGCGTAACTAAGGCCCTGACACTGTCCCGAACTAAGTTCTTGACATTACTCCTAACTCAGGCTCTGACATGATACCTAACAAACGTTCTGATGCTAGCCCTAACTAAGGCCGTGACACTGTCCCTAACTAAGGCCGTGACACTCCACCTAGCTCAGGTCCTGGCACTGTCCCTAACAAAGGCCCTGCTGCCGTCAATATCTAAAGTCCTGACACTATCCTGTGCTTATATCCTGACCCATCTCGTACTAAGGTCCTGAAACTGTCCCTAAGTGAGCCTTGACGCTGTCCCTAAGTGAGGTCCTGAGGCTGTCCATAACAGAGACCCTGATAATGTCTTTACCGAAGACCCAAATGCTGATCCTACAGAGGCCTTTATGCTGCTCCTAAGTCATGCCCTGACACTGTCCCTAACTCAGGCCCTAAAGATAGGCCTCACTTAGGCCCTGTTGCTGTACCTTAGTTAGGCTCTGATGCTATCCCTACATCTAGCCTTGACACTGGTCCTGATTAAGCCCCTGACGCTGGTTCTAACTATGTCCCTGATGCTCTCAATAACTAAGGTCTTCACGCAATCCCTAGCTCATTTCCTGACACTATCCCTGGCCTGGAACCTAACTCTGTCCCGAGCCAATGTCCTGCCCCTTATCCTCCCTGAATCCCTAATGCTCTCCCTAACTAAGGCCCTGACTAGTCCTAACTAAGGCCCTGACACTGTCCCTAACTAACGCCCTGACACTACTCCTAACTCAGTCCCTCACACTGTACCTAGCAAAGGCTCTGATGCTAGTCCTAACTAAGCTCCTGACACTGTCCCTAACTAAGGCCCTGCTGCTGTCAATATCTAAAGTCCTGACACTATCCTGAGCTAATTTCTGCACCCATCTCTTACCAAGTTCCTGAAATTGTCCCTAAATAAGCCCTGACGCGAAGCCCTGAGGTTGTCTCTAACAGAAGCCCTAATAATGTCTTTAACAAAGACCCTGATGCTGATCCTAACGAGGCCGTTATGCTCCTCCTAAGTCCTGCCCTGACACAGTCCCTAACTCAGGTGCTAACTGAGAGAGTCCTCAGGTATTCCCTGTCGCTGTATCTTAGTCAGTCTCTGAAGCTGTCCCTACATCAAGCCCTGACACTGGTCCTGAATAAGGCCATGACGCTGTTCCTATATAAGGCCCTGATGCTCTCAATAACTAAGGTCTTCACACTATCCCTAGCCCGTAACTTGGCTCTGTCCCTAGCTAGTGTCCTGCCTCTTATCCTAACTAAGAACCTAACGCTGATCCTACGAAGGCCCTGATGCTACTCATAAGTCATGCCGATACTGTCCCTAGCTAAGTCCCTGAGTGAGGCCCTGCTGCTCTCCCTAAGTCAGGCTCTGACATTGTCCCTACCCGAAGCCCTGACATTGGTCCTAAATAAGGCCCTGATACTGTCAGTAAGGTCTTGACACTATCCCTAGGTCATTTCCTGACACTATCCCTAGACCTTAACCTCATCCTGTCCCTAGCTAATGTCCTGCCTCCCATCCTAACTGAAGCCCTATTGCTCTGCCTAACTAAGGCCCTGACTAGTCCTCACTAAGGCCGTGACACTGTCTCTAACTAAGGCCCGGAAGCTGTCCCTAATATAGACCCTGCGGCCGGCAATAACTAAAGGCCTGACACTATCCTGAGCTAATATCCTGACCCATCTCTTACCAAGGTCCTGACACTGTCCCTATGTAAGCCCTGATACTGTCCCTAAGTGAAGCCCTGAGTCTGTTCCTAACTCAGGCCCTGACGCAGTACCTAACTCAGACCCTCAAAATGTCTTTGAGACCCTGATGCTCTTCCTAAGTCATGCCCTGACACTGTCCCTAGCTACGGCCCTGACGCTAGGTCTTACTCAGGCTCCGTCGCTCTCCCTAAGTCAGGCTCTGACGCTGTCCCTACCTGAAGCCCTGACACTAGCCCTAAGTAAGGCCCTGATACTCTCTGTAAGTAAGGTCTTGACACTATCCCTAGCTCATTTCCTGACACTATTCCTAGACCTTAACCTAACCCTGTCCCTAGCTAATGTCTTGCCTCTTATGCTAACTAAAGTCCTGATGCACTCCCTAACTAAGGCCCTGAAATTAGTCCCAAGGTCCTGACACTGTCCCTAACTACGGCCTGGATGCTTGTCCTAACTCAGGCCCTCACACTGTCCCTAACTAAGACCCTGACACTACTCCTAACTCAGTCCCTCACACTGTACCTAGCAAAGGCTCTGATGCTAGCCCTAACTAAGCTCCTGACACTGTCCCTAACTAAGGCCCTGCTGCTGTCAATAACTAAAGTTCTGACTCTATCCTGAGCTAATATCCTGACCTATCTCTTACCAATGTACTGACACTGTCCCTAAGTAAGCCCTGACACTGTCCCTAAGTGAGGCCCTGAGGCTGTCCCTAACTAAGGCCCTGACGCCCAGCCTAACTCAGGCCCTCATGCTAGGCCTAACCCTGGCCCTGACATTGTCCCTAACAAAGGCCCTGACCCTAGTCTTACCTTAGGCCCTGATGTTTGGTCTAACTCAGGTTCTGACGCTGTCCCTAACTAAGGCCCTGAAGCTGTCCCTAACGTCAGCCTTGCTGCCGTCAATAACCAATGTGCTGACACTATCCTAAGCTAGTATCTTGATCCATCTCTTACCATGGTCCTGACACTGTCCCGACTAAAGTCCTGATGCCATCCCAAAGTGTGGCCCTGAGGCTGTCCCTTTGAAGCCCTGTTGCTGTACCTAACTCAGGCCCTGATAATGCCTTTAACTAAGGCCCTGATGCTGATCCTAGCTAAGATCTTGACGCTAGGCCTCACTCAGTCCCTGACATTGTCCCTAACTCAGGTCCTGACACTTTGCCTAACTCAGGCCCTGAAGCTGTCCCTAACTCAGGCCCTGACACTTTGCCTAACTCAGGTCCTGGCAATAACTTTAACTAAGACCGTGATGCTGATCCTAACTACAGTCCTGATGCTGGTCCTACGTCATGCCCTGACACTCTCCCCAGCTCAGGATCTGATGCTGTCTGTTATATCTTGGTCTCTCCCTCCCTAATTCCCTGAGGCTTTCCATAACTATAGACCTGACACTCTTTCTAACTAACTGCCTGACTCTGGACCTAACTGATACTGAATAATCAGCCTCTCTGCACCGGTTCTGAATCAAATCTTGAGAACAGTATTTTGGAAAAATAGAAAAGATTAGTTTTATCACTCTGCCAGCCAATGGAGGACACAGCAGGCTCGTGCCCTCAACAGCTGTGTGTCCCAATGCGGGAGGATTTGGTGTTTTAGAGAGATGGTTCAAGGGTGTGGTTGCTCATAAGGATCAGTGTGTATGCAGGGCCTGCACTCCTTTAATCTGGTCTCAGATAGTTTCTTGATGAGCTCCTCTGTAATGAAGAATGCTAACATCTTCCACTTGTTGGGGGTTTTAGTTCTTTAAGGAGCTCAAAGATATTGTTATGTGTATCCCTTGAGGCAGAACCAGGATCCTGCCACAAGGCTGTACTATTGTTTCTTGACTCTTCCTCCCTGTCTCTGCATCCCCTCACTTCCCTGATTAGCAACTGTTCGAATTTGCCCTTTGGAACTCAGGGAAGGTCCTCGAGTCTCTAGTCTATTCCCTACAAACAAGTTAGGAGGCACACAGAAAGGCTTCTGTGCCCAGGAGACCACAGAGTCCCTCTCAGTTTCACTCCTCCTCTTCTGGATACTCCTCAGTCTTGAGGAGAACAGATTTTTGACAAGAAAAGGAATAATCATTTCAGATTGAGACATTAATCATAAACTTGGCACAGGAACTCGGTTTTAAGGGGACTCAGTTTTAATCCCCACTTCACTTTTATCTTTCCCCACATCCTTCAAGGAACAGGGTGATGACTGCTCTGGCTACTTCTCACTGAAATGGGGCGCAGTCCTGCCTAAATCTAGGGGAATGGATACCAAGTTAGAAATATTTGAGTTCCAAGTCCTGTACCTGAGACTCGTATGATTAAGATCTCAGTCCCTTGGTCCCCCATTTTGGTGCAACCAATCCAGTTAAAATAGGAGGGGTAACAACTGAAATTTTAACAGTAAAAATAGATCTCATTCCCTTAGGAATTCAGGAGAAGAAGTCTGAAACCTGGTCTGGAACTGGCACTTCAGAGAGGCTTCGCAGCCAGTTGTCTAATTCTACCTAAGTAGGTTTTAACTTCTGATGTAGTATTGATGTATCCATAACAGGAGCTATTGACCACGACACATATGTCTCATCTTTCTATTAGTATCTGATCTAACGTCATTGTTTGAAATTTAATCGTTAAGAGAGGAGTCCTTGAAAACGTACGGTTGCAGCTACCAGCAGACATTGTTTTGAGAATGGCTAGTGGCATCCTGAGTCTGATATAGCTCAGAAATTCAATTTCAACAATACAGGAACGCGGGGACTTACCTGGTGGTTCAGTGGTTAAGACTTCGCCTTCCAACGCAGGGGGTGCCGGTTTGATCCCTGGGCAGGAAGCTAAGATCCCACATGCCTCGTGGCCTAAAAACCAAAACATGAAACAGAAACAATATTGTAACAAATTCAATAGACTTAAAAACTGGTCCACATCCAAAAAAAAAACTTAAAGAAAAAAATACAGGAACGCATCTAAATCACATCTACAATGGTCACTTAGGTTTATCTTGGATGTCTGAACCATAGTTATTTTTTGACTGTCAAATGCATTCCCCTCCTCAATGCCAAAGCAGATGTACAATTCATATCCAAAAGGCCAAAAAACATGCCACTTTGGTCAGTAAAATTTAAGTTAAACCATGTAGAAGCCAGAGTGACTTCCTCACACCTCAATACCTGAAGAGTTTTTTTTTCCCTTTTGATTACAAGTCTTTCAATAGAAAGCATTGATGATCAAAATGTCAATCCGTCAGTGCCAGAATGATTCAGCTGTTTGGCCCAGGTGTAGATCATGGCCCTCAGCGCTAGGCCACCTTTATATTTGCCTAGTTAATCCACATTGGGGGAATACTGATCAGGTATCGTGAACATGCTCAGAGGTATGTTAATGAGAAAACGCTTTATATAGGCCATACATTTTATTATTCATACCCAATTGTCACACAAGCATTGTACATGTGCTTTTAGCAGTAGACCTAAAGCAAACAGTGATACATCATGAGTAATTACATTCTGATGACTTCACTAGGTAATTTTCCTTTCCTCTTAAACATCAGGGCAAAATGAAGCCAACACAGTAACTTTCATAACTACACACTTCAGTAAAGAGGTGTCATTTACCCAATTGCTCCAAGTCCTAAGTAGCTTCAGGTGAAGGACTTCCCTGTGTCTGGGAAACACAGATCAAAGCCAGTAACAAAAAAACAAAAACATTATAACCATATTCACCAGTTCACTCAGTAACCAATCCTTTTGTTAACTTTTTATGAAGCCATCCGATTCTCCATTAAGATTTTTCATTTCTTACCCAGTTTGGCATTATGATATGAAATTTATCAGAGACCTGTGCTTGCCAAAAGGTCCCTCACATACATCTTCTTGAAGATGGAGCAGTTTTGCAAAGTGTTAGAGCACAACAGTAACTATCTATAAATCACATAAAGACTTAAAAGGTCATGGTTAAACATTTGATCACAATGTAAATGACAAAAGAAACCATTATTGCTGTGACGTACAACATTTAAAAATAACTAGAATTATGACTGATCAAATTTTACCAGGACATACTAGATTTTTAGGAATTCCATGTAATTTAACATACTAATCAAACATTTCTCTCTGAGATGGCTCAAGGGCCTTCTAAAGCATCTCCAAGTTAGCTGGAGATCAAAAGAACTGTTAGAATTGGCCAAACAACACTCATTCACTGAACCAAAGTAAAGAGATTTCAAACAAAAATACAGATCACAGACACAGGCAAAGAAACTCACAAGCTGTCCACAATCAAAAACAGCATTCCAAGAAAACTTTGGAGGGAGAAACCAAATCCAGGCTTGCCCTAACCCACTTCCAACAAAATCCATCTTAGAAAATCCCGGTCATGCACAACTCTTTCCTCAGTGTTCCCTTTTCACAAATGTTCATCACTTCTGTATCCATCTTATGTTGCCCCTTATTTTTTTCCACATTCAGACACAACCAGCTCTAGTGCAAAGTGACTTTCTTTTCTCTTTGTACCATCATCCTGTTACCTAGCTGCTCACTTTCTTTATTACGTAGCTTCATAAATGCTTGAACATACAGAACTTCTGTCTTTCTCTTCCTGTGACAAAATAACTAGCTGAAGGATAGTACAGTCATTTAGGCTACCATTCAAAGACCACCTTTCCGCATTTTTCAAGAATGTATCCATACACTGGCCAGACAAAATTACAATAGAATTTCATTCTTTTCTTAGTCTTAGGTTTACAACTATAGGTTGACCAGTCTGCCAGGATTTTGCCCATTGGCTATGAGATGGAACTGAAGAAGAAGCACTTCTTATGTCTGAACCATAGAACACTCAAATGCGGGCTAAGAACAAAACAAAATCCTAACCACCAATGGAAGCCTCAAACCAAAGGAACCAGAAACCAAACAGAAACCAAAAACCAAACAGCACAAGACTCAAATCAGCTTCCAAGTCTCAACTTAGCCTGTGACCTCTGTCCAAGTGGTGCACCTTCCAAATGAGATTTCCTGGAATGAAAAGTCACCCAAATGGGAACCAAGGCTCCCCGAAATGTACAGGGCTAAAAGGACCTCAGAGTGCCTGCCAGGGGAGTTACCACATGCTGGCTGAGGTGCTGCAACATCCCAAATGCTATTTTTCTGGTTCCCCAAAATAATCCCTTGGAGTAGGACATTCGGGGCAGTCCAGGCAGGAGGAAGAGAGGAATGTCCTCAAGGCAAAGACAGCCTCGGCAGCTGCTAGGGTGCTCCCTCTTCCACCATCTACTCCTGCCCCAGAGTTCTAACTGCTGGGATGACTAGGGCTTGGCCTTTCCAGGCAAGGGTCCCACGTGGTCTGGCCTCTAAAGGAATTCTCCAACCCTACACTCTCTCGAAAGAGGCTGGCGTGGAGAAAATCTCAGTGTCCAATCAAGTCAGGGGACCCACAGGGGCCATCCCCAAGTCAGTCCCACACTGGGTACTAAATTTGATGTCGAAAACTCGACCTCTGTGCACCAGTGCCAAATCGAATCTCAGAGAGAGAGGTTTGGAGGAAGTAGAAAAGAATAGCTTTACTGCTTTGGCAGCCAAAGGGGGACGCAGAAAACTCGTGCTCTCAAAAACCGTGCGTCCCAATGCAGGAGGATCTGGTGAGGAGTTTTACAGAAATGGTTTAAGGACACAGTTGATCCTAAGGATTAGTGTGTGCACAGGGCCTTAACTCACTTTAATCTGGCCTCAGATGGTCTCTTGATGAGCTTCTCTGGAATGAAGAACACGAAAATCTTCTATTTTGTGGGGGTTTTCAGTTGGTAAAGCGCCCAAAGATACTCTTAAGTGTATCCCTTGAGGCAAAACCAGGATCCTGCCCCAAGGCTGCACTATTGTTTCTTGACTCTTCCTCCCTTGTCTCTGCATCCCCTCCCTTCCCTGATTAGCAACTATTCGAATCTGCCCTTTGGAACTCAGGGAAGGTCCTGGAGTCTCAAGCCTAACTAAGGCCCTGACACTACTCCTAACTCAGTCCCTGACACTGTACCTAACAAAGGCTCTGATGCAAATCCTAACTCAGGCCCTGACACTGTCTCTAACTAAGGCCCTGCTGCCATCAATATTTAAGTCCTGACATTATCCTGAGCTAATACCCTGACCCTGATCTTACCAAGGTCCTGAAACTGTCCCAAACTAAGCCCCTGGCGCTGTCCCTAAGTGAGACCCTGAGGCTGTCCCTAACAGAGGCCCTGATAATGTCTTTAACGAAGACCCTAAGGCTGATCCTACAGAGGCCCTTATGCTGCTCCTAGGTCATGCCCTGACACTGTCACTCACTCAGGCCCTAAAGATAGGCCTCACTTAGGCCCTGTTGCCTTACCTTAGTTAGGCTCTGATGCTGTCCCTCCATAAAACCTTGACACTGGTCCTGATGAAGGCCCTGACGCTGGTCCTAACTAAGGCCCTGATGCTCTCAATAACTAAGGTCTTCACGCTATCCCTAGCTCACATCCTGACACTACCACTGGCCTGGAACCTGACTCTGTCCCGAGCTAATGTCCTGCCCCTTATCCTCACTGAAGCCGGAATGCTCTCCCTAACTAAGGCCCTGACACTATCTCTAACTAAGGTCTGGAATCTGTCCCTAATATAGGCCCTGCTGCCGGCAATAACTAAAATCCGGACACTATCCTGAGCTAATATACTGACCCATTTCTAACCAAGGTCCTGACACCGTCCCTAAGAAAGCCCTGTTGCTGTCCCTAAGTGAAGACCTGAGGCTGTCCGTAACTCAGTCCCTGAAGCTATGCCTAACTGAGGCCTTGACACTGTGACTAACTCAGGCCCTGATCATGTCTGTAACTAAGACCCTAATGCTGATGCAACAAAGGCCCTGATGCTGCTCCTACATCATGCCCTGACAGTGTCCCCAGCTAAGGGCCTGACGCTAGGCCTCACTCAGGCCCTGTCGCTCTCCAGAGTCAGGCACTGACGCTGTCCCTACCTGAAGCCATGATACTGGTTCTAAATAAGGCCCTGATACTGTAACTAAGCTCTTGACACTATCCCTAGGTCATTTCCTGACACGATCCCTAAACTTTACCCTAACCCTGTCCCTAGCAAATGTCCTGCCTCTTATGCTAACTAAAGCCCTTATGCTATGACTACCTCAAGCCCTGAATTTAGTCCCAAGGCCGTGACACTGTCCCTAACTAAGGCCCTAACACTATTCCTAACTCAGGCCCTGACACTGTACCTAACAGAGGCCCAGATGCTAGTACTAACTAAGGCCTTGACACTGTCCCTAACTAAGGCCCTGCTGCCATCAATATCTAATGTCCTGACACTATCCTGAGTTAATTTCCGGACCCATCTCTTACCAAGGTCCTGAAACTATCCCTAAGTAAGCCCTGACGCTGTCCCTAAGTGAGGCCCTGAGGCGGTCCCTAACAGAGGCCCTGATAATGTCTTTAACAAAGCCCCTGAGGCTGATCCTACCGAGGCCCTTATGCTGCTCCTAGGTCATGCCCTGAGACTACCCCTAGCTAAGGCCCTGACACTAGGCCTCACTCAAGCCCTGTCGCTCTCCCTAAGTCAGGCTCTGAGGCTGTCCCTACTTGAAGCCCTGACACTGGTCCTACATTAGGCCCTGATGCCCTAAGTAACTAAGATCTTGACACTGTACCTAGGTCATGTCCTGACACAATCCCTAGACCTTAACCTAACCTTGTCTTTAACTAATGTTGAGCTTCTTATGCTAAATAAATCCCTGATGCTGTTCCTAACTAAGGCCCTAAAATTAGTCCCGAGGCCGTGACCCTGGCCCTAACTGAGGCCTGGAGGCTCGTCCTAACTCAGGCCCTGACACTGTCCCTAACTAAGGCCCTGACACTACACCTAACTCAGTCCCTGACACTGTACCTAACAAAGGCTCTGATGCTAGTCCTAAGTCAGGCTGAGACACTGTCTCTAAGGCCCTGCTGCAGTCAATATCTAAAGTCCTGACATTATCCTGAGCTAATATCCTGATCCATGTCTTACCAAGGTCCTGAAACTGTCCCAAAGTAAGCCCTGACGCTGTCCCTAAGTGAGGCCCTGAGGCGGTCCCTAACAGAGGCCCTGAGAATGTCTTTAACGAAGACCCTAATGCTGATCCTACAGAGGCCCTTATACTGCTCCTAAGTCATGCCCTGACACTGTCACTCACTCAGGCCCTAAAGATAGGCCTCACTTAAGCCCTGTTGCCGTAACTTAGTTAGGCTCTGACGCTGTCCCTACATAAAACCTTGACACTGGTCCTAACTAAGGCCCTGACGCTCTCAATAACTAATGTCTTCACGCTATCCCTAGCTCATATCCTGACACTATCCCTGGCCTGGAACCTGACTCTGTCCCAAGCTAATGTCCTGCCCCTTATCCTCACTGAAGCCCTAATGCTCTCGATAACTAAGGCCCAGACTAGTCCTAACTAAGGCCCTGACACTGTCTCTAACTAAGGCCCGGAAACTGTCCCTAATATAGGCCCTGCTGCCGGCAATAACTAAAATCCGGACACTATCCTGAGCTAATATCCTGACCCATTTCTAACCAAGGTCCTGACACCGTCCCTAAGAAAGCCCTGTTGCTGTCCCTAAGTGAAGACCTGAGGCTGTCCGTAACTCAGTCTCTGAAGCTATGCCTAACTGAGGCCTTGACACTGTGACTAACTCAGGCCCTGATCATGTCTTTAACTAAGACCCTAATGCTGATGCAACAAAGGCCGTGATGCTGCTCCTAAGTCATGCCCTGACAGTGTCCCCAGCTAAGGGCCTGACGCTAGGCCTCACTCAGGCCCTGTCCCTCTCCCAGAGTCAGGCACTGACGCTGTCCCTACCTGAAGCCATGATACTGGTTCTAAATAAGGCCCTGATACTCTCAGTGACTAAGGTCTTGACACTATCCCTAGGTCATTTCCTAACACGATTCCTAGACTTTACCCTAACCCTGTCCCTAGCAAATGTCCTGCCTCTTATGCTAACTGAAGCCCTTATGCTGTGCCTAACTCAGGCCCTGAATTTAGTCCCAAGGCCATGACACTGTCCCTAACTAAGGCCTAGATGCTCGTCCTAAATCTGGCCCAGAACTGTCCCTAACTAACGCCCTAACACTATTCCTAACTCAGGCCCTGACACGGTACCTAACAGAGGCTCTGATACTAGTCCTAACGCAGGCCCTGACACTGTGTCTAACTAAGGCCCTGCTGCCGTCAATATCTAAAGTCCTGACATTATCCTGAGCTAATATCCTCACCCATGTCTTACTAAGGTCCTGAAACTGTCCCAAAGTAAGCCCTGACGCTGTCCCTAAGTGAGGCCCTGAGGCTGTCCCTAAAAGAGGCCCTGAGAATGTCTTTAATGAAGACCCGAATGCTGATCCTACAGAGGCCCTTATGCTGCTCCTAAGTCATGCCCTGACACTGTCCCTAGCTAAGGTCCTGACGCTAGGCCTCACTCAGGCCCTGTCGCTCTCCCTACGTCAGGCTCTGACGCTATCCCTACCTGAAGCCCTGACACTGGTCCTAAATTAGGCCCTGATGCCCTAAGTAACTAAGGTCTTGACACCATCCCTAGGTCATGTCCTGACACTATCCCTAGACCTTAACCTAATTTTGTCTTTAGGTAATGTCGAGCCTCCTATGCTAACTAAATCCCTGACGCTGTCCCTAACTAAGGCCCTGACACTACACCTAACTCAGTCCCTGACACTGTCCCTAAGGTCCTGACACTACACCTAGCTCAGTCTCTGACACTGTACCTAACAAAGGCTCTGACTTTAGTCCTAACTCAGGCCCTGGCACTGTCTCTAACTAAGGCCCTGCTGCCGTCAATATCTAAAGTCCTGATGTTATCCTGAGCTAATATCCTGACCCATGTCTTACCAAGGTCCTGAAACTGTCCCAAAGTAAGCCCTGATGCTGTCCCTAAGTGAGGCCCTGAGGCTGTCCCTAACAGAGGCCCTGATGTCTTTAACGAATACCCTAATGCTGATCCTACAGAGGCCCTTATACTGCTCCTAAGTCATGCCCTGACACTGTCCCTAACTCATGCCCTAAAGATAGCCCTCACTTAGGCCCTGTTGCCGTACCTTAGTTAGGCTCTGACACTGTCCGTACGTGAAGCCCTGACACTGGTCCTGATTAAGGCCCTGACGCTGGTCCTAACTAAGGCCCTGATGCTCTCAATAACTAAGGCCTTCACGCTATCCCTAGCTCATTTCCTGACACTTTCCCTGGCCTTGAACCTGACTGTGTCTGGAGCTAATGTCCTGCTTCTTATCCTAACTGAAACCCTAATGCTCTCGATAACTAAGGCCCTGACTAGTCCTAACTAAGGCCCTGACACTGTCCCTAACTAAGGCCCGGAATCTGTCTCTAATATAGGCCCTGCTGCCGGCAATAACTAAAACCCTGACACTATCCTGAGCTAATATCCTGACCCATCTCTAACCAAGGTCCTGACACCGTCCCTAAGAAAGCCCTGTCGCTGTCCCTAACTCAGGCCCTCAAACTATCCCTAACTGAGGCCTTGACACTGTGACTAACTCAGGCCCTGATCATGTCTAAAGATACCCTAATGCTTATTCAGCCAAGGCCCTGATGCTGCTACTAAGTCATGATCTGACAGGGTCCCCAGCTAAGGCCCTGATGCTAGGCCTCACTCAGTACTTGTCGCTCTCCCTAAGTCAGCCTCTGATGCTGGCCCTACCTGAAGCCCTGACACTAGCCCTAAGTAAGGCCCTGATACTCTCAGTAACTAAGGTCTTGACACTATCCCTAGCTCATTTCCTGACACTATCCCTAGACCTTAACTTCACCTTGTCCCTAGCTAATGTCTTGCCTCTTATGCTAACTAAATCCCTGATGCTGTCCCTAACTTAGGCCCTGAAATTAGTCCCGAGGCCATGACCCTGTCCCTAACTGAGGCCTGGAGGCTGTCCTTAACAAAGGCCCTCAACTTATCTTTAACTGAGGCCCTGACACTCTCCCTCACTAAGGATTGAGGCTGTCTCTATCTAAGGCTTTGAGTCTGTCTTTAATTAATGGCCTCATTCTTTCCCTAACAAAGGCCCTGACACAGTCCCTAACTAAGGCCCTGACACGGTCCCTAATAACATGAGCTGTCCCTCATTAATGCCCTGATGCGGCCCATACATGATGTACTGAAGACGGCACTAAGGTCCAGACAATGTCACTAATGACCCAAAATGTCTCTTACTAAGGCCCTCAAATTACCTCTGAGGCCCTAAAGATGTCCATAACTAAGTCCCTGACACTATCTCTAACTAAGACCCTCAAGTTATCTTTAACTGAGGCCATGACAGTGTCCCTAACAAAGAACTTGACACTGTCTCTAACTAAGGCCCTGAGTCTGTCTTTACCTAACGGCCTCACTCTTTCCTCAACTACTCCCTGACGCTGCCCCTAACCAAGGCCCTGACGGTGTGCCTAATTGCCTGAGCTGTCTTTCACTAATACCCTGACTCTGTCCATAAATAACGCCCTGATGATGTCCCTAACGAACAGCCTGAAGTGTCTCTTACTAAGGTCCTCAAGTTTTCTCTGAGGCCCTGACACTCTCCCTAATTAAGGCCTTGACACTGTCTTTAAGTAATGTCCTGATGCAGTTCCTACCTGAGATGTTGATGCTCTCACTAAGACCCTGAAGTCTCTACCTGAGAAGCTGACACTGTCTGTAACTGATTTCCTGACTTTTTCCTTAACTAACATCCTAATTTTGCCCCTAAATAACACCCTGACACTGGTCCTAACTACGGCCCTGATGCTGAACCTATCTAAGGCCCTGACGATGTCCCTAATAGACTTAGATGTCCCTCACTGTGGTCCTGATCCTGTCCATTACTAAGGCCCTGAAGATGTGCCTAAGTACGTCTCTGACCCTGTCCTAAGGCCCTGACCCTCTTCCTAACTAAGGGCCTTGACACTGTCTCTACAGAAGGCCCTGACACTGCCCTTAAATAACGGCCTGATACTGGTCCCAAGTATGGACCTGGTCCTGTCCATAACTAAGCCCCTGAAGATGTCCCTCATTAAGTCTCTGACACTGCCCTTAATAAGTCCGACACTGTCCCTAGCTAATGGCCTAAGCTATAACTTACAAAGTCCCTAACACTATCCCCAAGATGCTGACACCCTTCCTAACTTAGGCTTTGATGCTGCCCCTTAGTGCCTAAGCGGTGACAAAATAACACCCTGATTCTATTACTAAGGCCCTGAATATATCCCTAAGAAAGTCTCTGAAGTGTCCCTAACTAACGGCCTAAACTGTCTCTTACTAAGGCCCTCACGTTATCTCTGAGGGCCTAACAACACTGTCCCTAAGGCCCTGTTGCTGGCCCTAACTAATGTCCTGATGCTGAACCTGAGACCCTGATGCTCTTCCTAACTAAGGCCTTGATGCCGATTCTACCTGAGGCCCTGACACTGTCTGTAACTAATGACCTGACTCTTTCCCTAACTAACACCCTAATTTTGTCCCTCATTAATGCCCTGACACTGGTCGACACTACAGCCCTGATGCTGACCCAATCTAAGGCCTTGACGATGTCCCTAATAGGCTTAGATATCCCTCACTGTTGGCCTGACCCTGTCCCTCACCAAGGCCCTGACCTCTTCCTAACTAAGGCTGTGATGACGTCTCTACCTGAGGCACTGACACTGTCTATAATAACGGCCGACTCTTTCCCTAACACCCTGATGCTGCCCCTAATAGCCTCATGTATCTCTCAATAACGCCCTGATCCTGTTCATAACTAAGGCCCTGAATATGTCCCTAAGTATGTCTCTGACGCTGTCCTTAACTAAGGCCCTGATGCTCTCTCTACCTAAGGCACTGACACTATCTATAATAATGGCCTGACTCTTTCCCTAACTAACACCCTGATGCTATCCCTAATTGAGGCCCTGAAGATGTCCCTAATACCCTTAGGTATTCCTCTGTATCACCCTGATCCTGTCTATAACTAAGGCCCTGAATATGTCCCTAGGTAAGTCTCTGACGCTGTCCCTAACTAAGGCCCTGATGCTGTCTCTATCTCAGAACCTGACATTCTAATGTCCTGACTCTCCCTAACTAACATCCTGACGTTGCCCCTAAGTGAGGTCCCGGCACTCTTCTTAACTAAGGACTTGCCGCTGTCCCTACCTAAAACCCTGACACTGTCTGTAACTAATGACCTGACTCTTTCCCTAACTAACACCCTAGTTTTGGCCCTGACTAACACCCTGACACTGGTTCTAATTATGGCCATGATGCTGGCTCGAAGGCCCTGAAGATATCCCTAAGTAACAGCCTGAACTCTGTCTAACTAAGGCTCTCACGTTATCTCTAACTGAAGCACTGACACTGTCCCTAACTTAGGCCCTGACGCTGTCCCTTATAGTCTAAGCTGTCACTAAATAATGCCCTGATCCTGTCCATAACCAAGGCCCTGAATATGTCCCTAAGTACATCTCTGATGATGTCCCTAACAGCCTGAACTCTCTTCAGGTTATCTCTGACGCTCTGACACTGGCCCTTCCTAAGGCCTCACCCCGGGGTTGTCCCAGGCTGCTGGGCAGTTTTCTCTTGTCCGCATCTCTAGCCAGCTGCCTGCCATTGGCCACTCTAAGATTCTGTGATGCAGTGGTCCCACGTGG
Source organism: Balaenoptera physalus (assembly GCF_965194825.1). NCBI lineage: Eukaryota > Metazoa > Chordata > Mammalia > Artiodactyla > Balaenopteridae > Balaenoptera > Balaenoptera physalus. The sequence continues at coordinate 135,048,533 of NC_138903.1, read as the reverse complement.
GATGTGCCTGTGTAGGATCACCTGCGGGAGGAGAGTCATGGCCACTCCGCCCTCCAGGGGACTGCGGCTCAGGGTAGGAATCTCTCAGCCAGTGTCTGGACACAGGGCACTGTGTCCTTGTTTGTTGTAAATCCCTTGGAGTTACCTCTAACATTTTTTAAATGGATCTCCCCCTCAGCATATTTATGATTTAAATCATTTACCACATTAAAATGCAGGAATGACATTATTAGAATGAGCAGGAAGATATCGGATGCCCCCCCCCCAAATGATCTATTACTTGGAGGGTTTAAAATTCTAATGAGAAAACACTCACTCTCCTCACCCTCTTGGGCGTCAGCACAAGGCGGGAAGCAGCTGCATTCTTTATTTATCCCTCTGATTTTCTAGAACCTTTCCTTCAAGGAGAAATCTCTGGGCTCTGCGGGAACTGTGAGTGGTGACCATCAGGTAAATCTGAGACTGAAAAGCAAGAGGAAAAGAGAGAGGGAAGGAGATGAGGATTGGCGATGGGGAGAAGCAGGGGCATCCACGTTCAATCTCAGGCTGAGAGTCTGGGTTAGTCTCCAATGAAGCTAAGGACCACCAGGATCTGGCCCCACCGGCCTTGTCACCTGGTGTGGGGACTGGGGACAGCCAAACCACCATGGCCACTCTCAGAGAAATAAAGAAGGTGGGAGGGCACCCCTGAGAGCCAGGTTGAAAATGGTCATGCTGTGAAATAATAAGATGCCTTTTTCAGAAAAGTGAAGATGGTTCTCTTGGTTCTTAAAGATTTGAAAATACTCTGTGTCCTTCTGGAGGCATGCTGAAGCCGTCAGCCTTTGAGGGCAGTAATGGGAGTGCATCTGGGCTCAAGACCATCCAGCGCTCACTCCTTGAGGGTGCTGGGGATGACCAGTGTCCACCCCTCGGGTGCTGTGGGGCCTGAGAGACCCTGATCACCGAGGATGGGAGGGGCCGCACAGACACTCCACTGGACCACCGGGGGCTTGGCTGGTGGGCTACAGTCCTTTATCAGATACATGGTTTGCAAACATCTTGTGCCATTTTGGATGGTGGATTATCTTATTCCTTGCTCCTTTTATACACAACTGTTTTTCATTTTGAGGAAGTCCAATTCATCTATTTTGTCTTTTGTTGCTTGTGCTTTTGGTAGCAGATCTAAGAAATCATGACTAAATCCAAGGTCATGAAGATTTACTCTCATGTTTTCTTCTACGAGTTTTATAATTTTGGTTCTTGCATCTAGGCCTGTGGTCCATTTTGCGTTGATTTTGTATACGGGGTGAGGGGAGGTAAGGGTCCAAGTTTATTCTTCTGCATGTGGGTATCCAGTCGTTCCAGAACCTGTGCTAACTGTTTGGGAGAAAATACGTGCAAATGATGCAACCAACAAGGGCCTCACTCTAAAATATACAAACAGCTCATACAACTCAAAAAAGAAAAAAAATCAAAAAAATAGGCAGAAGGTCTAAATAGACATTTCTGCAAAGACATACAGATGGCCAATAGGCACATGAAAAGATGCTCCACGTTGCTAATTATTAGAGAATGCAAATCAAAACTACAGTGAGTTATCACCTCATAGTGGTCAGAATGGCCATCATTAAAGTGTCTAGAAATAAATGCTCAAGGGGGTGTGGAGAAAAGGGAACCCTCCTACACTACTGGTGGGAATGTAAATTGATGCAGCCACTATGGAAAACAGTATGGAGGTTCCTCAAAAACTAAAACTAGAATTACCATATGAACCAGCAATCCCACTCCTGGGCACATATCCAGACAAAACTATAATTTGAAAAGATACATGCACCCCAGCATTCACAGCAGCACTATTCACAATAGCCAAGACATGGAAGCAACCTGAATGTCCCTCAACAGATGAATGGATATAGAAGATGTGATACATATATACAATGGAATATTACTCAGCCATAAAACAGAATGAAATAATGCCATTTGCAGCTACATGGATGGACCTAGAGATTATCATACAAAGTGAAGTAAGTCAGACAGAGAACGACAAATACCATATGATATCACTTATATGTGGATTATAAAATGAGACCCAAATGAACCTATCTACAGAACAAAAACAGACTCTCAAATATAGAAAACAGACTTGTGGTTGTCAAGGGGAAGACAGGGGAGAGGGATGGATTGGGAGTTTGGGATTAGTAGATGCAAATTATTATATATATGGTGGATAAACAAGGTCTTACTGTACAGCACAGGGAACTGTATTCAATACCCTGTAATAAACCATAATGGAAAAGAATATGAAAAATATGTATAAATGTATGTATGTATATATGAATCACTTTGCTGTACAGTAGAAATTAACACCACATTGTAGGTCAACTATACTTCAGTATCGATTAGTTTGAAGGCACTTTTATAAATCAGGCCTTATTTCTCTTGTCCTTTCATCCTGGGACAAATGTATAACAGAAACTAACCTGGATTACTCCGGGATGAACTCATATCACACAGAACTTTAATTGTTGAACAAACCATGAATATCAGTTACACCATGGGATGTCCTGATCCAATATGAAGTTTGTATACCTTGTAGCCAGGCTGCAGAATCCACTAAATTTGGAAATTCAAACTGAAATGAAGCCACCTATCCCATGACTTCTCCACAACTAGTTGTACAACATCAATTGGAAACCATATACAATCAAATGAATGCAGACAGAAACAACTATAGCCTTCCTTTTTTTTCCTTTTAGATAAAGATGGTATTTAAGGTGATGTCTTGGGCCGTTTCAGGGTGTTACTCAATTTCCTGGGTATCTGCCATGCACACAGGAGGTACACATGTTAGTTAACTTGTTTGTGCAACTATATGAAGGTAGTTAATACCACAAAACTGTATACGTGAAGTGAATTAAATGCTAAAGTCATGTTTTGTATTTCTAATGACAAAGAAAAAAAAGTGTAGCACTGATATTTGTTACAAAAATGAACATTAAAAACATTCTTAGTGAAAAAAGCCATACAGAAAAGGCCACCTAGATCCCATACTCATCTTGTCTGCTTCAAATCCATCAAGGTTGTCCAAATGAGGGGGAAACTCAGTAATGGTTCCAGAAAAAGAAAACTGGATCAGGATGGAAAAAGACATTTTCATACAGTTGGGACAGCAGGTGAAAGTTGAAGTGGGGCTGAGTATTAAATTATAATGTGGACATCAGGATTTCCTCATTTAGGTGTTATGTGCTGGTTCCTTGGGCAAAACACACTGAGCATTTTGTGTGAAGTGGCAAATGTGAGTACTTTTTGCCATTATTGCAACTTTTCTGTACATTTTAAATTACTGGAAAGTAAATTACTTTTCTAGACAACCATGTCAGTATCATGCCAGAAAATCAGATAAGACAGACATCAAATTTTGTTATAGAGACCAAGACTCACCCAGACCAAGTTCAACCAAAGTTGTGATACTTATTTCCCTTGTAGGAGTCCGCATGGTATTAAGAGGCACCGTGGGAAGAGTATATTAGTAGCTACCATGTCTTGGGTCCTGTGGATTACCTGTGGTGCAGTAGAAACTGAGATTTTAGTATTGCAATTTTTCATATTACTTCAAAAAATATGTTAAAAAATAAATTCAGTAAAGTTGCAAAATATGGAATCAATATACACAAATCAGTTTTGTTTCTATACACTAATAATGAACCACCAGCAAGAAAAATTAAGAAAACAATCCCATTTACAATTCCATCAAAAAGAACAAACTATTTAGCAATAAATTTAACCAAGGATATGAAAGACCTATACTCAGAAAACTATAAAGCATTGATAAAGAAACTGAACACACAATAGAAAACAATATTCCATGCTCATGCATCAGAAAAATTACAATTATTAAAATGTTTATTCTACCCAAAGCCATCAACAAACAGTGCCAGGAAAACTAGACACCAGACTCCAAAGAACGACACTGGTCACCATCTACACTGCACATAAAACTAACTAAAAGCACACAGTATTCCACATTAAACCCTTTCTCTCCTGAGGCCCCTGAAGATGCACCCCACCCACCCAGCAGTCAGCTGCACAGGAAGATTCTCCACACTTGCTCGTTTTTTCCTCTTGTGGAGTCTCCTCACCAGTGGTTCCTGAGAAAACCCAGCTGCTGTCAGTGTGGTCAATGCCTCATGGTCCAGAAGCCTCAGCCCTGACAGGAGACAAAGCTCCTGTCTGCTTGTCACGGAGCAAAGTCTGTGGGCAGGGTGCACCTGTGCCCCTAGGGTCAGACAGGTGGGTTCGGCACCCCCTGTGGGACATCAGAGAAGTGCCGGGAGCGCCGCACTCACAAACCCAGAGGCCTCATCCGGAAGGCAGTTCTGCTGTATATACTAAGTTTGGAAATCCAAACTGAAATGGAGCCAAGTATCTCACTGTATCTTCTCAAAAGATGGTTAAGGAGCAATTAATTACAAACCATATGTAATGAAATGAATGTAGACACAAACTTTACAACTTAAACCAAAATTCACTCAAAATTGCCCATAGACAAATTTAAATTACCAAACTATAAAAGTCCTAGAAAAAAAAAAGGTAATCTACATGACTTTGGGTCTGGTGACCTTATTCAGAAAACCGGAAGACAAACCACAAACTGCAAGAAACTATTTCCAAAACACATATCTGATAAAAGATTTGTACTCAAATTATGCCAACAACGCCATTAAAATTTGGTAAAGATTGAAACACACACCTGGCCCAAGAAGATAAACAGGCAGTAAATAAGCATACAAGAATATACTCAAGATGCTGGTGGAATGCATGTACAACCAACTTTGGAAGACAGTTTAGCAGTTTTTTCCAAATCTAAAAAGTCTCACCTTAGGATCCAAGAAGTGTACCTCTTGTATTTAGACAACTGCTTTGAAAAACTGTGTTCAAACCAAAACTAGCATCAAGTAATGCACAGCAGCTCTATTCATAATAGCTAAAAACTTAAAGATATCAGGATGTCCTTCTGTAGATGAATTCATAAGCAAATTAGGGCACATACATGTCAAGGGGAGAAGAATACACCACCCCAAAATATGCCCATTTGACAAAAGGATTATTTTGGACTGATTAATTTAAGAAACAGCAGACCCAGGAGAATCTTTCAAAACCAAGTAGAAAATGCCCTTTCAGGAGGTAAATTTACATTTATTAAGGATATCTCCATTTGTAAGGGTATGTCCCTCTCTGGACCAGGAATTGAATGATGACTAAATATCAAGAAAAGCTTGTTGGGACTTCCCTGCTGGTCCAGTGGTTAAGACTCCATGCTCCCAATGCAGGGGACCAGGGTTCACTCCCTGGTCAGGGAACTAGATCCCGCATGCTGCAATTAAGAGCCCGCATGCCGCAACTAAAGATCCCACAGGCCGCAACTGAGACCCGGCACAGCCAAATAAATAAATGTTTAAAAAAAAAAAGCTTGTCAATGAAATAGGCCTGGATGTAAATCTGTGTAACAACCATACCCTTGTTTACTGGGCTTTGACTAATAACATCCCTTAAATCGCTTCCTCCATTCCCTAACATCTTTCTTTTGTTCTCAGCAGGAGATAGCATTTAAGGTAATGGCTTGGGCCATTTCAGGGAGTGACTCAGTTTTCCTGGGTATCCTTCAAGTATACAGGAGGTACGCATGGTATATATTAAACTTCAGATTGTTTTCTCCAGTTAGTTTCTTTTTCATTACAAGGGAGATCTCAATAAAGAACAAAGAAGTGTAGAGGGAAAACTATTTTTCCTCTCATATACATGCAATGCAATAGTATTCAGAGATATAAAGGAATGGACCATCAACCCGTGCAAAAAAAAAAAAATAGATGCATCTAACACTTGCACTGCTAAGTGAAAGAATCCAGTCTGAAGTGCTACACACTGTATGACCTCATTTATATGACATTCTAGAAAAGGCAAAACTGACAATGGTAAACAGTTTACGGAATATGTGGTTGAAAGAGTCCATATGATACTTTAGTGGTGAATACCTGTCACTATGCATTTGTCTACACCCACAGATTTTTACAACCCAACAAGTAATTTACAATCTATTCAAACTTAGCTACTTAGGATATGGGAGTGTCAAAGACTGGAATACAGAACGTAACAAAGAATCTAACTGATTCAGAAATGTATGAAAAAACTCACTGTTGGTAGTGGGACAAATGGGCTGACCTAAGTTAACTTCGGAAATGTACAGAATCTGTAGGCCAAAGACAAAATGTGCCATACATACACAGTGGACTCTATGTTCTTTCCATGAGGGGTAGTAGCTAACGGTACCAAAACTACTATATCAGTAATCGAATGGAACAAGCACTGAATTTAATAAATGACAAATGGTGGAAGCCAGGTTTCTTACCACTGGAGTGGGATGTTACAGTCAAACAAAGGGAGAAGGTTACAATATCCATGTCATAACAGATCCAGTTGGAGACATCAGTATAAACTATCTTTAGCCTAATAGAGATACACACAGTTCCACATGGAAATCTTTATAATTATGGGTATATGCATAGGCTGGGATACATGCACATATTTCCATGCACTGCCAGCTGAGCATATTTAGCTCCCATGTGTAAGTTTTTAATACCATTCTCTAATAAAAGGAACAAGGGCTCTTTGAAGAAAGGGCTGATGCTAGGACTGAGACAGTAAATATATAAAGCAGGATAATCTTAAAATATCAGAAAGTAAAGAAGTACCAAAAACTTTAAAAACCCACAAAAGGAAAATTATGTAAAATGAAAACAGGAGCAAATGGAAAAAGCTCTCAACAGCCAGAGCAAGAATTAAGTAAGCAGTCTAATAATGTAGTGCTGGATTATAACCAAAAGTTTACAGTAATTATTCACGTGTCCAAACTGGTAAAAATAAATTACATAGTTTTTGATGAATGGTGTTAAATAGAAATCTCCTATGCAGAAAGCTTCTGAACAATGTATATAGCCACTCAGCTGTCCATCAAGGATGTGAAGCTAACCCCTCTCTCCTCAAGTGTGGGTTCTGCATTATGACTTCCTCCTAAATAAGACACACAGGATGGACATGGGAAAAAAATTAACCTCACTGTGGGAAAACTTGACACACACTACTTCAGCTACGTGACCAAAGTTAAGAATATAAGTGAGAAGTTTCCTTAAGAGCCTGTCCTCTTGATATATAGTGAAGAGGAAGCACTTCACCTCTGTGGTCTGCTTTTTCAAAGCCAAGTCTAACCACGACAAAACCACCAAGCAAATCCCAGTGCCCGGCAGTCTATAAAATACCTGACTAGTCCTCCTCCACACTGGCAAGGTCATGGAAACAAGGAGAGTCTGAGCAACTGTCAAAGCCCAGAAGAGACTAAACAGACATGATGGCCCCATGTCCTTTGAGATCCTGGAACAAGGAAAGGTATAACAAAGGGAACATGAATAGGGACTTCACTTAATAATAAAGTATCAATATTTGTTCATTATTTGTCATGATTCTGTAGAAAATTTGACAGGAAAGATTAAAAGTCAAATAAGAGAAACCTACTGTAACAAACTGGAAATCTAGAGGAAAAGGAGGATTTCTTTGTAAAAACACATTACCAAAATGCACCCTAAATTAAGGAAAATACAAAAAGACCAATTAATCACTGAGGAACCTCTTCCCCATACTGGTTATCCTATCACTGTTCCAGGGTTTCCCTCTCCTGGGACAGGGAAGGAACAGGGACAGAGATGTTTGGTAGCTCCCCTAGTATCTGACCCCACCCAGTGTCTTCATCTCCCCCAGCCATGCCTACCCAGTGAGGACACCTGAGGAAGGATCAGGGATTACTGTTTCAGATGTATCAACCAGGACTGTTTCTTTTCCCAGCGACTGGACACACTTACTGAAGTAAAATAAATTAGTATTTATTGTAAGGGTAGAAATAAATTAATACTTGCAAGTGGCAAGTTGAAGAATGGGTTTGGACCTGGCAGGTCCAGTGGCTCACACTGTCTCAGTGTGACCTTGCTTCTCTCCAAAACTTTGTCCTGCTCAGTGCCTTTGGGGGACCCCATTCACAGGCACAGGCTCTCTCACTGCCCTTGGGCCAACAGCAATTCTAGGCTGACAACCACTCACCATCCATTTTCCGAGAAAGAGTTTCTCCTTTTCATGGATTCCAAGAAAGTCATGGTTTTAAATGTCTTTGATCTGGCGTGGGTTGCATTCTCATCCTTGACCCATCACCAGAAGATGGAAAATGGGACTGGCTAGATGTGGGCTGTAAACCCATCTTCGAGCTGGGTGGAACATGGGCTCATCCTTCTGCAACTCTTTGGACTGGAAGCAGGTGAGATGTAATTCCCAAAGGAAAACTGAGGCACTTGGGCCTGAGAACAGATGCTGGCTGGCAGAAAGCAACAGATTCTAAGTCAACGACAGCTCACTGCACAGCACAGAATCTGACACAAAAGGAAGAAAGGGGTTCACTCAGGTTCAGGGGCTGCAGCTACTCATCCAGTGCTCTTACTGTCCTCCCAAGACTGCAAGAAGTTCTTTCACTTACTGAAAAGTCAGGATCGTTGGTGGTGGTCAACTCAAGTCTCTTTCCTTGGGCATCAGGTCCTCACATCTCAGAGGCTGGCCCAGAACAGCCCATGTGCCCTCAGAAGACACACAGACCTCATTCCTGCCCCTGAGAGGTGGGAGCCCTTGAGTTATGCCATCTCCATGGCCATATTAATTGTCCATCCCTGAAAAACAATACTGCTCCTTTTCCAGTTTCTTCTCTCTCCTTTACTAAGAGGAAGAAACCAAATGCTAGGGTGGTAAGGAAACTCTTGTGCAATGATGTAATGGGAGGCTCAAGAATTATTCCAAGCCATGGAACCCGTAATTGGCAGGCTTTCCAGAGGCCACGTGGATGCATATGGCTCTCCAAGACAATGCAGTGTCACTGTGAACCTTCCACTGGGAGGTCCAGTTGCCCCCATATCTTTGATTCTTAATGACTATGAATGTCAAAAGTTTCTAACGACTGAAAGGACAAAGGATTTCAGGGCCATGGTCTGCTGTATGGTTGTTGTGTCAGGGACGCACTCCAATGTTTAGAGGATTATTACTTCTCTTGGCAGCCTATGAGGCTGTGAGCAGGAGGCCTTTTTCTCAACCACATGCATGTTGGTAGTTGAAACTTCTCAAAGGAATGTCTACACTGACCAGGTAGCTCTTGAATTGCCCGGCATCCTGGTCAGCTCCGTAACTGTACATGAGGGCCTGACAATGCCCAGGCTGGACTGAGCTAGAGGAACACAGATGCCTACCTGGATAGTCAGAGGTCAAGGGCTGTCCTGCCTGAGACCTGATCATCTATTCATGCCCACTCAGATGGGACAAAGGATGCCTCCAGTGCCAGGAGGGCCCCACCAGCCCTTAAGAAGGCAGCATCTGGGGGCTGGCAGGTCACTGCACCCAGTCCTGTATAAATCCACACATGCCCACTGAGTGCCCTGCTGTCTGGGCTGTGCTGGAACCTGGGGCTGCCCAGGCAGAGTAGGGCCGGCATCACCCTTCCTAGGTGGGAGGGCAGAAGGAAACCATGCATGACTTCTGACACCCTCCCTAATCCTTGACAGAGGTTGAGTTGGATAAGAAACAGTCCGAGACAAGAACAGACATTTCATTCTTCTCTCAGAGCCCAGGACTGGGGGAAGGGAGGCCAGAAAAACAGTTACTGACCTCGGCTCCCTGACTCCTGTTTGACCCTGGGCAAGTCCTATCCATTCTGGAGGCTTCAGAGAGAAGGAGAGGGGAAGGCAATGAGGGTCAACTGTGCTTAAAGCTAACTCTAACCTTTACCCTAAGAACCCTAACTTCTAACCTTAACCCCATAACAACCCTAGCCCCAGACCCTCGCCCCTGACCCTTTAACCACAACCCTCTACCATAACTCTCCAACCATGACTCTCCAACAATGACCCATAACCCTAAACCGTGACCCCTGAACCCTTACACTGACTCAACCCCAGGCCTAAAGCCTGGCATAGTGGGTACCGAGGGATGACTGTATGAACTCTCAAATAAACCAAGGAATTAAATCTTCCTGACCATGAATTTAGCAATGGTTTCTTAGATTTGACAGTAAAGCATAAGAAATGAAAGAAAAAAATAGATAAATTGGATTTCCTCAGAATTACAAACCTTTGTGCATCAAAAGAGGTTATCCAGAAAGTAAAAAGACAGCCCACAGAATGGAAGACAATATTGGCACATTATATATCTGATAAGACTCTTTACCTAGGATATACCCAGGGCTTTTACAACTCATCAACAAAAAGACCAACAATAAAATTTTTGAAACAGACAAAGGGCTTGCATGGACTGCTCTTCAGGCAAGACATACAAATGGTCAATAAGGAAATGAAAAGATGTCAAACATCAGTAGTCATGATGAAAATGCAAATTAAAGCCACAGTGTGATGCCCCTTCACACACACTAGAATAAAAATAAATTTTAAAATAAATTTTAAAATATATAAATAAAAATCACAAATGTTGGCAACAATGTAGAGAAATGGAAACCCTTAAAAGTTACTTGTGGAGATGTACAATGGTGCAGTCTATGTGTACAAAACTTTAGCATTTACTCAAAAATATAAAATATAATTACCATGTGGTTCAACAACTCCACTCCTAGATATATACCCAAAAAATGGAAAACAGGTGTTCAAACAAAACCTTGTACACCAATTATTCATAGCAGCACTGTTCACAATAGCTCAAGGTAGGAAAGATTTAAATGTCCATCAGCAGGTAAATGGATAAGCAAAATAAGGTAGATCCATAAGCTGCATTATTCTGTCATATAAAGGAATAAAGTAAAATTATACAGTCGCTGTAGAAAACTCTATGGTGGCTCCTCAAAAACATGGAAAATGTATGAGCCCTTGATTCCGCTCCAGGGTGTACACCCAAAATATTAGAAAGCAAGGACTGGAACAGATATTTGTACCCCATATTCATAGCAACATTATTCACAATAGCCAAAAGGTGGAAGCAACACAACACATCCTTCAACAGATGAATGGATAAGTACAGTGTAGTATATACACAATGGGATATGATTCAACCTTTAAAACTAAGGTAATTCTCACACATGCTACAATGTGGATGAACCTTGACATCATTATGCTAAGTGAAACAAGCCAGACACAAAAAGGACAAACGTTCTATGATTCCACTAGTATGAGGTATCCAGATAAGTCAAATTCAAAGACAAAGTAGAATAAGGTTGCCAGGGGTTGAGGTGAGTTAGTGTTTAACGGCTACGGTTTCACATGGGGAAAATAAAGTTCTGGAGATGGATGGTGAGGATATTTTTACAACAATGTGAATGTAGTTAATGCCATAGAACTGTATACTTAAAAATGGTTTAAATGGGGCTTCCCTCGTGGTACAGTGGTTAAGAATCCGCCTGCCAATGCAGGGGACATGGGTTCAAGCGCTGGTCCTGGAAGATCCCGCATGCCGCAGAGCAACTAAGCCCACGAGCCACAGCTACTGAGCCCTTGTGCCACAACTACTGAAGCCCATGCGCCTAGAGCACGTGCTCCACAACAAGAGAAGCCACTGCAATGAGAAGCCTGCACACGGCAACGAAGAGTAGCCCCCTCTCGCCGCAACTAGAGAAAGCCTGCACACAGCAACAAACATCCGACACAGCCACAAAATAAAAAATAAAATAAATTTTTTTAAAAAGCTTTAAAAAAAATGGTTTAAATGGTAAATGTTATGTGTTTTTAATCACGATGGAAAAAATGAATGAAATAATGATCAATGTTACAATGTGGATAAACACTGAAAACATCCTAAGTGAAAGAAGCCACACAGAAAAACCACCCAGATCGTGCTCATCTTGTACACTTTACATCCAGCAAGGTTTTTAAAGTGAGGAAAAGCCCCAGTGATGGTTCTAGGAAAAGAAAACTGTATTCGAATGGGAAAATACATTTCCACAAAGCTGGGGCAGCTGGTGAAAGTTGAAGCAGGTCTGTGGATAGGATTATAATGTGGAAACCATAATTATTCCTCATTTGGGGGTTATGTGCTGGTTCTCTGGGAGAGCAGTCCTCCCACTCTCACAGGGTAAAATAAACTGGAGTATTTTGTGAATGTGGAAAACTTGATACTGCTATTTAAAATATTTTATACACTTGAAATTTACTAGAAAATAAAGTACTTATCAAACAACCATGTCGTACCACGCCAGAAATACAGACATCAAACTCTGTTATAGAGGCCAAGCCCTACCCAGATCCAGCTCACCCGCAGTGGGGACGCCAATCACCCTCGTAGGAGTCCACATACTATGAGAGGCACCGTGGGAAGATTACATTGGGAGCCACTATGTCCTGGGTGCTGTGGATGACCTGGATGTAGTTGAAACAGTGGGATTTCTGAATTCTAGTTTTCCACATTCAACCACCAAAAAACCGTTACAACTAAAAAATGAATTCAGTAAAGCTGCAGGATACAAAAAAAGAAAAATCAATGCACAAAAATCATTTGTGATTCTACACACTGATAATGAACGATCAGAAAAAGAATTTAAAAAAAAATCCCACTTACAATTGTATCCAAAAAGATAACCAGGAGTAAATTTAACCAAAGACGTGAAGGGCCTGCACACTGAAAACTGGAAGACACTGATAAAGGAAACTGAACAGACAAAAATAAATGGAAAGACACCCCGTGCTCATGGGTAAAAAGAATAGTGTGAAAATATGCATTCTAAGGTGGGACTTCCCTGGCCGTCCAGGGATTGGGACTCTGCGCTCCCACTGCAGGGGGCGTGGGTTCGATCCCTGGCTGGGGAACTAAGATCCCGCATCCTGCATGCCACATGGTGTGGCCCGAAATTATTTTTTTAATTAAAAAAAAATATGCCGGGCTTCCCTGGTGGCGCAGTGGTTGAGAGTCTGCCTGCTGGTGCAGGGGACATGGGTTCGAGCCCTGGTCTGGGGGGATCCCACATGCCGCGGAGCAACTAGGCCCGTGAACCACAATTACTGAGCCTGCGCGTCTGGAGCCTGTGCTCCGCAACAAGAGAGGCCACGATGGTGAAGAGGCCCGTGCACCGCGATGAAGGGTGGCTCCCGCTTGCCGCAACTGGAGAAAGCCCTCGCACAGAAACGAGGACCCAACACAGCCATAAATAAATTTAAAAAAAAATTAAAAAAAAATATGCCTCCTAGCCAAATTAATGTACACATTCAATGCAATCCCTACCGAAAGTGCAATGACATTTTCCGTAGAAACAGAACAAACAATCTTAAGATGTGTGTGGAACCACAAAGGACCCAGAAGAGCTAAAGCGACCCTGAGGAAGGAGAACGGGCTGGAGGCATCTCCCTCCCTGACTTCACACTTCATTACGAAGCTACAGTCCCAAAAAAGTGTGGAATTGGCACAAAAACAGGCACACAGACCAGAGGAACAGAGCAGAGAGCCCAGGAATCAACCTACAGGTATGTGATCAGTTAGTTCACAAGAAAGGAGCCAAGAACATACACCAGGGAAAGGACAGTCCCCTCAATAAACGGTGCTGGGAAACCGGACGCCACACGCAAAAGAACAACACTGCACTCTGTCTACACCACACACAAAAGGGGCCAAAAACCCAGTTTTCCACATCAAGCCCCTCCTCTCCTGGCTCCTCTGAAGACAGACACCCTCGGCGGTCAGCCACGTACAGGAACCTTCTGCCCACTTTTCCTCACCTTTTCCCTCAGCGGCGTCACTTCCCGGCAGGTCCTGAGGAGACCAGGCTCCTGTCAGCATGAACTGGACCCCACAGTGTCCCAAAGCTGAAGCCCCAGGGGGTCCTGAGGAGACCCGGCTTCCGTTAGTGTGGACTCGACCCCGGCTTGTCCCGAAGCCCGGCCATCAGTGTGGACTCGGCCCCGCGTGTCCCAGAAGCCAAAGCCCCAGCGGGTCCTGAGGAGACAGGGCTCCTCTCAGCGTGAACGTGAACAGCATGATCTGAACAGACATCCCACCAAAAAAGATATACAGATAGTAAAAGTCATACACAAACAAGCTCAGCATCATATACCATTAGGGAATTACAAATTAAAATCATGAGATATCACAGCACACCTATTAGCACTGCTAAGCTCCAAAAATATGACAATACCAATGGCTAGAGGGTGAGGAACAAAAGGAGCTCTCCCTCATAGCTGGGGGGAGGCAAGTGCAGCCACTTTGTAAGACAATTTGGCAGTTTTTTCCAAAGCTAAACAAGTCTCACGTTGGGATCCAACAATCATGCTTCCAGCATTTAGGCAACTGCTTTGAAAATCTATGTCCAAATGCAAATGAGGATGCAATTATGCACAACAGCACTTTCATAATGGCTAAAAACTTGAAGAAATCAGGATATCCTTCAAAAGATGAATGAATAAGCAAATTGGGGTATATCCATGTCAAGGCGAGTAGAATATGCCACCCCAAAATATGTCTCTCTGGCAAAAGGATTATTGGTCTGCTTTGAAAAAAAAAAAAAAAGGGCCTCCTTGGCGGCTCAGTGGTTAAGAGTCCGCCTGCCAATGCAGGGAACACGGGCTCGAGCCCTGGTCCGGGAAGATCCCACATGCCGTGGAGCAACTAAGCCCGTGTGCCACAACTACTGAGCCTGTGCTCTAGAGCCCGCGAGCCACAACAACTGAGCCCGTGTGCCACAACTACTGAAGCCTGCACACCTAGAGCCTGTGCTCCATGACAAGAAAGGCCACCACAATGAGAAGCCTGCGCACCGCAATGAAGAGTAGCCCCTGCTCGCCACAACCAGAGAAAAGCCTGCATGCAGCAACGAAGACCCAATGCAGCCAAAAATAAAATAATAAATTTATTCCAAAAAACAATCTCAGAAAACAGAGATTGCCATTTTATGAAGGACATTTACAATAGAGAAGTCTCCATTTATAAGGGTATGTCCCTCTTTGCACTAAAAATAGAAGGATAATTAAATCTTAAGTAACTCTTTTCACTGGAGAAGTCCTGACTTAAATGTGCAAACACTCATACCCTTCTTTACTGTGCTTTGCAGGATAACCTGCCAAAACTGGCCTTCCCCCCCTTCCCCAGCACCTTTCTTCTGTTTTTAGCTGAAGACGGTATTTAAGGGGATGGTTTTGGCCATTTCAGGGAGTGACTCAGTTTTCCTTGCTATCCCCCCTGTATTCAGAAGGTATACATGTAATTAAACTTCTGCTTTTCTCCTGGTAATCTGTCTTTTATTTCAGGGGCAGGGGGGCCTCAACCAAGAACCTAGAAAAGTAGAGGGAAAATTGTTTTTCCGCCCATACACATGCAGTGGAATACTACTCAGCAGAAAGGAATGCACCATCAGCCTATGGAAAGACATGGATAAATCCTCAGTATATACTGCTAAGTGAAAGCATCCAGGCTGAGGAGGCTGCACACAGTATGACCCCATTGGTGACATTCTGGGAAAGGCAAAGCTACACAGATGATAAGCAGATCATGCGGTGGGGGGTTTGAAGCGTTCCATGTGACACTCTAGGATGGATACCTGTCACTATGCATTTGTCTAAGCCCTCAGATGTGTGTAGCCCAAGGGGCCAATCATAATCTATTCAAATTTAGTTATTTAGAATGTAGGAGTGTGGCAGGATGGAATACATAATGTGACAGAATCTAACTGTATTAGAAATATATGGAAACAACTCACTGTAGGGGGTGGGATAAAAGCTGCTGACCTAAGTTACCTTTGGAAATGAATGGAATCTGTAGACTAAAGGCAAACTGGACCGTACATATACAGTGGGCTTCATTTTACGAAGTTCTTTCCAGGGTGTAGTAGCTAACAATTCTGAAACCTCTGCACGTGTAACCTGGAAAGGAGCAATGCATACATAAACGGCAGATGGTGGGAGCCAGGCTCCTTGCTGTGGGAGTGGGAAGTTACAGACAAGCAAGGGGAGAGCCTCTGCCCTCGTAATCCTGGATCTGGGCTTCCTGGGAGGATGTTGACTGGCCGGGGAAACACACAGATCTTCACGCTGGGAAGGCTGTGAAGACATAGGAACTCCACGCCCCATCTTTCCACCCATACCTGCTGGAAACACTCAGCCCTCCATCATCAGTCAATTGCAGCGTTTAAGACATTCTCACCCCCAGGCAGATAAAGGAGAATGAGGGTCTTGCTTACCCCTAAGCTGTCCCAGAATCCAGGCCCTGGGGGTAGAGCCAGGATGGGGGTTCCTGGGCCTCTGACCAGCAGGTGAGAGGAAGGAGGAAGACCAGTCCTGAGGACAGAGGTTCCCTCAAGTCTGTGAGCCCAGGAGCCCCGATGGGATTCATTCCCAGTGCGGACATGGGCGGGGTCTGCAGTGGTTCTGTGCTCCCCCTGGACCCCTTTGATGAAGCCATGGCAGCACTGGCCCCAGACGTCTCCTGGCAGTGTCTCAAGCTCTGACACACTGGTTTTACAAAGGAACAAGAGAATGGAGCTGAGCTCCTGACGGCCACTCCTTTCTGGCTCTGAGTTGCTTCCAACAGGACTGCAGTCACCTGCACGTAGTCTGCTGTGACCTACCTGCCCCCACTGGCCTTTCCTCTCCCTCCCTGCGATGAGTCCCGTGACATTTCCAGCCTGGACCCCTCTCCCAGGCCAGACGCCTCTGTCCAGTCACTACACCCCCATCTCACCTTGGGGGCTAACAGGGCCCTCAGGGAACTGGGATCCTGCAGCTCCGCACACCCAGGAGCAGCCCCACCTTCCCAGGTTGCTGAGCCCAGGCACGGGGTGTAACCGAGCAGGACCCTACGGGGCCTTCCCAGGACAGACCCCTCCCCCACATCCTCTGCTGGAGCTCCTCTCTGAAGCACCTGGATAACAGCATCTGATGCACGCTTCCTGAGTTGTTTTACAGATGCTGAAACCACCACCAAACGGAAGAAATTAACTACCTGATGATCTTGAACAGGTAGCCCCGGAACTTCTGGGGCCTAAGAATTTAGAGTGTTAACCGCCTGTTACCTCACCATCAACCAGAGAATTGTGCACCAGCTGATCTCATACCCTGCGAACCCCCTCCTTCAACTGGCCTTTAAAATTGCTGTGCTGAAATCCTTCAGGGAGTTCAGGGATTTAGAGCACAAGCCGCCTGTTCTCCTTGTATTGGCACTTTTACAATTAAAGCTGCACTTCCCTTCACCACACCCAGTGTCAGTAGACTGGCTTTACTGCACTCGGGCAAGCGGACCCAAGTTTTGTTCGGTAACACTGGGGTCTCCCAGGCTCCCACTCTCTTTGTGCCCCACTGACTGTCATCTGCTCCTCCAGAGTCTTGTTGCAGCAAAAATAGAAATGAAGTTTCCCTCCGCTGAGAACAAGGAAAACAAAGGGAACAGCGAACAGGCTAGAGAAGAAACATAACCTGGCCTGAAAGAGTTCATCACTCCTTGTTTTACTTTGTCACTAATTTGTAGTAACTAGATTTGTACTTTACACAGCGAACCTCACTCCCTGACACTACGTAATTGACCTCTGGCACCCATCACCCCGAACTCTGTGTGAGTTACATCCCCTGCCTCTCACTCCCTAACCTTATTATGTCCAGCACGTACATTCTATATGCCCCTCATAACAAATCACCCCCTATAGTCTGTGCATTTCAGAAACAAGGTCACCGGCCGATAAACCAGAGGCAAACAGACGCAATTACCAAACTGCCGGACCCCAATTACCGGGCAGCCTGATGCCAGCTATGACTGTTTTGAAATAATGCAAAGAAAAGGAGGAACACAAGACCTTCACTACTTTGATCCTCATCCTATACCCCGGACAGCGAGAGCCCCACGTATAAAACCTTCCCTGATTCTCAAGGAGGAGTGCCCAGTTCTTGAGGCGCTAGCCGGCTGTGTCTTCCCTTCTGCCTGGAAGAAGAATAAAGCCATCTCTCTCTTCCTCCAAAATCCGTCTCCGTATTTCTGTTCGGCCTCAGTGCACAGGGAAGCCAAGATTTCGACAACAGTCTGTGGCCAGTTCCCACACTAATTCACCTCTACGCCCACAGCCCTGGCCCAAGCCCGATCTTGTGCCTGGTTCCTCCATCAGGCCCTGACAAAACTCCCTGCCCGCACGGTGCACCTCACATCCCACCCCAACGTGGTCTTTCTGAAGCATAAACGAGACTGTGACTCTCCCCCCACTGTAATCCCCCAAATGTTTCCCCACTTTCGCTAGGGTATCTGCTGGGAGAGACATCTGCCAAGGCCCTGAGAGTCCCCGGCATCCCCACGAGGCTGCTGGCTCCTGGGTTCCCTGACAATGAGCACCTCAGCCGGCCAGGCGACATGGCAGGAAACCCGAGAACCGCTCACCTCAGGAGGGGACTGCAACGGCCATGGCCTGATCAGAGAGAGCAGAGAAGGGCTCCCCAGCTGGGACACAGACTCTGCACGAGTGGCCTCTCCGTGAGCCACTACATCACCTCGTGTGACTTGAGGGAAGGAAGGACCGAGGCACACTTGGTTCCTAAGGAGGATGGGACAGGCTCAGCCATGTCCCCCCAAATTCACATGCTGAATCCCTAACCCCCAGGACCCCAGGATGTGGCTGTATTTGGAGATGGGATTTTTAAAGAGGCAATCAAGGTAAAAATGAGGTCACTAGGGTGGATCCTAATCCAATAGGATTGATGTCCTACAAGAAGAGGTTAGGACACAGATAGGCAAAGGGGGAGACCACGTGAGGACCTGGGGAGAAGACGGCTGTCTAAGCACCAAGGAGAGAGGCCTCAGGAGAAGCCAGCCTGCACACACCTTGATCTCAGACAGCATCCAGGACTGGGAGATAGGTCTGCTATTCAAGCGGCCCAGTCTGTGGTATTTGTTACGGCGGTCCTGAGCAGACTCACACGCAGGGTAACTCAGGGCTCAGACTGGACAGAGCCCACTCTCCATCCCCCTGTACAGGAGTTACAGGATCCTCAGGAACTGAGGAGGGGGTCCCTGAGGAGAGGCACAAGATAGAAGATGCCAGGCATTAACACGACTGCATTCGTGTTAAACGTGCCTGAAGTCCATTCAAACGAGATGGTCTTGTCCTGTATGTACATCGGCACCTTCAGTCTGAACTGAGATCTTTGGCTTCACCACCTCCACTGAGAGCATTAGCTTCACCTGCTGTGGACCGTCTCCTATAGGATTTCCAGAACCACAAAGCATCGAAGCTTCACAGGACCCAGAGTCTGTGCACTACCGTCCAGGTGACCCTCACAGCAGAGCCACGCAGCTGCCCACCAGATCCCATTTCCCTTTTTCCTGTTCACAGCTACCCTGCACCTCCCAGCCTTCCCACCCCTTACAGCTGGGGCACAGTGTCTCGTGTTACCAAGGGGGAGAGGTGGAGGTGGTGAGGGCCTTGGCCAGACTGCATCCTAGGACGGAGGGCATGATGCCCACCTGGTCACCCCACCCTGCTGGTTGGAGCCCTCACCTGGAAGCAGGGAGGAGAAACAAGGTGGACAGAGCCTGGGCCCTGCCACCCACCTGCCCTGGACTCTCACACGAAAGGGACAGAGATATCTTGAGCTTCAGCCCATTTTGGGGGGGACACTTTGTTCCAGTAACAAACCTTTGCCCTAAAAGCCAAGGTGCTTTACAGACCCCTCCCCAGCTGTCACAGAAAGTCAGACTTAACTCCATCACACTTTTCTCAAACCCCAGCTCATGCTGAGACCACCACTCAGCCTTAGAGTCAGCATTGGGCCCCCAGAAACCCTAAATCAGTGGCTGGACACCACAATGTTGAGGGGTCAAGTAGGAAGCCCATCCCTAAAGGTGCAGGTTGCACACGGCCTCCTGAGCTTCTTACACCTGTACATGTTGGGGGTATTTCAATCCTGACTGAGGACATTTAATGTCACCATTCATGTTGCTAATTAAGAACCCACTAGTTAGAGGAAAACCCTATCAAGATACTTGCTACACTGATGAAAAATTCTGAAGTTGGTCGGAGGCGGGGCGTTTTCTCACATGCTGCGAGCAGCCCCCCACAAGGACCATCCTCATTGGAAAGGTGCATGGACCGTGCGGAGGCGTCTCTTTGTGAACGTTAGCTGACCTCCAAGCCAGCTGCTCCTGAACTTTACCCACCCTTCCCAGGAAAGCTGCCTGAATATGTGCAAGGACCTCACAGGCTGGAGGAAAGGGCTTGCAGCCACCCCAGCGACAGCACATGTGCTACGTGGGCTCCTGCACGTCACACAGGACAGTCCTGGCCCCGGCTGCTCTTCTGGAAGCTTTCCATTCCCCTACCCGAGTTACCCCTCCTGTCCTGGCCCCCACTGCCCTTTTCTTGCTTCCTCACCTCTGCCCGGGGAGAACTTCCAGCAGAGCCTCACTCAGACCGGGCCACCCTCACGGCCGTGACCCCTCCCTCCCTCCCACCAGCCCGGCCCCGAGACTGCTGACGGGGCAGAGAATACGGCGTCAGGCACAGCTGCAGGGGCTCTTGCTGCTGGGAGGGGTGTTTATATTGACCTCAGCCCAGGCACACCTGGGGAGGGCCGGCCGGCCGGGTCAGGCTGCCCAGGTCAGCCAATCCTCGCCCCTCAGGGGCTCATAACTGCAGAAAACGGGCCTTGCTGTGCCGGCCAGGCCCAAGGAACAGGTGTGGGGTCCTGAGGGTCAGGATTGACATGGGGCTACAACTCTGGCTGATTTTCTAATCATTTTAACTGGCTCATGAGTAGGAAACAACTTCAAGAAGACCCTCTCTACACGAGAGGAACCCAGGAGTCAGGAAGAGGAGGGGTGGTGAGTGGAGACAGAGGCCTGGTGCCCCGGCTGCAGTGGAAGCCCCCGGAAGACCAGGTGGACGGAGGCCGCACAGAGTGAAGCCCAGGGTCACAGACCTGTCGGAGCTGCTGTTTGTTAGTTCAGGTCCTGCTTTGAGGTGCTCAGGGTCAGCTCTGACCAACAGGTGGGCTGGGGTGCTCTGCAACGAGGGCCACGTGCACGGTTCCTGTGTGCCCAGCCCTGCCGGGTGCCTGCCCAGGTGAGCTCCATACCCTGGGAGGGGCCTGACCACGAGAGCCCCGGGGGCTGCCGGGTGCCTGCCCAGGTGAGCTCCATATCCTGGGAGGGGCCTGACCACGAGAGCCCCCGGGGCTGCTGGGTGCCTGCCCAGGTGAGCTCCATACCCTGGGAGGGGCCTGACCACGAGAGCCCCGGGGGCTGCTGGGTGCCTGCCCAGGTGAGCTCCATATCCTGGGAGGGGCCTGACCACGAGAGCCCCCGGGGCTGCTGGGTGCCTGCCCAGGTGAGCTCCATACCCTGGGAGGGGCCTGACCACGAGAGCCCCAGGGGCTGCCGGGTGCCTGCCCAGCTGAGCTCCATATCCTGGGAGGGGCCTGCCCACGAGAGCCCCGGGGGCTGCTGTGTGCCTGCCCAGCTGAGCTCCGTATCCTGGGAGGGGCCTGCCCACGAGAGCCCCGGGGGCTGGGAGGAGCATGTGAATGAGTGTCCTCTCTATGCAGCCAGCACAGAGTTGCTTAGTGACTTCCCTGTGGGCGGTGCTGGGGTGAGATGAGAACCAGGAGCTACTGCGGGCCCCCTGAACCCCCATCTAGGTCCAGCCACAGTGATGAGGTCAGTAGGCGGTTGCTGGCTGCTGTGCTGCGTGACGGAGGCCCCACCAGTACCTCTTGTTTCTTCTACCTGACACCACGGAGGCCTCCCCAGGACAGAGCGGACAGCCTGCACAGGATGAGTGGGAGCTCCTGGTGACCCTGCAGGGGACGTGAGAGGGACGGACCAGGCAGGAGGGGAGTGGGCACCCAGGCAGAGCCGTGGGGCTTGGGGCCCAAGGGGGCATTTCTGGGTCTCAGCTGGGAGTGGACGGGCAGGTGGTGAGTATCACCCAGGAAAGCTGCTCTGGTGACGTGAGGCTGAACATGCTTCAGGGTGATATAAACTTCCCGGGTGACCCCAAAAACAGGATTGTGAGATGAATCCCAGAAAAGGAAGGTTTTGTAACAGGAATCTTGCTGAAGGGAAAGCTTGCAAAGTGAATCCGCCTAAGAGGAGGCCCTGTGAGCCAGTCCCCGCAGAGGGGGGACGTGGAACCTGCTGGGAGCACTCATTCACCCTGGGCGGGCGATGGGCACAGACCCCACTTCCTGCTCCCACATCTGTGCTTCTGCATAGGTTACCTGGCTTCTTGGAGTCTCAACTTCCCAGTCTGTTCATCGGGTGACAGTAGCATGGATTGACTAGTAATTTGCTCAGAACAGGGTAGAAAGGGGTCCCATGGAAATTCCACAGAACACCATCAGTATGGGAATCGCAGGCCCTGTTTCCCGCAGGACTGTCTTCAGGATCAGGAGAGCAAATCTGAGCAGACTTGCAGCAGAGCCCAGGGATGGGCTCAGTTTGGTGGGTCCTCCTGTTTCCTGAACCTCAGAGAAGGGAGACTCCAGTGGGTAGTGGCATGTTTACCCCACACCTGGGAGCATCTGGACCTCAAGTCCCAGCAGCCGCTGAGCCCTATCAGCACAGTATCTGGGTCCCCAGGAGGCAGGCGGGAAGCCTGGAGGGCTCAGGCAGGAAGCACTGGTGTGGTCATCACCCGTGCAGAAGCTTCCGAGCCAGTGTCCAGTGGGAGTTCTTGCCCTGCCCATGAGTTTCAAATCCACAGCACAGATCAGCTGCTAGCGGCTCAGTTTGTTCTCTAGACACAAAGCAAATTCCTCAGACCCAGTATGTCCATGGCCCGTGAAAAGACACGTCTGGTCTGGCACCAGGAGCTGCCTCTGGGTCCCTCCTGATTGGACGCCCAGCAGCCAGTGTCACCACGTCATGACCGTCAGGTGGTGTGCGGCATGGGGGGACGAGGGCACACGGTCCAGGCCCACAGGGGACCATGCTGTCCACGGAACCAGTGTTGTGGCTATAGATGTGCCCTCCACCACCCCGCGGGCAGGGACCACCGTCCCCTTACACATTGTTACAAAATCAAGTCATATGAACCCTACTCGAGCCCTAGCCTGGCTGAGGATCACTGCCTCGACAGAGAACGTTTCCTTTTTCCATTCTGGTTCAAACAGGCGAATAACGAAACCAAAGCTGAGACAGACAGAGCACAGGCTTTATTCAGTGGCCAAAGAAAGGAGAAGAGGGAACTAAGTTCAAAAGTAAACTTCTCGCCCACCTGGAGAGAGTGATTTAATTTTAAAGAGTAAAGACACAATCAGCTCAGTAATTGGCCACGGGGGCTGGAGGGGCCAAGGCTAACCTGAGCTGGAGGAACATGGGTGCCTGCCTGGATGCTCAGAGGCCAAGGGCTGTTCTGAGACCTGCTTGGACACCCGTGCAGATGGAACAAAGGATCGGTCCAGTCCCAAGAGGGCCCCACCAGCCCTCACGAACGCAACACCAGACTTCCCTGGTGGCGCAGTGGTTAACAATCCACCTGCCAATGTAGGGGACACGGGTTTGAGCCCTGGTCCGGGAAGATCCCACATGCTGTGGAGCAACTAAGCCCGTGCACCACAACTACTGAGCCTGCGCTCTAGAACCCGCGAGCCACAACTGCTGAAGCCCACGCGCTTAGAGCCTGTGCTCTGCAACAAGAGAAGCCACCGCAATGAGAAGCCCCCACTCGCCACAACTAGAGAAAGCCTCCGTGCAGCAATGCAGACCCAACACAGCCCCAAATTAATTAATTAATTAATTAAGAAAAAAAAAGGCAGCACCTGGGGGCTGGCAGACTGATGCACCAAGTCTTACATCACGTCTACTTAGTATCCTGCATGTCAGGGCCATGCTGGACCTGGGGCTGCCCACACAGAGTGGGGCCTGCATCACCCTTCCCAGGAGGGAGGGTGGAGGGAAACCCTGCATGACCTCTGAGGCCCTAAGAACCCTTGACTAAGGCTGAGCTCAATTTGAAACAGTGGGTGACCAGAGCAGACATTTCATTCATCTATCAATGAGAATCCAGCACTGGAGGAGCAGAAAACAATGGCCTCGCTCAACCTTGACGCTAATCCTGACATGGACCCTAACCCTAAACTCTGATCCTGACCCTAAGCCCTGACCTAACCTTAGCCTAACCCGTACCCTAAACCTGTACCTTACCCTAACCCAGGCTCTACCCGCATCCTACCTCTACCCCAATTCTCACCCATACCCTAACACCCACTCTAACACAGAACCCTAACACCCTGAGACCAAAACCATAAACCTTAACCAATAAGCCAAACCATAACCATAAGCAAACCATAAAATATATTCATTAACCATACCCATAAATAACTCATTAACCCTAAAACTTAAACCATAACAGCAACCATAAACCATACACAGCCCCAACCCTCACACCAGCCCCAGCCCTAATGCTAACCCTCCAAACCACTTACACCAAGCCAAGTCGAATCAGATTATACAAATACATCCTGAAAAAGAAAACTGGGGAATTCTCTGGTGGCCCAGTGGTTAGGACTCTGTGTTTTCACTGCCAAGGGCTCGGGTTCGATCCCTGACTGGGGAACTAAGATCCCACAAGCCATGGGACGTGGCCAAAATAAATAAATAATTAGAATGAAATAAAACCACTATTTTAAAAAAGATTTTAAAAATAAAGGAAAAAAACAAGAAAACTACCCCAGTACAACTTACAAATATGAATGTAAAAATCTATCACACAATAATAGCAACATGAAACCAACAGAACTTTAAACGGATAATGCCATAAGCAAGTATCTCTACACCAGGAATTTCAGGTTGCTCAATATATTAAAAGTAAGCAATGTATTCAACCACAATAATGGTGTGAAGTAAAAACACATAACCGTATCAATTAATGCAAAAAATCTACAATGAAAATCCAGTGTTATTTCATGAAAAACACTCAAGAAAGCAGGAATAAAAGGAAATTTGTTCAATATGGAAAAGAGTAGTACAAAAAGCCACAGCAAACATCATGCTCAATGTTAAAGACTGAAAGATTTACTCCTGAAATCAGGAACAAGGCCAGGAAGCTGGCCTTCATCACCGTTACTCAATAGTGTACTGGAAGTTCTACCCAGAATCTTGAGGAAAGAAATAAAAGGCATCCATGGGTGAATGGAAAAATTAAAACCGTGTCTCTTCACAGAACATAGGTCACATCATCTTATATATAAAGCTACCTATAATCAGCAAAGAAATTATTTGAGCTAATCAACTAATTAATAAGCAAAGTTATAGAACAAAATATCAATTCATGAAAATCTATCTTATATGCATACGCTGGCAAAAAATAATCTGAAAAAGAATTTATGAGAACAATTCCATTTGTAATAATGTCAACATCAATATTTAGGAGTATATTTAATCAAGGTACAAGACTTGTTTTTATGTATGTAAAGTTGTATGTTTGAAATTACTGGAAAGTCAATTACTTTTCAAAACATCATGTATGTCAATAGCATGCCAGAAAAGCAGAGAAAACATCAAACTTCCATATAGAAGCCAAGCCTTACCCAGATCCAGTTCACCCAAAGTCCACATGTCATTTAGAGGCACCGTGGGAAGGTTATATTAGGAGCCGCTGTCCTCCGTGTTGTGGACGACCTGGATATGGCAGAAACAGTGGGATTTTTGAATTCCAATTTTCCACTTCATTCCACAAAAACACTATTAGAACTAATAAATAAATTCAGTAAAGTTGCAAAATCAATACACAGAAATCAGCCGCATTTCTAAACACTAATAATGAACCATCAGAAAGAGAAAGAAAGCAACCCTATTTACAACCGCATCAAAAAGAACAAAATACCTGGGAATAAAGTCAACCAAGGAGGTGAAAGACCTGCACACTGAAAACTTTAAGACATTGATGAAGACATTGAAAAACACACCAATAAATGGAAAGATATCCTGTTCTCATGGAATGGAACAATTAATGTTGTTAAAATATCCATGCTACCCAAAGCAGTGGACACAGTGAATGCAATCCCTCCCAAAATTCCATGGTATTTTCCCCCCAAATAGAGCAAATCCTCCTAATATCTGTGGGGAACCACAAAGGACCCCAAATAGCCAAAGAAACCCTGAAAAAAGAGAACGGGCTGGAGGCATCTCCCTCCCTGACGTCACACTCTGCTGAGAAGCTACAGTCACCAAAACAGTGTGGAACTGGCTCAAAACGGGCACAGGGACCAGAGGAACAGGACAGAGAGACCAGAATTCAACCCACACGGACGGGGTCGGTGAATTTATGACACAGGGACCAAGGACACACCAAGGAGCACGACACTCCCCACGATAAATGGTGCTGGGAAAACTGGACGCCCCATAACTCATGCTGGCTACCCTGCACACAAACCTGACCAAAAACCCAGCTTTCCACGCCAAGCCCTCCCTCGCTCACACGAAGACGGACCCCCTCAACGGTCAGTCGCCCACAGGAAGCTTCTCCCCACTTTTCCTCACCGTCTCTTCACCTTTTCCTCAGGCATCACCTGGGTCCTCAGGAAACCTAGTTCCCTAGTCAGCGTGGACGCAGCCCCACTTTGTCTTGAAGCCGAAACCCCAGCGAGTCCTAAGGAGACGGAGACCTAGCTCCTCTCAGCAGAGACGCTGAGCCGGGCGTCCTACCCCAAGGCCCCCGCCCCCGCGCCTGAGGTGGCTCAACTCCTCTCAGCTGCCCTCACAATCGAGTTCACAGGGAAGGAGCATGCGCTGTGGGTCAGAGAGGCGAACTCGGCGCCACCCTGTGGTCAGTGCAGGAAGTGCAGGCCGCGCCTCCCTCACAGGTCACTGGAGGCAGTGTGCCCTACTGACAGGACTGCTGAATCCATTAAACTGGACATGCAAACTAAAATGGAGTCTCTATCCCAAAAGTTTTCTAAAAGTAGTTAAGGAACAATTAATTGGAAACCATTTGGAATGAAGTGAATGTAGATGCAAACTTTACAACTTATACCAAATTCACTCAAAGTTATTCAGAGGCAAATTTTATTTTAGCTTATAATTTATGTTTGGCTGCGTTGGGTCTTCGTTGCTGCATGTGGGCTTTCTCTAGTTGCGTCGAGCGGGGCTACTCTTCATTGCGGTGCACGGGCTTCTCATTGCGGTGGCTTCTCTTGTGGGCGAGCATGAGCTCTAGGCGCGCAGGCTTCAGTAGTTGTGCCGCGCAGGCTTGGTTGCTCTGTGGCATGTGGGATCTTCCCGGACCAGGGCTCGAGCCCGTGTCCCCTGCATTGGCAGGCGGACTCGTAACCACTGCATCACCAGGGAAGTTCCCACAGACAAATTTTAAATACAAAACTATTCAAGGGGCTTCCCTGGTGGCGCAGTGGTTGAGAATCTGCATGCTAATGCAGGGGACACAGGTTCGAGCCCTGGTCTGGGAAGATCCCACATGCCGCGGAGCAACTAGGCCCGTGAGCCACAACTATTGAGCCTGCACGTCTGGAGCCTGTGCTCCGCAACAAGTGAGGCCGCGATAGTGAGAGGCCCACGCACCACGATGAAGAGTGGCCCCCGCTTGCCACAACTAGAGAAAGCCTTCACACAGAAACGAAGACCCAACACAGCCAAAAATAAATTAATTAATTAATCAATTAAAAAGAAAAAGCTGTCTCTCAAATTTAACTTCCAGAATATATTCAGGAAAAACGCATACGCCCTTTTTGGCCAACCAAAGAAGCGGGCAATGCAAATCAACACTACAAAGAGGTATCACTTCGAATCAGAAAAAAGGACCATCCTCACAAAGGGTAAAAACCAGATATGCAGGACAAGGAGAGGAGAAAAGGGAACCTTGTTACGCTGAAGGGGGGAATGTAAATTGCCAACGGCCACTCTGGAGAAGTGTGCTGTGTTTCCTAAAACATCTAAAAAACAGAGCTACAAAGCATAGGGCGCTTCCACTCATGGGCCTATATGTTGGAAAAACCAAAAATCCACAGGACGCAGGCACCCCGTTTACTGCTGCTATGTTTCCAACAGCCTCGACTTGGGTACAACTTAATAGTCCTTGGAAGGAAAAAATGGTGAAAGAAAATTTGGTACTTAAGCACAACGGAATATTACTCAGCCCAGAAATCAAAGAAATGAGGCCAGTTGCAGCAACTCAGGGGGACTTATGTATGGTCATTGAGAGTGAAATAAGTTAGACAGCAAGAGAAACTTATCATAAGATATCACTTATAAAGGGAATCTAAAAATCGCCAACCATGAACTGAATTACAAACCGAACACCATCACACAGTTACAAAACACACTGATGGCTCCTTAAGGGGAAAAGTGTGGTGCGGTGATGCATAAACCAGGAGGTTGAAATTGGCACAGATACCGTTCCATACGCCAATAATGTAATCGCCAAGACATACTCATTGTTCAAGGAACTGGACTCAGCACACTCTATTCACAGAAAAAACATCTATCTGACTACTAGAAACTAGAAAAGAATTTATTGATGTCTCTCTGTAAGTGACTCAGGTGGATGTACAGCACCAAGAAACACAACATTGCAAATCAGCTACACCCCATTATACAAATTAATTATAAAAAAAGAAAGACAGTGAGAGAGAGAGGAATTCTTACAAAATTCAATCAGGGGCTGTGATGCAACTGGACTGACCACATCTACACTCACAGCTGAATGGGACGTAAGGCTGGACACCCTAACCGTAAACCCTAACCCTAACCCTAACCCAACCCTAATCCTACCTTAACCCTAAACCTAACCCAACACTAACCCTAACCCTAACCCTAACCCCTAACCCTAACCCAACCATAAGCCTAACCCTAACCCCTAGCCCTAGCCCTAGCCCTAACCCTGACCCTAACCCCTAACCCTTAACCCCTAACCCCTAACCCTAACCAAGTTCACAAGTAAACTTCTCGCCCACCTGGAGAGAGTGATTTAATTTTAAAGAGTAAAGACACAATCAGCTCAGTAATTGGCCACGGGGGCTGGAGGGGCCAAGGCTAACCTGAGCTGGAGGAACGTGGGTGCCTGCCTGGATGCTCAGAGGCCAAGGGCTGTTCTGAGAGCTGCTTGGACACCCGTGCAGATGGAACAAAGGATCCGTCCAGTCCCAAGAGGGCCCCACCAGCCCTCACGAACGCAACACCAGACTTCCCTAGTGGCGCATTGGTTAAGAATCCACCTGCCAATGTAGGGGACACGGGTTTGAGCCCTGGTCCGGGAAGATCCCACATGCTGTGGAGCAACTAAGCCCGTGCACCACAACTACTGAGCCTGCGCTCTACAACCCGCGAGCCACAACTGCTGAAGCCCACGCGCTTAGAGCCTGTGCTCTGCAACAAGAGAAGCCACCGCAATGAGAAGCCCCCACTCGCCGCAACTAGAGAAAGCCTCCGTGCAGCAATGCAGACCCAACACAGCCCCAAATTAATTAATTAATTAATTAAGAAAAAAAAAAAAGGCAGCACCTGGGGGCTGGCAGACTGATGCACCAAGTCTTACATCACGTCTACTTAGTATCCTGCATGTCAGGGCCATGCTGGACCTGGGGTTGCCCACACAGAGTGGGGCCTGCATCACCCTTCCCAGGAGGGAGGGTGGAGGGAAACCCTGCATGACCTCTGAGGCCCTAAGAACCCTTGACTAAGGCTGAGCTCAATTTGAAACAGTGGGTGACCAGAGCAGACATTTCATTCATCTATCAATGAGAATCCAGCACTGGAGGAGCAGAAAACAATGGCCTCGCTCAACCTTGACGCTAATCCTGACATGGACCCTAACCCTAAACTCTGATCCTGACCCTAAGCCCTGACCTAACCTTAGCCTAACCCGTACCCTAAACCTGTACCTTACCCTAACCCATGCTCTACCCGCATCCTACCTCTACCCCAATTCTCACCCATACCCTAACACCCACTCTAACACAGAACCCTAACACCCTGAGACCAAAACCATAAACCTTAACCAATAAGCCAAACCATAACCATAACCAAACCATAAAATATATTCATTAACCATACCCATAAATAACTCATTAACCATAAAACTTAAACCAGAACAGCAACCATAAACCATACACAGCCCCAACCCTCACACCAGCCCCAGCCCTAATGCTAACCCTCCAAACCACTTACACCAAGCCAAGTCTAATCAGATTATACAAATACATCCTGAAAAAGAAAACTGGGGAATTCTCTGGTGGCCCAGTGGTTAGGACTCTGTACTTTCACTGCCAAGGGCTCGGGTTCGATCCCTGACTGGGGAACTAAGATCCCACAAGCCATGGGACGTGGCCAAAATAAATAAATAATTAGAATGAAATAAAACCACTATTTTAAAAAAGATTTTAAAAATAAAGGAAAAAGCAAGAAAACTACCCCAGTACAACTTACAAATATGAATGTAAAAATCTATCACACAATAATAGCAACATGAAACCAACAGAACTTTAAACGGATAATGCCATAAGCAAGTATCTCTACACCAGGAATTTCAGGTTGCTCAATATATTAAAAGTAAGCAATGTATTCAACCACAATAATGGTGTGAAGTAAAAACACATAACCGTATCAATTAATGTAAAAAATCTACAATGAAAATCCAGTGTTATTTCATGAAAAACACTCAAGAAAGCAGGAATAAAAGGAAATTTGTTCAATATGGAAAAGAGTAGTACAAAAAGCCACAGCAAACATCATGCTCAATGTTAAAGACCGAAAGATTTACTTCTGAAATCAGGAACAAGGCCAGGAAGCTGGCCTTCATCACCGTTACTCAATAGTGTACTGGAAGTTCTACCCAGAATCTTGAGGAAAGAAATAAAAGGCATCCATGGGTGAATGGAAAAATTAAAACCGTGTCTCTTCACAGAACATAGGTCACATCATCTTATATATAAAGCTACCTATAATCAGCAAAGAAATTATTTGAGCTAATCAACTAATTAATAAGCAAAGTTATAGAACAAAATATCAATTCATGAAAATCTATCTTATATGCATACGCTGGCAAAAAATAATCTGAAAAAGAATTTATGAGAACAATTCCATTTGTAATAATGTCAACATCAATATTTAGGAGTATATTTAATCAAGGTACAAGACTTGTTTTTATGTATGTAAAGTTGTATGTTTGAAATTACTGGAAAGTCAATTACTTTTCAAAACATCATGTATGTCAATAGCATGCCAGAAAAGCAGAGAAAACATCAAACTTCCATATAGAAGCCAAGCCTTACCCAGATCCAGTTCACCCAAAGTCCACATGTCATTTAGAGGCACCGTGGGAAGGTTATATTAGGAGCCGCTGTCCTCCGTGTTGTGGACGACCTGGATATGGCAGAAACAGTGGGATTTTTGAATTCCAATTTTCCACTTCATTCCACAAAAACACTATTAGAACTAATAAATAAATTCAGTAAAGTTGCAAAATCAATACACAGAAATCAGCCGCATTTCTAAACACTAATAATGAACCATCAGAAAGAGAAAGAAAGCAACCCTATTTACAACCGCATCAAAAAGAACAAAATACCTGGGAATAAAGTCAACCAAGGAGGTGAAAGACCTGCACACTGAAAACTTTAAGACATTGATGAAGACATTGAAAAACACACCAATAAATGGAAAGATATCCTGTTCTCATGGAATGGAACAATTAATGTTAAAATATCCATGCTACCCAAAGCAGTGGACACAGTGAATGCAATCCCTCCCAAAATTCCATGGTATTTTCCCCCCAAATAGAGCAAATCCTCCTAATATCTGTGGGGAACCACAAAGGACCCCAAATAGCCAAAGAAACCCTGAAAAAAGAGAACGGGCTGGAGGCATCTCCCTCCCTGACGTCACACTCTGCTGAGAAGCTACAGTCACCAAAACAGTGTGGAACTGGCTCAAAACGGGCACAGGGACCAGAGGAACAGGACAGAGAGACCAGAATTCAACCCACACGGACGGGGTCGGTGAATTTATGACACAGGGACCAAGGACACACCAAGGAGCACGACACTCCCCACGATAAATGGTGCTGGGAAAACTGGACGCCCCATAACTCATGCTGGCTACCCTGCACACAAACCTGACCAAAAACCCAGCTTTCCACGCCAAGCCCTCCCTCGCTCACACGAAGACGGACCCCCTCAACGGTCAGTCGCCCACAGGAAGCTTCTCCCCACTTTTCCTCACCGTCTCTTCACCTTTTCCTCAGGCATCACCTGGGTCCTCAGGAAACCTAGTTCCCTAGTCAGCGTGGACGCAGCCCCACTTTGTCTTGAAGCCGAAACCCCAGCGAGTCCTAAGGAGACGGAGACCTAGCTCCTCTCAGCAGAGACGCTGAGCCGGGCGTCCTACCCCAAGGCCCCCGCCCCCGCGCCTGAGGTGGCTCAACTCCTCTCAGCTGCCCTCACAATCGAGTTCACAGGGAAGGAGCATGCGCTGTGGGTCAGAGAGGCGAACTCGGCGCCACCCTGTGGTCAGTGCAGGAAGTGCAGGCCGCGCCTCCCTCACAGGTCACTGGAGGCAGTGTGCCCTACTGACAGGACTGCTGAATCCATTAAACTGGACATGCAAACTAAAATGGAGTCTCTATCCCAAAAGTTTTCTAAAAGTAGTTAAGGAACAATTAATTGGAAACCATTTGGAATGAAGTGAATGTAGATGCAAACTTTACAACTTATACCAAATTCACTCAAAGTTATTCAGAGGCAAATTTTATTTTAGCTTATAATTTATGTTTGGCTGCGTTGGGTCTTCGTTGCTGCATGTGGGCTTTCTCTAGTTGCGTCGAGCGGGGCTACTCTTCATTGCGGTGCACGGGCTTCTCATTGCGGTGGCTTCTCTTGTGGGCGAGCATGAGCTCTAGGCGCGCAGGCTTCAGTAGTTGTGCCGCGCAGGCTTGGTTGCTCTGTGGCATGTGGGATCTTCCCGGACCAGGGCTCGAGCCCGTGTCCCCTGCATTGGCAGGCGGACTCGTAACCACTGCATCACCAGGGAAGTTCCCACAGACAAATTTTAAATACAAAACTATTCAAGGGGCTTCCCTGGTGGCGCAGTGGTTGAGAATCTGCATGCTAATGCAGGGGACACGGGTTCGAGCCCTGGTCTGGGAAGATCCCACATGCCGCGGAGCAACTAGGCCCGTGAGCCACAACTATTGAGCCTGCACGTCTGGAGCCTGCGCTCCGCAACAAGAGAGGCCGCGATAGTGAGAGGCCCGCGCACCACGATGAAGAGTGGCCCCCGCTTGCCACAACTAGAGAAAGCCTTCACACAGAAACGAAGACCCAACACAGCCAAAAATAAATTAATTAATTAATCAATTAAAAAGAAAAAGCTGTCTCTCAAATTTAACTTCCAGAATATATTCAGGAAAAACGCATACGCCCTTTTTGGCCAACCAAAGAAGCGGGCAATGCAAATCAACACTACAAAGAGGTATCACTTCGAATCAGAAAAAAGGACCATCCTCACAAAGGGTAAAAACCAGATATGCAGGACAAGGAGAGGAGAAAAGGGAACCTTGTTACGCTGAAGGGGGGAATGTAAATTGCCAACGGCCCCTCTGGAGAAGTGTGCTGTGTTTCCTAAAACATCTAAAAAACAGAGCTACAAAGCATAGGGCGCTTCCACTCATGGGCCTATATGTTGGAAAAACCAAAAATCCACAGGACGCAGGCACCCCGTTTACTGCTGCTATGTTTCCAACAGCCTCGACTTGGGTACAACTTAATAGTCCTTGGAAGGAAAAAATGGTGAAAGAAAATTTGGTACTTAAGCACAACGGAATATTACTCAGCCCAGAAATCAAAGAAATGAGGCCAGTTGCAGCAACTCAGGGGGACTTATGTATGGTCATTGAGAGTGAAATAAGTTAGACAGCAAGAGAAACTTATCATAAGATATCACTTATAAAGGGAATCTAAAAATCGCCAACCATGAACTGAATTACAAACCGAACACCATCACACAGTTACAAAACACACTGATGGCTCCTTAAGGGGAAAAGTGTGGTGCGGTGATGCATAAACCAGGAGGTTGAAATTGGCACAGATACCGTTCCATACGCCAATAATGTAATCGCCAAGACATACTCATTGTTCAAGGAACTGGACTCAGCACACTCTATTCACAGAAAAAACATCTATCTGACTACTAGAAACTAGAAAAGAATTTATTGATGTCTCTCTGTAAGTGACTCAGGTGGATGTACAGCACCAAGAAACACAACATTGCAAATCAGCTACACCCCATTATACAAATTAATTATAAAAAAAGAAAGACAGTGAGAGAGAGAGGAATTCTTACAAAATTCAATCAGGGGCTGTGATGCAACTGGACTGACCACATCTACACTCACAGCTGAATGGGACGTAAGGCTGGACACCCTAACCGTAAACCCTAACCCTAACCCTAACCCAACCCTAATCCTACCTTAACCCTAAACCTAACCCAACACTAACCCTAACCCTAACCCTAACCCCTAACCCTAACCCAACCCTAAGCCTAACCCTAACCCCTAGCCCTAGCCCTAGCCCTAACCCTGACCCTAACCCCTAACCCTTAACCCCTAACCCCTAACCCTAACCAAGTTCACAAGTAAACTTCTCGCCCACCTGGAGAGAGTGATTTAATTTTAAAGAGTAAAGACACAATCAGCTCAGTAATTGGCCACGGGGGCTGGAGGGGCCAAGGCTAACCTGAGCTGGAGGAACGTGGGTGCCTGCCTGGATGCTCAGAGGCCAAGGGCTGTTCTGAGAGCTGCTTGGACACCCGTGCAGATGGAACAAAGGATCCGTCCAGTCCCAAGAGGGCCCCACCAGCCCTCACGAACGCAACACCAGACTTCCCTAGTGGCGCATTGGTTAAGAATCCACCTGCCAATGTAGGGGACACGGGTTTGAGCCCTGGTCCGGGAAGATCCCACATGCTGTGGAGCAACTAAGCCCGTGCACCACAACTACTGAGCCTGCGCTCTACAACCCGCGAGCCACAACTGCTGAAGCCCACGCGCTTAGAGCCTGTGCTCTGCAACAAGAGAAGCCACCGCAATGAGAAGCCCCCACTCGCCGCAACTAGAGAAAGCCTCCGTGCAGCAATGCAGACCCAACACAGCCCCAAATTAATTAATTAATTAATTAAGAAAAAAAAAAAAGGCAGCACCTGGGGGCTGGCAGACTGATGCACCAAGTCTTACATCACGTCTACTTAGTATCCTGCATGTCAGGGCCATGCTGGACCTGGGGCTGCCCACACAGAGTGGGGCCTGCATCACCCTTCCCAGGAGGGAGGGTGGAGGGAAACCCTGCATGACCTCTGAGGCCCTAAGAACCCTTGACTAAGGCTGAGCTCAATTTGAAACAGTGGGTGACCAGAGCAGACATTTCATTCATCTATCAATGAGAATCCAGCACTGGAGGAGCAGAAAACAATGGCCTCGCTCAACCTTGACGCTAATCCTGACATGGACCCTAACCCTAAACTCTGATCCTGACCCTAAGCCCTGACCTAACCTTAGCCTAACCCGTACCCTAAACCTGTACCTTACCCTAACCCATGCTCTACCCGCATCCTACCTCTACCCCAATTCTCACCCATACCCTAACACCCACTCTAACACAGAACCCTAACACCCTGAGACCAAAACCATAAACCTTAACCAATAAGCCAAACCATAACCATAACCAAACCATAAAATATATTCATTAACCATACCCATAAATAACTCATTAACCATAAAACTTAAACCAGAACAGCAACCATAAACCATACACAGCCCCAACCCTCACACCAGCCCCAGCCCTAATGCTAACCCTCCAAACCACTTACACCAAGCCAAGTCTAATCAGATTATACAAATACATCCTGAAAAAGAAAACTGGGGAATTCTCTGGTGGCCCAGTGGTTAGGACTCTGTACTTTCACTGCCAAGGGCTCGGGTTCGATCCCTGACTGGGGAACTAAGATCCCACAAGCCATGGGACGTGGCCAAAATAAATAAATAATTAGAATGAAATAAAACCACTATTTTAAAAAAGATTTTAAAAATAAAGGAAAAAGCAAGAAAACTACCCCAGTACAACTTACAAATATGAATGTAAAAATCTATCACACAATAATAGCAACATGAAACCAACAGAACTTTAAACGGATAATGCCATAAGCAAGTATCTCTACACCAGGAATTTCAGGTTGCTCAATATATTAAAAGTAAGCAATGTATTCAACCACAATAATGGTGTGAAGTAAAAACACATAACCGTATCAATTAATGTAAAAAATCTACAATGAAAATCCAGTGTTATTTCATGAAAAACACTCAAGAAAGCAGGAATAAAAGGAAATTTGTTCAATATGGAAAAGAGTAGTACAAAAAGCCACAGCAAACATCATGCTCAATGTTAAAGACCGAAAGATTTACTTCTGAAATCAGGAACAAGGCCAGGAAGCTGGCCTTCATCACCGTTACTCAATAGTGTACTGGAAGTTCTACCCAGAATCTTGAGGAAAGAAATAAAAGGCATCCATGGGTGAATGGAAAAATTAAAACCGTGTCTCTTCACAGAACATAGGTCACATCATCTTATATATAAAGCTACCTATAATCAGCAAAGAAATTATTTGAGCTAATCAACTAATTAATAAGCAAAGTTATAGAACAAAATATCAATTCATGAAAATCTATCTTATATGCATACGCTGGCAAAAAATAATCTGAAAAAGAATTTATGAGAACAATTCCATTTGTAATAATGTCAACATCAATATTTAGGAGTATATTTAATCAAGGTACAAGACTTGTTTTTATGTATGTAAAGTTGTATGTTTGAAATTACTGGAAAGTCAATTACTTTTCAAAACATCATGTATGTCAATAGCATGCCAGAAAAGCAGAGAAAACATCAAACTTCCATATAGAAGCCAAGCCTTACCCAGATCCAGTTCACCCAAAGTCCACATGTCATTTAGAGGCACCGTGGGAAGGTTATATTAGGAGCCGCTGTCCTCCGTGTTGTGGACGACCTGGATATGGCAGAAACAGTGGGATTTTTGAATTCCAATTTTCCACTTCATTCCACAAAAACACTATTAGAAATAATAAATAAATTCAGTAAAGTTGCAAAATCAATACACAGAAATCAGCCGCATTTCTAAACACTAATAATGAACCATCAGAAAGAGAAAGAAAGCAACCCTATTTACAACTGCATCAAAAAGAACAAAATACCTGGGAATAAAGTCAACCAAGGAGGTGAAAGACCTGCACACTGAAAACTTTAAGACATTGATGAAGACATTGAAAAACACACCAATAAATGGAAAGATATCCTGTTCTCATGGAATGGAACAATTAATGTTGTTAAAATATCCATGCTACCCAAAGCAGTGGACACAGTGAATGCAATCCCTCCCAAAATTCCATGGTATTTTCCCCCCAAATAGAGCAAATCCTCCTAATATCTGTGGGGAACCACAAAGGACCCCAAATAGCCAAAAAAACCCTGAAAAAAGAGAACGGGCTGGAGGCATCTCCCTCCCTGACGTCACACTCTGCTGAGAAGCTACAGTCACCAAAACAGTGTGGAACTGGCTCAAAACGGGCACAGGGACCAGAGGAACAGGACAGAGAGACCAGAATTCAACCCACACGGACGGGGTCGGTGAATTTATGACACAGGGACCAAGGACACACCAAGGAGCACGACACTCCCCACGATAAATGGTGCTGGGAAAACTGGACGCCCCATAACTCATGCTGGCTACCCTGCACACAAACCTGACCAAAAACCCAGCTTTCCACGCCAAGCCCTCCCTCGCTCACACGAAGACGGACCCCCTCAATGGTCAGTCGCCCACAGGAAGCTTCTCCCCACTTTTCCTCACCGTCTCTTCACCTTTTCCTCAGGCATCACCTGGGTCCTCAGGAAACCTAGTTCCCTAGTCAGCGTGGACGCAGCCCCACTTTGTCCTGAAGCCGAAACCCCAGCGAGTCCTAAGGAGACGGAGACCTAGCTCCTCTCAGCAGAGACGCTGAGCCGGGCGTCCTACCCCAAGGCCCCCGCCCCCGCGCCTGAGGTGGCTCAACTCCTCTCAGCTGCCCTCACAATCGAGTTCGCAGGGAAGGAGCATGCGCTGTGGGTCAGAGAGGCGAACTCGGCGCCACCCTGTGGTCAGTGCAAGAAGTGCAGGCGGCGCCCCCCTCACAGGTCACTGGAGGCAGTGTGCCCTACTGACAGGACTGCTGAATCCATTAAACTGGACATTCAAACTAAAATGGAGTCTCTATCCCAAAAGTTTTCTAAAAGTAGTTAAGGAACAATTAATTGGAAACCATTTGGAATGAAGTGAATGTAGATGCAAACTTTACAACTTATACCAAATTCACTCAAAGTTATTCAGAGGCAAATATTATTTTAGCTTATAATTTATGTTTGGCTGCGTTGGGTCTTCGTTGCTGCATGTGGGCTTTCTCTAGTTGCGTCGAGCGGGGCTACTCTTCATTGCGGTGCACGGGCTTCTCATTGCGGTGGCTTCTCTTGTGGGCGAGCATGAGCTCTAGGCGCGCAGGCTTCAGTAGTTGTGCCGCGCAGGCTTGGTTGCTCTGTGGCATGTGGGATCTTCCCGGACCAGGGCTCGAGCCCGTGTCCCCTGCATTGGCAGGCGGACTCGTAACCACTGCATCACCAGGGAAGTTCCCACAGACAAATTTTAAATACAAAACTATTCAAGGGGCTTCCCTGGTGGCGCAGTGGTTGAGAATCTGCATGCTAATGCAGGGGACACGGGTTCGAGCCCTGGTCTGGGAAGATCCCACATGCCGCGGAGCAACTAGGCCCGTGAGCCACAACTATTGAGCCTGCACGTCTGGAACCTGTGCTCCGCAACAAGAGAGGCCGCGATAGTGAGAGGCCCGCGCACCACGATGAAGAGTGGCCCCCGCTTGCCACAACTAGAGAAAGCCTTCACACAGAAACGAAGACCCAACACAGCCAAAAATAAATTAATTAATTAATCAATTAAAAAGAAAAAGCTGTCTCTCAAATTTAACTTCCAGAATATATTCAGGAAAAACGCATACGCCCTTTTTGGCCAACCAAAGAAGCGGGCAATGCAAATCAACACTACAAAGAGGTATCACTTCGAATCAGAAAAAAGGACCATCCTCACAAAGGGTAAAAACCAGATATGCAGGACAAGGAGAGGAGAAAAGGGAACCTTGTTACGCTGAAGGGGGGAATGTAAATTGCCAACGGCCACTCTGGAGAAGTGTGCTGTGTTTCCTAAAACATCTAAAAAACAGAGCTACAAAGCATAGGGCGCTTCCACTCATGGGCCTATATGTTGGAAAAACCAAAAATCCACAGGACGCAGGCACCCCGTTTACTGCTGCTATGTTTCCAACAGCCTCGACTTGGGTACAACTTAATAGTCCTTGGAAGGAAAAAATGGTGAAAGAAAATTTGGTACTTAAGCACAACGGAATATTACTCAGCCCAGAAATCAAAGAAATGAGGCCAGTTGCAGCAACTCAGGGGGACTTATGTATGGTCATTGAGAGTGAAATAAGTTAGACAGCAAGAGAAACTTATCATAAGATATCACTTATAAAGGGAATCTAAAAATCGCCAACCATGAACTGAATTACAAACCGAACACCATCACACATTTACAAAACACACTGATGGCTCCTTAAGGGGAAAAGTGTGGTGCGGTGATGCATAAACCAGGAGGTTGAAATTGGCACAGATACCGTTCCATACGCCAATAATGTAATCGCCAAGACATACTCATTGTTCAAGGAACTGGACTCAGCACACTCTATTCACAGAAAAAACATCTATCTGACTACTAGAAACTAGAAAAGAATTTATTGATGTCTCTCTGTAAGTGACTCAGGTGGATGTACAGCACCAAGAAACACAACATTGCAAATCAGCTACACCCCATTATACAAATTAATTATAAAAAAAGAAAGACAGTGAGAGAGAGAGGAATTCTTACAAAATTCAATCAGGGGCTGTGATGCAACTGGACTGACCACATCTACACTCACAGCTGAATGGGACGTAAGGCTGGACACCCTAACCGTAAACCCTAACCCTAACCCTAACCCAACCCTAATCCTACCTTAACCCTAACCCTAACCCAACACTAACCCTAACCCTAACCCTAACCCCTAACCCTAACCCAACCCTAAGCCTAACCCTAACCCCTAGCCCTAGCCCTAGCCCTAACCCTGACCCTAACCCCTAACCCTTAACCCCTAACCCCTAACCCTAACCAAGTTCACAAGTAAACTTCTTGCCCACCTGGAGAGAGTGATTTAATTTTAAAGAGTAAAGACACAATCAGCTCAGTAATTGGCCACGGGGGCTGGAGGGGCCAAGGCTAACCTGAGCTGGAGGAACGTGGGTGCCTGCCTGGATGCTCAGAGGCCAAGGGCTGTTCTGAGAGCTGCTTGGACACCCGTGCAGATGGAACAAAGGATCCGTCCAGTCCCAAGAGGGCCCCACCAGCCCTCACGAACGCAACACCAGACTTCCCTAGTGGCGCATTGGTTAAGAATCCACCTGCCAATGTAGGGGACACGGGTTTGAGCCCTGGTCCGGGAAGATCCCACATGCTGTGGAGCAACTAAGCCCGTGCACCACAACTACTGAGCCTGCGCTCTACAACCCGCGAGCCACAACTGCTGAAGCCCACGCGCTTAGAGCCTGTGCTCTGCAACAAGAGAAGCCACCGCAATGAGAAGCCCCCACTCGCCGCAACTAGAGAAAGCCTCCGTGCAGCAATGCAGACCCAACACAGCCCCAAATTAATTAATTAATTAATTAAGAAAAAAAAAAAGGCAGCACCTGGGGGCTGGCAGACTGATGCACCAAGTCTTACATCACGTCTACTTAGTATCCTGCATGTCAGGGCCATGCTGGACCTGGGGCTGCCCACACAGAGTGGGGCCTGCATCACCCTTCCCAGGAGGGAGGGTGGAGGGAAACCCTGCATGACCTCTGAGGCCCTAAGAACCCTTGACTAAGGCTGAGCTCAATTTGAAACAGTGGGTGACCAGAGCAGACATTTCATTCATCTATCAATGAGAATCCAGCACTGGAGGAGCAGAAAACAATGGCCTCGCTCAACCTTGACGCTAATCCTGACATGGACCCTAACCCTAAACTCTGATCCTGACCCTAAGCCCTGACCTAACCTTAGCCTAACCCGTACCCTAAACCTGTACCTTACCCTAACCCATGCTCTACCCGCATCCTACCTCTACCCCAATTCTCACCCATACCCTAACACCCACTCTAACACAGAACCCTAACACCCTGAGACCAAAACCATAAACCTTAACCAATAAGCCAAACCATAACCATGAGCAAACCATAAAATATATTCATTAACCATACCCATAAATAACTCATTAACCCTAAAACTTAAACCAGAACAGCAACCATAAACCATACACAGCCCCAACCCTCACACCAGCCCCAGCCCTAATGCTAACCCTCCAAACCACTTACACCAAGCCAAGTCTAATCAGATTATACAAATACATCCTGAAAAAGAAAACTGGGGAATTCTCTGGTGGCCCAGTGGTTAGGACTCTGTACTTTCACTGCCAAGGGCTCGGGTTCGATCCCTGACTGGGGAACTAAGATCCCACAAGCCATGGGACGTGGCCAAAATAAATAAATAATTAGAATGAAATAAAACCACTATTTTAAAAAAGATTTTAAAAATAAAGGAAAAAGCAAGAAAACTACCCCAGTACAACTTACAAATATGAATGTAAAAATCTATCACACAATAATAGCAACATGAAACCAACAGAACTTTAAACGGATAATGCCATAAGCAAGTATCTCTACACCAGGAATTTCAGGTTGCTCAATATATTAAAAGTAAGCAATGTATTCAACCACAATAATGGTGTGAAGTAAAAACACATAACCGTATCAATTAATGTAAAAAATCTACAATGAAAATCCAGTGTTATTTCATGAAAAACACTCAAGAAAGCAGGAATAAAAGGAAATTTGTTCAATATGGAAAAGAGTAGTACAAAAAGCCACAGCAAACATCATGCTCAATGTTAAAGACCGAAAGATTTACTTCTGAAATCAGGAACAAGGCCAGGAAGCTGGCCTTCATCACCGTTACTCAATAGTGTACTGGAAGTTCTACCCAGAATCTTGAGGAAAGAAATAAAAGGCATCCATGGGTGAATGGAAAAATTAAAACCGTGTCTCTTCACAGAACATAGGTCACATCATCTTATATATAAAGCTACCTATAATCAGCAAAGAAATTATTTGAGCTAATCAACTAATTAATAAGCAAAGTTATAGAACAAAATATCAATTCATGAAAATCTATCTTATATGCATACGCTGGCAAAAAATAATCTGAAAAAGAATTTATGAGAACAATTCCATTTGTAATAATGTCAACATCAATA
Organism: Balaenoptera physalus; assembly: GCF_965194825.1. Lineage (NCBI taxonomy): Eukaryota > Metazoa > Chordata > Mammalia > Artiodactyla > Balaenopteridae > Balaenoptera > Balaenoptera physalus. The sequence goes on along the minus strand of NC_138903.1, from coordinate 135,006,076 downwards.
TTTAGGAGTATATTTAATCAAGGTACAAGACTTGTTTTTATGTATGTAAAGTTGTATGTTTGAAATTACTGGAAAGTCAATTACTTTTCAAAACATCATGTATGTCAATAGCATGCCAGAAAAGCAGAGAAAACATCAAACTTCCATATAGAAGCCAAGCCTTACCCAGATCCAGTTCACCCAAAGTCCACATGTCATTTAGAGGCACCGTGGGAAGGTTATATTAGGAGCCGCTGTCCTCCGTGTTGTGGACGACCTGGATATGGCAGAAACAGTGGGATTTTTGAATTCCAATTTTCCACTTCATTCCACAAAAACACTATTAGAAATAATAAATAAATTCAGTAAAGTTGCAAAATCAATACACAGAAATCAGCCGCATTTCTAAACACTAATAATGAACCATCAGAAAGAGAAAGAAAGCAACCCTATTTACAACTGCATCAAAAAGAACAAAATACCTGGGAATAAAGTCAACCAAGGAGGTGAAAGACCTGCACACTGAAAACTTTAAGACATTGATGAAGACATTGAAAAACACACCAATAAATGGAAAGATATCCTGTTCTCATGGAATGGAACAATTAATGTTGTTAAAATATCCATGCTACCCAAAGCAGTGGACACAGTGAATGCAATCCCTCCCAAAATTCCATGGTATTTTCCCCCCAAATAGAGCAAATCCTCCTAATATCTGTGGGGAACCACAAAGGACCCCAAATAGCCAAAAAAACCCTGAAAAAAGAGAACGGGCTGGAGGCATCTCCCTCCCTGACGTCACACTCTGCTGAGAAGCTACAGTCACCAAAACAGTGTGGAACTGGCTCAAAACGGGCACAGGGACCAGAGGAACAGGACAGAGAGACCAGAATTCAACCCACACGGACGGGGTCGGTGAATTTATGACACAGGGACCAAGGACACACCAAGGAGCACGACACTCCCCACGATAAATGGTGCTGGGAAAACTGGACGCCCCATAACTCATGCTGGCTACCCTGCACACAAACCTGACCAAAAACCCAGCTTTCCACGCCAAGCCCTCCCTCGCTCACACGAAGACGGACCCCCTCAACGGTCAGTCGCCCACAGGAAGCTTCTCCCCACTTTTCCTCACCGTCTCTTCACCTTTTCCTCAGGCATCACCTGGGTCCTCAGGAAACCTAGTTCCCTAGTCAGCGTGGACGCAGCCCCACTTTGTCCTGAAGCCGAAACCCCAGCGAGTCCTAAGGAGACGGAGACCTAGCTCCTCTCAGCAGAGACGCTGAGCCGGGCGTCCTACCCCAAGGCCCCCGCCCCCGCGCCTGAGGTGGCTCAACTCCTCTCAGCTGCCCTCACAATCGAGTTCGCAGGGAAGGAGCATGCGCTGTGGGTCAGAGAGGCGAACTCGGCGCCACCCTGTGGTCAGTGCAAGAAGTGCAGGCGGCGCCCCCCTCACAGGTCACTGGAGGCAGTGTGCCCTACTGACAGGACTGCTGAATCCATTAAACTGGACATTCAAACTAAAATGGAGTCTCTATCCCAAAAGTTTTCTAAAAGTAGTTAAGGAACAATTAATTGGAAACCATTTGGAATGAAGTGAATGTAGATGCAAACTTTACAACTTATACCAAATTCACTCAAAGTTATTCAGAGGCAAATATTATTTTAGCTTATAATTTATGTTTGGCTGCGTTGGGTCTTCGTTGCTGCATGTGGGCTTTCTCTAGTTGCGTCGAGCGGGGCTACTCTTCATTGCGGTGCACGGGCTTCTCATTGCGGTGGCTTCTCTTGTGGGCGAGCATGAGCTCTAGGCGCGCAGGCTTCAGTAGTTGTGCCGCGCAGGCTTGGTTGCTCTGTGGCATGTGGGATCTTCCCGGACCAGGGCTCGAGCCCGTGTCCCCTGCATTGGCAGGCGGACTCGTAACCACTGCATCACCAGGGAAGTTCCCACAGACAAATTTTAAATACAAAACTATTCAAGGGGCTTCCCTGGTGGCGCAGTGGTTGAGAATCTGCATGCTAATGCAGGGGACACGGGTTCGAGCCCTGGTCTGGGAAGATCCCACATGCCGCGGAGCAACTAGGCCCGTGAGCCACAACTATTGAGCCTGCACGTCTGGAACCTGTGCTCCGCAACAAGAGAGGCCGCGATAGTGAGAGGCCCGCGCACCACGATGAAGAGTGGCCCCCGCTTGCCACAACTAGAGAAAGCCTTCACACAGAAACGAAGACCCAACACAGCCAAAAATAAATTAATTAATTAATCAATTAAAAAGAAAAAGCTGTCTCTCAAATTTAACTTCCAGAATATATTCAGGAAAAACGCATACGCCCTTTTTGGCCAACCAAAGAAGCGGGCAATGCAAATCAACACTACAAAGAGGTATCACTTCGAATCAGAAAAAAGGACCATCCTCACAAAGGGTAAAAACCAGATATGCAGGACAAGGAGAGGAGAAAAGGGAACCTTGTTACGCTGAAGGGGGGAATGTAAATTGCCAACGGCCACTCTGGAGAAGTGTGCTGTGTTTCCTAAAACATCTAAAAAACAGAGCTACAAAGCATAGGGCGCTTCCACTCATGGGCCTATATGTTGGAAAAACCAAAAATCCACAGGACGCAGGCACCCCGTTTACTGCTGCTATGTTTCCAACAGCCTCGACTTGGGTACAACTTAATAGTCCTTGGAAGGAAAAAATGGTGAAAGAAAATTTGGTACTTAAGCACAACGGAATATTACTCAGCCCAGAAATCAAAGAAATGAGGCCAGTTGCAGCAACTCAGGGGGACTTATGTATGGTCATTGAGAGTGAAATAAGTTAGACAGCAAGAGAAACTTATCATAAGATATCACTTATAAAGGGAATCTAAAAATCGCCAACCATGAACTGAATTACAAACCGAACACCATCACACATTTACAAAACACACTGATGGCTCCTTAAGGGGAAAAGTGTGGTGCGGTGATGCATAAACCAGGAGGTTGAAATTGGCACAGATACCGTTCCATACGCCAATAATGTAATCGCCAAGACATACTCATTGTTCAAGGAACTGGACTCAGCACACTCTATTCACAGAAAAAACATCTATCTGACTACTAGAAACTAGAAAAGAATTTATTGATGTCTCTCTGTAAGTGACTCAGGTGGATGTACAGCACCAAGAAACACAACATTGCAAATCAGCTACACCCCATTATACAAATTAATTATAAAAAAAGAAAGACAGTGAGAGAGAGAGGAATTCTTACAAAATTCAATCAGGGGCTGTGATGCAACTGGACTGACCACATCTACACTCACAGCTGAATGGGACGTAAGGCTGGACACCCTAACCGTAAACCCTAACCCTAACCCTAACCCAACCCTAATCCTACCTTAACCCTAACCCTAACCCAACACTAACCCTAACCCTAACCCTAACCCCTAACCCTAACCCAACCCTAAGCCTAACCCTAACCCCTAGCCCTAGCCCTAGCCCTAACCCTGACCCTAACCCCTAACCCTTAACCCCTAACCCCTAACCCTAACCAAGTTCACAAGTAAACTTCTTGCCCACCTGGAGAGAGTGATTTAATTTTAAAGAGTAAAGACACAATCAGCTCAGTAATTGGCCACGGGGGCTGGAGGGGCCAAGGCTAACCTGAGCTGGAGGAACGTGGGTGCCTGCCTGGATGCTCAGAGGCCAAGGGCTGTTCTGAGAGCTGCTTGGACACCCGTGCAGATGGAACAAAGGATCCGTCCAGTCCCAAGAGGGCCCCACCAGCCCTCACGAACGCAACACCAGACTTCCCTAGTGGCGCATTGGTTAAGAATCCACCTGCCAATGTAGGGGACACGGGTTTGAGCCCTGGTCCGGGAAGATCCCACATGCTGTGGAGCAACTAAGCCCGTGCACCACAACTACTGAGCCTGCGCTCTACAACCCGCGAGCCACAACTGCTGAAGCCCACGCGCTTAGAGCCTGTGCTCTGCAACAAGAGAAGCCACCGCAATGAGAAGCCCCCACTCGCCGCAACTAGAGAAAGCCTCCGTGCAGCAATGCAGACCCAACACAGCCCCAAATTAATTAATTAATTAATTAAGAAAAAAAAAAAGGCAGCACCTGGGGGCTGGCAGACTGATGCACCAAGTCTTACATCACGTCTACTTAGTATCCTGCATGTCAGGGCCATGCTGGACCTGGGGCTGCCCACACAGAGTGGGGCCTGCATCACCCTTCCCAGGAGGGAGGGTGGAGGGAAACCCTGCATGACCTCTGAGGCCCTAAGAACCCTTGACTAAGGCTGAGCTCAATTTGAAACAGTGGGTGACCAGAGCAGACATTTCATTCATCTATCAATGAGAATCCAGCACTGGAGGAGCAGAAAACAATGGCCTCGCTCAACCTTGACGCTAATCCTGACATGGACCCTAACCCTAAACTCTGATCCTGACCCTAAGCCCTGACCTAACCTTAGCCTAACCCGTACCCTAAACCTGTACCTTACCCTAACCCATGCTCTACCCGCATCCTACCTCTACCCCAATTCTCACCCATACCCTAACACCCACTCTAACACAGAACCCTAACACCCTGAGACCAAAACCATAAACCTTAACCAATAAGCCAAACCATAACCATGAGCAAACCATAAAATATATTCATTAACCATACCCATAAATAACTCATTAACCCTAAAACTTAAACCATAACAGCAACCATAAACCATACACAGCCCCAACCCTCACACCAGCCCCAGCCCTAATGCTAACCCTCCAAACCACTTACACCAAGCCAAGTCTAATCAGATTATACAAATACATCCTGAAAAAGAAAACTGGGGAATTCTCTGGTGGCCCAGTGGTTAGGACTCTGTGTTTTCACTGCCAAGGGCTCGGGTTCGATCCCTGACTGGGGAACTAAGATCCCACAAGCCATGGGACGTGGCCAAAATAAATAAATAATTAGAATGAAATAAAACCACTATTTTAAAAAAGATTTTAAAAATAAAGGAAAAAGCAAGAAAACTACCCCAGTACAACTTACAAATATGAATGTAAAAATCTATCACTCAATAATAGCAACATGAAACCAACAGAACTTTAAACGGATAATGCCATAAGCAAGTATCTCTACACCAGGAATTTCAGGTTGCTCAATATATTAAAAGTAAGCAATGTATTCAACCACAATAATGGTGTGAAGTAAAAACACATAACCGTATCAATTAATGCAAAAAATCTACAATGAAAATCCAGTGTTATTTCATGAAAAACACTCAAGAAAGCAGGAATAAAAGGAAATTTGTTCAATATGGAAAAGAGTAGTACAAAAAGCCACAGCAAACATCATGCTCAATGTTAAAGACCGAAAGATTTACTCCTGAAATCAGGAACAAGGCCAGGAAGCTGGCCTTCATCACCGTTACTCAATAGTGTACTGGAAGTTCTACCCAGAATCTTGAGGAAAGAAATAAAAGGCATCCATGGGTGAATGGAAAAATTAAAACCGTGTCTCTTCACAGAACATAGGTCACATCATCTTATATATAAAGCTACCTATAATCAGCAAAGAAATTATTTGAGCTAATCAACTAATTAATAAGCAAAGTTATAGAACAAAATATCAATTCATGAAAATCTATCTTATATGCATACGCTGGCAAAAAATAATCTGAAAAAGAATTTATGAGAACAATTCCATTTGTAATAATGTCAACATCAATATTTAGGAGTATATTTAATCAAGGTACAAGACTTGTTTTTATGTATGTAAAGTTGTATGTTTGAAATTACTGGAAAGTCAATTACTTTTCAAAACATCATGTATGTCAATAGCATGCCAGAAAAGCAGAGAAAACATCAAACTTCCATATAGAAGCCAAGCCTTACCCAGATCCAGTTCACCCAAAGTCCACATGTCATTTAGAGGCACCGTGGGAAGGTTATATTAGGAGCCGCTGTCCTCCGTGTTGTGGACGACCTGGATATGGCAGAAACAGTGGGATTTTTGAATTCCAATTTTCCACTTCATTCCACAAAAACACTATTAGAAATAATAAATAAATTCAGTAAAGTTGCAAAATCAATACACAGAAATCAGCCGCATTTCTAAACACTAATAATGAACCATCAGAAAGAGAAAGAAAGCAACCCTATTTACAACTGCATCAAAAAGAACAAAATACCTGGGAATAAAGTCAACCAAGGAGGTGAAAGACCTGCACACTGAAAACTTTAAGACATTGATGAAGACATTGAAAAACACACCAATAAATGGAAAGATATCCTGTTCTCATGGAATGGAACAATTAATGTTGTTAAAATATCCATGCTACCCAAAGCAGTGGACACAGTGAATGCAATCCCTCCCAAAATTCCATGGTATTTTCCCCCCAAATAGAGCAAATCCTCCTAATATCTGTGGGGAACCACAAAGGACCCCAAATAGCCAAAAAAACCCTGAAAAAAGAGAACGGGCTGGAGGCATCTCCCTCCCTGACGTCACACTCTGCTGAGAAGCTACAGTCACCAAAACAGTGTGGAACTGGCTCAAAACGGGCACAGGGACCAGAGGAACAGGACAGAGAGACCAGAATTCAACCCACACGGACGGGGTCGGTGAATTTATGACACAGGGACCAAGGACACACCAAGGAGCACGACACTCCCCACGATAAATGGTGCTGGGAAAACTGGACGCCCCATAACTCATGCTGGCTACCCTGCACACAAACCTGACCAAAAACCCAGCTTTCCACGCCAAGCCCTCCCTCGCTCACACGAAGACGGACCCCCTCAACGGTCAGTCGCCCACAGGAAGCTTCTCCCCACTTTTCCTCACCGTCTCTTCACCTTTTCCTCAGGCATCACCTGGGTCCTCAGGAAACCTAGTTCCCTAGTCAGCGTGGACGCAGCCCCACTTTGTCCTGAAGCCGAAACCCCAGCGAGTCCTAAGGAGACGGAGACCTAGCTCCTCTCAGCAGAGACGCTGAGCCGGGCGTCCTACCCCAAGGCCCCCGCCCCCGCGCCTGAGGTGGCTCAACTCCTCTCAGCTGCCCTCACAATCGAGTTCGCAGGGAAGGAGCATGCGCTGTGGGTCAGAGAGGCGAACTCGGCGCCACCCTGTGGTCAGTGCAAGAAGTGCAGGCGGCGCCCCCCTCACAGGTCACTGGAGGCAGTGTGCCCTACTGACAGGACTGCTGAATCCATTAAACTGGACATTCAAACTAAAATGGAGTCTCTATCCCAAAAGTTTTCTAAAAGTAGTTAAGGAACAATTAATTGGAAACCATTTGGAATGAAGTGAATGTAGATGCAAACTTTACAACTTATACCAAATTCACTCAAAGTTATTCAGAGGCAAATATTATTTTAGCTTATAATTTATGTTTGGCTGCGTTGGGTCTTCGTTGCTGCATGTGGGCTTTCTCTAGTTGCGTCGAGCGGGGCTACTCTTCATTGCGGTGCACGGGCTTCTCATTGCGGTGGCTTCTCTTGTGGGCGAGCATGGGCTCTAGGCGCGCAGGCTTCAGTAGTTGTGCCGCGCAGGCTTGGTTGCTCTGCGGCATGTGGGATCTTCCCGGACCAGGGCTCGAGCCCGTGTCCCCTGCATTGGCAGGCGGACTCGTAACCACTGCGTCACCAGGGAAGTCCCCACAGACAAATTTTAAATACAAAACTATTCAAGGGGCTTCCCTGGTGGCGCAGTGGTTGAGAATCTGCCTGCTAATGCAGGGGACACGGGTTCGAGCCCTGGTCTGGGAAGATCCCACATGCCGCGGAGCAACTAGGCCCGTGAGCCACAACTATTGAGCCTGCACGTCTGGAGCCTGTGCTCCGCAACAAGAGAGGCCGCGATAGTGAGAGGCCCGCGCACCACGATGAAGAGTGGCCCCCGCTTGCCACAACTAGAGAAAGCCTTCACACAGAAACGAAGACCCAACACAGCCAAAAATAAATTAATTAATTAATCAATTAAAAAGAAAAAGCTGTCTCTCAAATTTAACTTCCAGAATATATTCAGGAAAAACGCATACGCCCTTTTTGGCCAACCAAAGAAGCGGGCAATGCAAATCAACACTACAAAGAGGTATCACTTCGAATCAGAAAAAAGGACCATCCTCACAAAGGGTAAAAACCAGATATGCAGGACAAGGAGAGGAGAAAAGGGAACCTTGTTACGCTGAAGGGGGGAATGTAAATTGCCAACGGCCACTCTGGAGAAGTGTGCTGTGTTTCCTAAAACATCTAAAAAACAGAGCTACAAAGCATAGGGCGCTTCCACTCATGGGCCTATATGTTGGAAAAACCAAAAATCCACAGGACGCAGGCACCCCGTTTACTGCTGCTATGTTTCCAACAGCCTCGACTTGGGTACAACTTAATAGTCCTTGGAAGGAAAAAATGGTGAAAGAAAATTTGGTACTTAAGCACAACGGAATATTACTCAGCCCAGAAATCAAAGAAATGAGGCCAGTTGCAGCAACTCAGGGGGACTTATGTATGGTCATTGAGAGTGAAATAAGTTAGACAGCAAGAGAAACTTATCATAAGATATCACTTATAAAGGGAATCTAAAAATCGCCAACCATGAACTGAATTACAAACCGAACACCATCACACATTTACAAAACACACTGATGGCTCCTTAAGGGGAAAAGTGTGGTGCGGTGATGCATAAACCAGGAGGTTGAAATTGGCACAGATACCGTTCCATACGCCAATAATGTAATCGCCAAGACATACTCATTGTTCAAGGAACTGGACTCAGCACACTCTATTCACAGAAAAAACATCTATCTGACTACTAGAAACTAGAAAAGAATTTATTGATGTCTCTCTGTAAGTGACTCAGGTGGATGTACAGCACCAAGAAACACAACATTGCAAATCAGCTACACCCCATTATACAAATTAATTATAAAAAAAGAAAGACAGTGAGAGAGAGAGGAATTCTTACAAAATTCAATCAGGGGCTGTGATGCAACTGGACTGACCACATCTACACTCACAGCTGAATGGGACGTAAGGCTGGACACCCTAACCGTAAACCCTAACCCTAACCCTAACCCAACCCTAATCCTACCTTAACCCTAACCCTAACCCAACACTAACCCTAACCCTAACCCTAACCCCTAACCCTAACCCAACCCTAAGCCTAACCCTAACCCCTAGCCCTAGCCCTAGCCCTAACCCTGACCCTAACCCCTAACCCTTAACCCCTAACCCCTAACCCTAACCAAGTTCACAAGTAAACTTCTTGCCCACCTGGAGAGAGTGATTTAATTTTAAAGAGTAAAGACACAATCAGCTCAGTAATTGGCCACGGGGGCTGGAGGGGCCAAGGCTAACCTGAGCTGGAGGAACGTGGGTGCCTGCCTGGATGCTCAGAGGCCAAGGGCTGTTCTGAGAGCTGCTTGGACACCCGTGCAGATGGAACAAAGGATCCGTCCAGTCCCAAGAGGGCCCCACCAGCCCTCACGAACGCAACACCAGACTTCCCTAGTGGCGCATTGGTTAAGAATCCACCTGCCAATGTAGGGGACACGGGTTTGAGCCCTGGTCCGGGAAGATCCCACATGCTGTGGAGCAACTAAGCCCGTGCACCACAACTACTGAGCCTGCGCTCTACAACCCGCGAGCCACAACTGCTGAAGCCCACGCGCTTAGAGCCTGTGCTCTGCAACAAGAGAAGCCACCGCAATGAGAAGCCCCCACTCGCCGCAACTAGAGAAAGCCTCCGTGCAGCAATGCAGACCCAACACAGCCCCAAATTAATTAATTAATTAATTAAGAAAAAAAAAAAGGCAGCACCTGGGGGCTGGCAGACTGATGCACCAAGTCTTACATCACGTCTACTTAGTATCCTGCATGTCAGGGCCATGCTGGACCTGGGGCTGCCCACACAGAGTGGGGCCTGCATCACCCTTCCCAGGAGGGAGGGTGGAGGGAAACCCTGCATGACCTCTGAGGCCCTAAGAACCCTTGACTAAGGCTGAGCTCAATTTGAAACAGTGGGTGACCAGAGCAGACATTTCATTCATCTATCAATGAGAATCCAGCACTGGAGGAGCAGAAAACAATGGCCTCGCTCAACCTTGACGCTAATCCTGACATGGACCCTAACCCTAAACTCTGATCCTGACCCTAAGCCCTGACCTAACCTTAGCCTAACCCGTACCCTAAACCTGTACCTTACCCTAACCCATGCTCTACCCGCATCCTACCTCTACCCCAATTCTCACCCATACCCTAACACCCACTCTAACACAGAACCCTAACACCCTGAGACCAAAACCATAAACCTTAACCAATAAGCCAAACCATAACCATGAGCAAACCATAAAATATATTCATTAACCATACCCATAAATAACTCATTAACCCTAAAACTTAAACCATAACAGCAACCATAAACCATACACAGCCCCAACCCTCACACCAGCCCCAGCCCTAATGCTAACCCTCCAAACCACTTACACCAAGCCAAGTCTAATCAGATTATACAAATACATCCTGAAAAAGAAAACTGGGGAATTCTCTGGTGGCCCAGTGGTTAGGACTCTGTACTTTCACTGCCAAGGGCTCGGGTTCGATCCCTGACTGGGGAACTAAGATCCCACAAGCCATGGGACGTGGCCAAAATAAATAAATAATTAGAATGAAATAAAACCACTATTTTAAAAAAGATTTTAAAAATAAAGGAAAAAGCAAGAAAACTACCCCAGTACAACTTACAAATATGAATGTAAAAATCTATCACACAATAATAGCAACATGAAACCAACAGAACTTTAAACGGATAATGCCATAAGCAAGTATCTCTACACCAGGAATTTCAGGTTGCTCAATATATTAAAAGTAAGCAATGTATTCAACCACAATAATGGTGTGAAGTAAAAACACATAACCGTATCAATTAATGCAAAAAATCTACAATGAAAATCCAGTGTTATTTCATGAAAAACACTCAAGAAAGCAGGAATAAAAGGAAATTTGTTCAATATGGAAAAGAGTAGTACAAAAAGCCACAGCAAACATCATGCTCAATGTTAAAGACTGAAAGATTTACTCCTGAAATCAGGAACAAGGCCAGGAAGCTGGCCTTCATCACCGTTACTCAATAGTGTACTGGAAGTTCTACCCAGAATCTTGAGGAAAGAAATAAAAGGCATCCATGGGTGAATGGAAAAATTAAAACCGTGTCTCTTCACAGAACATAGGTCACATCATCTTATATATAAAGCTACCTATAATCAGCAAAGAAATTATTTGAGCTAATCAACTAATTAATAAGCAAAGTTATAGAACAAAATATCAATTCATGAAAATCTATCTTATATGCATACGCTGGCAAAAAATAATCTGAAAAAGAATTTATGAGAACAATTCCATTTGTAATAATGTCAACATCAATATTTAGGAGTATATTTAATCAAGGTACAAGACTTGTTTTTATGTATGTAAAGTTGTATGTTTGAAATTACTGGAAAGTCAATTACTTTTCAAAACATCATGTATGTCAATAGCATGCCAGAAAAGCAGAGAAAACATCAAACTTCCATATAGAAGCCAAGCCTTACCCAGATCCAGTTCACCCAAAGTCCACATGTCATTTAGAGGCACCGTGGGAAGGTTATATTAGGAGCCGCTGTCCTCCGTGTTGTGGACAACCTGGATATGGCAGAAACAGTGGGATTTTTGAATTCCAATTTTCCACTTCATTCCACAAAAACACTATTAGAAATAATAAATAAATTCAGTAAAGTTGCAAAATCAATACACAGAAATCAGCCGCATTTCTAAACACTAATAATGAACCATCAGAAAGAGAAAGAAAGCAACCCTATTTACAACTGCATCAAAAAGAACAAAATACCTGGGAATAAAGTCAACCAAGGAGGTGAAAGACCTGCACACTGAAAACTTTAAGACATTGATGAAGACATTGAAAAACACACCAATAAATGGAAAGATATCCTGTTCTCATGGAATGGAACAATTAATGTTGTTAAAATATCCATGCTACCCAAAGCAGTGGACACAGTGAATGCAATCCCTCCCAAAATTCCATGGTATTTTCCCCCCAAATAGAGCAAATCCTCCTAATATCTGTGGGGAACCACAAAGGACCCCAAATAGCCAAAAAAACCCTGAAAAAAGAGAACGGGCTGGAGGCATCTCCCTCCCTGACGTCACACTCTGCTGAGAAGCTACAGTCACCAAAACAGTGTGGAACTGGCTCAAAACGGGCACAGGGACCAGAGGAACAGGACAGAGAGACCAGAATTCAACCCACACGGACGGGGTCGGTGAATTTATGACACAGGGACCAAGGACACACCAAGGAGCACGACACTCCCCACGATAAATGGTGCTGGGAAAACTGGACGCCCCATAACTCATGCTGGCTACCCTGCACACAAACCTGACCAAAAACCCAGCTTTCCACGCCAAGCCCTCCCTCGCTCACACGAAGACGGACCCCCTCAACGGTCAGTCGCCCACAGGAAGCTTCTCCCCACTTTTCCTCACCGTCTCTTCACCTTTTCCTCAGGCATCACCTGGGTCCTCAGGAAACCTAGTTCCCTAGTCAGCGTGGACGCAGCCCCACTTTGTCCTGAAGCCGAAACCCCAGCGAGTCCTAAGGAGACGGAGACCTAGCTCCTCTCAGCAGAGACGCTGAGCCGGGCGTCCTACCCCAAGGCCCCCGCCCCCGCGCCTGAGGTGGCTCAACTCCTCTCAGCTGCCCTCACAATCGAGTTCGCAGGGAAGGAGCATGCGCTGTGGGTCAGAGAGGCGAACTCGGCGCCACCCTGTGGTCAGTGCAAGAAGTGCAGGCGGCGCCCCCCTCACAGGTCACTGGAGGCAGTGTGCCCTACTGACAGGACTGCTGAATCCATTAAACTGGACATTCAAACTAAAATGGAGTCTCTATCCCAAAAGTTTTCTAAAAGTAGTTAAGGAACAATTAATTGGAAACCATTTGGAATGAAGTGAATGTAGATGCAAACTTTACAACTTATACCAAATTCACTCAAAGTTATTCAGAGGCAAATATTATTTTAGCTTATAATTTATGTTTGGCTGCGTTGGGTCTTCGTTGCTGCATGTGGGCTTTCTCTAGTTGCGTCGAGCGGGGCTACTCTTCATTGCGGTGCACGGGCTTCTCATTGCGGTGGCTTCTCTTGTGGGCGAGCATGGGCTCTAGGCGCGCAGGCTTCAGTAGTTGTGCCGCGCAGGCTTGGTTGCTCTGCGGCATGTGGGATCTTCCCGGACCAGGGCTCGAGCCCGTGTCCCCTGCATTGGCAGGCGGACTCGTAACCACTGCGTCACCAGGGAAGTCCCCACAGACAAATTTTAAATACAAAACTATTCAAGGGGCTTCCCTGGTGGCGCAGTGGTTGAGAATCTGCCTGCTAATGCAGGGGACACGGGTTCGAGCCCTGGTCTGGGAAGATCCCACATGCCGCGGAGCAACTAGGCCCGTGAGCCACAACTATTGAGCCTGCACGTCTGGAGCCTGTGCTCCGCAACAAGAGAGGCCGCGATAGTGAGAGGCCCGCGCACCACGATGAAGAGTGGCCCCCGCTTGCCACAACTAGAGAAAGCCTTCACACAGAAACGAAGACCCAACACAGCCAAAAATAAATTAATTAATTAATCAATTAAAAAGAAAAAGCTGTCTCTCAAATTTAACTTCCAGAATATATTCAGGAAAAACGCATACGCCCTTTTTGGCCAACCAAAGAAGCGGGCAATGCAAATCAACACTACAAAGAGGTATCACTTCGAATCAGAAAAAAGGACCATCCTCACAAAGGGTAAAAACCAGATATGCAGGACAAGGAGAGGAGAAAAGGGAACCTTGTTACGCTGAAGGGGGGAATGTAAATTGCCAACGGCCACTCTGGAGAAGTGTGCTGTGTTTCCTAAAACATCTAAAAAACAGAGCTACAAAGCATAGGGCGCTTCCACTCATGGGCCTATATGTTGGAAAAACCAAAAATCCACAGGACGCAGGCACCCCGTTTACTGCTGCTATGTTTCCAACAGCCTCGACTTGGGTACAACTTAATAGTCCTTGGAAGGAAAAAATGGTGAAAGAAAATTTGGTACTTAAGCACAACGGAATATTACTCAGCCCAGAAATCAAAGAAATGAGGCCAGTTGCAGCAACTCAGGGGGACTTATGTATGGTCATTGAGAGTGAAATAAGTTAGACAGCAAGAGAAACTTATCATAAGATATCACTTATAAAGGGAATCTAAAAATCGCCAACCATGAACTGAATTACAAACCGAACACCATCACACATTTACAAAACACACTGATGGCTCCTTAAGGGGAAAAGTGTGGTGCGGTGATGCATAAACCAGGAGGTTGAAATTGGCACAGATACCGTTCCATACGCCAATAATGTAATCGCCAAGACATACTCATTGTTCAAGGAACTGGACTCAGCACACTCTATTCACAGAAAAAACATCTATCTGACTACTAGAAACTAGAAAAGAATTTATTGATGTCTCTCTGTAAGTGACTCAGGTGGATGTACAGCACCAAGAAACACAACATTGCAAATCAGCTACACCCCATTATACAAATTAATTATAAAAAAAGAAAGACAGTGAGAGAGAGAGGAATTCTTACAAAATTCAATCAGGGGCTGTGATGCAACTGGACTGACCACATCTACACTCACAGCTGAATGGGACGTAAGGCTGGACACCCTAACCGTAAACCCTAACCCTAACCCTAACCCAACCCTAATCCTACCTTAACCCTAACCCTAACCCAACACTAACCCTAACCCTAACCCTAACCCCTAACCCTAACCCAACCCTAAGCCTAACCCTAACCCCTAGCCCTAGCCCTAGCCCTAACCCTGACCCTAACCCCTAACCCTTAACCCCTAACCCCTAACCCTAACCAAGTTCACAAGTAAACTTCTTGCCCACCTGGAGAGAGTGATTTAATTTTAAAGAGTAAAGACACAATCAGCTCAGTAATTGGCCACGGGGGCTGGAGGGGCCAAGGCTAACCTGAGCTGGAGGAACGTGGGTGCCTGCCTGGATGCTCAGAGGCCAAGGGCTGTTCTGAGAGCTGCTTGGACACCCGTGCAGATGGAACAAAGGATCCGTCCAGTCCCAAGAGGGCCCCACCAGCCCTCACGAACGCAACACCAGACTTCCCTAGTGGCGCATTGGTTAAGAATCCACCTGCCAATGTAGGGGACACGGGTTTGAGCCCTGGTCCGGGAAGATCCCACATGCTGTGGAGCAACTAAGCCCGTGCACCACAACTACTGAGCCTGCGCTCTACAACCCGCGAGCCACAACTGCTGAAGCCCACGCGCTTAGAGCCTGTGCTCTGCAACAAGAGAAGCCACCGCAATGAGAAGCCCCCACTCGCCGCAACTAGAGAAAGCCTCCGTGCAGCAATGCAGACCCAACACAGCCCCAAATTAATTAATTAATTAATTAAGAAAAAAAAAAAGGCAGCACCTGGGGGCTGGCAGACTGATGCACCAAGTCTTACATCACGTCTACTTAGTATCCTGCATGTCAGGGCCATGCTGGACCTGGGGCTGCCCACACAGAGTGGGGCCTGCATCACCCTTCCCAGGAGGGAGGGTGGAGGGAAACCCTGCATGACCTCTGAGGCCCTAAGAACCCTTGACTAAGGCTGAGCTCAATTTGAAACAGTGGGTGACCAGAGCAGACATTTCATTCATCTATCAATGAGAATCCAGCACTGGAGGAGCAGAAAACAATGGCCTCGCTCAACCTTGACGCTAATCCTGACATGGACCCTAACCCTAAACTCTGATCCTGACCCTAAGCCCTGACCTAACCTTAGCCTAACCCGTACCCTAAACCTGTACCTTACCCTAACCCATGCTCTACCCGCATCCTACCTCTACCCCAATTCTCACCCATACCCTAACACCCACTCTAACACAGAACCCTAACACCCTGAGACCAAAACCATAAACCTTAACCAATAAGCCAAACCATAACCATGAGCAAACCATAAAATATATTCATTAACCATACCCATAAATAACTCATTAACCCTAAAACTTAAACCATAACAGCAACCATAAACCATACACAGCCCCAACCCTCACACCAGCCCCAGCCCTAATGCTAACCCTCCAAACCACTTACACCAAGCCAAGTCTAATCAGATTATACAAATACATCCTGAAAAAGAAAACTGGGGAATTCTCTGGTGGCCCAGTGGTTAGGACTCTGTACTTTCACTGCCAAGGGCTCGGGTTCGATCCCTGACTGGGGAACTAAGATCCCACAAGCCATGGGACGTGGCCAAAATAAATAAATAATTAGAATGAAATAAAACCACTATTTTAAAAAAGATTTTAAAAATAAAGGAAAAAGCAAGAAAACTACCCCAGTACAACTTACAAATATGAATGTAAAAATCTATCACACAATAATAGCAACATGAAACCAACAGAACTTTAAACGGATAATGCCATAAGCAAGTATCTCTACACCAGGAATTTCAGGTTGCTCAATATATTAAAAGTAAGCAATGTATTCAACCACAATAATGGTGTGAAGTAAAAACACATAACCGTATCAATTAATGCAAAAAATCTACAATGAAAATCCAGTGTTATTTCATGAAAAACACTCAAGAAAGCAGGAATAAAAGGAAATTTGTTCAATATGGAAAAGAGTAGTACAAAAAGCCACAGCAAACATCATGCTCAATGTTAAAGACTGAAAGATTTACTCCTGAAATCAGGAACAAGGCCAGGAAGCTGGCCTTCATCACCGTTACTCAATAGTGTACTGGAAGTTCTACCCAGAATCTTGAGGAAAGAAATAAAAGGCATCCATGGGTGAATGGAAAAATTAAAACCGTGTCTCTTCACAGAACATAGGTCACATCATCTTATATATAAAGCTACCTATAATCAGCAAAGAAATTATTTGAGCTAATCAACTAATTAATAAGCAAAGTTATAGAACAAAATATCAATTCATGAAAATCTATCTTATATGCATACGCTGGCAAAAAATAATCTGAAAAAGAATTTATGAGAACAATTCCATTTGTAATAATGTCAACATCAATATTTAGGAGTATATTTAATCAAGGTACAAGACTTGTTTTTATGTATGTAAAGTTGTATGTTTGAAATTACTGGAAAGTCAATTACTTTTCAAAACATCATGTATGTCAATAGCATGCCAGAAAAGCAGAGAAAACATCAAACTTCCATATAGAAGCCAAGCCTTACCCAGATCCAGTTCACCCAAAGTCCACATGTCATTTAGAGGCACCGTGGGAAGGTTATATTAGGAGCCGCTGTCCTCCGTGTTGTGGACGACCTGGATATGGCAGAAACAGTGGGATTTTTGAATTCCAATTTTCCACTTCATTCCACAAAAACACTATTAGAAATAATAAATAAATTCAGTAAAGTTGCAAAATCAATACACAGAAATCAGCCGCATTTCTAAACACTAATAATGAACCATCAGAAAGAGAAAGAAAGCAACCCTATTTACAACTGCATCAAAAAGAACAAAATACCTGGGAATAAAGTCAACCAAGGAGGTGAAAGACCTGCACACTGAAAACTTTAAGACATTGATGAAGACATTGAAAAACACACCAATAAATGGAAAGATATCCTGTTCTCATGGAATGGAACAATTAATGTTGTTAAAATATCCATGCTACCCAAAGCAGTGGACACAGTGAATGCAATCCCTCCCAAAATTCCATGGTATTTTCCCCCCAAATAGAGCAAATCCTCCTAATATCTGTGGGGAACCACAAAGGACCCCAAATAGCCAAAAAAACCCTGAAAAAAGAGAACGGGCTGGAGGCATCTCCCTCCCTGACGTCACACTCTGCTGAGAAGCTACAGTCACCAAAACAGTGTGGAACTGGCTCAAAACGGGCACAGGGACCAGAGGAACAGGACAGAGAGACCAGAATTCAACCCACACGGACGGGGTCGGTGAATTTATGACACAGGGACCAAGGACACACCAAGGAGCACGACACTCCCCACGATAAATGGTGCTGGGAAAACTGGACGCCCCATAACTCATGCTGGCTACCCTGCACACAAACCTGACCAAAAACCCAGCTTTCCACGCCAAGCCCTCCCTCGCTCACACGAAGACGGACCCCCTCAACGGTCAGTCGCCCACAGGAAGCTTCTCCCCACTTTTCCTCACCGTCTCTTCACCTTTTCCTCAGGCATCACCTGGGTCCTCAGGAAACCTAGTTCCCTAGTCAGCGTGGACGCAGCCCCACTTTGTCCTGAAGCCGAAACCCCAGCGAGTCCTAAGGAGACGGAGACCTAGCTCCTCTCAGCAGAGACGCTGAGCCGGGCGTCCTACCCCAAGGCCCCCGCCCCCGCGCCTGAGGTGGCTCAACTCCTCTCAGCTGCCCTCACAATCGAGTTCGCAGGGAAGGAGCATGCGCTGTGGGTCAGAGAGGCGAACTCGGCGCCACCCTGTGGTCAGTGCAAGAAGTGCAGGCGGCGCCCCCCTCACAGGTCACTGGAGGCAGTGTGCCCTACTGACAGGACTGCTGAATCCATTAAACTGGACATTCAAACTAAAATGGAGTCTCTATCCCAAAAGTTTTCTAAAAGTAGTTAAGGAACAATTAATTGGAAACCATTTGGAATGAAGTGAATGTAGATGCAAACTTTACAACTTATACCAAATTCACTCAAAGTTATTCAGAGGCAAATATTATTTTAGCTTATAATTTATGTTTGGCTGCGTTGGGTCTTCGTTGCTGCATGTGGGCTTTCTCTAGTTGCGTCGAGCGGGGCTACTCTTCATTGCGGTGCACGGGCTTCTCATTGCGGTGGCTTCTCTTGTGGGCGAGCATGAGCTCTAGGCGCGCAGGCTTCAGTAGTTGTGCCGCGCAGGCTTGGTTGCTCTGCGGCATGTGGGATCTTCCCGGACCAGGGCTCGAGCCCGTGTCCCCTGCATTGGCAGGCGGACTCGTAACCACTGCATCACCAGGGAAGTTCCCACAGACAAATTTTAAATACAAAACTATTCAAGGGGCTTCCCTGGTGGCGCAGTGGTTGAGAATCTGCATGCTAATGCAGGGGACACGGGTTCGAGCCCTGGTCTGGGAAGATCCCACATGCCGCGGAGCAACTAGGCCCGTGAGCCACAACTATTGAGCCTGCACGTCTGGAGCCTGTGCTCCGCAACAAGAGAGGCCGCGATAGTGAGAGGCCCGCGCACCACGATGAAGAGTGGCCCCCGCTTGCCACAACTAGAGAAAGCCTTCACACAGAAACGAAGACCCAACACAGCCAAAAATAAATTAATTAATTAATCAATTAAAAAGAAAAAGCTGTCTCTCAAATTTAACTTCCAGAATATATTCAGGAAAAACGCATACGCCCTTTTTGGCCAACCAAAGAAGCGGGCAATGCAAATCAACACTACAAAGAGGTATCACTTCGAATCAGAAAAAAGGACCATCCTCACAAAGGGTAAAAACCAGATATGCAGGACAAGGAGAGGAGAAAAGGGAACCTTGTTACGCTGAAGGGGGGAATGTAAATTGCCAACGGCCACTCTGGAGAAGTGTGCTGTGTTTCCTAAAACATCTAAAAAACAGAGCTACAAAGCATAGGGCGCTTCCACTCATGGGCCTATATGTTGGAAAAACCAAAAATCCACAGGACGCAGGCACCCCGTTTACTGCTGCTATGTTTCCAACAGCCTCGACTTGGGTACAACTTAATAGTCCTTGGAAGGAAAAAATGGTGAAAGAAAATTTGGTACTTAAGCACAACGGAATATTACTCAGCCCAGAAATCAAAGAAATGAGGCCAGTTGCAGCAACTCAGGGGGACTTATGTATGGTCATTGAGAGTGAAATAAGTTAGACAGCAAGAGAAACTTATCATAAGATATCACTTATAAAGGGAATCTAAAAATCGCCAACCATGAACTGAATTACAAACCGAACACCATCACACATTTACAAAACACACTGATGGCTCCTTAAGGGGAAAAGTGTGGTGCGGTGATGCATAAACCAGGAGGTTGAAATTGGCACAGATACCGTTCCATACGCCAATAATGTAATCGCCAAGACATACTCATTGTTCAAGGAACTGGACTCAGCACACTCTATTCACAGAAAAAACATCTATCTGACTACTAGAAACTAGAAAAGAATTTATTGATGTCTCTCTGTAAGTGACTCAGGTGGATGTACAGCACCAAGAAACACAACATTGCAAATCAGCTACACCCCATTATACAAATTAATTATAAAAAAAGAAAGACAGTGAGAGAGAGAGGAATTCTTACAAAATTCAATCAGGGGCTGTGATGCAACTGGACTGACCACATCTACACTCACAGCTGAATGGGACGTAAGGCTGGACACCCTAACCGTAAACCCTAACCCTAACCCTAACCCAACCCTAATCCTACCTTAACCCTAACCCTAACCCAACACTAACCCTAACCCTAACCCTAACCCCTAACCCTAACCTAACCCTAAGCCTAACCCTAACCCCTAGCCCTAGCCCTAGCCCTAACCCTGACCCTGACCCCTAACCCTTAACCCCTAACCCCTAACCCTAACCAAGTTCACAAGTAAACTTCTCGCCCACCTGGAGAGAGTGATTTAATTTTAAAGAGTAAAGACACAATCAGCTCAGTAATTGGCCACGGGGGCTGGAGGGGCCAAGGCTAACCTGAGCTGGAGGAACGTGGGTGCCTGCCTGGATGCTCAGAGGCCAAGGGCTGTTCTGAGAGCTGCTTGGACACCCGTGCAGATGGAACAAAGGATCCGTCCAGTCCCAAGAGGGCCCCACCAGCCCTCACGAATGCAACACCAGACTTCCCTAGTGGCGCATTGGTTAAGAATCCACCTGCCAATGTAGGGGACACGGGTTTGAGCCCTGGTCCGGGAAGATCCCACATGCTGTGGAGCAACTAAGCCCGTGCACCACAACTACTGAGCCTGCGCTCTACAACCCGCGAGCCACAACTGCTGAAGCCCACGCGCTTAGAGCCTGTGCTCTGCAACAAGAGAAGCCACCGCAATGAGAAGCCCCCACTCGCCGCAACTAGAGAAAGCCTCCGTGCAGCAATGCAGACCCAACACAGCCCCAAATTAATTAATTAATTAATTAAGAAAAAAAAAAAAGGCAGCACCTGGGGGCTGGCAGACTGATGCACCAAGTCTTACATCACGTCTACTTAGTATCCTGCATGTCAGGGCCATGCTGGACCTGGGGCTGCCCACACAGAGTGGGGCCTGCATCACCCTTCCCAGGAGGGAGGGTGGAGGGAAACCCTGCATGACCTCTGAGGCCCTAAGAACCCTTGACTAAGGCTGAGCTCAATTTGAAACAGTGGGTGACCAGAGCAGACATTTCATTCATCTATCAATGAGAATCCAGCACTGGAGGAGCAGAAAACAATGGCCTCGCTCAACCTTGACGCTAATCCTGACATGGACCCTAACCCTAAACTCTGATCCTGACCCTAAGCCCTGACCTAACCTTAGCCTAACCCGTACCCTAAACCTGTACCTTACCCTAACCCATGCTCTACCCGCATCCTACCTCTACCCCAATTCTCACCCATACCCTAACACCCACTCTAACACAGAACCCTAACACCCTGAGACCAAAACCATAAACCTTAACCAATAAGCCAAACCATAACCATAACCAAACCATAAAATATATTCATTAACCATACCCATAAATAACTCATTAACCATAAAACTTAAACCAGAACAGCAACCATAAACCATACACAGCCCCAACCCTCACACCAGCCCCAGCCCTAATGCTAACCCTCCAAACCACTTACACCAAGCCAAGTCTAATCAGATTATACAAATACATCTTGAAAAAGAAAACTGGGGAATACTCTGGTGGCCCAGTGGTTAGGACTCTGCGCTTTCACTGCCAAGGGCTCGGGTTCGATCCCTGACTGGGGAACTAAGATCCCACAAGCCATGGGACGTGGCCAAAATAAATAAATAATTAGAATGAAATAAAACCACTATTTTAAAAAAGATTTTAAAAATAAAGGAAAAAAACAAGAAAACTACCCCAGTACAACTTATAAATATGAATGTAAAAATCTATCACACAATAATAGCAACATGAAACCAACAGAACTTTAAACGGATAATGCCATAAGCAAGTATCTCTACACCAGAAATTTCAGGTTGCTCAACATATTAAAAGTAAGCAATGTATTCAACCACAATAATGGTGTGAAGTAAAAACACATAATCATATCAATTAATGCAAAAAATCTACAATGAAAATCCAGTGTTATTTCATGAAAAACACTCAAGAAAGCAGGAATAAAAGGAAATTTGTTCAATATGGAAAAGAGTAGTACAAAAAGCCACAGCAAACATCATGCTCAACGTTAAAGACCGAAAGATTTACTCCTGAAATCAGGAACAAGGCCAGGAAGCTGGCCTTCATCACCGTTACTCAACAGTGTACTGGAAGTTCTACCCAGAATCTTGAGGAAAGAAATAAAAGGCATCCATGGGTGAATGGAAAAATTAAAACCGTGTCTCTTCACAGAACATAGGTCACATCATCTTATATATAAAACTACCTATAATCAGCAAAGAAATTATCTGAGCTAATCAACTAATTAATAAGCAAAGTTATAGAACAAAATATCAATTCATGAAAATCTGTCTTATATGCATACGCTGGCAAAAAATAATCTGAAAAAGAATTTATGAGAACAATTCCATTTGTAATAATGTCAACATCAATATTTAGGAGTATATTTAATCAAGGTACAAGACTTGTTTTTATGTATGTAAAGTTGTATGTTTGAAATTACTGGAAAGTCAATTACTTTTCAAAACATCATGTATGTCAATAGCATGCCAGAAAAGCAGAGAAAACATCAAACTTCCATATAGAAGCCAAGCCTTACCCAGATCCAGTTCACCCAAAGTCCACATGTCATTTAGAGGCACCGTGGGAAGGTTATATTAGGAGCCGCTGTCCTCCGTGTTGTGGACGACCTGGATATGGCAGAAACAGTGGGATTTTTGAATTCCAATTTTCCACTTCATTCCACAAAAACACTATTAGAAATAATAAATAAATTCAGTAAAGTTGCAAAATCAATACACAGAAATCAGCTGCATTTCTAAACACTAATAATGAACCATCAGAAAGAGAAAGAAAGCAACCCTATTTACAACTGCATCAAAAAGAACAAAATACCTGGGAATAAAGTCAACCAAGGAGGTGAAAGACCTGCACACTGAAAACTTTAAGACATTGATGAAGACATTGAAAAACACACCAATAAATGGAAAGATATCCTGTTCTCATGGAATGGAACAATTAATGTTGTTAAAATATCCATGCTACCCAAAGCAGTGGACACAGTGAATGCAATCCCTCCCAAAATTCCATGGTATTTTCCCCCCAAATAGAGCAAATCCTCCTAATATCTGTGGGGAACCACAAAGGACCCCAAATAGCCAAAGAAACCCTGAAAAAAGAGAACGGGCTGGAGGCATCTCCCTCCCTGACGTCACACTCTGCTGAGAAGCTACAGTCACCAAAACAGTGTGGAACTGGCTCAAAACGGGCACAGGGACCAGAGGAACAGGACAGAGAGACCAGAATTCAACCCACACGGACGGGGTCGGTGAATTTATGACACAGGGACCAAGGACACACCAAGGAGCACGACACTCCCCACGATAAATGGTGCTGGGAAAACTGGACGCCCCATAACTCATGCTGGCTACCCTGCACACAAACCTGACCAAAAACCCAGCTTTCCACGCCAAGCCCTCCCTCGCTCACACGAAGACGGACCCCCTCAACGGTCAGTCGCCCACAGGAAGCTTCTCCCCACTTTTCCTCACCGTCTCTTCACCTTTTCCTCAGGCATCACCTGGGTCCTCAGGAAACCTAGTTCCCTAGTCAGCGTGGACGCAGCCCCACTTTGTCCTGAAGCCGAAACCCCAGCGAGTCCTAAGGAGACGGAGACCTAGCTCCTCTCAGCAGAGACGCTGAGCCGGGCGTCCTACCCCAAGGCCCCCGCCCCCGCGCCTGAGGTGGCTCAACTCCTCTCAGCTGCCCTCACAATCGAGTTCACAGGGAAGGAGCATGCGCTGTGGGTCAGAGAGGCGAACTCGGCGCCACCCTGTGGTCAGTGCAGGAAGTGCAGGCCGCGCCTCCCTCACAGGTCACTGGAGGCAGTGTGCCCTACTGACAGGACTGCTGAATCCATTAAACTGGACATGCAAACTAAAATGGAGTCTCTATCCCAAAAGTTTTCTAAAAGTAGTTAAGGAACAATTAATTGGAAACCATTTGGAATGAAGTGAATGTAGATGCAAACTTTACAACTTATACCAAATTCACTCAAAGTTATTCAGAGGCAAATTTTATTTTAGCTTATAATTTATGTTTGGCTGCGTTGGGTCTTCGTTGCTGCATGTGGGCTTTCTCTAGTTGCGTCGAGCGGGGCTACTCTTCGTTGCGGTGCACGGGCTTCTCATTGCGGTGGCTTCTCTTGTGGGCGAGCATGAGCTCTAGGCGCGCAGGCTTCAGTAGTTGTGCCGCGCAGGCTTGGTTGCTCTGCGGCATGTGGGATCTTCCCGGACCAGGGCTCGAGCCCGTGTCCCCTGCATTGGCAGGCGGACTCGTAACCACTGCATCACCAGGGAAGTCCCCACAGACAAATTTTAAATACAAAACTATTCAAGGGGCTTCCCTGGTGGCGCAGTGGTTGAGAATCTGCCTGCTAATGCAGGGGACACGGGTTCGAGCCCTGGTCTGGGAAGATCCCACATGCCGCGGAGCAACTAGGCCCGTGAGCCACAACTATTGAGCCTGTACGTCTGGAGCCTGTGCTCCGCAACAAGAGAGGCCGCAATAGTGAGAGGCCCGTGCACTGCGATGAAGAGTGGCCCCTGCTTGCCACAACTAGAGAAAGCCTTCACACAGAAACGAAGACCCAACACAGCCAAAAATAAATTAATTAATTAATCAATTAAAAAGAAAAAGCTGTCTCTCAAATTTAACTTCCAGAATATATTCAGGAAAAACGCATACGCCCTTTTTGGCCAACCAAAGAAGCGGGCAATGCAAATCAACACTACAAAGAGGTATCACTTCGAATCAGAAAAAAGGACCATCCTCACAAAGGGTAAAAACCAGATATGCAGGACAAGGAGAGGAGAAAAGGGAACCTTGTTACGCTGAAGGGGGGAATGTAAATTGCCAACGGCCACTCTGGAGAAGTGTGCTGTGTTTCCTAAAACATCTAAAAAACAGAGCTACAAAGCATAGGGCGCTTCCACTCATGGGCCTATATGTTGGAAAAACCAAAAATCCACAGGACGCAGGCACCCCGTTTACTGCTGCTATGTTTACAACAGCCTCGACTTGGGTACAACTTAATAGTCCTTGGAAGGAAAAAATGGTGAAAGAAAATTTGGTACTTAAGCACAACGGAATATTACTCAGCCCAGAAATCAAAGAAATGAGGCCAGTTGCAGCAACTCAGGGGGACTTATGTATGGTCATTGAGAGTGAAATAAGTTAGACAGCAAGAGAAACTTATCATAAGATATCACTTATAAAGGGAATCTAAAAATCGCCAACCATGAACTGAATTACAAACCGAACACCATCACACATTTACAAAACACACTGATGGCTCCTTAAGGGGAAAAGTGTGGTGCGGTAATGCATAAACCAGGAGGTTGAAATTGGCACAGATACCGTTCCATACGCCAATAATGTAATCGCCAAGACATACTCATTGTTCAAGGAACTGGACTCAGCACACTCTATTCACAGAAAAAACATCTATCTGACTACTAGAAACTAGAAAAGAATTTATTGATGTCTCTCTGTAAGTGACTCAGGTGGATGTACAGCACCAAGAAACACAACATTGCAAATCAGCTACACCCCATTATACAAATTAATTATAAAAAAAGAAAGACAGTGAGAGAGAGAGGAATTCTTACAAAATTCAATCAGGGGCTGTGATGCAACTGGACTGACCACATCTACACTCACAGCTGAATGGGACGTAAGGCTGGACACCCTAACCGTAAACCCTAACCCTAACCCTAACCCTAACCCAACCCTAATCCTACCTTAACCCTAACCCTAACCCAACACTAACCCTAACCCTCACCCTAACCCCTAACCCTAACCCAACCCTAAGCCTAACCCTAACCCCTAGCCCTAGCCCTAGCCCTAACCCTGACCCTAACCCCTAACCCTTAACCCCTAACCCCTAACCCTAACCAAGTTCACAAGTAAACTTCTCGCCCACCTGGAGAGAGTGATTTAATTTTAAAGAGTAAAGACACAATCAGCTCAGTAATTGGCCACGGGGGCTGGAGGGGCCAAGGCTAACCTGAGCTGGAGGAACGTGGGTGCCTGCCTGGATGCTCAGAGGCCAAGGGCTGTTCTGAGAGCTGCTTGGACACCCGTGCAGATGGAACAAAGGATCCGTCCAGTCCCAAGAGGGCCCCACCAGCCCTCACGAACGCAACACCAGACTTCCCTGGTGGCGCAGTGGTTAACAATCCACCTGCCAATGTAGGGGACACGGGTTTGAGCCCTGGTCCGGGAAGATCCCACATGCTGTGGAGCAACTAAGCCCGTGCACCACAACTACTGAGCCTGCGCTCTACAACCCGCGAGCCACAACTGCTGAAGCCCACGCGCTTAGAGCCTGTGCTCTGCAACAAGAGAAGCCACCGCAATGAGAAGCCCCCACTCGCCGCAACTAGAGAAAGCCTCCGTGCAGCAATGCAGACCCAACACAGCCCCAAATTAATTAATTAATTAATTAAGAAAAAAAAAGGGCAGCACCTGGGGGCTGGCAGACTGATGCACCAAGTCTTACATCACGTCTACTTAGTATCCTGCATGTCAGGGCCATGCTGGACCTGGGGCTGCCCACACAGAGTGGGGCCTGCATCACCCTTCCCAGGAGGGAGGGTGGAGGGAAACCCTGCATGACCTCTGAGGCCCTAAGAACCCTTGACTAAGGCTGAGCTCAATTTGAAACAGTGGGTGACCAGAGCAGACATTTCATTCATCTATCAATGAGAATCCAGCACTGGAGGAGCAGAAAACAATGGCCTCGCTCAACCTTGACGCTAATCCTGACATGGACCCTAACCCTAAACTCTGATCCTGACCCTAAGCCCTGACCTAACCTTAGCCTAACCCGTACCCTAAACCTGTACCTTACCCTAACCCATGCTCTACCCGCATCCTACCTCTACCCCAATTCTCACCCATACCCTAACACCCACTCTAACACAGAACCCTAACACCCTGAGACCAAAACCATAAACCTTAACCAATAAGCCAAACCATAACCATAAGCAAACCATAAAATATATTCATTAACCATACCCATAAATAACTCATTAACCATAAAACTTAAACCAGAACAGCAACCATAAACCATACACAGCCCCAACCCTCACACCAGCCCCAGCCCTAATGCTAACCCTCCAAACCACTTACACCAAGCCAAGTCTAATCAGATTATACAAATACATCTTGAAAAAGAAAACTGGGGAATACTCTGGTGGCCCAGTGGTTAGGACTCTGCGCTTTCACTGCCAAGGGCTCGGGTTCGATCCCTGACTGGGGAACTAAGATCCCACAAGCCATGGGACGTGGCCAAAATAAATAAATAATTAGAATGAAATAAAACCACTATTTTAAAAAAGATTTTAAAAATAAAGGAAAAAAACAAGAAAACTACCCCAGTACAACTTATAAATATGAATGTAAAAATCTATCACACAATAATAGCAACATGAAACCAACAGAACTTTAAACGGATAATGCCATAAGCAAGTATCTCTACACCAGAAATTTCAGGTTGCTCAACATATTAAAAGTAAGCAATGTATTCAACCACAATAATGGTGTGAAGTAAAAACACATAATCATATCAATTAATGCAAAAAATCTACAATGAAAATCCAGTGTTATTTCATGAAAAACACTCAAGAAAGCAGGAATAAAAGGAAATTTGTTCAATATGGAAAAGAGTAGTACAAAAAGCCACAGCAAACATCATGCTCAACGTTAAAGACCGAAAGATTTACTCCTGAAATCAGGAACAAGGCCAGGAAGCTGGCCTTCATCACCGTTACTCAACAGTGTACTGGAAGTTCTACCCAGAATCTTGAGGAAAGAAATAAAAGGCATCCATGGGTGAATGGAAAAATTAAAACCGTGTCTCTTCACAGAACATAGGTCACATCATCTTATATATAAAACTACCTATAATCAGCAAAGAAATTATCTGAGCTAATCAACTAATTAATAAGCAAAGTTATAGAACAAAATATCAATTCATGAAAATCTGTCTTATATGCATACGCTGGCAAAAAATAATCTGAAAAAGAATTTATGAGAACAATTCCATTTGTAATAATGTCAACATCAATATTTAGGAGTATATTTAATCAAGGTACAAGACTTGTTTTTATGTATGTAAAGTTGTATGTTTGAAATTACTGGAAAGTCAATTACTTTTCAAAACATCATGTATGTCAATAGCATGCCAGAAAAGCAGAGAAAACATCAAACTTCCATATAGAAGCCAAGCCTTACCCAGATCCAGTTCACCCAAAGTCCACATGTCATTTAGAGGCACCGTGGGAAGGTTATATTAGGAGCCGCTGTCCTCCGTGTTGTGGACGACCTGGATATGGCAGAAACAGTGGGATTTTTCAATTCCAATTTTCCACTTCATTCCACAAAAACACTATTAGAAATAATAAATAAATTCAGTAAAGTTGCAAAATCAATACACAGAAATCAGCTGCATTTCTAAACACTAATAATGAACCATCAGAAAGAGAAAGAAAGCAACCCTATTTACAACTGCATCAAAAAGAACAAAATACCTGGGAATAAAGTCAACCAAGGAGGTGAAAGACCTGCACACTGAAAACTTTAAGACATTGATGAAGACATTGAAAAACACACCAATAAATGGAAAGATATCCTGTTCTCATGGAATGGAACAATTAATGTTGTTAAAATATCCATGCTACCCAAAGCAGTGGACACAGTGAATGCAATCCCTCCCAAAATTCCATGGTATTTTCCCCCCAAATAGAGCAAATCCTCCTAATATCTGTGGGGAACCACAAAGGACCCCAAATAGCCAAAGAAACCCTGAAAAAAGAGAACGGGCTGGAGGCATCTCCCTCCCTGACGTCACACTCTGCTGAGAAGCTACAGTCACCAAAACAGTGTGGAACTGGCTCAAAACGGGCACAGGGACCAGAGGAACAGGACAGAGAGACCAGAATTCAACCCACACGGACGGGGTCGGTGAATTTATGACACAGGGACCAAGGACACACCAAGGAGCACGACACTCCCCACGATAAATGGTGCTGGGAAAACTGGACGCCCCATAACTCATGCTGGCTACCCTGCACACAAACCTGACCAAAAACCCAGCTTTCCACGCCAAGCCCTCCCTCGCTCACACGAAGACGGACCCCCTCAACGGTCAGTCGCCCACAGGAAGCTTCTCCCCACTTTTCCTCACCGTCTCTTCACCTTTTCCTCAGGCATCACCTGGGTCCTCAGGAAACCTAGTTCCCTAGTCAGCGTGGACGCAGCCCCACTTTGTCCTGAAGCCGAAACCCCAGCGAGTCCTAAGGAGACGGAGACCTAGCTCCTCTCAGCAGAGACACTGAGCCGGGCGTCCTACCCCAAGGCCCCCGCCCCCGCGCCTGAGGTGGCTCAACTCCTCTCAGCTGCCCTCACAATCGAGTTCACAGGGAAGGAGCATGCGCTGTGGGTCAGAGAGGCGAACTCGGCGCCACCCTGTGGTCAGTGCAGGAAGTGCAGGCCGCGCCTCCCTCACAGGTCACTGGAGGCAGTGTGCCCTACTGACAGGACTGCTGAATCCATTAAACTGGACATGCAAACTAAAATGGAGTCTCTATCCCAAAAGTTTTCTAAAAGTAGTTAAGGAACAATTAATTGGAAACCATTTGGAATGAAGTGAATGTAGATGCAAACTTTACAACTTATACCAAATTCACTCAAAGTTATTCAGAGGCAAATTTTATTTTAGCTTATAATTTATGTTTGGCTGCGTTGGGTCTTCGTTGCTGCATGTGGGCTTTCTCTAGTTGCGTCGAGCGGGGCTACTCTTCGTTGCGGTGCACGGGCTTCTCATTGCGGTGGCTTCTCTTGTGGGCGAGCATGAGCTCTAGGCGCGCAGGCTTCAGTAGTTGTGCCGCGCAGGCTTGGTTGCTCTGCGGCATGTGGGATCTTCCCGGACCAGGGCTCGAGCCCGTGTCCCCTGCATTGGCAGGCGGACTCGTAACCACTGCATCACCAGGGAAGTCCCCACAGACAAATTTTAAATACAAAACTATTCAAGGGGCTTCCCTGGTGGCGCAGTGGTTGAGAATCTGCCTGCTAATGCAGGGGACACGGGTTCGAGCCCTGGTCTGGGAAGATCCCACATGCCGCGGAGCAACTAGGCCCGTGAGCCACAACTATTGAGCCTGTACGTCTGGAGCCTGTGCTCCGCAACAAGAGAGGCCGCAATAGTGAGAGGCCCGTGCACTGCGATGAAGAGTGGCCCCTGCTTGGCACAACTAGAGAAAGCCTTCACACAGAAACGAAGACCCAACACAGCCAAAAATAAATTAATTAATTAATCAATTAAAAAGAAAAAGCTGTCTCTCAAATTTAACTTCCAGAATATATTCAGGAAAAACGCATACGCCCTTTTTGGCCAACCAAAGAAGCGGGCAATGCAAATCAACACTACAAAGAGGTATCACTTCGAATCAGAAAAAAGGACCATCCTCACAAAGGGTAAAAACCAGATATGCAGGACAAGGAGAGGAGAAAAGGGAACCTTGTTACGCTGAAGGGGGGAATGTAAATTGCCAACGGCCACTCTGGAGAAGTGTGCTGTGTTTCCTAAAACATCTAAAAAACAGAGCTACAAAGCATAGGGCGCTTCCACTCATGGGCCTATATGTTGGAAAAACCAAAAATCCACAGGACGCAGGCACCCCGTTTACTGCTGCTATGTTTCCAACAGCCTCGACTTGGGTACAACTTAATAGTCCTTGGAAGGAAAAAATGGTGAAAGAAAATTTGGTACTTAAGCACAACGGAATATTACTCAGCCCAGAAATCAAAGAAATGAGGCCAGTTGCAGCAACTCAGGGGGACTTATGTATGGTCATTGAGAGTGAAATAAGTTAGACAGCAAGAGAAACTTATCATAAGATATCACTTATAAAGGGAATCTAAAAATCGCCAACCATGAACTGAATTACAAACCGAACACCATCACACATTTACAAAACACACTGATGGCTCCTTAAGGGGAAAAGTGTGGTGCGGTGATGCATAAACCAGGAGGTTGAAATTGGCACAGATACCGTTCCATACGCCAATAATGTAATCGCCAAGACATACTCATTGTTCAAGGAACTGGACTCAGCACACTCTATTCACAGAAAAAACATCTATCTGACTACTAGAAACTAGAAAAGAATTTATTGATGTCTCTCTGTAAGTGACTCAGGTGGATGTACAGCACCAAGAAACACAACATTGCAAATCAGCTACACCCCATTATACAAATTAATTATAAAAAAAGAAAGACAGTGAGAGAGAGAGGAATTCTTACAAAATTCAATCAGGGGCTGTGATGCAACTGGACTGACCACATCTACACTCACAGCTGAATGGGACGTAAGGCTGGACACCCTAACCGTAAACCCTAACCCTAACCCTAA
Source organism: Balaenoptera physalus (assembly GCF_965194825.1). Taxonomy (NCBI): domain Eukaryota; kingdom Metazoa; phylum Chordata; class Mammalia; order Artiodactyla; family Balaenopteridae; genus Balaenoptera; species Balaenoptera physalus. Next base: position 134,974,259 of record NC_138903.1, on the reverse strand, counting down.
CCCAACCCTAATCCTACCTTAACCCTAACCCTAACCCAACACTAACCCTAACCCTAACCCTAACCCCTAACCCTAACCTAACCCTAAGCCTAACCCTAACCCCTAGCCCTAGCCCTAGCCCTAACCCTGACCCTGACCCCTAACCCTTAACCCCTAACCCCTAACCCTAACCAAGTTCACAAGTAAACTTCTCGCCCACCTGGAGAGAGTGATTTAATTTTAAAGAGTAAAGACACAATCAGCTCAGTAATTGGCCACGGGGGCTGGAGGGGCCAAGGCTAACCTGAGCTGGAGGAACGTGGGTGCCTGCCTGGATGCTCAGAGGCCAAGGGCTGTTCTGAGAGCTGCTTGGACACCCGTGCAGATGGAACAAAGGATCCGTCCAGTCCCAAGAGGGCCCCACCAGCCCTCACGAACGCAACACCAGACTTCCCTAGTGGCGCATTGGTTAAGAATCCACCTGCCAATGTAGGGGACACGGGTTTGAGCCCTGGTCCGGGAAGATCCCACATGCTGTGGAGCAACTAAGCCCGTGCACCACAACTACTGAGCCTGCGCTCTACAACCCGCGAGCCACAACTGCTGAAGCCCACGCGCTTAGAGCCTGTGCTCTGCAACAAGAGAAGCCACCGCAATGAGAAGCCCCCACTCGCCGCAACTAGAGAAAGCCTCCGTGCAGCAATGCAGACCCAACACAGCCCCAAATTAATTAATTAATTAATTAAGAAAAAAAAAAAAGGCAGCACCTGGGGGCTGGCAGACTGATGCACCAAGTCTTACATCACGTCTACTTAGTATCCTGCATGTCAGGGCCATGCTGGACCTGGGGCTGCCCACACAGAGTGGGGCCTGCATCACCCTTCCCAGGAGGGAGGGTGGAGGGAAACCCTGCATGACCTCTGAGGCCCTAAGAACCCTTGACTAAGGCTGAGCTCAATTTGAAACAGTGGGTGACCAGAGCAGACATTTCATTCATCTATCAATGAGAATCCAGCACTGGAGGAGCAGAAAACAATGGCCTCGCTCAACCTTGACGCTAATCCTGACATGGACCCTAACCCTAAACTCTGATCCTGACCCTAAGCCCTGACCTAACCTTAGCCTAACCCGTACCCTAAACCTGTACCTTACCCTAACCCATGCTCTACCCGCATCCTACCTCTACCCCAATTCTCACCCATACCCTAACACCCACTCTAACACAGAACCCTAACACCCTGAGACCAAAACCATAAACCTTAACCAATAAGCCAAACCATAACCATAAGCAAACCATAAAATATATTCATTAACCATACCCATAAATAACTCATTAACCATAAAACTTAAACCAGAACAGCAACCATAAACCATACACAGCCCCAACCCTCACACCAGCCCCAGCCCTAATGCTAACCCTCCAAACCACTTACACCAAGCCAAGTCTAATCAGATTATACAAATACATCTTGAAAAAGAAAACTGGGGAATACTCTGGTGGCCCAGTGGTTAGGACTCTGCGCTTTCACTGCCAAGGGCTCGGGTTCGATCCCTGACTGGGGAACTAAGATCCCACAAGCCATGGGACGTGGCCAAAATAAATAAATAATTAGAATGAAATAAAACCACTATTTTAAAAAAGATTTTAAAAATAAAGGAAAAAAACAAGAAAACTACCCCAGTACAACTTATAAATATGAATGTAAAAATCTATCACACAATAATAGCAACATGAAACCAACAGAACTTTAAACGGATAATGCCATAAGCAAGTATCTCTACACCAGAAATTTCAGGTTGCTCAACATATTAAAAGTAAGCAATGTATTCAACCACAATAATGGTGTGAAGTAAAAACACATAATCATATCAATTAATGCAAAAAATCTACAATGAAAATCCAGTGTTATTTCATGAAAAACACTCAAGAAAGCAGGAATAAAAGGAAATTTGTTCAATATGGAAAAGAGTAGTACAAAAAGCCACAGCAAACATCATGCTCAACGTTAAAGACCGAAAGATTTACTCCTGAAATCAGGAACAAGGCCAGGAAGCTGGCCTTCATCACCGTTACTCAACAGTGTACTGGAAGTTCTACCCAGAATCTTGAGGAAAGAAATAAAAGGCATCCATGGGTGAATGGAAAAATTAAAACCGTGTCTCTTCACAGAACATAGGTCACATCATCTTATATATAAAACTACCTATAATCAGCAAAGAAATTATCTGAGCTAATCAACTAATTAATAAGCAAAGTTATAGAACAAAATATCAATTCATGAAAATCTGTCTTATATGCATACGCTGGCAAAAAATAATCTGAAAAAGAATTTATGAGAACAATTCCATTTGTAATAATGTCAACATCAATATTTAGGAGTATATTTAATCAAGGTACAAGACTTGTTTTTATGTATGTAAAGTTGTATGTTTGAAATTACTGGAAAGTCAATTACTTTTCAAAACATCATGTATGTCAATAGCATGCCAGAAAAGCAGAGAAAACATCAAACTTCCATATAGAAGCCAAGCCTTACCCAGATCCAGTTCACCCAAAGTCCACATGTCATTTAGAGGCACCGTGGGAAGGTTATATTAGGAGCCGCTGTCCTCCGTGTTGTGGACGACCTGGATATGGCAGAAACAGTGGGATTTTTGAATTCCAATTTTCCACTTCATTCCACAAAAACACTATTAGAAATAATAAATAAATTCAGTAAAGTTGCAAAATCAATACACAGAAATCAGCTGCATTTCTAAACACTAATAATGAACCATCAGAAAGAGAAAGAAAGCAACCCTATTTACAACTGCATCAAAAAGAACAAAATACCTGGGAATAAAGTCAACCAAGGAGGTGAAAGACCTGCACACTGAAAACTTTAAGACATTGATGAAGACATTGAAAAACACACCAATAAATGGAAAGATATCCTGTTCTCATGGAATGGAACAATTAATGTTGTTAAAATATCCATGCTACCCAAAGCAGTGGACACAGTGAATGCAATCCCTCCCAAAATTCCATGGTATTTTCCCCCCAAATAGAGCAAATCCTCCTAATATCTGTGGGGAACCACAAAGGACCCCAAATAGCCAAAGAAACCCTGAAAAAAGAGAACGGGCTGGAGGCATCTCCCTCCCTGACGTCACACTCTGCTGAGAAGCTACAGTCACCAAAACAGTGTGGAACTGGCTCAAAACGGGCACAGGGACCAGAGGAACAGGACAGAGAGACCAGAATTCAACCCACACGGACGGGGTCGGTGAATTTATGACACAGGGACCAAGGACACACCAAGGAGCACGACACTCCCCACGATAAATGGTGCTGGGAAAACTGGACGCCCCATAACTCATGCTGGCTACCCTGCACACAAACCTGACCAAAAACCCAGCTTTCCACGCCAAGCCCTCCCTCGCTCACACGAAGACGGACCCCCTCAACGGTCAGTCGCCCACAGGAAGCTTCTCCCCACTTTTCCTCACCGTCTCTTCACCTTTTCCTCAGGCATCACCTGGGTCCTCAGGAAACCTAGTTCCCTAGTCAGCGTGGACGCAGCCCCACTTTGTCCTGAAGCCGAAACCCCAGCGAGTCCTAAGGAGACGGAGACCTAGCTCCTCTCAGCAGAGACGCTGAGCCGGGCGTCCTACCCCAAGGCCCCCGCCCCCGCGCCTGAGGTGGCTCAACTCCTCTCAGCTGCCCTCACAATCGAGTTCACAGGGAAGGAGCATGCGCTGTGGGTCAGAGAGGCGAACTCGGCGCCACCCTGTGGTCAGTGCAGGAAGTGCAGGCCGCGCCTCCCTCACAGGTCACTGGAGGCAGTGTGCCCTACTGACAGGACTGCTGAATCCATTAAACTGGACATGCAAACTAAAATGGAGTCTCTATCCCAAAAGTTTTCTAAAAGTAGTTAAGGAACAATTAATTGGAAACCATTTGGAATGAAGTGAATGTAGATGCAAACTTTACAACTTATACCAAATTCACTCAAAGTTATTCAGAGGCAAATTTTATTTTAGCTTATAATTTATGTTTGGCTGCGTTGGGTCTTCGTTGCTGCATGTGGGCTTTCTCTAGTTGCGTCGAGCGGGGCTACTCTTCGTTGCGGTGCACGGGCTTCTCATTGCGGTGGCTTCTCTTGTGGGCGAGCATGAGCTCTAGGCGCGCAGGCTTCAGTAGTTGTGCCGCGCAGGCTTGGTTGCTCTGCGGCATGTGGGATCTTCCCGGACCAGGGCTCGAGCCCGTGTCCCCTGCATTGGCAGGCGGACTCGTAACCACTGCATCACCAGGGAAGTCCCCACAGACAAATTTTAAATACAAAACTATTCAAGGGGCTTCCCTGGTGGCGCAGTGGTTGAGAATCTGCCTGCTAATGCAGGGGACACGGGTTCGAGCCCTGGTCTGGGAAGATCCCACATGCCGCGGAGCAACTAGGCCCGTGAGCCACAACTATTGAGCCTGTACGTCTGGAGCCTGTGCTCCGCAACAAGAGAGGCCGCAATAGTGAGAGGCCCGTGCACTGCGATGAAGAGTGGCCCCTGCTTGCCACAACTAGAGAAAGCCTTCACACAGAAACGAAGACCCAACACAGCCAAAAATAAATTAATTAATTAATCAATTAAAAAGAAAAAGCTGTCTCTCAAATTTAACTTCCAGAATATATTCAGGAAAAACGCATACGCCCTTTTTGGCCAACCAAAGAAGCGGGCAATGCAAATCAACACTACAAAGAGGTATCACTTCGAATCAGAAAAAAGGACCATCCTCACAAAGGGTAAAAACCAGATATGCAGGACAAGGAGAGGAGAAAAGGGAACCTTGTTACGCTGAAGGGGGGAATGTAAATTGCCAACGGCCACTCTGGAGAAGTGTGCTGTGTTTCCTAAAACATCTAAAAAACAGAGCTACAAAGCATAGGGCGCTTCCACTCATGGGCCTATATGTTGGAAAAACCAAAAATCCACAGGACGCAGGCACCCCGTTTACTGCTGCTATGTTTCCAACAGCCTCGACTTGGGTACAACTTAATAGTCCTTGGAAGGAAAAAATGGTGAAAGAAAATTTGGTACTTAAGCACAACGGAATATTACTCAGCCCAGAAATCAAAGAAATGAGGCCAGTTGCAGCAACTCAGGGGGACTTATGTATGGTCATTGAGAGTGAAATAAGTTAGACAGCAAGAGAAACTTATCATAAGATATCACTTATAAAGGGAATCTAAAAATCGCCAACCATGAACTGAATTACAAACCGAACACCATCACACATTTACAAAACACACTGATGGCTCCTTAAGGGGAAAAGTGTGGTGCGGTGATGCATAAACCAGGAGGTTGAAATTGGCACAGATACCGTTCCATACGCCAATAATGTAATCGCCAAGACATACTCATTGTTCAAGGAACTGGACTCAGCACACTCTATTCACAGAAAAAACATCTATCTGACTACTAGAAACTAGAAAAGAATTTATTGATGTCTCTCTGTAAGTGACTCAGGTGGATGTACAGCACCAAGAAACACAACATTGCAAATCAGCTACACCCCATTATACAAATTAATTATAAAAAAAGAAAGACAGTGAGAGAGAGAGGAATTCTTACAAAATTCAATCAGGGGCTGTGATGCAACTGGACTGACCACATCTACACTCACAGCTGAATGGGACGTAAGGCTGGACACCCTAACCGTAAACCCTAACCCTAACCCTAACCCTAACCCAACCCTAATCCTACCTTAACCCTAACCCTAACCCAACACTAACCCTAACCCTCACCCTAACCCCTAACCCTAACCCAACCCTAAGCCTAACCCTAACCCCTAGCCCTAGCCCTAGCCCTAACCCTGACCCTAACCCCTAACCCTTAACCCCTAACCCCTAACCCTAACCAAGTTCACAAGTAAACTTCTCGCCCACCTGGAGAGAGTGATTTAATTTTAAAGAGTAAAGACACAATCAGCTCAGTAATTGGCCACGGGGGCTGGAGGGGCCAAGGCTAACCTGAGCTGGAGGAACGTGGGTGCCTGCCTGGATGCTCAGAGGCCAAGGGCTGTTCTGAGAGCTGCTTGGACACCCATGCAGATGGAACAAAGGATCCGTCCAGTCCCAAGAGGGCCCCACCAGCCCTCACGAACGCAACACCAGACTTCCCTGGTGGCGCAGTGGTTAACAATCCACCTGCCAATGTAGGGGACACGGGTTTGAGCCCTGGTCCGGGAAGATCCCACATGCTGTGGAGCAACTAAGCCCGTGCACCACAACTACTGAGCCTGCGCTCTACAACCCGCGAGCCACAACTGCTGAAGCCCACGCGCTTAGAGCCTGTGCTCTGCAACAAGAGAAGCCACCGCAATGAGAAGCCCCCACTCGCCGCAACTAGAGAAAGCCTCCGTGCAGCAATGCAGACCCAACACAGCCCCAAATTAATTAATTAATTAATTAAGAAAAAAAAAGGGCAGCACCTGGGGGCTGGCAGACTGATGCACCAAGTCTTACATCACGTCTACTTAGTATCCTGCATGTCAGGGCCATGCTGGACCTGGGGCTGCCCACACAGAGTGGGGCCTGCATCACCCTTCCCAGGAGGGAGGGTGGAGGGAAACCCTGCATGACCTCTGAGGCCCTAAGAACCCTTGACTAAGGCTGAGCTCAATTTGAAACAGTGGGTGACCAGAGCAGACATTTCATTCATCTATCAATGAGAATCCAGCACTGGAGGAGCAGAAAACAATGGCCTCGCTCAACCTTGACGCTAATCCTGACATGGACCCTAACCCTAAACTCTGATCCTGACCCTAAGCCCTGACCTAACCTTAGCCTAACCCGTACCCTAAACCTGTACCTTACCCTAACCCATGCTCTACCCGCATCCTACCTCTACCCCAATTCTCACCCATACCCTAACACCCACTCTAACACAGAACCCTAACACCCTGAGACCAAAACCATAAACCTTAACCAATAAGCCAAACCATAACCATAAGCAAACCATAAAATATATTCATTAACCATACCCATAAATAACTCATTAACCATAAAACTTAAACCAGAACAGCAACCATAAACCATACACAGCCCCAACCCTCACACCAGCCCCAGCCCTAATGCTAACCCTCCAAACCACTTACACCAAGCCAAGTCTAATCAGATTATACAAATACATCTTGAAAAAGAAAACTGGGGAATACTCTGGTGGCCCAGTGGTTAGGACTCTGCGCTTTCACTGCCAAGGGCTCGGGTTCGATCCCTGACTGGGGAACTAAGATCCCACAAGCCATGGGACGTGGCCAAAATAAATAAATAATTAGAATGAAATAAAACCACTATTTTAAAAAAGATTTTAAAAATAAAGGAAAAAAACAAGAAAACTACCCCAGTACAACTTATAAATATGAATGTAAAAATCTATCACACAATAATAGCAACATGAAACCAACAGAACTTTAAACGGATAATGCCATAAGCAAGTATCTCTACACCAGAAATTTCAGGTTGCTCAACATATTAAAAGTAAGCAATGTATTCAACCACAATAATGGTGTGAAGTAAAAACACATAATCATATCAATTAATGCAAAAAATCTACAATGAAAATCCAGTGTTATTTCATGAAAAACACTCAAGAAAGCAGGAATAAAAGGAAATTTGTTCAATATGGAAAAGAGTAGTACAAAAAGCCACAGCAAACATCATGCTCAACGTTAAAGACCGAAAGATTTACTCCTGAAATCAGGAACAAGGCCAGGAAGCTGGCCTTCATCACCGTTACTCAACAGTGTACTGGAAGTTCTACCCAGAATCTTGAGGAAAGAAATAAAAGGCATCCATGGGTGAATGGAAAAATTAAAACCGTGTCTCTTCACAGAACATAGGTCACATCATCTTATATATAAAACTACCTATAATCAGCAAAGAAATTATCTGAGCTAATCAACTAATTAATAAGCAAAGTTATAGAACAAAATATCAATTCATGAAAATCTGTCTTATATGCATACGCTGGCAAAAAATAATCTGAAAAAGAATTTATGAGAACAATTCCATTTGTAATAATGTCAACATCAATATTTAGGAGTATATTTAATCAAGGTACAAGACTTGTTTTTATGTATGTAAAGTTGTATGTTTGAAATTACTGGAAAGTCAATTACTTTTCAAAACATCATGTATGTCAATAGCATGCCAGAAAAGCAGAGAAAACATCAAACTTCCATATAGAAGCCAAGCCTTACCCAGATCCAGTTCACCCAAAGTCCACATGTCATTTAGAGGCACCGTGGGAAGGTTATATTAGGAGCCGCTGTCCTCCGTGTTGTGGACGACCTGGATATGGCAGAAACAGTGGGATTTTTGAATTCCAATTTTCCACTTCATTCCACAAAAACACTATTAGAAATAATAAATAAATTCAGTAAAGTTGCAAAATCAATACACAGAAATCAGCTGCATTTCTAAACACTAATAATGAACCATCAGAAAGAGAAAGAAAGCAACCCTATTTACAACTGCATCAAAAAGAACAAAATACCTGGGAATAAAGTCAACCAAGGAGGTGAAAGACCTGCACACTGAAAACTTTAAGACATTGATGAAGACATTGAAAAACACACCAATAAATGGAAAGATATCCTGTTCTCATGGAATGGAACAATTAATGTTGTTAAAATATCCATGCTACCCAAAGCAGTGGACACAGTGAATGCAATCCCTCCCAAAATTCCATGGTATTTTCCCCCCAAATAGAGCAAATCCTCCTAATATCTGTGGGGAACCACAAAGGACCCCAAATAGCCAAAGAAACCCTGAAAAAAGAGAACGGGCTGGAGGCATCTCCCTCCCTGACGTCACACTCTGCTGAGAAGCTACAGTCACCAAAACAGTGTGGAACTGGCTCAAAACGGGCACAGGGACCAGAGGAACAGGACAGAGAGACCAGAATTCAACCCACACGGACGGGGTCGGTGAATTTATGACACAGGGACCAAGGACACACCAAGGAGCACGACACTCCCCACGATAAATGGTGCTGGGAAAACTGGACGCCCCATAACTCATGCTGGCTACCCTGCACACAAACCTGACCAAAAACCCAGCTTTCCACGCCAAGCCCTCCCTCGCTCACACGAAGACGGACCCCCTCAACGGTCAGTCGCCCACAGGAAGCTTCTCCCCACTTTTCCTCACCGTCTCTTCACCTTTTCCTCAGGCATCACCTGGGTCCTCAGGAAACCTAGTTCCCTAGTCAGCGTGGACGCAGCCCCACTTTGTCCTGAAGCCGAAACCCCAGCGAGTCCTAAGGAGACGGAGACCTAGCTCCTCTCAGCAGAGACACTGAGCCGGGCGTCCTACCCCAAGGCCCCCGCCCCCGCGCCTGAGGTGGCTCAACTCCTCTCAGCTGCCCTCACAATCGAGTTCACAGGGAAGGAGCATGCGCTGTGGGTCAGAGAGGCGAACTCGGCGCCACCCTGTGGTCAGTGCAGGAAGTGCAGGCCGCGCCTCCCTCACAGGTCACTGGAGGCAGTGTGCCCTACTGACAGGACTGCTGAATCCATTAAACTGGACATGCAAACTAAAATGGAGTCTCTATCCCAAAAGTTTTCTAAAAGTAGTTAAGGAACAATTAATTGGAAACCATTTGGAATGAAGTGAATGTAGATGCAAACTTTACAACTTATACCAAATTCACTCAAAGTTATTCAGAGGCAAATTTTATTTTAGCTTATAATTTATGTTTGGCTGCGTTGGGTCTTCGTTGCTGCATGTGGGCTTTCTCTAGTTGCGTCGAGCGGGGCTACTCTTCGTTGCGGTGCACGGGCTTCTCATTGCGGTGGCTTCTCTTGTGGGCGAGCATGAGCTCTAGGCGCGCAGGCTTCAGTAGTTGTGCCGCGCAGGCTTGGTTGCTCTGCGGCATGTGGGATCTTCCCGGACCAGGGCTCGAGCCCGTGTCCCCTGCATTGGCAGGCGGACTCGTAACCACTGCATCACCAGGGAAGTCCCCACAGACAAATTTTAAATACAAAACTATTCAAGGGGCTTCCCTGGTGGCGCAGTGGTTGAGAATCTGCCTGCTAATGCAGGGGACACGGGTTCGAGCCCTGGTCTGGGAAGATCCCACATGCCGCGGAGCAACTAGGCCCGTGAGCCACAACTATTGAGCCTGTACGTCTGGAGCCTGTGCTCCGCAACAAGAGAGGCCGCAATAGTGAGAGGCCCGTGCACTGCGATGAAGAGTGGCCCCTGCTTGCCACAACTAGAGAAAGCCTTCACACAGAAACGAAGACCCAACACAGCCAAAAATAAATTAATTAATTAATCAATTAAAAAGAAAAAGCTGTCTCTCAAATTTAACTTCCAGAATATATTCAGGAAAAACGCATACGCCCTTTTTGGCCAACCAAAGAAGCGGGCAATGCAAATCAACACTACAAAGAGGTATCACTTCGAATCAGAAAAAAGGACCATCCTCACAAAGGGTAAAAACCAGATATGCAGGACAAGGAGAGGAGAAAAGGGAACCTTGTTACGCTGAAGGGGGGAATGTAAATTGCCAACGGCCACTCTGGAGAAGTGTGCTGTGTTTCCTAAAACATCTAAAAAACAGAGCTACAAAGCATAGGGCGCTTCCACTCATGGGCCTATATGATGGAAAAACCAAAAATCCACAGGACGCAGGCACCCCGTTTACTGCTGCTATGTTTACAACAGCCTCGACTTGGGTACAACTTAATAGTCCTTGGAAGGAAAAAATGGTGAAAGAAAATTTGGTACTTAAGCACAACGGAATATTACTCAGCCCAGAAATCAAAGAAATGAGGCCAGTTGCAGCAACTCAGGGGGACTTATGTGTGGTCATTGAGAGTGAAATAAGTTAGACAGCAAGAGAAACTTATCATAAGATATCACTTATAAAGGGAATCTAAAAATCGCCAACCATGAACTGAATTACAAACCGAACACCATCACACATTTACAAAACACACTGATGGCTCCTTAAGGGGAAAAGTGTGGTGCGGTGATGCATAAACCAGGAGGTTGAAATTGGCACAGATACCGTTCCATACGCCAATAATGTAATCGCCAAGACATACTCATTGTTCAAGGAACTGGACTCAGCACACTCTATTCACAGAAAAAACATCTATCTGACTACTAGAAACTAGAAAAGAATTTATTGATGTCTCTCTGTAAGTGACTCAGGTGGATGTACAGCACCAAGAAACACAACATTGCAAATCAGCTACACCCCATTATACAAATTAATTATAAAAAAAGAAAGACAGTGAGAGAGAGAGGAATTCTTACAAAATTCAATCAGGGGCTGTGATGCAACTGGACTGACCACATCTACACTCACAGCTGAATGGGACGTAAGGCTGGACACCCTAACCGTAAACCCTAACCCTAACCCTAACCCTAACCCAACCCTAATCCTACCTTAACCCTAACCCTAACCCAACACTAACCCTAACCCTCACCCTAACCCCTAACCCTAACCCAACCCTAAGCCTAACCCTAACCCCTAGCCCTAGCCCTAGCCCTAACCCTGACCCTAACCCCTAACCCTTAACCCCTAACCCCTAACCCTAACCAAGTTCACAAGTAAACTTCTCGCCCACCTGGAGAGAGTGATTTAATTTTAAAGAGTAAAGACACAATCAGCTCAGTAATTGGCCACGGGGGCTGGAGGGGCCAAGGCTAACCTGAGCTGGAGGAACGTGGGTGCCTGCCTGGATGCTCAGAGGCCAAGGGCTGTTCTGAGAGCTGCTTGGACACCCATGCAGATGGAACAAAGGATCCGTCCAGTCCCAAGAGGGCCCCACCAGCCCTCACGAACGCAACACCAGACTTCCCTGGTGGCGCAGTGGTTAACAATCCACCTGCCAATGTAGGGGACACGGGTTTGAGCCCTGGTCCGGGAAGATCCCACATGCTGTGGAGCAACTAAGCCCGTGCACCACAACTACTGAGCCTGCGCTCTACAACCCGCGAGCCACAACTGCTGAAGCCCACGCGCTTAGAGCCTGTGCTCTGCAACAAGAGAAGCCACCGCAATGAGAAGCCCCCACTCGCCGCAACTAGAGAAAGCCTCCGTGCAGCAATGCAGACCCAACACAGCCCCAAATTAATTAATTAATTAATTAAGAAAAAAAAAGGGCAGCACCTGGGGGCTGGCAGACTGATGCACCAAGTCTTACATCACGTCTACTTAGTATCCTGCATGTCAGGGCCATGCTGGACCTGGGGCTGCCCACACAGAGTGGGGCCTGCATCACCCTTCCCAGGAGGGAGGGTGGAGGGAAACCCTGCATGACCTCTGAGGCCCTAAGAACCCTTGACTAAGGCTGAGCTCAATTTGAAACAGTGGGTGACCAGAGCAGACATTTCATTCATCTATCAATGAGAATCCAGCACTGGAGGAGCAGAAAACAATGGCCTCGCTCAACCTTGACGCTAATCCTGACATGGACCCTAACCCTAAACTCTGATCCTGACCCTAAGCCCTGACCTAACCTTAGCCTAACCCGTACCCTAAACCTGTACCTTACCCTAACCCATGCTCTACCCGCATCCTACCTCTACCCCAATTCTCACCCATACCCTAACACCCACTCTAACACAGAACCCTAACACCCTGAGACCAAAACCATAAACCTTAACCAATAAGCCAAACCATAACCATAAGCAAACCATAAAATATATTCATTAACCATACCCATAAATAACTCATTAACCATAAAACTTAAACCAGAACAGCAACCATAAACCATACACAGCCCCAACCTTCACACCAGCCCCAGCCCTAATGCTAACCCTCCAAACCACTTACACCAAGCCAAGTCTAATCAGATTATACAAATACATCTTGAAAAAGAAAACTGGGGAATACTCTGGTGGCCCAGTGGTTAGGACTCTGCGCTTTCACTGCCAAGGGCTCGGGTTCGATCCCTGACTGGGGAACTAAGATCCCACAAGCCATGGGACGTGGCCAAAATAAATAAATAATTAGAATGAAATAAAACCACTATTTTAAAAAAGATTTTAAAAATAAAGGAAAAAAACAAGAAAACTACCCCAGTACAACTTATAAATATGAATGTAAAAATCTATCACACAATAATAGCAACATGAAACCAACAGAACTTTAAACGGATAATGCCATAAGCAAGTATCTCTACACCAGAAATTTCAGGTTGCTCAACATATTAAAAGTAAGCAATGTATTCAACCACAATAATGGTGTGAAGTAAAAACACATAATCATATCAATTAATGCAAAAAATCTACAATGAAAATCCAGTGTTATTTCATGAAAAACACTCAAGAAAGCAGGAATAAAAGGAAATTTGTTCAATATGGAAAAGAGTAGTACAAAAAGCCACAGCAAACATCATGCTCAACGTTAAAGACCGAAAGATTTACTCCTGAAATCAGGAACAAGGCCAGGAAGCTGGCCTTCATCACCGTTACTCAACAGTGTACTGGAAGTTCTACCCAGAATCTTGAGGAAAGAAATAAAAGGCATCCATGGGTGAATGGAAAAATTAAAACCGTGTCTCTTCACAGAACATAGGTCACATCATCTTATATATAAAACTACCTATAATCAGCAAAGAAATTATCTGAGCTAATCAACTAATTAATAAGCAAAGTTATAGAACAAAATATCAATTCATGAAAATCTGTCTTATATGCATACGCTGGCAAAAAATAATCTGAAAAAGAATTTATGAGAACAATTCCATTTGTAATAATGTCAACATCAATATTTAGGAGTATATTTAATCAAGGTACAAGACTTGTTTTTATGTATGTAAAGTTGTATGTTTGAAATTACTGGAAAGTCAATTACTTTTCAAAACATCATGTATGTCAATAGCATGCCAGAAAAGCAGAGAAAACATCAAACTTCCATATAGAAGCCAAGCCTTACCCAGATCCAGTTCACCCAAAGTCCACATGTCATTTAGAGGCACCGTGGGAAGGTTATATTAGGAGCCGCTGTCCTCCGTGTTGTGGACGACCTGGATATGGCAGAAACAGTGGGATTTTTGAATTCCAATTTTCCACTTCATTCCACAAAAACACTATTAGAAATAATAAATAAATTCAGTAAAGTTGCAAAATCAATACACAGAAATCAGCTGCATTTCTAAACACTAATAATGAACCATCAGAAAGAGAAAGAAAGCAACCCTATTTACAACTGCATCAAAAAGAACAAAATACCTGGGAATAAAGTCAACCAAGGAGGTGAAAGACCTGCACACTGAAAACTTTAAGACATTGATGAAGACATTGAAAAACACACCAATAAATGGAAAGATATCCTGTTCTCATGGAATGGAACAATTAATGTTGTTAAAATATCCATGCTACCCAAAGCAGTGGACACAGTGAATGCAATCCCTCCCAAAATTCCATGGTATTTTCCCCCCAAATAGAGCAAATCCTCCTAATATCTGTGGGGAACCACAAAGGACCCCAAATAGCCAAAGAAACCCTGAAAAAAGAGAACGGGCTGGAGGCATCTCCCTCCCTGACGTCACACTCTGCTGAGAAGCTACAGTCACCAAAACAGTGTGGAACTGGCTCAAAACGGGCACAGGGACCAGAGGAACAGGACAGAGAGACCAGAATTCAACCCACACGGACGGGGTCGGTGAATTTATGACACAGGGACCAAGGACACACCAAGGAGCACGACACTCCCCACGATAAATGGTGCTGGGAAAACTGGACGCCCCATAACTCATGCTGGCTACCCTGCACACAAACCTGACCAAAAACCCAGCTTTCCACGCCAAGCCCTCCCTCGCTCACACGAAGACGGACCCCCTCAACGGTCAGTCGCCCACAGGAAGCTTCTCCCCACTTTTCCTCACCGTCTCTTCACCTTTTCCTCAGGCATCACCTGGGTCCTCAGGAAACCTAGTTCCCTAGTCAGCGTGGACGCAGCCCCACTTTGTCCTGAAGCCGAAACCCCAGCGAGTCCTAAGGAGACGGAGACCTAGCTCCTCTCAGCAGAGACGCTGAGCCGGGCGTCCTACCCCAAGGCCCCCGCCCCCGCGCCTGAGGTGGCTCAACTCCTCTCAGCTGCCCTCACAATCGAGTTCACAGGGAAGGAGCATGCGCTGTGGGTCAGAGAGGCGAACTCGGCGCCACCCTGTGGTCAGTGCAGGAAGTGCAGGCCGCGCCTCCCTCACAGGTCACTGGAGGCAGTGTGCCCTACTGACAGGACTGCTGAATCCATTAAACTGGACATGCAAACTAAAATGGAGTCTCTATCCCAAAAGTTTTCTAAAAGTAGTTAAGGAACAATTAATTGGAAACCATTTGGAATGAAGTGAATGTAGATGCAAACTTTACAACTTATACCAAATTCACTCAAAGTTATTCAGAGGCAAATTTTATTTTAGCTTATAATTTATGTTTGGCTGCGTTGGGTCTTCGTTGCTGCATGTGGGCTTTCTCTAGTTGCGTCGAGCGGGGCTACTCTTCGTTGCGGTGCACGGGCTTCTCATTGCGGTGGCTTCTCTTGTGGGCGAGCATGAGCTCTAGGCGCGCAGGCTTCAGTAGTTGTGCCGCGCAGGCTTGGTTGCTCTGCGGCATGTGGGATCTTCCCGGACCAGGGCTCGAGCCCGTGTCCCCTGCATTGGCAGGCGGACTCGTAACCACTGCATCACCAGGGAAGTCCCCACAGACAAATTTTAAATACAAAACTATTCAAGGGGCTTCCCTGGTGGCGCAGTGGTTGAGAATCTGCCTGCTAATGCAGGGGACACGGGTTCGAGCCCTGGTCTGGGAAGATCCCACATGCCGCGGAGCAACTAGGCCCGTGAGCCACAACTATTGAGCCTGTACGTCTGGAGCCTGTGCTCCGCAACAAGAGAGGCCGCAATAGTGAGAGGCCCGTGCACTGCGATGAAGAGTGGCCCCTGCTTGCCACAACTAGAGAAAGCCTTCACACAGAAACGAAGACCCAACACAGCCAAAAATAAATTAATTAATTAATCAATTAAAAAGAAAAAGCTGTCTCTCAAATTTAACTTCCAGAATATATTCAGGAAAAACGCATACGCCCTTTTTGGCCAACCAAAGAAGCGGGCAATGCAAATCAACACTACAAAGAGGTATCACTTCGAATCAGAAAAAAGGACCATCCTCACAAAGGGTAAAAACCAGATATGCAGGACAAGGAGAGGAGAAAAGGGAACCTTGTTACGCTGAAGGGGGGAATGTAAATTGCCAACGGCCACTCTGGAGAAGTGTGCTGTGTTTCCTAAAACATCTAAAAAACAGAGCTACAAAGCATAGGGCGCTTCCACTCATGGGCCTATATGATGGAAAAACCAAAAATCCACAGGACGCAGGCACCCCGTTTACTGCTGCTATGTTTACAACAGCCTCGACTTGGGTACAACTTAATAGTCCTTGGAAGGAAAAAATGGTGAAAGAAAATTTGGTACTTAAGCACAACGGAATATTACTCAGCCCAGAAATCAAAGAAATGAGGCCAGTTGCAGCAACTCAGGGGGACTTATGTATGGTCATTGAGAGTGAAATAAGTTAGACAGCAAGAGAAACTTATCATAAGATATCACTTATAAAGGGAATCTAAAAATCGCCAACCATGAACTGAATTACAAACCGAACACCATCACACATTTACAAAACACACTGATGGCTCCTTAAGGGGAAAAGTGTGGTGCGGTGATGCATAAACCAGGAGGTTGAAATTGGCACAGATACCGTTCCATACGCCAATAATGTAATCGCCAAGACATACTCATTGTTCAAGGAACTGGACTCAGCACACTCTATTCACAGAAAAAACATCTATCTGACTACTAGAAACTAGAAAAGAATTTATTGATGTCTCTCTGTAAGTGACTCAGGTGGATGTACAGCACCAAGAAACACAACATTGCAAATCAGCTACACCCCATTATACAAATTAATTATAAAAAAAGAAAGACAGTGAGAGAGAGAGGAATTCTTACAAAATTCAATCAGGGGCTGTGATGCAACTGGACTGACCACATCTACACTCACAGCTGAATGGGACGTAAGGCTGGACACCCTAACCGTAAACCCTAACCCTAACCCTAACCCTAACCCAACCCTAATCCTACCTTAACCCTAACCCTAACCCAACACTAACCCTAACCCTAACCCTAACCCCTAACCCTAACCCAACCCTAAGCCTAACCCTAACCCCTAGCCCTAGCCCTAGCCCTAACCCTGACCCTAACCCCTAACCCTTAACCCCTAACCCCTAACCCTAACCAAGTTCACAAGTAAACTTCTCGCCCACCTGGAGAGAGTGATTTAATTTTAAAGAGTAAAGACACAATCAGCTCAGTAATTGGCCACGGGGGCTGGAGGGGCCAAGGCTAACCTGAGCTGGAGGAACGTGGGTGCCTGCCTGGATGCTCAGAGGCCAAGGGCTGTTCTGAGAGCTGCTTGGACACCCGTGCAGATGGAACAAAGGATCCGTCCAGTCCCAAGAGGGCCCCACCAGCCCTCACGAACGCAACACCAGACTTCCCTGGTGGCGCAGTGGTTAACAATCCACCTGCCAATGTAGGGGACACGGGTTTGAGCCCTGGTCCGGGAAGATCCCACATGCTGTGGAGCAACTAAGCCCGTGCACCACAACTACTGAGCCTGCGCTCTACAACCCGCGAGCCACAACTGCTGAAGCCCACGCGCTTAGAGCCTGTGCTCTGCAACAAGAGAAGCCACCGCAATGAGAAGCCCCCACTCGCCGCAACTAGAGAAAGCCTCCGTGCAGCAATGCAGACCCAACACAGCCCCAAATTAATTAATTAATTAATTAAGAAAAAAAAAGGGCAGCACCTGGGGGCTGGCAGACTGATGCACCAAGTCTTACATCACGTCTACTTAGTATCCTGCATGTCAGGGCCATGCTGGACCTGGGGCTGCCCACACAGAGTGGGGCCTGCATCACCCTTCCCAGGAGGGAGGGTGGAGGGAAACCCTGCATGACCTCTGAGGCCCTAAGAACCCTTGACTAAGGCTGAGCTCAATTTGAAACAGTGGGTGACCAGAGCAGACATTTCATTCATCTATCAATGAGAATCCAGCACTGGAGGAGCAGAAAACAATGGCCTCGCTCAACCTTGACGCTAATCCTGACATGGACCCTAACCCTAAACTCTGATCTTGACCCTAAGCCCTGACCTAACCTTAGCCTAACCCGTACCCTAAACCTGTACCTTACCCTAACCCATGCTCTACCCGCATCCTACCTCTACCCCAATTCTCACCCATACCCTAACACCCACTCTAACACAGAACCCTAACACCCTGAGACCAAAACCATAAACCTTAACCAATAAGCCAAACCATAACCATAAGCAAACCATAAAATATATTCATTAACCATACCCATAAATAACTCATTAACCATAAAACTTAAACCAGAACAGCAACCATAAACCATACACAGCCCCAACCCTCACACCAGCCCCAGCCCTAATGCTAACCCTCCAAACCACTTACACCAAGCCAAGTCTAATCAGATTATACAAATACATCTTGAAAAAGAAAACTGGGGAATACTCTGGTGGCCCAGTGGTTAGGACTCTGCGCTTTCACTGCCAAGGGCTCGGGTTCGATCCCTGACTGGGGAACTAAGATCCCACAAGCCATGGGACGTGGCCAAAATAAATAAATAATTAGAATGAAATAAAACCACTATTTTAAAAAAGATTTTAAAAATAAAGGAAAAAAACAAGAAAACTACCCCAGTACAACTTATAAATATGAATGTAAAAATCTATCACACAATAATAGCAACATGAAACCAACAGAACTTTAAACGGATAATGCCATAAGCAAGTATCTCTACACCAGAAATTTCAGGTTGCTCAACATATTAAAAGTAAGCAATGTATTCAACCACAATAATGGTGTGAAGTAAAAACACATAATCATATCAATTAATGCAAAAAATCTACAATGAAAATCCAGTGTTATTTCATGAAAAACACTCAAGAAAGCAGGAATAAAAGGAAATTTGTTCAATATGGAAAAGAGTAGTACAAAAAGCCACAGCAAACATCATGCTCAACGTTAAAGACCGAAAGATTTACTCCTGAAATCAGGAACAAGGCCAGGAAGCTGGCCTTCATCACCGTTACTCAACAGTGTACTGGAAGTTCTACCCAGAATCTTGAGGAAAGAAATAAAAGGCATCCATGGGTGAATGGAAAAATTAAAACCGTGTCTCTTCACAGAACATAGGTCACATCATCTTATATATAAAACTACCTATAATCAGCAAAGAAATTATCTGAGCTAATCAACTAATTAATAAGCAAAGTTATAGAACAAAATATCAATTCATGAAAATCTGTCTTATATGCATACGCTGGCAAAAAATAATCTGAAAAAGAATTTATGAGAACAATTCCATTTGTAATAATGTCAACATCAATATTTAGGAGTATATTTAATCAAGGTACAAGACTTGTTTTTATGTATGTAAAGTTGTATGTTTGAAATTACTGGAAAGTCAATTACTTTTCAAAACATCATGTATGTCAATAGCATGCCAGAAAAGCAGAGAAAACATCAAACTTCCATATAGAAGCCAAGCCTTACCCAGATCCAGTTCACCCAAAGTCCACATGTCATTTAGAGGCACCGTGGGAAGGTTATATTAGGAGCCGCTGTCCTCCGTGTTGTGGACGACCTGGATATGGCAGAAACAGTGGGATTTTTGAATTCCAATTTTCCACTTCATTCCACAAAAACACTATTAGAAATAATAAATAAATTCAGTAAAGTTGCAAAATCAATACACAGAAATCAGCTGCATTTCTAAACACTAATAATGAACCATCAGAAAGAGAAAGAAAGCAACCCTATTTACAACTGCATCAAAAAGAACAAAATACCTGGGAATAAAGTCAACCAAGGAGGTGAAAGACCTGCACACTGAAAACTTTAAGACATTGATGAAGACATTGAAAAACACACCAATAAATGGAAAGATATCCTGTTCTCATGGAATGGAACAATTAATGTTGTTAAAATATCCATGCTACCCAAAGCAGTGGACACAGTGAATGCAATCCCTCCCAAAATTCCATGGTATTTTCCCCCCAAATAGAGCAAATCCTCCTAATATCTGTGGGGAACCACAAAGGACCCCAAATAGCCAAAGAAACCCTGAAAAAAGAGAACGGGCTGGAGGCATCTCCCTCCCTGACGTCACACTCTGCTGAGAAGCTACAGTCACCAAAACAGTGTGGAACTGGCTCAAAACGGGCACAGGGACCAGAGGAACAGGACAGAGAGACCAGAATTCAACCCACACGGACGGGGTCGGTGAATTTATGACACAGGGACCAAGGACACACCAAGGAGCACGACACTCCCCACGATAAATGGTGCTGGGAAAACTGGACGCCCCATAACTCATGCTGGCTACCCTGCACACAAACCTGACCAAAAACCCAGCTTTCCACGCCAAGCCCTCCCTCGCTCACACGAAGACGGACCCCCTCAACGGTCAGTCGCCCACAGGAAGCTTCTCCCCACTTTTCCTCACCGTCTCTTCACCTTTTCCTCAGGCATCACCTGGGTCCTCAGGAAACCTAGTTCCCTAGTCAGCGTGGACGCAGCCCCACTTTGTCCTGAAGCCGAAACCCCAGCGAGTCCTAAGGAGACGGAGACCTAGCTCCTCTCAGCAGAGACGCTGAGCCGGGCGTCCTACCCCAAGGCCCCCGCCCCCGCGCCTGAGGTGGCTCAACTCCTCTCAGCTGCCCTCACAATCGAGTTCACAGGGAAGGAGCATGCGCTGTGGGTCAGAGAGGCGAACTCGGCGCCACCCTGTGGTCAGTGCAGGAAGTGCAGGCCGCGCCTCCCTCACAGGTCACTGGAGGCAGTGTGCCCTACTGACAGGACTGCTGAATCCATTAAACTGGACATGCAAACTAAAATGGAGTCTCTATCCCAAAAGTTTTCTAAAAGTAGTTAAGGAACAATTAATTGGAAACCATTTGGAATGAAGTGAATGTAGATGCAAACTTTACAACTTATACCAAATTCACTCAAAGTTATTCAGAGGCAAATTTTATTTTAGCTTATAATTTATGTTTGGCTGCGTTGGGTCTTCGTTGCTGCATGTGGGCTTTCTCTAGTTGCGTCGAGCGGGGCTACTCTTCGTTGCGGTGCACGGGCTTCTCATTGCGGTGGCTTCTCTTGTGGGCGAGCATGAGCTCTAGGCGCGCAGGCTTCAGTAGTTGTGCCGCGCAGGCTTGGTTGCTCTGCGGCATGTGGGATCTTCCCGGACCAGGGCTCGAGCCCGTGTCCCCTGCATTGGCAGGCGGACTCGTAACCACTGCATCACCAGGGAAGTCCCCACAGACAAATTTTAAATACAAAACTATTCAAGGGGCTTCCCTGGTGGCGCAGTGGTTGAGAATCTGCCTGCTAATGCAGGGGACACGGGTTCGAGCCCTGGTCTGGGAAGATCCCACATGCCGCGGAGCAACTAGGCCCGTGAGCCACAACTATTGAGCCTGTACGTCTGGAGCCTGTGCTCCGCAACAAGAGAGGCCGCAATAGTGAGAGGCCCGTGCACTGCGATGAAGAGTGGCCCCTGCTTGGCACAACTAGAGAAAGCCTTCACACAGAAACGAAGACCCAACACAGCCAAAAATAAATTAATTAATTAATCAATTAAAAAGAAAAAGCTGTCTCTCAAATTTAACTTCCAGAATATATTCAGGAAAAACGCATACGCCCTTTTTGGCCAACCAAAGAAGCGGGCAATGCAAATCAACACTACAAAGAGGTATCACTTCGAATCAGAAAAAAGGACCATCCTCACAAAGGGTAAAAACCAGATATGCAGGACAAGGAGAGGAGAAAAGGGAACCTTGTTACGCTGAAGGGGGGAATGTAAATTGCCAACGGCCACTCTGGAGAAGTGTGCTGTGTTTCCTAAAACATCTAAAAAACAGAGCTAAAAAGCATAGGGCGCTTCCACTCATGGGCCTATATGATGGAAAAACCAAAAATCCACAGGACGCAGGCACCCCGTTTACTGCTGCTATGTTTACAACAGCCTCGACTTGGGTACAACTTAATAGTCCTTGGAAGGAAAAAATGGTGAAAGAAAATTTGGTACTTAAGCACAACGGAATATTACTCAGCCCAGAAATCAAAGAAATGAGGCCAGTTGCAGCAACTCAGGGGGACTTATGTATGGTCATTGAGAGTGAAATAAGTTAGACAGCAAGAGAAACTTATCATAAGATATCACTTATAAAGGGAATCTAAAAATCGCCAACCATGAACTGAATTACAAACCGAACACCATCACACATTTACAAAACACACTGATGGCTCCTTAAGGGGAAAAGTGTGGTGCGGTGATGCATAAACCAGGAGGTTGAAATTGGCACAGATACCGTTCCATACGCCAATAATGTAATCGCCAAGACATACTCATTGTTCAAGGAACTGGACTCAGCACACTCTATTCACAGAAAAAACATCTATCTGACTACTAGAAACTAGAAAAGAATTTATTGATGTCTCTCTGTAAGTGACTCAGGTGGATGTACAGCACCAAGAAACACAACATTGCAAATCAGCTACACCCCATTATACAAATTAATTATAAAAAAAGAAAGACAGTGAGAGAGAGAGGAATTCTTACAAAATTCAATCAGGGGCTGTGATGCAACTGGACTGACCACATCTACACTCACAGCTGAATGGGACGTAAGGCTGGACACCCTAACCATAAACCCTAACCCTAACCCTAACCCTAACCCAACCCTAATCCTACCTTAACCCTAACCCTAACCCAACACTAACCCTAACCCTAACCCTAACCCCTAACCCTAACCCAACCCTAAGCCTAACCCTAACCCCTAGCCCTAGCCCTAGCCCTAACCCTGACCCTAACCCCTAACCCTTAACCCCTAACCCCTAACCCTAACCAAGTTCACAAGTAAACTTCTCGCCCACCTGGAGAGAGTGATTTAATTTTAAAGAGTAAAGACACAATCAGCTCAGTAATTGGCCACGGGGGCTGGAGGGGCCAAGGCTAACCTGAGCTGGAGGAACGTGGGTGCCTGCCTGGATGCTCAGAGGCCAAGGGCTGTTCTGAGAGCTGCTTGGACACCCGTGCAGATGGAACAAAGGATCCGTCCAGTCCCAAGAGGGCCCCACCAGCCCTCACGAACGCAACACCAGACTTCCCTGGTGGCGCAGTGGTTAACAATCCACCTGCCAATGTAGGGGACACGGGTTTGAGCCCTGGTCCGGGAAGATCCCACATGCTGTGGAGCAACTAAGCCCGTGCACCACAACTACTGAGCCTGCGCTCTACAACCCGCGAGCCACAACTGCTGAAGCCCACGCGCTTAGAGCCTGTGCTCTGCAACAAGAGAAGCCACCGCAATGAGAAGCCCCCACTCGCCGCAACTAGAGAAAGCCTCCGTGCAGCAATGCAGACCCAACACAGCCCCAAATTAATTAATTAATTAATTAAGAAAAAAAAAGGGCAGCACCTGGGGGCTGGCAGACTGATGCACCAAGTCTTACATCACGTCTACTTAGTATCCTGCATGTCAGGGCCATGCTGGACCTGGGGCTGCCCACACAGAGTGGGGCCTGCATCACCCTTCCCAGGAGGGAGGGTGGAGGGAAACCCTGCATGACCTCTGAGGCCCTAAGAACCCTTGACTAAGGCTGAGCTCAATTTGAAACAGTGGGTGACCAGAGCAGACATTTCATTCATCTATCAATGAGAATCCAGCACTGGAGGAGCAGAAAACAATGGCCTCGCTCAACCTTGACGCTAATCCTGACATGGACCCTAACCCTAAACTCTGATCCTGACCCTAAGCCCTGACCTAACCTTAGCCTAACCCGTACCCTAAACCTGTACCTTACCCTAGCCCATGCTCTACCCGCATCCTACCTCTACCCCAATTCTCACCCATACCCTAACACC
This sequence comes from Balaenoptera physalus, assembly GCF_965194825.1. Classification (NCBI taxonomy): domain Eukaryota; kingdom Metazoa; phylum Chordata; class Mammalia; order Artiodactyla; family Balaenopteridae; genus Balaenoptera; species Balaenoptera physalus. The sequence continues at coordinate 134,950,271 of NC_138903.1, read as the reverse complement.
CACTCTAACACAGAACCCTAACACCCTGAGACCAAAACCATAAACCTTAACCAATAAGCCAAACCATAACCATAACCAAACCATAAAATATATTCATTAACCATACCCATAAATAACTCATTAACCATAAAACTTAAACCAGAACAGCAACCATAAACCATACACAGCCCCAACCCTCACACCAGCCCCAGCCCTAATGCTAACCCTCCAAACCACTTACACCAAGCCAAGTCTAATCAGATTATACAAATACATCTTGAAAAAGAAAACTGGGGAATACTCTGGTGGCCCAGTGGTTAGGACTCTGCGCTTTCACTGCCAAGGGCTCGGGTTCGATCCCTGACTGGGGAACTAAGATCCCACAAGCCATGGGACGTGGCCAAAATAAATAAATAATTAGAATGAAATAAAACCACTATTTTAAAAAAGATTTTAAAAATAAAGGAAAAAAACAAGAAAACTACCCCAGTACAACTTATAAATATGAATGTAAAAATCTATCACACAATAATAGCAACATGAAACCAACAGAACTTTAAACGGATAATGCCATAAGCAAGTATCTCTACACCAGAAATTTCAGGTTGCTCAACATATTAAAAGTAAGCAATGTATTCAACCACAATAATGGTGTGAAGTAAAAACACATAATCATATCAATTAATGCAAAAAATCTACAATGAAAATCCAGTGTTATTTCATGAAAAACACTCAAGAAAGCAGGAATAAAAGGAAATTTGTTCAATATGGAAAAGAGTAGTACAAAAAGCCACAGCAAACATCATGCTCAACGTTAAAGACCGAAAGATTTACTCCTGAAATCAGGAACAAGGCCAGGAAGCTGGCCTTCATCACCGTTACTCAACAGTGTACTGGAAGTTCTACCCAGAATCTTGAGGAAAGAAATAAAAGGCATCCATGGGTGAATGGAAAAATTAAAACCGTGTCTCTTCACAGAACATAGGTCACATCATCTTATATATAAAACTACCTATAATCAGCAAAGAAATTATCTGAGCTAATCAACTAATTAATAAGCAAAGTTATAGAACAAAATATCAATTCATGAAAATCTGTCTTATATGCATACGCTGGCAAAAAATAATCTGAAAAAGAATTTATGAGAACAATTCCATTTGTAATAATGTCAACATCAATATTTAGGAGTATATTTAATCAAGGTACAAGACTTGTTTTTATGTATGTAAAGTTGTATGTTTGAAATTACTGGAAAGTCAATTACTTTTCAAAACATCATGTATGTCAATAGCATGCCAGAAAAGCAGAGAAAACATCAAACTTCCATATAGAAGCCAAGCCTTACCCAGATCCAGTTCACCCAAAGTCCACATGTCATTTAGAGGCACCGTGGGAAGGTTATATTAGGAGCCGCTGTCCTCCGTGTTGTGGACGACCTGGATATGGCAGAAACAGTGGGATTTTTGAATTCCAATTTTCCACTTCATTCCACAAAAACACTATTAGAAATAATAAATAAATTCAGTAAAGTTGCAAAATCAATACACAGAAATCAGCTGCATTTCTAAACACTAATAATGAACCATCAGAAAGAGAAAGAAAGCAACCCTATTTACAACTGCATCAAAAAGAACAAAATACCTGGGAATAAAGTCAACCAAGGAGGTGAAAGACCTGCACACTGAAAACTTTAAGACATTGATGAAGACATTGAAAAACACACCAATAAATGGAAAGATATCCTGTTCTCATGGAATGGAACAATTAATGTTGTTAAAATATCCATGCTACCCAAAGCAGTGGACACAGTGAATGCAATCCCTCCCAAAATTCCATGGTATTTTCCCCCCAAATAGAGCAAATCCTCCTAATATCTGTGGGGAACCACAAAGGACCCCAAATAGCCAAAGAAACCCTGAAAAAAGAGAACGGGCTGGAGGCATCTCCCTCCCTGACGTCACACTCTGCTGAGAAGCTACAGTCACCAAAACAGTGTGGAACTGGCTCAAAACGGGCACAGGGACCAGAGGAACAGGACAGAGAGACCAGAATTCAACCCACACGGACGGGGTCGGTGAATTTATGACACAGGGACCAAGGACACACCAAGGAGCACGACACTCCCCACGATAAATGGTGCTGGGAAAACTGGACGCCCCATAACTCATGCTGGCTACCCTGCACACAAACCTGACCAAAAACCCAGCTTTCCACGCCAAGCCCTCCCTCGCTCACACGAAGACGGACCCCCTCAACGGTCAGTCGCCCACAGGAAGCTTCTCCCCACTTTTCCTCACCGTCTCTTCACCTTTTCCTCAGGCATCACCTGGGTCCTCAGGAAACCTAGTTCCCTAGTCAGCGTGGACGCAGCCCCACTTTGTCCTGAAGCCGAAACCCCAGCGAGTCCTAAGGAGACGGAGACCTAGCTCCTCTCAGCAGAGACGCTGAGCCGGGCGTCCTACCCCAAGGCCCCCGCCCCCGCGCCTGAGGTGGCTCAACTCCTCTCAGCTGCCCTCACAATCGAGTTCACAGGGAAGGAGCATGCGCTGTGGGTCAGAGAGGCGAACTCGGCGCCACCCTGTGGTCAGTGCAGGAAGTGCAGGCCGCGCCTCCCTCACAGGTCACTGGAAGCAGTGTGCCCTACTGACAGGACTGCTGAATCCATTAAACTGGACATGCAAACTAAAATGGAGTCTCTATCCCAAAAGTTTTCTAAAAGTAGTTAAGGAACAATTAATTGGAAACCATTTGGAATGAAGTGAATGTAGATGCAAACTTTACAACTTATACCAAATTCACTCAAAGTTATTCAGAGGCAAATTTTATTTTAGCTTATAATTTATGTTTGGCTGCGTTGGGTCTTCGTTGCTGCATGTGGGCTTTCTCTAGTTGCGTCGAGCGGGGCTACTCTTCGTTGCGGTGCACGGGCTTCTCATTGCGGTGGCTTCTCTTGTGGGCGAGCATGAGCTCTAGGCGCGCAGGCTTCAGTAGTTGTGCCGCGCAGGCTTGGTTGCTCTGCGGCATGTGGGATCTTCCCGGACCAGGGCTCGAGCCCGTGTCCCCTGCATTGGCAGGCGGACTCGTAACCACTGCATCACCAGGGAAGTCCCCACAGACAAATTTTAAATACAAAACTATTCAAGGGGCTTCCCTGGTGGCGCAGTGGTTGAGAATCTGCCTGCTAATGCAGGGGACACGGGTTCGAGCCCTGGTCTGGGAAGATCCCACATGCCGCGGAGCAACTAGGCCCGTGAGCCACAACTATTGAGCCTGTACGTCTGGAGCCTGTGCTCCGCAACAAGAGAGGCCGCAATAGTGAGAGGCCCGTGCACTGCGATGAAGAGTGGCCCCTGCTTGGCACAACTAGAGAAAGCCTTCACACAGAAACGAAGACCCAACACAGCCAAAAATAAATTAATTAATTAATCAATTAAAAAGAAAAAGCTGTCTCTCAAATTTAACTTCCAGAATATATTCAGGAAAAACGCATACGCCCTTTTTGGCCAACCAAAGAAGCGGGCAATGCAAATCAACACTACAAAGAGGTATCACTTCGAATCAGAAAAAAGGACCATCCTCACAAAGGGTAAAAACCAGATATGCAGGACAAGGAGAGGAGAAAAGGGAACCTTGTTACGCTGAAGGGGGGAATGTAAATTGCCAACGGCCACTCTGGAGAAGTGTGCTGTGTTTCCTAAAACATCTAAAAAACAGAGCTAAAAAGCATAGGGCGCTTCCACTCATGGGCCTATATGATGGAAAAACCAAAAATCCACAGGACGCAGGCACCCCGTTTACTGCTGCTATGTTTACAACAGCCTCGACTTGGGTACAACTTAATAGTCCTTGGAAGGAAAAAATGGTGAAAGAAAATTTGGTACTTAAGCACAACGGAATATTACTCAGCCCAGAAATCAAAGAAATGAGGCCAGTTGCAGCAACTCAGGGGGACTTATGTATGGTCATTGAGAGTGAAATAAGTTAGACAGCAAGAGAAACTTATCATAAGATATCACTTATAAAGGGAATCTAAAAATCACCAACCATGAACTGAATTACAAACCGAACACCATCACACATTTACAAAACACACTGATGGCTCCTTAAGGGGAAAAGTGTGGTGCGGTGATGCATAAACCAGGAGGTTGAAATTGGCACAGATACCGTTCCATACGCCAATAATGTAATCGCCAAGACATACTCATTGTTCAAGGAACTGGACTCAGCACACTCTATTCACAGAAAAAACATCTATCTGACTACTAGAAACTAGAAAAGAATTTATTGATGTCTCTCTGTAAGTGACTCAGGTGGATGTACAGCACCAAGAAACACAACATTGCAAATCAGCTACACCCCATTATACAAATTAATTATAAAAAAAGAAAGACAGTGAGAGAGAGAGGAATTCTTACAAAATTCAATCAGGGGCTGTGATGCAACTGGACTGACCACATCTACACTCACAGCTGAATGGGACGTAAGGCTGGACACCCTAACCGTAAACCCTAACCCTAACCCTAACCCTAACCCAACCCTAATCCTACCTTAACCCTAACCCTAACCCAACACTAACCCTAACCCTCACCCTAACCCCTAACCCTAACCCAACCCTAAGCCTAACCCTAACCCCTAGCCCTAGCCCTAGCCCTAACCCTGACCCTAACCCCTAACCCTTAACCCCTAACCCCTAACCCTAACCAAGTTCACAAGTAAACTTCTCGCCCACCTGGAGAGAGTGATTTAATTTTAAAGAGTAAAGACACAATCAGCTCAGTAATTGGCCACGGGGGCTGGAGGGGCCAAGGCTAACCTGAGCTGGAGGAACGTGGGTGCCTGCCTGGATGCTCAGAGGCCAAGGGCTGTTCTGAGAGCTGCTTGGACACCCGTGCAGATGGAACAAAGGATCCGTCCAGTCCCAAGAGGGCCCCACCAGCCCTCACGAACGCAACACCAGACTTCCCTGGTGGCGCAGTGGTTAACAATCCACCTGCCAATGTAGGGGACACGGGTTTGAGCCCTGGTCCGGGAAGATCCCACATGCTGTGGAGCAACTAAGCCCGTGCACCACAACTACTGAGCCTGCGCTCTACAACCCGCGAGCCACAACTGCTGAAGCCCACGCGCTTAGAGCCTGTGCTCTGCAACAAGAGAAGCCACCGCAATGAGAAGCCCCCACTCGCCGCAACTAGAGAAAGCCTCCGTGCAGCAATGCAGACCCAACACAGCCCCAAATTAATTAATTAATTAATTAAGAAAAAAAAAAAAGGCAGCACCTGGGGGCTGGCAGACTGATGCACCAAGTCTTACATCACGTCTACTTAGTATCCTGCATGTCAGGGCCATGCTGGACCTGGGGCTGCCCACACAGAGTGGGGCCTGCATCACCCTTCCCAGGAGGGAGGGTGGAGGGAAACCCTGCATGACCTCTGAGGCCCTAAGAACCCTTGACTAAGGCTGAGCTCAATTTGAAACAGTGGGTGACCAGAGCAGACATTTCATTCATCTATCAATGAGAATCCAGCACTGGAGGAGCAGAAAACAATGGCCTCGCTCAACCTTGACGCTAATCCTGACATGGACCCTAACCCTAAACTCTGATCCTGACCCTAAGCCCTGACCTAACCTTAGCCTAACCCGTACCCTAAACCTGTACCTTACCCTAACCCATGCTCTACCCGCATCCTACCTCTACCCCAATTCTCACCCATACCCTAACACCCACTCTAACACAGAACCCTAACACCCTGAGACCAAAACCATAAACCTTAACCAATAAGCCAAACCATAACCATAACCAAACCATAAAATATATTCATTAACCATACCCATAAATAACTCATTAACCATAAAACTTAAACCAGAACAGCAACCATAAACCATACACAGCCCCAACCCTCACACCAGCCCCAGCCCTAATGCTAACCCTCCAAACCACTTACACCAAGCCAAGTCTAATCAGATTATACAAATACATCTTGAAAAAGAAAACTGGGGAATACTCTGGTGGCCCAGTGGTTAGGACTCTGCGCTTTCACTGCCAAGGGCTCGGGTTCGATCCCTGACTGGGGAACTAAGATCCCACAAGCCATGGGACGTGGCCAAAATAAATAAATAATTAGAATGAAATAAAACCACTATTTTAAAAAAGATTTTAAAAATAAAGGAAAAAAACAAGAAAACTACCCCAGTACAACTTATAAATATGAATGTAAAAATCTATCACACAATAATAGCAACATGAAACCAACAGAACTTTAAACGGATAATGCCATAAGCAAGTATCTCTACACCAGAAATTTCAGGTTGCTCAACATATTAAAAGTAAGCAATGTATTCAACCACAATAATGGTGTGAAGTAAAAACACATAATCATATCAATTAATGCAAAAAATCTACAATGAAAATCCAGTGTTATTTCATGAAAAACACTCAAGAAAGCAGGAATAAAAGGAAATTTGTTCAATATGGAAAAGAGTAGTACAAAAAGCCACAGCAAACATCATGCTCAACGTTAAAGACCGAAAGATTTACTCCTGAAATCAGGAACAAGGCCAGGAAGCTGGCCTTCATCACCGTTACTCAACAGTGTACTGGAAGTTCTACCCAGAATCTTGAGGAAAGAAATAAAAGGCATCCATGGGTGAATGGAAAAATTAAAACCGTGTCTCTTCACAGAACATAGGTCACATCATCTTATATATAAAACTACCTATAATCAGCAAAGAAATTATCTGAGCTAATCAACTAATTAATAAGCAAAGTTATAGAACAAAATATCAATTCATGAAAATCTGTCTTATATGCATACGCTGGCAAAAAATAATCTGAAAAAGAATTTATGAGAACAATTCCATTTGTAATAATGTCAACATCAATATTTAGGAGTATATTTAATCAAGGTACAAGACTTGTTTTTATGTATGTAAAGTTGTATGTTTGAAATTACTGGAAAGTCAATTACTTTTCAAAACATCATGTATGTCAATAGCATGCCAGAAAAGCAGAGAAAACATCAAACTTCCATATAGAAGCCAAGCCTTACCCAGATCCAGTTCACCCAAAGTCCACATGTCATTTAGAGGCACCGTGGGAAGGTTATATTAGGAGCCGCTGTCCTCCGTGTTGTGGACGACCTGGATATGGCAGAAACAGTGGGATTTTTGAATTCCAATTTTCCACTTCATTCCACAAAAACACTATTAGAAATAATAAATAAATTCAGTAAAGTTGCAAAATCAATACACAGAAATCAGCTGCATTTCTAAACACTAATAATGAACCATCAGAAAGAGAAAGAAAGCAACCCTATTTACAACTGCATCAAAAAGAACAAAATACCTGGGAATAAAGTCAACCAAGGAGGTGAAAGACCTGCACACTGAAAACTTTAAGACATTGATGAAGACATTGAAAAACACACCAATAAATGGAAAGATATCCTGTTCTCATGGAATGGAACAATTAATGTTGTTAAAATATCCATGCTACCCAAAGCAGTGGACACAGTGAATGCAATCCCTCCCAAAATTCCATGGTATTTTCCCCCCAAATAGAGCAAATCCTCCTAATATCTGTGGGGAACCACAAAGGACCCCAAATAGCCAAAGAAACCCTGAAAAAAGAGAACGGGCTGGAGGCATCTCCCTCCCTGACGTCACACTCTGCTGAGAAGCTACAGTCACCAAAACAGTGTGGAACTGGCTCAAAACGGGCACAGGGACCAGAGGAACAGGACAGAGAGACCAGAATTCAACCCACACGGACGGGGTCGGTGAATTTATGACACAGGGACCAAGGACACACCAAGGAGCACGACACTCCCCACGATAAATGGTGCTGGGAAAACTGGACGCCCCATAACTCATGCTGGCTACCCTGCACACAAACCTGACCAAAAACCCAGCTTTCCACGCCAAGCCCTCCCTCGCTCACACGAAGACGGACCCCCTCAACGGTCAGTCGCCCACAGGAAGCTTCTCCCCACTTTTCCTCACCGTCTCTTCACCTTTTCCTCAGGCATCACCTGGGTCCTCAGGAAACCTAGTTCCCTAGTCAGCGTGGACGCAGCCCCACTTTGTCCTGAAGCCGAAACCCCAGCGAGTCCTAAGGAGACGGAGACCTAGCTCCTCTCAGCAGAGACGCTGAGCCGGGCGTCCTACCCCAAGGCCCCCGCCCCCGCGCCTGAGGTGGCTCAACTCCTCTCAGCTGCCCTCACAATCGAGTTCACAGGGAAGGAGCATGCGCTGTGGGTCAGAGAGGCGAACTCGGCGCCACCCTGTGGTCAGTGCAGGAAGTGCAGGCCGCGCCTCCCTCACAGGTCACTGGAGGCAGTGTGCCCTACTGACAGGACTGCTGAATCCATTAAACTGGACATGCAAACTAAAATGGAGTCTCTATCCCAAAAGTTTTCTAAAAGTAGTTAAGGAACAATTAATTGGAAACCATTTGGAATGAAGTGAATGTAGATGCAAACTTTACAACTTATACCAAATTCACTCAAAGTTATTCAGAGGCAAATTTTATTTTAGCTTATAATTTATGTTTGGCTGCGTTGGGTCTTCGTTGCTGCATGTGGGCTTTCTCTAGTTGCGTCGAGCGGGGCTACTCTTCGTTGCGGTGCACGGGCTTCTCATTGCGGTGGCTTCTCTTGTGGGCGAGCATGAGCTCTAGGCGCGCAGGCTTCAGTAGTTGTGCCGCGCAGGCTTGGTTGCTCTGCGGCATGTGGGATCTTCCCGGACCAGGGCTCGAGCCCGTGTCCCCTGCATTGGCAGGCGGACTCGTAACCACTGCATCACCAGGGAAGTCCCCACAGACAAATTTTAAATACAAAACTATTCAAGGGGCTTCCCTGGTGGCGCAGTGGTTGAGAATCTGCCTGCTAATGCAGGGGACACGGGTTCGAGCCCTGGTCTGGGAAGATCCCACATGCCGCGGAGCAACTAGGCCCGTGAGCCACAACTATTGAGCCTGTACGTCTGGAGCCTGTGCTCCGCAACAAGAGAGGCCGCAATAGTGAGAGGCCCGTGCACTGCGATGAAGAGTGGCCCCTGCTTGGCACAACTAGAGAAAGCCTTCACACAGAAACGAAGACCCAACACAGCCAAAAATAAATTAATTAATTAATCAATTAAAAAGAAAAAGCTGTCTCTCAAATTTAACTTCCAGAATATATTCAGGAAAAACGCATACGCCCTTTTTGGCCAACCAAAGAAGCGGGCAATGCAAATCAACACTACAAAGAGGTATCACTTCGAATCAGAAAAAAGGACCATCCTCACAAAGGGTAAAAACCAGATATGCAGGACAAGGAGAGGAGAAAAGGGAACCTTGTTACGCTGAAGGGGGGAATGTAAATTGCCAACGGCCACTCTGGAGAAGTGTGCTGTGTTTCCTAAAACATCTAAAAAACAGAGCTACAAAGCATAGGGCGCTTCCACTCATGGGCCTATATGATGGAAAAACCAAAAATCCACAGGACGCAGGCACCCCGTTTACTGCTGCTATGTTTACAACAGCCTCGACTTGGGTACAACTTAATAGTCCTTGGAAGGAAAAAATGGTGAAAGAAAATTTGGTACTTAAGCACAACGGAATATTACTCAGCCCAGAAATCAAAGAAATGAGGCCAGTTGCAGCAACTCAGGGGGACTTATGTATGGTCATTGAGAGTGAAATAAGTTAGACAGCAAGAGAAACTTATCATAAGATATCACTTATAAAGGGAATCTAAAAATCGCCAACCATGAACTGAATTACAAACCGAACACCATCACACATTTACAAAACACACTGATGGCTCCTTAAGGGGAAAAGTGTGGTGCGGTGATGCATAAACCAGGAGGTTGAAATTGGCACAGATACCGTTCCATACGCCAATAATGTAATCGCCAAGACATACTCATTGTTCAAGGAACTGGACTCAGCACACTCTATTCACAGAAAAAACATCTATCTGACTACTAGAAACTAGAAAAGAATTTATTGATGTCTCTCTGTAAGTGACTCAGGTGGATGTACAGCACCAAGAAACACAACATTGCAAATCAGCTACACCCCATTATACAAATTAATTATAAAAAAAGAAAGACAGTGAGAGAGAGAGGAATTCTTACAAAATTCAATCAGGGGCTGTGATGCAACTGGACTGACCACATCTACACTCACAGCTGAATGGGACGTAAGGCTGGACACCCTAACCGTAAACCCTAACCCTAACCCTAACCCTAACCCAACCCTAATCCTACCTTAACCCTAACCCTAACCCAACACTAACCCTAACCCTCACCCTAACCCCTAACCCTAACCCAACCCTAAGCCTAACCCTAACCCCTAGCCCTAGCCCTAGCCCTAACCCTGACCCTAACCCCTAACCCTTAACCCCTAACCCCTAACCCTAACCAAGTTCACAAGTAAACTTCTCGCCCACCTGGAGAGAGTGATTTAATTTTAAAGAGTAAAGACACAATCAGCTCAGTAATTGGCCACGGGGGCTGGAGGGGCCAAGGCTAACCTGAGCTGGAGGAACGTGGGTGCCTGCCTGGATGCTCAGAGGCCAAGGGCTGTTCTGAGAGCTGCTTGGACACCCGTGCAGATGGAACAAAGGATCCGTCCAGTCCCAAGAGGGCCCCACCAGCCCTCACGAACGCAACACCAGACTTCCCTGGTGGCGCAGTGGTTAACAATCCACCTGCCAATGTAGGGGACACGGGTTTGAGCCCTGGTCCGGGAAGATCCCACATGCTGTGGAGCAACTAAGCCCGTGCACCACAACTACTGAGCCTGCGCTCTACAACCCGCGAGCCACAACTGCTGAAGCCCACGCGCTTAGAGCCTGTGCTCTGCAACAAGAGAAGCCACCGCAATGAGAAGCCCCCACTCGCCGCAACTAGAGAAAGCCTCCGTGCAGCAATGCAGACCCAACACAGCCCCAAATTAATTAATTAATTAATTAAGAAAAAAAAAAAAGGCAGCACCTGGGGGCTGGCAGACTGATGCACCAAGTCTTACATCACGTCTACTTAGTATCCTGCATGTCAGGGCCATGCTGGACCTGGGGCTGCCCACACAGAGTGGGGCCTGCATCACCCTTCCCAGGAGGGAGGGTGGAGGGAAACCCTGCATGACCTCTGAGGCCCTAAGAACCCTTGACTAAGGCTGAGCTCAATTTGAAACAGTGGGTGACCAGAGCAGACATTTCATTCATCTATCAATGAGAATCCAGCACTGGAGGAGCAGAAAACAATGGCCTCGCTCAACCTTGACGCTAATCCTGACATGGACCCTAACCCTAAACTCTGATCCTGACCCTAAGCCCTGACCTAACCTTAGCCTAACCCGTACCCTAAACCTGTACCTTACCCTAACCCATGCTCTACCCGCATCCTACCTCTACCCCAATTCTCACCCATACCCTAACACCCACTCTAACACAGAACCCTAACACCCTGAGACCAAAACCATAAACCTTAACCAATAAGCCAAACCATAACCATAACCAAACCATAAAATATATTCATTAACCATACCCATAAATAACTCATTAACCATAAAACTTAAACCAGAACAGCAACCATAAACCATACACAGCCCCAACCCTCACACCAGCCCCAGCCCTAATGCTAACCCTCCAAACCACTTACACCAAGCCAAGTCTAATCAGATTATACAAATACATCTTGAAAAAGAAAACTGGGGAATACTCTGGTGGCCCAGTGGTTAGGACTCTGCGCTTTCACTGCCAAGGGCTCGGGTTCGATCCCTGACTGGGGAACTAAGATCCCACAAGCCATGGGACGTGGCCAAAATAAATAAATAATTAGAATGAAATAAAACCACTATTTTAAAAAAGATTTTAAAAATAAAGGAAAAAAACAAGAAAACTACCCCAGTACAACTTATAAATATGAATGTAAAAATCTATCACACAATAATAGCAACATGAAACCAACAGAACTTTAAACGGATAATGCCATAAGCAAGTATCTCTACACCAGAAATTTCAGGTTGCTCAACATATTAAAAGTAAGCAATGTATTCAACCACAATAATGGTGTGAAGTAAAAACACATAATCATATCAATTAATGCAAAAAATCTACAATGAAAATCCAGTGTTATTTCATGAAAAACACTCAAGAAAGCAGGAATAAAAGGAAATTTGTTCAATATGGAAAAGAGTAGTACAAAAAGCCACAGCAAACATCATGCTCAACGTTAAAGACCGAAAGATTTACTCCTGAAATCAGGAACAAGGCCAGGAAGCTGGCCTTCATCACCGTTACTCAACAGTGTACTGGAAGTTCTACCCAGAATCTTGAGGAAAGAAATAAAAGGCATCCATGGGTGAATGGAAAAATTAAAACCGTGTCTCTTCACAGAACATAGGTCACATCATCTTATATATAAAACTACCTATAATCAGCAAAGAAATTATCTGAGCTAATCAACTAATTAATAAGCAAAGTTATAGAACAAAATATCAATTCATGAAAATCTGTCTTATATGCATACGCTGGCAAAAAATAATCTGAAAAAGAATTTATGAGAACAATTCCATTTGTAATAATGTCAACATCAATATTTAGGAGTATATTTAATCAAGGTACAAGACTTGTTTTTATGTATGTAAAGTTGTATGTTTGAAATTACTGGAAAGTCAATTACTTTTCAAAACATCATGTATGTCAATAGCATGCCAGAAAAGCAGAGAAAACATCAAACTTCCATATAGAAGCCAAGCCTTACCCAGATCCAGTTCACCCAAAGTCCACATGTCATTTAGAGGCACCGTGGGAAGGTTATATTAGGAGCCGCTGTCCTCCGTGTTGTGGACGACCTGGATATGGCAGAAACAGTGGGATTTTTGAATTCCAATTTTCCACTTCATTCCACAAAAACACTATTAGAAATAATAAATAAATTCAGTAAAGTTGCAAAATCAATACACAGAAATCAGCTGCATTTCTAAACACTAATAATGAACCATCAGAAAGAGAAAGAAAGCAACCCTATTTACAACTGCATCAAAAAGAACAAAATACCTGGGAATAAAGTCAACCAAGGAGGTGAAAGACCTGCACACTGAAAACTTTAAGACATTGATGAAGACATTGAAAAACACACCAATAAATGGAAAGATATCCTGTTCTCATGGAATGGAACAATTAATGTTGTTAAAATATCCATGCTACCCAAAGCAGCGGACACAGTGAATGCAATCCCTCCCAAAATTCCATGGTATTTTCCCCCCAAATAGAGCAAATCCTCCTAATATCTGTGGGGAACCACAAAGGACCCCAAATAGCCAAAGAAACCCTGAAAAAAGAGAACGGGCTGGAGGCATCTCCCTCCCTGACGTCACACTCTGCTGAGAAGCTACAGTCACCAAAACAGTGTGGAACTGGCTCAAAACGGGCACAGGGACCAGAGGAACAGGACAGAGAGACCAGAATTCAACCCACACGGACGGGGTCGGTGAATTTATGACACAGGGACCAAGGACACACCAAGGAGCACGACACTCCCCACGATAAATGGTGCTGGGAAAACTGGACGCCCCATAACTCATGCTGGCTACCCTGCACACAAACCTGACCAAAAACCCAGCTTTCCACGCCAAGCCCTCCCTCGCTCACACGAAGACGGACCCCCTCAACGGTCAGTCGCCCACAGGAAGCTTCTCCCCACTTTTCCTCACCGTCTCTTCACCTTTTCCTCAGGCATCACCTGGGTCCTCAGGAAACCTAGTTCCCTAGTCAGCGTGGACGCAGCCCCACTTTGTCCTGAAGCCGAAACCCCAGCGAGTCCTAAGGAGACGGAGACCTAGCTCCTCTCAGCAGAGACGCTGAGCCGGGCGTCCTACCCCAAGGCCCCCGCCCCCGCGCCTGAGGTGGCTCAACTCCTCTCAGCTGCCCTCACAATCGAGTTCACAGGGAAGGAGCATGCGCTGTGGGTCAGAGAGGCGAACTCGGCGCCACCCTGTGGTCAGTGCAGGAAGTGCAGGCCGCGCCTCCCTCACAGGTCACTGGAAGCAGTGTGCCCTACTGACAGGACTGCTGAATCCATTAAACTGGACATGCAAACTAAAATGGAGTCTCTATCCCAAAAGTTTTCTAAAAGTAGTTAAGGAACAATTAATTGGAAACCATTTGGAATGAAGTGAATGTAGATGCAAACTTTACAACTTATACCAAATTCACTCAAAGTTATTCAGAGGCAAATTTTATTTTAGCTTATAATTTATGTTTGGCTGCGTTGGGTCTTCGTTGCTGCATGTGGGCTTTCTCTAGTTGCGTCGAGCGGGGCTACTCTTCGTTGCGGTGCACGGGCTTCTCATTGCGGTGGCTTCTCTTGTGGGCGAGCATGAGCTCTAGGCGCGCAGGCTTCAGTAGTTGTGCCGCGCAGGCTTGGTTGCTCTGCGGCATGTGGGATCTTCCCGGACCAGGGCTCGAGCCCGTGTCCCCTGCATTGGCAGGCGGACTCGTAACCACTGCATCACCAGGGAAGTCCCCACAGACAAATTTTAAATACAAAACTATTCAAGGGGCTTCCCTGGTGGCGCAGTGGTTGAGAATCTGCCTGCTAATGCAGGGGACACGGGTTCGAGCCCTGGTCTGGGAAGATCCCACATGCCGCGGAGCAACTAGGCCCGTGAGCCACAACTATTGAGCCTGTACGTCTGGAGCCTGTGCTCCGCAACAAGAGAGGCCGCAATAGTGAGAGGCCCGTGCACTGCGATGAAGAGTGGCCCCTGCTTGGCACAACTAGAGAAAGACTTCACACAGAAACGAAGACCCAACACAGCCAAAAATAAATTAATTAATTAATCAATTAAAAAGAAAAAGCTGTCTCTCAAATTTAACTTCCAGAATATATTCAGGAAAAACGCATACGCCCTTTTTGGCCAACCAAAGAAGCAGGCAATGCAAATCAACACTACAAAGAGGTATCACTTCGAATCAGAAAAAAGGACCATCCTCACAAAGGGTAAAAACCAGATATGCAGGACAAGGAGAGGAGAAAAGGGAACCTTGTTACGCTGAAGGGGGGAATGTAAATTGCCAACGGCCACTCTGGAGAAGTGTGCTGTGTTTCCTAAAACATCTAAAAAACAGAGCTAAAAAGCATAGGGCGCTTCCACTCATGGGCCTATATGATGGAAAAACCAAAAATCCACAGGACGCAGGCACCCCGTTTACTGCTGCTATGTTTACAACAGCCTCGACTTGGGTACAACTTAATAGTCCTTGGAAGGAAAAAATGGTGAAAGAAAATTTGGTACTTAAGCACAACGGAATATTACTCAGCCCAGAAATCAAAGAAATGAGGCCAGTTGCAGCAACTCAGGGGGACTTATGTATGGTCATTGAGAGTGAAATAAGTTAGACAGCAAGAGAAACTTATCATAAGATATCACTTATAAAGGGAATCTAAAAATCGCCAACCATGAACTGAATTACAAACCGAACACCATCACACATTTACAAAACACACTGATGGCTCCTTAAGGGGAAAAGTGTGGTGCGGTGATGCATAAACCAGGAGGTTGAAATTGGCACAGATACCGTTCCATACGCCAATAATGTAATCGCCAAGACATACTCATTGTTCAAGGAACTGGACTCAGCACACTCTATTCACAGAAAAAACATCTATCTGACTACTAGAAACTAGAAAAGAATTTATTGATGTCTCTCTGTAAGTGACTCAGGTGGATGTACAGCACCAAGAAACACAACATTGCAAATCAGCTACACCCCATTATACAAATTAATTATAAAAAAAGAAAGACAGTGAGAGAGAGAGGAATTCTTACAAAATTCAATCAGGGGCTGTGATGCAACTGGACTGACCACATCTACACTCACAGCTGAATGGGACGTAAGGCTGGACACCCTAACCGTAAACCCTAACCCTAACCCTAACCCTAACCCAACCCTAATCCTACCTTAACCCTAACCCTAACCCAACACTAACCCTAACCCTAACCCTAACCCCTAACCCTAACCCAACCCTAAGCCTAACCCTAACCCCTAGCCCTAGCCCTAGCCCTAACCCTGACCCTAACCCCTAACCCTTAACCCCTAACCCCTAACCCTAACCAAGTTCACAAGTAAACTTCTCGCCCACCTGGAGAGAGTGATTTAATTTTAAAGAGTAAAGACACAATCAGCTCAGTAATTGGCCACGGGGGCTGGAGGGGCCAAGGCTAACCTGAGCTGGAGGAACGTGGGTGCCTGCCTGGATGCTCAGAGGCCAAGGGCTGTTCTGAGAGCTGCTTGGACACCCGTGCAGATGGAACAAAGGATCCGTCCAGTCCCAAGAGGGCCCCACCAGCCCTCACGAACGCAACACCAGACTTCCCTGGTGGCGCAGTGGTTAACAATCCACCTGCCAATGTAGGGGACACGGGTTTGAGCCCTGGTCCGGGAAGATCCCACATGCTGTGGAGCAACTAAGCCCGTGCACCACAACTACTGAGCCTGCGCTCTACAACCCGCGAGCCACAACTGCTGAAGCCCACGCGCTTAGAGCCTGTGCTCTGCAACAAGAGAAGCCACCGCAATGAGAAGCCCCCACTCGCCGCAACTAGAGAAAGCCTCCGTGCAGCAATGCAGACCCAACACAGCCCCAAATTAATTAATTAATTAATTAAGAAAAAAAAAAGGGCAGCACCTGGGGGCTGGCAGACTGATGCACCAAGTCTTACATCACGTCTACTTAGTATCCTGCATGTCAGGGCCATGCTGGACCTGGGGCTGCCCACACAGAGTGGGGCCTGCATCACCCTTCCCAGGAGGGAGGGTGGAGGGAAACCCTGCATGACCTCTGAGGCCCTAAGAACCCTTGACTAAGGCTGAGCTCAATTTGAAACAGTGGGTGACCAGAGCAGACATTTCATTCATCTATCAATGAGAATCCAGCACTGGAGGAGCAGAAAACAATGGCCTCGCTCAACCTTGACGCTAATCCTGACATGGACCCTAACCCTAAACTCTGATCCTGACCCTAAGCCCTGACCTAACCTTAGCCTAACCCGTACCCTAAACCTGTACCTTACCCTAACCCATGCTCTACCCGCATCCTACCTCTACCCCAATTCTCACCCATACCCTAACACCCACTCTAACACAGAACCCTAACACCCTGAGACCAAAACCATAAACCTTAACCAATAAGCCAAACCATAACCATAACCAAACCATAAAATATATTCATTAACCATACCCATAAATAACTCATTAACCATAAAACTTAAACCAGAACAGCAACCATAAACCATACACAGCCCCAACCCTCACACCAGCCCCAGCCCTAATGCTAACCCTCCAAACCACTTACACCAAGCCAAGTCTAATCAGATTATACAAATACATCTTGAAAAAGAAAACTGGGGAATACTCTGGTGGCCCAGTGGTTAGGACTCTGCGCTTTCACTGCCAAGGGCTCGGGTTCGATCCCTGACTGGGGAACTAAGATCCCACAAGCCATGGGACGTGGCCAAAATAAATAAATAATTAGAATGAAATAAAACCACTATTTTAAAAAAGATTTTAAAAATAAAGGAAAAAAACAAGAAAACTACCCCAGTACAACTTATAAATATGAATGTAAAAATCTATCACACAATAATAGCAACATGAAACCAACAGAACTTTAAACGGATAATGCCATAAGCAAGTATCTCTACACCAGAAATTTCAGGTTGCTCAACATATTAAAAGTAAGCAATGTATTCAACCACAATAATGGTGTGAAGTAAAAACACATAATCATATCAATTAATGCAAAAAATCTACAATGAAAATCCAGTGTTATTTCATGAAAAACACTCAAGAAAGCAGGAATAAAAGGAAATTTGTTCAATATGGAAAAGAGTAGTACAAAAAGCCACAGCAAACATCATGCTCAACGTTAAAGACCGAAAGATTTACTCCTGAAATCAGGAACAAGGCCAGGAAGCTGGCCTTCATCACCGTTACTCAACAGTGTACTGGAAGTTCTACCCAGAATCTTGAGGAAAGAAATAAAAGGCATCCATGGGTGAATGGAAAAATTAAAACCGTGTCTCTTCACAGAACATAGGTCACATCATCTTATATATAAAACTACCTATAATCAGCAAAGAAATTATCTGAGCTAATCAACTAATTAATAAGCAAAGTTATAGAACAAAATATCAATTCATGAAAATCTGTCTTATATGCATACGCTGGCAAAAAATAATCTGAAAAAGAATTTATGAGAACAATTCCATTTGTAATAATGTCAACATCAATATTTAGGAGTATATTTAATCAAGGTACAAGACTTGTTTTTATGTATGTAAAGTTGTATGTTTGAAATTACTGGAAAGTCAATTACTTTTCAAAACATCATGTATGTCAATAGCATGCCAGAAAAGCAGAGAAAACATCAAACTTCCATATAGAAGCCAAGCCTTACCCAGATCCAGTTCACCCAAAGTCCACATGTCATTTAGAGGCACCGTGGGAAGGTTATATTAGGAGCCGCTGTCCTCCGTGTTGTGGACGACCTGGATATGGCAGAAACAGTGGGATTTTTGAATTCCAATTTTCCACTTCATTCCACAAAAACACTATTAGAAATAATAAATAAATTCAGTAAAGTTGCAAAATCAATACACAGAAATCAGCTGCATTTCTAAACACTAATAATGAACCATCAGAAAGAGAAAGAAAGCAACCCTATTTACAACTGCATCAAAAAGAACAAAATACCTGGGAATAAAGTCAACCAAGGAGGTGAAAGACCTGCACACTGAAAACTTTAAGACATTGATGAAGACATTGAAAAACACACCAATAAATGGAAAGATATCCTGTTCTCATGGAATGGAACAATTAATGTTGTTAAAATATCCATGCTACCCAAAGCAGTGGACACAGTGAATGCAATCCCTCCCAAAATTCCATGGTATTTTCCCCCCAAATAGAGCAAATCCTCCTAATATCTGTGGGGAACCACAAAGGACCCCAAATAGCCAAAGAAACCCTGAAAAAAGAGAACGGGCTGGAGGCATCTCCCTCCCTGACGTCACACTCTGCTGAGAAGCTACAGTCACCAAAACAGTGTGGAACTGGCTCAAAACGGGCACAGGGACCAGAGGAACAGGACAGAGAGACCAGAATTCAACCCACACGGACGGGGTCGGTGAATTTATGACACAGGGACCAAGGACACACCAAGGAGCACGACACTCCCCACGATAAATGGTGCTGGGAAAACTGGACGCCCCATAACTCATGCTGGCTACCCTGCACACAAACCTGACCAAAAACCCAGCTTTCCACGCCAAGCCCTCCCTCGCTCACACGAAGACGGACCCCCTCAACGGTCAGTCGCCCACAGGAAGCTTCTCCCCACTTTTCCTCACCGTCTCTTCACCTTTTCCTCAGGCATCACCTGGGTCCTCAGGAAACCTAGTTCCCTAGTCAGCGTGGACGCAGCCCCACTTTGTCCTGAAGCCGAAACCCCAGCGAGTCCTAAGGAGACGGAGACCTAGCTCCTCTCAGCAGAGACGCTGAGCCGGGCGTCCTACCCCAAGGCCCCCGCCCCCGCGCCTGAGGTGGCTCAACTCCTCTCAGCTGCCCTCACAATCGAGTTCACAGGGAAGGAGCATGCGCTGTGGGTCAGAGAGGCGAACTCGGCGCCACCCTGTGGTCAGTGCAGGAAGTGCAGGCCGCGCCTCCCTCACAGGTCACTGGAGGCAGTGTGCCCTACTGACAGGACTGCTGAATCCATTAAACTGGACATGCAAACTAAAATGGAGTCTCTATCCCAAAAGTTTTCTAAAAGTAGTTAAGGAACAATTAATTGGAAACCATTTGGAATGAAGTGAATGTAGATGCAAACTTTACAACTTATACCAAATTCACTCAAAGTTATTCAGAGGCAAATTTTATTTTAGCTTATAATTTATGTTTGGCTGCGTTGGGTCTTCGTTGCTGCATGTGGGCTTTCTCTAGTTGCGTCGAGCGGGGCTACTCTTCGTTGCGGTGCACGGGCTTCTCATTGCGGTGGCTTCTCTTGTGGGCGAGCATGAGCTCTAGGCGCGCAGGCTTCAGTAGTTGTGCCGCGCAGGCTTGGTTGCTCTGCGGCATGTGGGATCTTCCCGGACCAGGGCTCGAGCCCGTGTCCCCTGCATTGGCAGGCGGACTCGTAACCACTGCATCACCAGGGAAGTCCCCACAGACAAATTTTAAATACAAAACTATTCAAGGGGCTTCCCTGGTGGCGCAGTGGTTGAGAATCTGCCTGCTAATGCAGGGGACACGGGTTCGAGCCCTGGTCTGGGAAGATCCCACATGCCGCGGAGCAACTAGGCCCGTGAGCCACAACTATTGAGCCTGTACGTCTGGAGCCTGTGCTCCGCAACAAGAGAGGCCGCAATAGTGAGAGGCCCGTGCACTGCGATGAAGAGTGGCCCCTGCTTGGCACAACTAGAGAAAGACTTCACACAGAAACGAAGACCCAACACAGCCAAAAATAAATTAATTAATTAATCAATTAAAAAGAAAAAGCTGTCTCTCAAATTTAACTTCCAGAATATATTCAGGAAAAACGCATACGCCCTTTTTGGCCAACCAAAGAAGCGGGCAATGCAAATCAACACTACAAAGAGGTATCACTTCGAATCAGAAAAAAGGACCATCCTCACAAAGGGTAAAAACCAGATATGCAGGACAAGGAGAGGAGAAAAGGGAACCTTGTTACGCTGAAGGGGGGAATGTAAATTGCCAACGGCCACTCTGGAGAAGTGTGCTGTGTTTCCTAAAACATCTAAAAAACAGAGCTAAAAAGCATAGGGCGCTTCCACTCATGGGCCTATATGATGGAAAAACCAAAAATCCACAGGACGCAGGCACCCCGTTTACTGCTGCTATGTTTACAACAGCCTCGACTTGGGTACAACTTAATAGTCCTTGGAAGGAAAAAATGGTGAAAGAAAATTTGGTACTTAAGCACAACGGAATATTACTCAGCCCAGAAATCAAAGAAATGAGGCCAGTTGCAGCAACTCAGGGGGACTTATGTATGGTCATTGAGAGTGAAATAAGTTAGACAGCAAGAGAAACTTATCATAAGATATCACTTATAAAGGGAATCTAAAAATCGCCAACCATGAACTGAATTACAAACCGAACACCATCACACATTTACAAAACACACTGATGGCTCCTTAAGGGGAAAAGTGTGGTGCGGTGATGCATAAACCAGGAGGTTGAAATTGGCACAGATACCGTTCCATACGCCAATAATGTAATCGCCAAGACATACTCATTGTTCAAGGAACTGGACTCAGCACACTCTATTCACAGAAAAAACATCTATCTGACTACTAGAAACTAGAAAAGAATTTATTGATGTCTCTCTGTAAGTGACTCAGGTGGATGTACAGCACCAAGAAACACAACATTGCAAATCAGCTACACCCCATTATACAAATTAATTATAAAAAAAGAAAGACAGTGAGAGAGAGAGGAATTCTTACAAAATTCAATCAGGGGCTGTGATGCAACTGGACTGACCACATCTACACTCACAGCTGAATGGGACGTAAGGCTGGACACCCTAACCGTAAACCCTAACCCTAACCCTAACCCTAACCCAACCCTAATCCTACCTTAACCCTAACCCTAACCCAACACTAACCCTAACCCTAACCCTAACCCCTAACCCTAACCCAACCCTAAGCCTAACCCTAACCCCTAGCCCTAGCCCTAGCCCTAACCCTGACCCTAACCCCTAACCCTTAACCCCTAACCCCTAACCCTAACCAAGTTCACAAGTAAACTTCTCGCCCACCTGGAGAGAGTGATTTAATTTTAAAGAGTAAAGACACAATCAGCTCAGTAATTGGCCACGGGGGCTGGAGGGGCCAAGGCTAACCTGAGCTGGAGGAACGTGGGTGCCTGCCTGGATGCTCAGAGGCCAAGGGCTGTTCTGAGAGCTGCTTGGACACCCGTGCAGATGGAACAAAGGATCCGTCCAGTCCCAAGAGGGCCCCACCAGCCCTCACGAACGCAACACCAGACTTCCCTGGTGGCGCAGTGGTTAACAATCCACCTGCCAATGTAGGGGACACGGGTTTGAGCCCTGGTCCGGGAAGATCCCACATGCTGTGGAGCAACTAAGCCCGTGCACCACAACTACTGAGCCTGCGCTCTACAACCCGCGAGCCACAACTGCTGAAGCCCACGCGCTTAGAGCCTGTGCTCTGCAACAAGAGAAGCCACCGCAATGAGAAGCCCCCACTCGCCGCAACTAGAGAAAGCCTCCGTGCAGCAATGCAGACCCAACACAGCCCCAAATTAATTAATTAATTAATTAAGAAAAAAAAAAGGGCAGCACCTGGGGGCTGGCAGACTGATGCACCAAGTCTTACATCACGTCTACTTAGTATCCTGCATGTCAGGGCCATGCTGGACCTGGGGCTGCCCACACAGAGTGGGGCCTGCATCACCCTTCCCAGGAGGGAGGGTGGAGGGAAACCCTGCATGACCTCTGAGGCCCTAAGAACCCTTGACTAAGGCTGAGCTCAATTTGAAACAGTGGGTGACCAGAGCAGACATTTCATTCATCTATCAATGAGAATCCAGCACTGGAGGAGCAGAAAACAATGGCCTCGCTCAACCTTGACGCTAATCCTGACATGGACCCTAACCCTAAACTCTGATCCTGACCCTAAGCCCTGACCTAACCTTAGCCTAACCCGTACCCTAAACCTGTACCTTACCCTAACCCATGCTCTACCCGCATCCTACCTCTACCCCAATTCTCACCCATACCCTAACACCCACTCTAACACAGAACCCTAACACCCTGAGACCAAAACCATAAACCTTAACCAATAAGCCAAACCATAACCATAACCAAACCATAAAATATATTCATTAACCATACCCATAAATAACTCATTAACCATAAAACTTAAACCAGAACAGCAACCATAAACCATACACAGCCCCAACCCTCACACCAGCCCCAGCCCTAATGCTAACCCTCCAAACCACTTACACCAAGCCAAGTCTAATCAGATTATACAAATACATCTTGAAAAAGAAAACTGGGGAATACTCTGGTGGCCCAGTGGTTAGGACTCTGCGCTTTCACTGCCAAGGGCTCGGGTTCGATCCCTGACTGGGGAACTAAGATCCCACAAGCCATGGGACGTGGCCAAAATAAATAAATAATTAGAATGAAATAAAACCACTATTTTAAAAAAGATTTTAAAAATAAAGGAAAAAAACAAGAAAACTACCCCAGTACAACTTATAAATATGAATGTAAAAATCTATCACACAATAATAGCAACATGAAACCAACAGAACTTTAAACGGATAATGCCATAAGCAAGTATCTCTACACCAGAAATTTCAGGTTGCTCAGTATATTAAAAGTAAGCAATGTATTCAACCACAATAATGGTGTGAAGTAAAAACACATAATCATATCAATTAATGCAAAAAATCTACAATGAAAATCCAGTGTTATTTCATGAAAAACACTCAAGAAAGCAGGAATAAAAGGAAATTTGTTCAATATGGAAAAGAGTAGTACAAAAAGCCACAGCAAACATCATGCTCAACGTTAAAGACCGAAAGATTTACTCCTGAAATCAGGAACAAGGCCAGGAAGCTGGCCTTCATCACCGTTACTCAACAGTGTACTGGAAGTTCTACCCAGAATCTTGAGGAAAGAAATAAAAGGCATCCATGGGTGAATGGAAAAATTAAAACCGTGTCTCTTCACAGAACATAGGTCACATCATCTTATATATAAAACTACCTATAATCAGCAAAGAAATTATCTGAGCTAATCAACTAATTAATAAGCAAAGTTATAGAACAAAATATCAATTCATGAAAATCTGTCTTATATGCATACGCTGGCAAAAAATAATCTGAAAAAGAATTTATGAGAACAATTCCATTTGTAATAATGTCAACATCAATATTTAGGAGTATATTTAATCAAGGTACAAGACTTGTTTTTATGTATGTAAAGTTGTATGTTTGAAATTACTGGAAAGTCAATTACTTTTCAAAACATCATGTATGTCAATAGCATGCCAGAAAAGCAGAGAAAACATCAAACTTCCATATAGAAGCCAAGCCTTACCCAGATCCAGTTCACCCAAAGTCCACATGTCATTTAGAGGCACCGTGGGAAGGTTATATTAGGAGCCGCTGTCCTCCGTGTTGTGGACGACCTGGATATGGCAGAAACAGTGGGATTTTTGAATTCCAATTTTCCACTTCATTCCACAAAAACACTATTAGAAATAATAAATAAATTCAGTAAAGTTGCAAAATCAATACACAGAAATCAGCTGCATTTCTAAACACTAATAATGAACCATCAGAAAGAGAAAGAAAGCAACCCTATTTACAACTGCATCAAAAAGAACAAAATACCTGGGAATAAAGTCAACCAAGGAGGTGAAAGACCTGCACACTGAAAACTTTAAGACATTGATGAAGACATTGAAAAACACACCAATAAATGGAAAGATATCCTGTTCTCATGGAATGGAACAATTAATGTTGTTAAAATATCCATGCTACCCAAAGCAGTGGACACAGTGAATGCAATCCCTCCCAAAATTCCATGGTATTTTCCCCCCAAATAGAGCAAATCCTCCTAATATCTGTGGGGAACCACAAAGGACCCCAAATAGCCAAAGAAACCCTGAAAAAAGAGAACGGGCTGGAGGCATCTCCCTCCCTGACGTCACACTCTGCTGAGAAGCTACAGTCACCAAAACAGTGTGGAACTGGCTCAAAACGGGCACAGGGACCAGAGGAACAGGACAGAGAGACCAGAATTCAACCCACACGGACGGGGTCGGTGAATTTATGACACAGGGACCAAGGACACACCAAGGAGCACGACACTCCCCACGATAAATGGTGCTGGGAAAACTGGACGCCCCATAACTCATGCTGGCTACCCTGCACACAAACCTGACCAAAAACCCAGCTTTCCACGCCAAGCCCTCCCTCGCTCACACGAAGACGGACCCCCTCAACGGTCAGTCGCCCACAGGAAGCTTCTCCCCACTTTTCCTCACCGTCTCTTCACCTTTTCCTCAGGCATCACCTGGGTCCTCAGGAAACCTAGTTCCCTAGTCAGCGTGGACGCAGCCCCACTTTGTCCTGAAGCCGAAACCCCAGCGAGTCCTAAGGAGACGGAGACCTAGCTCCTCTCAGCAGAGACGCTGAGCCGGGCGTCCTACCCCAAGGCCCCCGCCCCCGCGCCTGAGGTGGCTCAACTCCTCTCAGCTGCCCTCACAATCGAGTTAACAGGGAAGGAGCATGCGCTGTGGGTCAGAGAGGCGAACTCGGCGCCACCCTGTGGTCAGTGCAGGAAGTGCAGGCCGCGCCTCCCTCACAGGTCACTGGAAGCAGTGTGCCCTACTGACAGGACTGCTGAATCCATTAAACTGGACATGCAAACTAAAATGGAGTCTCTATCCCAAAAGTTTTCTAAAAGTAGTTAAGGAACAATTAATTGGAAACCATTTGGAATGAAGTGAATGTAGATGCAAACTTTACAACTTATACCAAATTCACTCAAAGTTATTCAGAGGCAAATTTTATTTTAGCTTATAATTTATGTTTGGCTGCGTTGGGTCTTCGTTGCTGCATGTGGGCTTTCTCTAGTTGCGTCGAGCGGGGCTACTCTTCGTTGCGGTGCACGGGCTTCTCATTGCGGTGGCTTCTCTTGTGGGCGAGCATGAGCTCTAGGCGCGCAGGCTTCAGTAGTTGTGCCGCGCAGGCTTGGTTGCTCTGCGGCATGTGGGATCTTCCCGGACCAGGGCTCGAGCCCGTGTCCCCTGCATTGGCAGGCGGACTCGTAACCACTGCATCACCAGGGAAGTCCCCACAGACAAATTTTAAATACAAAACTATTCAAGGGGCTTCCCTGGTGGCGCAGTGGTTGAGAATCTGCCTGCTAATGCAGGGGACACGGGTTCGAGCCCTGGTCTGGGAAGATCCCACATGCCGCGGAGCAACTAGGCCCGTGAG
This sequence comes from Balaenoptera physalus, assembly GCF_965194825.1. Classification (NCBI taxonomy): domain Eukaryota; kingdom Metazoa; phylum Chordata; class Mammalia; order Artiodactyla; family Balaenopteridae; genus Balaenoptera; species Balaenoptera physalus. Next base: position 134,924,235 of record NC_138903.1, on the reverse strand, counting down.
CCACAACTATTGAGCCTGTACGTCTGGAGCCTGTGCTCCGCAACAAGAGAGGCCGCAATAGTGAGAGGCCCGTGCACTGCGATGAAGAGTGGCCCCTGCTTGGCACAACTAGAGAAAGACTTCACACAGAAACGAAGACCCAACACAGCCAAAAATAAATTAATTAATTAATCAATTAAAAAGAAAAAGCTGTCTCTCAAATTTAACTTCCAGAATATATTCAGGAAAAACGCATACGCCCTTTTTGGCCAACCAAAGAAGCGGGCAATGCAAATCAACACTACAAAGAGGTATCACTTCGAATCAGAAAAAAGGACCATCCTCACAAAGGGTAAAAACCAGATATGCAGGACAAGGAGAGGAGAAAAGGGAACCTTGTTACGCTGAAGGGGGGAATGTAAATTGCCAACGGCCACTCTGGAGAAGTGTGCTGTGTTTCCTAAAACATCTAAAAAACAGAGCTAAAAAGCATAGGGCGCTTCCACTCATGGGCCTATATGATGGAAAAACCAAAAATCCACAGGACGCAGGCACCCCGTTTACTGCTGCTATGTTTACAACAGCCTCGACTTGGGTACAACTTAATAGTCCTTGGAAGGAAAAAATGGTGAAAGAAAATTTGGTACTTAAGCACAACGGAATATTACTCAGCCCAGAAATCAAAGAAATGAGGCCAGTTGCAGCAACTCAGGGGGACTTATGTATGGTCATTGAGAGTGAAATAAGTTAGACAGCAAGAGAAACTTATCATAAGATATCACTTATAAAGGGAATCTAAAAATCGCCAACCATGAACTGAATTACAAACCGAACACCATCACACATTTACAAAACACACTGATGGCTCCTTAAGGGGAAAAGTGTGGTGCGGTGATGCATAAACCAGGAGGTTGAAATTGGCACAGATACCGTTCCATACGCCAATAATGTAATCGCCAAGACATACTCATTGTTCAAGGAACTGGACTCAGCACACTCTATTCACAGAAAAAACATCTATCTGACTACTAGAAACTAGAAAAGAATTTATTGATGTCTCTCTGTAAGTGACTCAGGTGGATGTACAGCACCAAGAAACACAACATTGCAAATCAGCTACACCCCATTATACAAATTAATTATAAAAAAAGAAAGACAGTGAGAGAGAGAGGAATTCTTACAAAATTCAATCAGGGGCTGTGATGCAACTGGACTGACCACATCTACACTCACAGCTGAATGGGACGTAAGGCTGGACACCCTAACCGTAAACCCTAACCCTAACCCTAACCCTAACCCAACCCTAATCCTACCTTAACCCTAACCCTAACCCAACACTAACCCTAACCCTCACCCTAACCCCTAACCCTAACCCAACCCTAAGCCTAACCCTAACCCCTAGCCCTAGCCCTAGCCCTAACCCTGACCCTAACCCCTAACCCTTAACCCCTAACCCCTAACCCTAACCAAGTTCACAAGTAAACTTCTCGCCCACCTGGCGAGAGTGATTTAATTTTAAAGAGTAAAGACACAATCAGCTCAGTAATTGGCCACGGGGGCTGGAGGGGCCAAGGCTAACCTGAGCTGGAGGAACGTGGGTGCCTGCCTGGATGCTCAGAGGCCAAGGGCTGTTCTGAGAGCTGCTTGGACACCCGTGCAGATGGAACAAAGGATCCGTCCAGTCCCAAGAGGGCCCCACCAGCCCTCACGAACGCAACACCAGACTTCCCTGGTGGCGCAGTGGTTAACAATCCACCTGCCAATGTAGGGGACACGGGTTTGAGCCCTGGTCCGGGAAGATCCCACATGCTGTGGAGCAACTAAGCCCGTGCACCACAACTACTGAGCCTGCGCTCTACAACCCGCGAGCCACAACTGCTGAAGCCCACGCGCTTAGAGCCTGTGCTCTGCAACAAGAGAAGCCACCGCAATGAGAAGCCCCCACTCGCCGCAACTAGAGAAAGCCTCCGTGCAGCAATGCAGACCCAACACAGCCCCAAATTAATTAATTAATTAATTAAGAAAAAAAAAAGGGCAGCACCTGGGGGCTGGCAGACTGATGCACCAAGTCTTACATCACGTCTACTTAGTATCCTGCATGTCAGGGCCATGCTGGACCTGGGGCTGCCCACACAGAGTGGGGCCTGCATCACCCTTCCCAGGAGGGAGGGTGGAGGGAAACCCTGCATGACCTCTGAGGCCCTAAGAACCCTTGACTAAGGCTGAGCTCAATTTGAAACAGTGGGTGACCAGAGCAGACATTTCATTCATCTATCAATGAGAATCCAGCACTGGAGGAGCAGAAAACAATGGCCTCGCTCAACCTTGACGCTAATCCTGACATGGACCCTAACCCTAAACTCTGATCCTGACCCTAAGCCCTGACCTAACCTTAGCCTAACCCGTACCCTAAACCTGTACCTTACCCTAACCCATGCTCTACCCGCATCCTACCTCTACCCCAATTCTCACCCATACCCTAACACCCACTCTAACACAGAACCCTAACACCCTGAGACCAAAACCATAAACCTTAACCAATAAGCCAAACCATAACCATAACCAAACCATAAAATATATTCATTAACCATACCCATAAATAACTCATTAACCATAAAACTTAAACCAGAACAGCAACCATAAACCATACACAGCCCCAACCCTCACACCAGCCCCAGCCCTAATGCTAACCCTCCAAACCACTTACACCAAGCCAAGTCTAATCAGATTATACAAATACATCTTGAAAAAGAAAACTGGGGAATACTCTGGTGGCCCAGTGGTTAGGACTCTGCGCTTTCACTGCCAAGGGCTCGGGTTCGATCCCTGACTGGGGAACTAAGATCCCACAAGCCATGGGACGTGGCCAAAATAAATAAATAATTAGAATGAAATAAAACCACTATTTTAAAAAAGATTTTAAAAATAAAGGAAAAAAACAAGAAAACTACCCCAGTACAACTTATAAATATGAATGTAAAAATCTATCACACAATAATAGCAACATGAAACCAACAGAACTTTAAACGGATAATGCCATAAGCAAGTATCTCTACACCAGAAATTTCAGGTTGCTCAACATATTAAAAGTAAGCAATGTATTCAACCACAATAATGGTGTGAAGTAAAAACACATAATCATATCAATTAATGCAAAAAATCTACAATGAAAATCCAGTGTTATTTCATGAAAAACACTCAAGAAAGCAGGAATAAAAGGAAATTTGTTCAATATGGAAAAGAGTAGTACAAAAAGCCACAGCAAACATCATGCTCAACGTTAAAGACCGAAAGATTTACTCCTGAAATCAGGAACAAGGCCAGGAAGCTGGCCTTCATCACCGTTACTCAACAGTGTACTGGAAGTTCTACCCAGAATCTTGAGGAAAGAAATAAAAGGCATCCATGGGTGAATGGAAAAATTAAAACCGTGTCTCTTCACAGAACATAGGTCACATCATCTTATATATAAAACTACCTATAATCAGCAAAGAAATTATCTGAGCTAATCAACTAATTAATAAGCAAAGTTATAGAACAAAATATCAATTCATGAAAATCTGTCTTATATGCATACGCTGGCAAAAAATAATCTGAAAAAGAATTTATGAGAACAATTCCATTTGTAATAATGTCAACATCAATATTTAGGAGTATATTTAATCAAGGTACAAGACTTGTTTTTATGTATGTAAAGTTGTATGTTTGAAATTACTGGAAAGTCAATTACTTTTCAAAACATCATGTATGTCAATAGCATGCCAGAAAAGCAGAGAAAACATCAAACTTCCATATAGAAGCCAAGCCTTACCCAGATCCAGTTCACCCAAAGTCCACATGTCATTTAGAGGCACCGTGGGAAGGTTATATTAGGAGCCGCTGTCCTCCGTGTTGTGGACGACCTGGATATGGCAGAAACAGTGGGATTTTTGAATTCCAATTTTCCACTTCATTCCACAAAAACACTATTAGAAATAATAAATAAATTCAGTAAAGTTGCAAAATCAATACACAGAAATCAGCTGCATTTCTAAACACTAATAATGAACCATCAGAAAGAGAAAGAAAGCAACCCTATTTACAACTGCATCAAAAAGAACAAAATACCTGGGAATAAAGTCAACCAAGGAGGTGAAAGACCTGCACACTGAAAACTTTAAGACATTGATGAAGACATTGAAAAACACACCAATAAATGGAAAGATATCCTGTTCTCATGGAATGGAACAACTAATGTTGTTAAAATATCCATGCTACCCAAAGCAGTGGACACAGTGAATGCAATCCCTCCCAAAATTCCATGGTATTTTCCCCCCAAATAGAGCAAATCCTCCTAATATCTGTGGGGAACCACAAAGGACCCCAAATAGCCAAAGAAACCCTGAAAAAAGAGAACGGGCTGGAGGCATCTCCCTCCCTGACGTCACACTCTGCTGAGAAGCTACAGTCACCAAAACAGTGTGGAACTGGCTCAAAACGGGCACAGGGACCAGAGGAACAGGACAGAGAGACCAGAATTCAACCCACACGGACGGGGTCGGTGAATTTATGACACAGGGACCAAGGACACACCAAGGAGCACGACACTCCCCACGATAAATGGTGCTGGGAAAACTGGACGCCCCATAACTCATGCTGGCTACCCTGCACACAAACCTGACCAAAAACCCAGCTTTCCACGCCAAGCCCTCCCTCGCTCACACGAAGACGGACCCCCTCAACGGTCAGTCGCCCACAGGAAGCTTCTCCCCACTTTTCCTCACCGTCTCTTCACCTTTTCCTCAGGCATCACCTGGGTCCTCAGGAAACCTAGTTCCCTAGTCAGCGTGGACGCAGCCCCACTTTGTCCTGAAGCCGAAACCCCAGCGAGTCCTAAGGAGACGGAGACCTAGCTCCTCTCAGCAGAGACGCTGAGCCGGGCGTCCTACCCCAAGGCCCCCGCCCCCGCGCCTGAGGTGGCTCAACTCCTCTCAGCTGCCCTCACAATCGAGTTCACAGGGAAGGAGCATGCGCTGTGGGTCAGAGAGGCGAACTCGGCGCCACCCTGTGGTCAGTGCAGGAAGTGCAGGCCGCGCCTCCCTCACAGGTCACTGGAGGCAGTGTGCCCTACTGACAGGACTGCTGAATCCATTAAACTGGACATGCAAACTAAAATGGAGTCTCTATCCCAAAAGTTTTCTAAAAGTAGTTAAGGAACAATTAATTGGAAACCATTTGGAATGAAGTGAATGTAGATGCAAACTTTACAACTTATACCAAATTCACTCAAAGTTATTCAGAGGCAAATTTTATTTTAGCTTATAATTTATGTTTGGCTGCGTTGGGTCTTCGTTGCTGCATGTGGGCTTTCTCTAGTTGCGTCGAGCGGGGCTACTCTTCGTTGCGGTGCACGGGCTTCTCATTGCGGTGGCTTCTCTTGTGGGCGAGCATGAGCTCTAGGCGCGCAGGCTTCAGTAGTTGTGCCGCGCAGGCTTGGTTGCTCTGCGGCATGTGGGATCTTCCCGGACCAGGGCTCGAGCCCGTGTCCCCTGCATTGGCAGGCGGACTCGTAACCACTGCATCACCAGGGAAGTCCCCACAGACAAATTTTAAATACAAAACTATTCAAGGGGCTTCCCTGGTGGCGCAGTGGTTGAGAATCTGCCTGCTAATGCAGGGGACACGGGTTCGAGCCCTGGTCTGGGAAGATCCCACATGCCGCGGAGCAACTAGGCCCGTGAGCCACAACTATTGAGCCTGTACGTCTGGAGCCTGTGCTCCGCAACAAGAGAGGCCGCAATAGTGAGAGGCCCGTGCACTGCGATGAAGAGTGGCCCCTGCTTGGCACAACTAGAGAAAGACTTCACACAGAAACGAAGACCCAACACAGCCAAAAATAAATTAATTAATTAATCAATTAAAAAGAAAAAGCTGTCTCTCAAATTTAACTTCCAGAATATATTCAGGAAAAACGCATACGCCCTTTTTGGCCAACCAAAGAAGCGGGCAATGCAAATCAACACTACAAAGAGGTATCACTTCGAATCAGAAAAAAGGACCATCCTCACAAAGGGTAAAAACCAGATATGCAGGACAAGGAGAGGAGAAAAGGGAACCTTGTTACGCTGAAGGGGGGAATGTAAATTGCCAACGGCCACTCTGGAGAAGTGTGCTGTGTTTCCTAAAACATCTAAAAAACAGAGCTAAAAAGCATAGGGCGCTTCCACTCATGGGCCTATATGATGGAAAAACCAAAAATCCACAGGACGCAGGCACCCCGTTTACTGCTGCTATGTTTACAACAGCCTCGACTTGGGTACAACTTAATAGTCCTTGGAAGGAAAAAATGGTGAAAGAAAATTTGGTACTTAAGCACAACGGAATATTACTCAGCCCAGAAATCAAAGAAATGAGGCCAGTTGCAGCAACTCAGGGGGACTTATGTATGGTCATTGAGAGTGAAATAAGTTAGACAGCAAGAGAAACTTATCATAAGATATCACTTATAAAGGGAATCTAAAAATCGCCAACCATGAACTGAATTACAAACCGAACACCATCACACATTTACAAAACACACTGATGGCTCCTTAAGGGGAAAAGTGTGGTGCGGTGATGCATAAACCAGGAGGTTGAAATTGGCACAGATACCGTTCCATACGCCAATAATGTAATCGCCAAGACATACTCATTGTTCAAGGAACTGGACTCAGCACACTCTATTCACAGAAAAAACATCTATCTGACTACTAGAAACTAGAAAAGAATTTATTGATGTCTCTCTGTAAGTGACTCAGGTGGATGTACAGCACCAAGAAACACAACATTGCAAATCAGCTACACCCCATTATACAAATTAATTATAAAAAAAGAAAGACAGTGAGAGAGAGAGGAATTCTTACAAAATTCAATCAGGGGCTGTGATGCAACTGGACTGACCACATCTACACTCACAGCTGAATGGGACGTAAGGCTGGACACCCTAACCGTAAACCCTAACCCTAACCCTAACCCTAACCCAACCCTAATCCTACCTTAACCCTAACCCTAACCCAACACTAACCCTAACCCTCACCCTAACCCCTAACCCTAACCCAACCCTAAGCCTAACCCTAACCCCTAGCCCTAGCCCTAGCCCTAACCCTGACCCTAACCCCTAACCCTTAACCCCTAACCCCTAACCCTAACCAAGTTCACAAGTAAACTTCTCGCCCACCTGGAGAGAGTGATTTAATTTTAAAGAGTAAAGACACAATCAGCTCAGTAATTGGCCACGGGGGCTGGAGGGGCCAAGGCTAACCTGAGCTGGAGGAACGTGGGTGCCTGCCTGGATGCTCAGAGGCCAAGGGCTGTTCTGAGAGCTGCTTGGACACCCGTGCAGATGGAACAAAGGATCCGTCCAGTCCCAAGAGGGCCCCACCAGCCCTCACGAACGCAACACCAGACTTCCCTGGTGGCGCAGTGGTTAACAATCCACCTGCCAATGTAGGGGACACGGGTTTGAGCCCTGGTCCGGGAAGATCCCACATGCTGTGGAGCAACTAAGCCCGTGCACCACAACTACTGAGCCTGCGCTCTACAACCCGCGAGCCACAACTGCTGAAGCCCACGCGCTTAGAGCCTGTGCTCTGCAACAAGAGAAGCCACCGCAATGAGAAGCCCCCACTCGCCGCAACTAGAGAAAGCCTCCGTGCAGCAATGCAGACCCAACACAGCCCCAAATTAATTAATTAATTAATTAAGAAAAAAAAAAGGGCAGCACCTGGGGGCTGGCAGACTGATGCACCAAGTCTTACATCACGTCTACTTAGTATCCTGCATGTCAGGGCCATGCTGGACCTGGGGCTGCCCACACAGAGTGGGGCCTGCATCACCCTTCCCAGGAGGGAGGGTGGAGGGAAACCCTGCATGACCTCTGAGGCCCTAAGAACCCTTGACTAAGGCTGAGCTCAATTTGAAACAGTGGGTGACCAGAGCAGACATTTCATTCATCTATCAATGAGAATCCAGCACTGGAGGAGCAGAAAACAATGGCCTCGCTCAACCTTGACGCTAATCCTGACATGGACCCTAACCCTAAACTCTGATCCTGACCCTAAGCCCTGACCTAACCTTAGCCTAACCCGTACCCTAAACCTGTACCTTACCCTAACCCATGCTCTACCCGCATCCTACCTCTACCCCAATTCTCACCCATACCCTAACACCCACTCTAACACAGAACCCTAACACCCTGAGACCAAAACCATAAACCTTAACCAATAAGCCAAACCATAACCATAACCAAACCATAAAATATATTCATTAACCATACCCATAAATAACTCATTAACCATAAAACTTAAACCAGAACAGCAACCATAAACCATACACAGCCCCAACCCTCACACCAGCCCCAGCCCTAATGCTAACCCTCCAAACCACTTACACCAAGCCAAGTCTAATCAGATTATACAAATACATCTTGAAAAAGAAAACTGGGGAATACTCTGGTGGCCCAGTGGTTAGGACTCTGCGCTTTCACTGCCAAGGGCTCGGGTTCGATCCCTGACTGGGGAACTAAGATCCCACAAGCCATGGGACGTGGCCAAAATAAATAAATAATTAGAATGAAATAAAACCACTATTTTAAAAAAGATTTTAAAAATAAAGGAAAAAAACAAGAAAACTACCCCAGTACAACTTATAAATATGAATGTAAAAATCTATCACACAATAATAGCAACATGAAACCAACAGAACTTTAAACGGATAATGCCATAAGCAAGTATCTCTACACCAGAAATTTCAGGTTGCTCAACATATTAAAAGTAAGCAATGTATTCAACCACAATAATGGTGTGAAGTAAAAACACATAATCATATCAATTAATGCAAAAAATCTACAATGAAAATCCAGTGTTATTTCATGAAAAACACTCAAGAAAGCAGGAATAAAAGGAAATTTGTTCAATATGGAAAAGAGTAGTACAAAAAGCCACAGCAAACATCATGCTCAACGTTAAAGACCGAAAGATTTACTCCTGAAATCAGGAACAAGGCCAGGAAGCTGGCCTTCATCACCGTTACTCAACAGTGTACTGGAAGTTCTACCCAGAATCTTGAGGAAAGAAATAAAAGGCATCCATGGGTGAATGGAAAAATTAAAACCGTGTCTCTTCACAGAACATAGGTCACATCATCTTATATATAAAACTACCTATAATCAGCAAAGAAATTATCTGAGCTAATCAACTAATTAATAAGCAAAGTTATAGAACAAAATATCAATTCATGAAAATCTGTCTTATATGCATACGCTGGCAAAAAATAATCTGAAAAAGAATTTATGAGAACAATTCCATTTGTAATAATGTCAACATCAATATTTAGGAGTATATTTAATCAAGGTACAAGACTTGTTTTTATGTATGTAAAGTTGTATGTTTGAAATTACTGGAAAGTCAATTACTTTTCAAAACATCATGTATGTCAATAGCATGCCAGAAAAGCAGAGAAAACATCAAACTTCCATATAGAAGCCAAGCCTTACCCAGATCCAGTTCACCCAAAGTCCACATGTCATTTAGAGGCACCGTGGGAAGGTTATATTAGGAGCCGCTGTCCTCCGTGTTGTGGACGACCTGGATATGGCAGAAACAGTGGGATTTTTGAATTCCAATTTTCCACTTCATTCCACAAAAACACTATTAGAACTAATAAATAAATTCAGTAAAGTTGCAAAATCAATACACAGAAATCAGCCGCATTTCTAAACACTAATAATGAACCATCAGAAAGAGAAAGAAAGCAACCCTATTTACAACTGCATCAAAAAGAACAAAATACCTGGGAATAAAGTCAACCAAGGAGGTGAAAGACCTGCACACTGAAAACTTTAAGACATTGATGAAGACATTGAAAAACACACCAATAAATGGAAAGATATCCTGTTCTCATGGAATGGAACAACTAATGTTGTTAAAATATCCATGCTACCCAAAGCAGTGGACACAGTGAATGCAATCCCTCCCAAAATTCCATGGTATTTTCCCCCCAAATAGAGCAAATCCTCCTAATATCTGTGGGGAACCACAAAGGACCCCAAATAGCCAAAGAAACCCTGAAAAAAGAGAACGGGCTGGAGGCATCTCCCTCCCTGACGTCACACTCTGCTGAGAAGCTACAGTCACCAAAACAGTGTGGAACTGGCTCAAAACGGGCACAGGGACCAGAGGAACAGGACAGAGAGACCAGAATTCAACCCACACGGACGGGGTCGGTGAATTTATGACACAGGGACCAAGGACACACCAAGGAGCACGACACTCCCCACGATAAATGGTGCTGGGAAAACTGGACGCCCCATAACTCATGCTGGCTACCCTGCACACAAACCTGACCAAAAACCCAGCTTTCCACGCCAAGCCCTCCCTCGCTCACACGAAGACGGACCCCCTCAACGGTCAGTCGCCCACAGGAAGCTTCTCCCCACTTTTCCTCACCGTCTCTTCACCTTTTCCTCAGGCATCACCTGGGTCCTCAGGAAACCTAGTTCCCTAGTCAGCGTGGACGCAGCCCCACTTTGTCCTGAAGCCGAAACCCCAGCGAGTCCTAAGGAGACGGAGACCTAGCTCCTCTCAGCAGAGACGCTGAGCCGGGCGTCCTACCCCAAGGCCCCCGCCCCCGCGCCTGAGGTGGCTCAACTCCTCTCAGCTGCCCTCACAATCGAGTTCACAGGGAAGGAGCATGCGCTGTGGGTCAGAGAGGCGAACTCGGCGCCACCCTGTGGTCAGTGCAGGAAGTGCAGGCCGCGCCTCCCTCACAGGTCACTGGAGGCAGTGTGCCCTACTGACAGGACTGCTGAATCCATTAAACTGGACATGCAAACTAAAATGGAGTCTCTATCCCAAAAGTTTTCTAAAAGTAGTTAAGGAACAATTAATTGGAAACCATTTGGAATGAAGTGAATGTAGATGCAAACTTTACAACTTATACCAAATTCACTCAAAGTTATTCAGAGGCAAATTTTATTTTAGCTTATAATTTATGTTTGGCTGCGTTGGGTCTTCGTTGCTGCATGTGGGCTTTCTCTAGTTGCGTCGAGCGGGGCTACTCTTCGTTGCGGTGCACGGGCTTCTCATTGCGGTGGCTTCTCTTGTGGGCGAGCATGAGCTCTAGGCGCGCAGGCTTCAGTAGTTGTGCCGCGCAGGCTTGGTTGCTCTGCGGCATGTGGGATCTTCCCGGACCAGGGCTCGAGCCCGTGTCCCCTGCATTGGCAGGCGGACTCGTAACCACTGCATCACCAGGGAAGTCCCCACAGACAAATTTTAAATACAAAACTATTCAAGGGGCTTCCCTGGTGGCGCAGTGGTTGAGAATCTGCCTGCTAATGCAGGGGACACGGGTTCGAGCCCTGGTCTGGGAAGATCCCACATGCCGCGGAGCAACTAGGCCCGTGAGCCACAACTATTGAGCCTGTACGTCTGGAGCCTGTGCTCCGCAACAAGAGAGGCCGCAATAGTGAGAGGCCCGTGCACTGCGATGAAGAGTGGCCCCTGCTTGGCACAACTAGAGAAAGACTTCACACAGAAACGAAGACCCAACACAGCCAAAAATAAATTAATTAATTAATCAATTAAAAAGAAAAAGCTGTCTCTCAAATTTAACTTCCAGAATATATTCAGGAAAAACGCATACGCCCTTTTTGGCCAACCAAAGAAGCGGGCAATGCAAATCAACACTACAAAGAGGTATCACTTCGAATCAGAAAAAAGGACCATCCTCACAAAGGGTAAAAACCAGATATGCAGGACAAGGAGAGGAGAAAAGGGAACCTTGTTACGCTGAAGGGGGGAATGTAAATTGCCAACGGCCACTCTGGAGAAGTGTGCTGTGTTTCCTAAAACATCTAAAAAACAGAGCTAAAAAGCATAGGGCGCTTCCACTCATGGGCCTATATGATGGAAAAACCAAAAATCCACAGGACGCAGGCACCCCGTTTACTGCTGCTATGTTTACAACAGCCTCGACTTGGGTACAACTTAATAGTCCTTGGAAGGAAAAAATGGTGAAAGAAAATTTGGTACTTAAGCACAACGGAATATTACTCAGCCCAGAAATCAAAGAAATGAGGCCAGTTGCAGCAACTCAGGGGGACTTATGTATGGTCATTGAGAGTGAAATAAGTTAGACAGCAAGAGAAACTTATCATAAGATATCACTTATAAAGGGAATCTAAAAATCGCCAACCATGAACTGAATTACAAACCGAACACCATCACACATTTACAAAACACACTGATGGCTCCTTAAGGGGAAAAGTGTGGTGCGGTGATGCATAAACCAGGAGGTTGAAATTGGCACAGATACCGTTCCATACGCCAATAATGTAATCGCCAAGACATACTCATTGTTCAAGGAACTGGACTCAGCACACTCTATTCACAGAAAAAACATCTATCTGACTACTAGAAACTAGAAAAGAATTTATTGATGTCTCTCTGTAAGTGACTCAGGTGGATGTACAGCACCAAGAAACACAACATTGCAAATCAGCTACACCCCATTATACAAATTAATTATAAAAAAAGAAAGACAGTGAGAGAGAGAGGAATTCTTACAAAATTCAATCAGGGGCTGTGATGCAACTGGACTGACCACATCTACACTCACAGCTGAATGGGACGTAAGGCTGGACACCCTAACCGTAAACCCTAACCCTAACCCTAACCCTAACCCAACCCTAATCCTACCTTAACCCTAACCCTAACCCAACACTAACCCTAACCCTAACCCTAACCCCTAACCCTAACCCAACCCTAAGCCTAACCCTAACCCCTAGCCCTAGCCCTAGCCCTAACCCTGACCCTAACCCCTAACCCTTAACCCCTAACCCCTAACCCTAACCAAGTTCACAAGTAAACTTCTCGCCCACCTGGAGAGAGTGATTTAATTTTAAAGAGTAAAGACACAATCAGCTCAGTAATTGGCCACGGGGGCTGGAGGGGCCAAGGCTAACCTGAGCTGGAGGAACGTGGGTGCCTGCCTGGATGCTCAGAGGCCAAGGGCTGTTCTGAGAGCTGCTTGGACACCCGTGCAGATGGAACAAAGGATCCGTCCAGTCCCAAGAGGGCCCCACCAGCCCTCACGAACGCAACACCAGACTTCCCTGGTGGCGCAGTGGTTAACAATCCACCTGCCAATGTAGGGGACACGGGTTTGAGCCCTGGTCCGGGAAGATCCCACATGCTGTGGAGCAACTAAGCCCGTGCACCACAACTACTGAGCCTGCGCTCTACAACCCGCGAGCCACAACTGCTGAAGCCCACGCGCTTAGAGCCTGTGCTCTGCAACAAGAGAAGCCACCGCAATGAGAAGCCCCCACTCGCCGCAACTAGAGAAAGCCTCCGTGCAGCAATGCAGACCCAACACAGCCCCAAATTAATTAATTAATTAATTAAGAAAAAAAAAAGGGCAGCACCTGGGGGCTGGCAGACTGATGCACCAAGTCTTACATCACGTCTACTTAGTATCCTGCATGTCAGGGCCATGCTGGACCTGGGGCTGCCCACACAGAGTGGGGCCTGCATCACCCTTCCCAGGAGGGAGGGTGGAGGGAAACCCTGCATGACCTCTGAGGCCCTAAGAACCCTTGACTAAGGCTGAGCTCAATTTGAAACAGTGGGTGACCAGAGCAGACATTTCATTCATCTATCAATGAGAATCCAGCACTGGAGGAGCAGAAAACAATGGCCTCGCTCAACCTTGACGCTAATCCTGACATGGACCCTAACCCTAAACTCTGATCCTGACCCTAAGCCCTGACCTAACCTTAGCCTAACCCGTACCCTAAACCTGTACCTTACCCTAACCCATGCTCTACCCGCATCCTACCTCTACCCCAATTCTCACCCATACCCTAACACCCACTCTAACACAGAACCCTAACACCCTGAGACCAAAACCATAAACCTTAACCAATAAGCCAAACCATAACCATAAGCAAACCATAAAATATATTCATTAACCATACCCATAAATAACTCATTAACCATAAAACTTAAACCAGAACAGCAACCATAAACCATACACAGCCCCAACCCTCACACCAGCCCCAGCCCTAATGCTAACCCTCCAAACCACTTACACCAAGCCAAGTCTAATCAGATTATACAAATACATCTTGAAAAAGAAAACTGGGGAATACTCTGGTGGCCCAGTGGTTAGGACTCTGCGCTTTCACTGCCAAGGGCTCGGGTTCGATCCCTGACTGGGGAACTAAGATCCCACAAGCCATGGGACGTGGCCAAAATAAATAAATAATTAGAATGAAATAAAACCACTATTTTAAAAAAGATTTTAAAAATAAAGGAAAAAAACAAGAAAACTACCCCAGTACAACTTATAAATATGAATGTAAAAATCTATCACACAATAATAGCAACATGAAACCAACAGAACTTTAAACGGATAATGCCATAAGCAAGTATCTCTACACCAGAAATTTCAGGTTGCTCAACATATTAAAAGTAAGCAATGTATTCAACCACAATAATGGTGTGAAGTAAAAACACATAATCATATCAATTAATGCAAAAAATCTACAATGAAAATCCAGTGTTATTTCATGAAAAACACTCAAGAAAGCAGGAATAAAAGGAAATTTGTTCAATATGGAAAAGAGTAGTACAAAAAGCCACAGCAAACATCATGCTCAACGTTAAAGACCGAAAGATTTACTCCTGAAATCAGGAACAAGGCCAGGAAGCTGGCCTTCATCACCGTTACTCAACAGTGTACTGGAAGTTCTACCCAGAATCTTGAGGAAAGAAATAAAAGGCATCCATGGGTGAATGGAAAAATTAAAACCGTGTCTCTTCACAGAACATAGGTCACATCATCTTATATATAAAACTACCTATAATCAGCAAAGAAATTATCTGAGCTAATCAACTAATTAATAAGCAAAGTTATAGAACAAAATATCAATTCATGAAAATCTGTCTTATATGCATACGCTGGCAAAAAATAATCTGAAAAAGAATTTATGAGAACAATTCCATTTGTAATAATGTCAACATCAATATTTAGGAGTATATTTAATCAAGGTACAAGACTTGTTTTTATGTATGTAAAGTTGTATGTTTGAAATTACTGGAAAGTCAATTACTTTTCAAAACATCATGTATGTCAATAGCATGCCAGAAAAGCAGAGAAAACATCAAACTTCCATATAGAAGCCAAGCCTTACCCAGATCCAGTTCACCCAAAGTCCACATGTCATTTAGAGGCACCGTGGGAAGGTTATATTAGGAGCCGCTGTCCTCCGTGTTGTGGACGACCTGGATATGGCAGAAACAGTGGGATTTTTCAATTCCAATTTTCCACTTCATTCCACAAAAACACTATTAGAAATAATAAATAAATTCAGTAAAGTTGCAAAATCAATACACAGAAATCAGCTGCATTTCTAAACACTAATAATGAACCATCAGAAAGAGAAAGAAAGCAACCCTATTTACAACTGCATCAAAAAGAACAAAATACCTGGGAATAAAGTCAACCAAGGAGGTGAAAGACCTGCACACTGAAAACTTTAAGACATTGATGAAGACATTGAAAAACACACCAATAAATGGAAAGATATCCTGTTCTCATGGAATGGAACAATTAATGTTGTTAAAATATCCATGCTACCCAAAGCAGTGGACACAGTGAATGCAATCCCTCCCAAAATTCCATGGTATTTTCCCCCCAAATAGAGCAAATCCTCCTAATATCTGTGGGGAACCACAAAGGACCCCAAATAGCCAAAGAAACCCTGAAAAAAGAGAACGGGCTGGAGGCATCTCCCTCCCTGACGTCACACTCTGCTGAGAAGCTACAGTCACCAAAACAGTGTGGAACTGGCTCAAAACGGGCACAGGGACCAGAGGAACAGGACAGAGAGACCAGAATTCAACCCACACGGACGGGGTCGGTGAATTTATGACACAGGGACCAAGGACACACCAAGGAGCACGACACTCCCCACGATAAATGGTGCTGGGAAAACTGGACGCCCCATAACTCATGCTGGCTACCCTGCACACAAACCTGACCAAAAACCCAGCTTTCCACGCCAAGCCCTCCCTCGCTCACACGAAGACGGACCCCCTCAACGGTCAGTCGCCCACAGGAAGCTTCTCCCCACTTTTCCTCACCGTCTCTTCACCTTTTCCTCAGGCATCACCTGGGTCCTCAGGAAACCTAGTTCCCTAGTCAGCGTGGACGCAGCCCCACTTTGTCCTGAAGCCGAAACCCCAGCGAGTCCTAAGGAGACGGAGACCTAGCTCCTCTCAGCAGAGACACTGAGCCGGGCGTCCTACCCCAAGGCCCCCGCCCCCGCGCCTGAGGTGGCTCAACTCCTCTCAGCTGCCCTCACAATCGAGTTCACAGGGAAGGAGCATGCGCTGTGGGTCAGAGAGGCGAACTCGGCGCCACCCTGTGGTCAGTGCAGGAAGTGCAGGCCGCGCCTCCCTCACAGGTCACTGGAGGCAGTGTGCCCTACTGACAGGACTGCTGAATCCATTAAACTGGACATGCAAACTAAAATGGAGTCTCTATCCCAAAAGTTTTCTAAAAGTAGTTAAGGAACAATTAATTGGAAACCATTTGGAATGAAGTGAATGTAGATGCAAACTTTACAACTTATACCAAATTCACTCAAAGTTATTCAGAGGCAAATTTTATTTTAGCTTATAATTTATGTTTGGCTGCGTTGGGTCTTCGTTGCTGCATGTGGGCTTTCTCTAGTTGCGTCGAGCGGGGCTACTCTTCGTTGCGGTGCACGGGCTTCTCATTGCGGTGGCTTCTCTTGTGGGCGAGCATGAGCTCTAGGCGCGCAGGCTTCAGTAGTTGTGCCGCGCAGGCTTGGTTGCTCTGCGGCATGTGGGATCTTCCCGGACCAGGGCTCGAGCCCGTGTCCCCTGCATTGGCAGGCGGACTCGTAACCACTGCATCACCAGGGAAGTCCCCACAGACAAATTTTAAATACAAAACTATTCAAGGGGCTTCCCTGGTGGCGCAGTGGTTGAGAATCTGCCTGCTAATGCAGGGGACACGGGTTCGAGCCCTGGTCTGGGAAGATCCCACATGCCGCGGAGCAACTAGGCCCGTGAGCCACAACTATTGAGCCTGTACGTCTGGAGCCTGTGCTCCGCAACAAGAGAGGCCGCAATAGTGAGAGGCCCGTGCACTGCGATGAAGAGTGGCCCCTGCTTGGCACAACTAGAGAAAGCCTTCACACAGAAACGAAGACCCAACACAGCCAAAAATAAATTAATTAATTAATCAATTAAAAAGAAAAAGCTGTCTCTCAAATTTAACTTCCAGAATATATTCAGGAAAAACGCATACGCCCTTTTTGGCCAACCAAAGAAGCGGGCAATGCAAATCAACACTACAAAGAGGTATCACTTCGAATCAGAAAAAAGGACCATCCTCACAAAGGGTAAAAACCAGATATGCAGGACAAGGAGAGGAGAAAAGGGAACCTTGTTACGCTGAAGGGGGGAATGTAAATTGCCAACGGCCACTCTGGAGAAGTGTGCTGTGTTTCCTAAAACATCTAAAAAACAGAGCTACAAAGCATAGGGCGCTTCCACTCATGGGCCTATATGTTGGAAAAACCAAAAATCCACAGGACGCAGGCACCCCGTTTACTGCTGCTATGTTTCCAACAGCCTCGACTTGGGTACAACTTAATAGTCCTTGGAAGGAAAAAATGGTGAAAGAAAATTTGGTACTTAAGCACAACGGAATATTACTCAGCCCAGAAATCAAAGAAATGAGGCCAGTTGCAGCAACTCAGGGGGACTTATGTATGGTCATTGAGAGTGAAATAAGTTAGACAGCAAGAGAAACTTATCATAAGATATCACTTATAAAGGGAATCTAAAAATCGCCAACCATGAACTGAATTACAAACCGAACACCATCACACATTTACAAAACACACTGATGGCTCCTTAAGGGGAAAAGTGTGGTGCGGTGATGCATAAACCAGGAGGTTGAAATTGGCACAGATACCGTTCCATACGCCAATAATGTAATCGCCAAGACATACTCATTGTTCAAGGAACTGGACTCAGCACACTCTATTCACAGAAAAAACATCTATCTGACTACTAGAAACTAGAAAAGAATTTATTGATGTCTCTCTGTAAGTGACTCAGGTGGATGTACAGCACCAAGAAACACAACATTGCAAATCAGCTACACCCCATTATACAAATTAATTATAAAAAAAGAAAGACAGTGAGAGAGAGAGGAATTCTTACAAAATTCAATCAGGGGCTGTGATGCAACTGGACTGACCACATCTACACTCACAGCTGAATGGGACGTAAGGCTGGACACCCTAACCGTAAACCCTAACCCTAACCCTAACCCAACCCTAATCCTACCTTAACCCTAACCCTAACCCAACACTAACCCTAACCCTAACCCTAACCCCTAACCCTAACCTAACCCTAAGCCTAACCCTAACCCCTAGCCCTAGCCCTAGCCCTAACCCTGACCCTGACCCCTAACCCTTAACCCCTAACCCCTAACCCTAACCAAGTTCACAAGTAAACTTCTCGCCCACCTGGAGAGAGTGATTTAATTTTAAAGAGTAAAGACACAATCAGCTCAGTAATTGGCCACGGGGGCTGGAGGGGCCAAGGCTAACCTGAGCTGGAGGAACGTGGGTGCCTGCCTGGATGCTCAGAGGCCAAGGGCTGTTCTGAGAGCTGCTTGGACACCCGTGCAGATGGAACAAAGGATCCGTCCAGTCCCAAGAGGGCCCCACCAGCCCTCACGAACGCAACACCAGACTTCCCTAGTGGCGCATTGGTTAAGAATCCACCTGCCAATGTAGGGGACACGGGT
The DNA here is from genome assembly GCF_965194825.1 of Balaenoptera physalus. Taxonomy (NCBI): domain Eukaryota; kingdom Metazoa; phylum Chordata; class Mammalia; order Artiodactyla; family Balaenopteridae; genus Balaenoptera; species Balaenoptera physalus. The sequence goes on along the minus strand of NC_138903.1, from coordinate 134,905,383 downwards.
TTGAGCCCTGGTCCGGGAAGATCCCACATGCTGTGGAGCAACTAAGCCCGTGCACCACAACTACTGAGCCTGCGCTCTACAACCCGCGAGCCACAACTGCTGAAGCCCACGCGCTTAGAGCCTGTGCTCTGCAACAAGAGAAGCCACCGCAATGAGAAGCCCCCACTCGCCGCAACTAGAGAAAGCCTCCGTGCAGCAATGCAGACCCAACACAGCCCCAAATTAATTAATTAATTAATTAAGAAAAAAAAAAAAGGCAGCACCTGGGGGCTGGCAGACTGATGCACCAAGTCTTACATCACGTCTACTTAGTATCCTGCATGTCAGGGCCATGCTGGACCTGGGGCTGCCCACACAGAGTGGGGCCTGCATCACCCTTCCCAGGAGGGAGGGTGGAGGGAAACCCTGCATGACCTCTGAGGCCCTAAGAACCCTTGACTAAGGCTGAGCTCAATTTGAAACAGTGGGTGACCAGAGCAGACATTTCATTCATCTATCAATGAGAATCCAGCACTGGAGGAGCAGAAAACAATGGCCTCGCTCAACCTTGACGCTAATCCTGACATGGACCCTAACCCTAAACTCTGATCCTGACCCTAAGCCCTGACCTAACCTTAGCCTAACCCGTACCCTAAACCTGTACCTTACCCTAACCCATGCTCTACCCGCATCCTACCTCTACCCCAATTCTCACCCATACCCTAACACCCACTCTAACACAGAACCCTAACACCCTGAGACCAAAACCATAAACCTTAACCAATAAGCCAAACCATAACCATAAGCAAACCATAAAATATATTCATTAACCATACCCATAAATAACTCATTAACCATAAAACTTAAACCAGAACAGCAACCATAAACCATACACAGCCCCAACCCTCACACCAGCCCCAGCCCTAATGCTAACCCTCCAAACCACTTACACCAAGCCAAGTCTAATCAGATTATACAAATACATCTTGAAAAAGAAAACTGGGGAATACTCTGGTGGCCCAGTGGTTAGGACTCTGCGCTTTCACTGCCAAGGGCTCGGGTTCGATCCCTGACTGGGGAACTAAGATCCCACAAGCCATGGGACGTGGCCAAAATAAATAAATAATTAGAATGAAATAAAACCACTATTTTAAAAAAGATTTTAAAAATAAAGGAAAAAAACAAGAAAACTACCCCAGTACAACTTATAAATATGAATGTAAAAATCTATCACACAATAATAGCAACATGAAACCAACAGAACTTTAAACGGATAATGCCATAAGCAAGTATCTCTACACCAGAAATTTCAGGTTGCTCAACATATTAAAAGTAAGCAATGTATTCAACCACAATAATGGTGTGAAGTAAAAACACATAATCATATCAATTAATGCAAAAAATCTACAATGAAAATCCAGTGTTATTTCATGAAAAACACTCAAGAAAGCAGGAATAAAAGGAAATTTGTTCAATATGGAAAAGAGTAGTACAAAAAGCCACAGCAAACATCATGCTCAACGTTAAAGACCGAAAGATTTACTCCTGAAATCAGGAACAAGGCCAGGAAGCTGGCCTTCATCACCGTTACTCAACAGTGTACTGGAAGTTCTACCCAGAATCTTGAGGAAAGAAATAAAAGGCATCCATGGGTGAATGGAAAAATTAAAACCGTGTCTCTTCACAGAACATAGGTCACATCATCTTATATATAAAACTACCTATAATCAGCAAAGAAATTATCTGAGCTAATCAACTAATTAATAAGCAAAGTTATAGAACAAAATATCAATTCATGAAAATCTGTCTTATATGCATACGCTGGCAAAAAATAATCTGAAAAAGAATTTATGAGAACAATTCCATTTGTAATAATGTCAACATCAATATTTAGGAGTATATTTAATCAAGGTACAAGACTTGTTTTTATGTATGTAAAGTTGTATGTTTGAAATTACTGGAAAGTCAATTACTTTTCAAAACATCATGTATGTCAATAGCATGCCAGAAAAGCAGAGAAAACATCAAACTTCCATATAGAAGCCAAGCCTTACCCAGATCCAGTTCACCCAAAGTCCACATGTCATTTAGAGGCACCGTGGGAAGGTTATATTAGGAGCCGCTGTCCTCCGTGTTGTGGACGACCTGGATATGGCAGAAACAGTGGGATTTTTGAATTCCAATTTTCCACTTCATTCCACAAAAACACTATTAGAAATAATAAATAAATTCAGTAAAGTTGCAAAATCAATACACAGAAATCAGCTGCATTTCTAAACACTAATAATGAACCATCAGAAAGAGAAAGAAAGCAACCCTATTTACAACTGCATCAAAAAGAACAAAATACCTGGGAATAAAGTCAACCAAGGAGGTGAAAGACCTGCACACTGAAAACTTTAAGACATTGATGAAGACATTGAAAAACACACCAATAAATGGAAAGATATCCTGTTCTCATGGAATGGAACAATTAATGTTGTTAAAATATCCATGCTACCCAAAGCAGTGGACACAGTGAATGCAATCCCTCCCAAAATTCCATGGTATTTTCCCCCCAAATAGAGCAAATCCTCCTAATATCTGTGGGGAACCACAAAGGACCCCAAATAGCCAAAGAAACCCTGAAAAAAGAGAACGGGCTGGAGGCATCTCCCTCCCTGACGTCACACTCTGCTGAGAAGCTACAGTCACCAAAACAGTGTGGAACTGGCTCAAAACGGGCACAGGGACCAGAGGAACAGGACAGAGAGACCAGAATTCAACCCACACGGACGGGGTCGGTGAATTTATGACACAGGGACCAAGGACACACCAAGGAGCACGACACTCCCCACGATAAATGGTGCTGGGAAAACTGGACGCCCCATAACTCATGCTGGCTACCCTGCACACAAACCTGACCAAAAACCCAGCTTTCCACGCCAAGCCCTCCCTCACTCACACGAAGACGGACCCCCTCAACGGTCAGTCGCCCACAGGAAGCTTCTCCCCACTTTTCCTCACCGTCTCTTCACCTTTTCCTCAGGCATCACCTGGGTCCTCAGGAAACCTAGTTCCCTAGTCAGCGTGGACGCAGCCCCACTTTGTCCTGAAGCCGAAACCCCAGCGAGTCCTAAGGAGACGGAGACCTAGCTCCTCTCAGCAGAGACGCTGAGCCGGGCGTCCTACCCCAAGGCCCCCGCCCCCGCGCCTGAGGTGGCTCAACTCCTCTCAGCTGCCCTCACAATCGAGTTCACAGGGAAGGAGCATGCGCTGTGGGTCAGAGAGGCGAACTCGGCGCCACCCTGTGGTCAGTGCAGGAAGTGCAGGCCGCGCCTCCCTCACAGGTCACTGGAGGCAGTGTGCCCTACTGACAGGACTGCTGAATCCATTAAACTGGACATGCAAACTAAAATGGAGTCTCTATCCCAAAAGTTTTCTAAAAGTAGTTAAGGAACAATTAATTGGAAACCATTTGGAATGAAGTGAATGTAGATGCAAACTTTACAACTTATACCAAATTCACTCAAAGTTATTCAGAGGCAAATTTTATTTTAGCTTATAATTTATGTTTGGCTGCGTTGGGTCTTCGTTGCTGCATGTGGGCTTTCTCTAGTTGCGTCGAGCGGGGCTACTCTTCGTTGCGGTGCACGGGCTTCTCATTGCGGTGGCTTCTCTTGTGGGCGAGCATGAGCTCTAGGCGCGCAGGCTTCAGTAGTTGTGCCGCGCAGGCTTGGTTGCTCTGCGGCATGTGGGATCTTCCCGGACCAGGGCTCGAGCCCGTGTCCCCTGCATTGGCAGGTGGACTCGTAACCACTGCATCACCAGGGAAGTCCCCACAGACAAATTTTAAATACAAAACTATTCAAGGGGCTTCCCTGGTGGCGCAGTGGTTGAGAATCTGCCTGCTAATGCAGGGGACACGGGTTCGAGCCCTGGTCTGGGAAGATCCCACATGCCGCGGAGCAACTAGGCCCGTGAGCCACAACTATTGAGCCTGTACGTCTGGAGCCTGTGCTCCGCAACAAGAGAGGCCGCAATAGTGAGAGGCCCGTGCACTGCGATGAAGAGTGGCCCCTGCTTGGCACAACTAGAGAAAGACTTCACACAGAAACGAAGACCCAACACAGCCAAAAATAAATTAATTAATTAATCAATTAAAAAGAAAAAGCTGTCTCTCAAATTTAACTTCCAGAATATATTCAGGAAAAACGCATACGCCCTTTTTGGCCAACCAAAGAAGCGGGCAATGCAAATCAACACTACAAAGAGGTATCACTTCGAATCAGAAAAAAGGACCATCCTCACAAAGGGTAAAAACCAGATATGCAGGACAAGGAGAGGAGAAAAGGGAACCTTGTTACGCTGAAGGGGGGAATGTAAATTGCCAACGGCCACTCTGGAGAAGTGTGCTGTGTTTCCTAAAACATCTAAAAAACAGAGCTAAAAAGCATAGGGCGCTTCCACTCATGGGCCTATATGATGGAAAAACCAAAAATCCACAGGACGCAGGCACCCCGTTTACTGCTGCTATGTTTACAACAGCCTCGACTTGGGTACAACTTAATAGTCCTTGGAAGGAAAAAATGGTGAAAGAAAATTTGGTACTTAAGCACAACGGAATATTACTCAGCCCAGAAATCAAAGAAATGAGGCCAGTTGCAGCAACTCAGGGGGACTTATGTATGGTCATTGAGAGTGAAATAAGTTAGACAGCAAGAGAAACTTATCATAAGATATCACTTATAAAGGGAATCTAAAAATCGCCAACCATGAACTGAATTACAAACCGAACACCATCACACATTTACAAAACACACTGATGGCTCCTTAAGGGGAAAAGTGTGGTGCGGTGATGCATAAACCAGGAGGTTGAAATTGGCACAGATACCGTTCCATACGCCAATAATGTAATCGCCAAGACATACTCATTGTTCAAGGAACTGGACTCAGCACACTCTATTCACAGAAAAAACATCTATCTGACTACTAGAAACTAGAAAAGAATTTATTGATGTCTCTCTGTAAGTGACTCAGGTGGATGTACAGCACCAAGAAACACAACATTGCAAATCAGCTACACCCCATTATACAAATTAATTATAAAAAAAGAAAGACAGTGAGAGAGAGAGGAATTCTTACAAAATTCAATCAGGGGCTGTGATGCAACTGGACTGACCACATCTACACTCACAGCTGAATGGGACGTAAGGCTGGACACCCTAACCGTAAACCCTAACCCTAACCCTAACCCTAACCCAACCCTAATCCTACCTTAACCCTAACCCTAACCCAACACTAACCCTAACCCTCACCCTAACCACTAACCCTAACCCAACCCTAAGCCTAACCCTAACCCCTAGCCCTAGCCCTAGCCCTAACCCTGACCCTAACCCCTAACCCTTAACCCCTAACCCCTAACCCTAACCAAGTTCACAAGTAAACTTCTCGCCCACCTGGAGAGAGTGATTTAATTTTAAAGAGTAAAGACACAATCAGCTCAGTAATTGGCCACGGGGGCTGGAGGGGCCAAGGCTAACCTGAGCTGGAGGAACGTGGGTGCCTGCCTGGATGCTCAGAGGCCAAGGGCTGTTCTGAGAGCTGCTTGGACACCCGTGCAGATGGAACAAAGGATCCGTCCAGTCCCAAGAGGGCCCCACCAGCCCTCACGAACGCAACACCAGACTTCCCTGGTGGCGCAGTGGTTAACAATCCACCTGCCAATGTAGGGGACACGGGTTTGAGCCCTGGTCCGGGAAGATCCCACATGCTGTGGAGCAACTAAGCCCGTGCACCACAACTACTGAGCCTGCGCTCTACAACCCGCGAGCCACAACTGCTGAAGCCCACGCGCTTAGAGCCTGTGCTCTGCAACAAGAGAAGCCACCGCAATGAGAAGCCCCCACTCGCCGCAACTAGAGAAAGCCTCCGTGCAGCAATGCAGACCCAACACAGCCCCAAATTAATTAATTAATTAATTAAGAAAAAAAAAAGGGCAGCACCTGGGGGCTGGCAGACTGATGCACCAAGTCTTACATCACGTCTACTTAGTATCCTGCATGTCAGGGCCATGCTGGACCTGGGGCTGCCCACACAGAGTGGGGCCTGCATCACCCTTCCCAGGAGGGAGGGTGGAGGGAAACCCTGCATGACCTCTGAGGCCCTAAGAACCCTTGACTAAGGCTGAGCTCAATTTGAAACAGTGGGTGACCAGAGCAGACATTTCATTCATCTATCAATGAGAATCCAGCACTGGAGGAGCAGAAAACAATGGCCTCGCTCAACCTTGACGCTAATCCTGACATGGACCCTAACCCTAAACTCTGATCCTGACCCTAAGCCCTGACCTAACCTTAGCCTAACCCGTACCCTAAACCTGTACCTTACCCTAACCCATGCTCTACCCGCATCCTACCTCTACCCCAATTCTCACCCATACCCTAACACCCACTCTAACACAGAACCCTAACACCCTGAGACCAAAACCATAAACCTTAACCAATAAGCCAAACCATAACCATAACCAAACCATAAAATATATTCATTAACCATACCCATAAATAACTCATTAACCATAAAACTTAAACCAGAACAGCAACCATAAACCATACACAGCCCCAACCCTCACACCAGCCCCAGCCCTAATGCTAACCCTCCAAACCACTTACACCAAGCCAAGTCTAATCAGATTATACAAATACATCTTGAAAAAGAAAACTGGGGAATACTCTGGTGGCCCAGTGGTTAGGACTCTGCGCTTTCACTGCCAAGGGCTCGGGTTCGATCCCTGACTGGGGAACTAAGATCCCACAAGCCATGGGACGTGGCCAAAATAAATAAATAATTAGAATGAAATAAAACCACTATTTTAAAAAAGATTTTAAAAATAAAGGAAAAAAACAAGAAAACTACCCCAGTACAACTTATAAATATGAATGTAAAAATCTATCACACAATAATAGCAACATGAAACCAACAGAACTTTAAACGGATAATGCCATAAGCAAGTATCTCTACACCAGAAATTTCAGGTTGCTCAACATATTAAAAGTAAGCAATGTATTCAACCACAATAATGGTGTGAAGTAAAAACACATAATCATATCAATTAATGCAAAAAATCTACAATGAAAATCCAGTGTTATTTCATGAAAAACACTCAAGAAAGCAGGAATAAAAGGAAATTTGTTCAATATGGAAAAGAGTAGTACAAAAAGCCACAGCAAACATCATGCTCAACGTTAAAGACCGAAAGATTTACTCCTGAAATCAGGAACAAGGCCAGGAAGCTGGCCTTCATCACCGTTACTCAACAGTGTACTGGAAGTTCTACCCAGAATCTTGAGGAAAGAAATAAAAGGCATCCATGGGTGAATGGAAAAATTAAAACCGTGTCTCTTCACAGAACATAGGTCACATCATCTTATATATAAAACTACCTATAATCAGCAAAGAAATTATCTGAGCTAATCAACTAATTAATAAGCAAAGTTATAGAACAAAATATCAATTCATGAAAATCTGTCTTATATGCATACGCTGGCAAAAAATAATCTGAAAAAGAATTTATGAGAACAATTCCATTTGTAATAATGTCAACATCAATATTTAGGAGTATATTTAATCAAGGTACAAGACTTGTTTTTATGTATGTAAAGTTGTATGTTTGAAATTACTGGAAAGTCAATTACTTTTCAAAACATCATGTATGTCAATAGCATGCCAGAAAAGCAGAGAAAACATCAAACTTCCATATAGAAGCCAAGCCTTACCCAGATCCAGTTCACCCAAAGTCCACATGTCATTTAGAGGCACCGTGGGAAGGTTATATTAGGAGCCGCTGTCCTCCGTGTTGTGGACGACCTGGATATGGCAGAAACAGTGGGATTTTTGAATTCCAATTTTCCACTTCATTCCACAAAAACACTATTAGAAATAATAAATAAATTCAGTAAAGTTGCAAAATCAATACACAGAAATCAGCTGCATTTCTAAACACTAATAATGAACCATCAGAAAGAGAAAGAAAGCAACCCTATTTACAACTGCATCAAAAAGAACAAAATACCTGGGAATAAAGTCAACCAAGGAGGTGAAAGACCTGCACACTGAAAACTTTAAGACATTGATGAAGACATTGAAAAACACACCAATAAATGGAAAGATATCCTGTTCTCATGGAATGGAACAATTAATGTTGTTAAAATATCCATGCTACCCAAAGCAGTGGACACAGTGAATGCAATCCCTCCCAAAATTCCATGGTATTTTCCCCCCAAATAGAGCAAATCCTCCTAATATCTGTGGGGAACCACAAAGGACCCCAAATAGCCAAAGAAACCCTGAAAAAAGAGAACGGGCTGGAGGCATCTCCCTCCCTGACGTCACACTCTGCTGAGAAGCTACAGTCACCAAAACAGTGTGGAACTGGCTCAAAACGGGCACAGGGACCAGAGGAACAGGACAGAGAGACCAGAATTCAACCCACACGGACGGGGTCGGTGAATTTATGACACAGGGACCAAGGACACACCAAGGAGCACGACACTCCCCACGATAAATGGTGCTGGGAAAACTGGACGCCCCATAACTCATGCTGGCTACCCTGCACACAAACCTGACCAAAAACCCAGCTTTCCACGCCAAGCCCTCCCTCGCTCACACGAAGACGGACCCCCTCAACGGTCAGTCGCCCACAGGAAGCTTCTCCCCACTTTTCCTCACCGTCTCTTCACCTTTTCCTCAGGCATCACCTGGGTCCTCAGGAAACCTAGTTCCCTAGTCAGCGTGGACGCAGCCCCACTTTGTCCTGAAGCCGAAACCCCAGCGAGTCCTAAGGAGACGGAGACCTAGCTCCTCTCAGCAGAGACGCTGAGCCGGGCGTCCTACCCCAAGGCCCCCGCCCCCGCGCCTGAGGTGGCTCAACTCCTCTCAGCTGCCCTCACAATCGAGTTCACAGGGAAGGAGCATGCGCTGTGGGTCAGAGAGGCGAACTCGGCGCCACCCTGTGGTCAGTGCAGGAAGTGCAGGCCGCGCCTCCCTCACAGGTCACTGGAGGCAGTGTGCCCTACTGACAGGACTGCTGAATCCATTAAACTGGACATGCAAACTAAAATGGAGTCTCTATCCCAAAAGTTTTCTAAAAGTAGTTAAGGAACAATTAATTGGAAACCATTTGGAATGAAGTGAATGTAGATGCAAACTTTACAACTTATACCAAATTCACTCAAAGTTATTCAGAGGCAAATTTTATTTTAGCTTATAATTTATGTTTGGCTGCGTTGGGTCTTCGTTGCTGCATGTGGGCTTTCTCTAGTTGCGTCGAGCGGGGCTACTCTTCGTTGCGGTGCACGGGCTTCTCATTGCGGTGGCTTCTCTTGTGGGCGAGCATGAGCTCTAGGCGCGCAGGCTTCAGTAGTTGTGCCGCGCAGGCTTGGTTGCTCTGCGGCATGTGGGATCTTCCCGGACCAGGGCTCGAGCCCGTGTCCCCTGCATTGGCAGGCGGACTCGTAACCACTGCATCACCAGGGAAGTCCCCACAGACAAATTTTAAATACAAAACTATTCAAGGGGCTTCCCTGGTGGCGCAGTGGTTGAGAATCTGCCTACTAATGCAGGGGACACGGGTTCGAGCCCTGGTCCGGGAAGATCCCACATGCCGCGGAGCAACTAGGCCCGTGAGTCACAACTACTGAGCCTGCGCGTCTGGAGCCTGTGCTCCGCAACAAGAGAGGCCGCAATAGTGAGAGGCCCGCGCACCACGATGAAGAGTGGCCTCCGCTCGCCACAACTAGAGAAAGCCTTCGCACAGAAACGAAGACCCAACACAGCCAAAAATAAATTAATTAATCAATTAAAAAAAAAGGTGTCTCTCAAATTTAACTTCCAGAATATATTCAGGAAAAACGCATACGCCCTTTTTGGCCAACCAAAGAAGCGGGCAATGCAAATCAACACTACAAAGAGGTATCACTTTGAATCAGAAAAGAGGACCATCCTCACAAAGGGTAAAAACCAGATATGCAGGACAGGGCAAGGAGAAAAGGGAGCCTTGTTACGATGAAGGGGGGAATGAAAATTGCCAACGGCCACTCTGGACAAGTGTACTGTGTTTCCTAAAACATCTAAAAAACAGAGCTACAAAGCATACGGCACTTCCACTCATGGGCCTATATTTTGGAAAAACCAAAGATCCACAGGACGCAGGCACCCCGTTTACTGCTGCTATGTTTACAACAGCCTCGACTTGAGTACAACTTAAAAGTCCTTGGAAGGAAAAAATGGTGAAAGAAAATTTTGTAGTTAAGCACAACGGAATATTACTCAGCCCTGAAATCAATGAAATGATGCCAGTTGCACCAACTCAGGGGGACTTATGTACGGTCACTGAGAGTGAAATAAGTTAGACAGCAAAAGAAACTTATCATAAGATATCACTTATAAAGGGAATCTAAAAATGGCCAAACATGAACTGAATTACAAACCGAACACCATCACACATTTACAAAACACACTGATGGCTGCTTAAGGGGAAAAGTGTGCTGGCGTGATGCATAAACCAGGAGGTTGAAATTGGCACAGATACCGTTCCATATGCCAATAATGTAATCGCCAAGACATACTCATTGTTCAAGGAACTGGACTCAGCACCCTCTATTCACAGAAAAGACATCTATCTGACTACTAGAAACTAGAAAAGAATTTATTGATGTCTCTCTGTAAGTGACTCAGGTGGATGTACAGCACCAAGAAACACAACATTGCAAATCAGCTACACCCCATTATAAAAATTAATTATAAAAAAAGAAAGTGAGAGAGAGAGGAATTCTTACAAAATTCAATCAGGGGCTGTGATGCAACTGGACTGACCACATCTACACTCACAGCTGAATGGGACGTAAGGCTGGACACCCTAACCCTAAACCCTAAACTCTAAACCCTAACCCTAACCTCTAACCCTTAACCCCTAACCCTAACCCTAACCCTCTGTAATCAGCCAGTTGCACCTTTTTAGACATTCTTGGCCCCAGGCAGATAAAGGAGCATGAGGGTCTTGCTTACCCCTAAGCTGTCCCAGAATCCAGGCCCTGGGGGTGGAGCCAGGATGGGGGTGCCTGGGCCTCTGACCAGCAGGTGAGAGGAAGGAGGAAGACCAGACATGAGGACAGAGGTTCCGTCAAGTCTGTGAGCCCAGGAGCCCTGATGGGATTCATTCCCAGTGAGGACATGGGCTGGGCCTGCAGTGGTTCTATGCTCCCCCTGGACCCCTTTGATGAAGCCATGGCAGCACTGGCCCCAGACGTCTCCTGGTGGTGTTTCAAACTGACACAGCAGTTTTACAAAGGAACAAGAGAATGGAGCTGAGCCCCTGACTGCCACTCCTTTCTGGCTCTGAGTTGCTTCCAACAGGACCGCAGTCACCTGCACATAGTCTGCTGTGACTACCTGCCCCCATTGGCCTTTCCTCTCCCTCCCTGCGATGATTCCCGTGACATTTCCAGCCTGGACCCCTCTCCCAGGCCAGACGCCTCTGTCCAGTCACTGCACCCCCATCTCACCTTGGGGGTTAACAGGGCCCTCAGGGGACCGGGATCCTGCAGCTCCCCACACCCAGGAGCAGCCCCACCTTCCCAGGTTGCTGAGCCCAGGCACTGGGTGTAACCGAGCAGGACCCTCCTGGCCTTCCCAGGACAGACCCCTCCCCGACATCCTCTGCTGTAGCTCCTCTCTGAAGTACCTGGATAACAGCATCTGATGCACGCTTCCTGAGTTGTTTTACAGATGCTAAAACCACCACCAAACGGAAGAAATTAACTACCTGATGAGCATGAACAGGTAGCCCCGGAACTTCTGGTGCCTAAGAATTTATAACGTTAACAGCCTGTTACCTCACCATCAACCAGAGAACTGTGCAGCACCTGCTCACACACCCTGCGACCACCCGCCCCCGCCTCCCTCACCTGGCCTTTAAAATTGCTTTGCTGAAACCCTTCAGGGAATTCGGGGATTTAGACCACAAGCCACCTGTCCTCCTTGTATTGGTGCTTTTACAATTAACACTTCACTTTCCTTCACCACGATCCAGTGTCAGTAGACTGGCTTGACTGCACTCGGGTGAGAGGACCCAACTTCAGTTCAGTAACACTGGGGCCTCCCAGTCTCCCACTTTCCCTGTGCCCCAGTGACTGGCAGCTCCTCCTCCAGAGTCTATGGCCAGTCCCCACACACATGCCCACAGCCATGGCCCAAGGCTGATCCCTCCATTAAGCCCTGACAAACTCCCTGCCCCCAAAGTGCATCTCACATCCCACCCCAATGTGGTCTTTCTGAAGCATAAATGAAATTTTGACTCTCTCCCACCTGTACACGCCCCTCAAAGGTTTCCCCACTTTTGCTGGGGTATCTGGTGGGAGAGGCATCCACCATGTCCCTGAGAGTCCCCGGCATCCCCACTAGGCTGCTGGCTCCTGGGTTCCCTGGCACTGAGTACCTCAGCAGGCCAGGCGACATGGAACAAAACCCCACCACTGCTCACCTCAGGACGGGGCTGGCACTGCCACTGCTGGATCAAAGAGAGCAGAGAAGTGTTCCCCAGCTGGGACACAAACTCTGCACAAGTGGCCTCTCCCTCGGCCATTGCAACACCTCCATGGGACTTGAGGGAAGGAAGGATGGTGGCACATGTTAGTTCCTAAGCACGATGGTGTGCGCTCAGTTGTGTCCCCCAAAATTCATATGCTGAATCCCTAACCCCCAGGACCCCAAGATGTGGCTGTATTTGGAGATGGAGTTTTTAAAGAGGTGATCAAGGTAAAAATGAGGTCACTAGGGTGGATCCTAATCCAATAGAACTGATGTCCTACAAGAAGAGATTAGGACACAGATAGGCATGGGGGAGACCACGTGAGGACCTGGGGAGAAGATGGCTATCTATATGCCAAGGAGAGAGTCCTTAGGAGAAACACCTTGATCTCAGACAGCATCCAGGACTGGGAGATGTCTGATGTTTAAACTACCCTGTCTGGTATTTGTTATGGCAGCCCTGAGCAGACTCACACACAGGGTAAATCAGGTCTCAGACTGGACAGAACCCACTGTCCATTCCTCTCTATGTGAGTTACAGGAGCCTCAGGAACTGAGGAAGGGGTTCCCGAGGAGAGACACAAGATAGAAGATGTTAGGCATTAACATGACTGCATTCATGCTAATTATGCCTGAACTACATTCACACGAGATGGTTTTGTCCTATATGTACACCCACATTGGCACCTTCAGTCTGAACTGCAGATCTTTGGATTCACCACCTCCACTAAGACCATTAGTTTCACCTGCTGTGAACTACCTCCTATAGGATTTCCAGGACCACAAAGCATGGAAGAGCTCATGCTGATGTGTAATCACGTTTCACAGGACCCACAGACTGTGCACTAGAGTCCGGGAGACCCCACCATGACATCCAGGTGGCCCCGCCATGTTGGAGCCACCCAGTTGCCCACCAAAACCCATTTTCCTTTTTCCTGCTCATGGCTACCCTGTACCTTCCAGCCTTCCCACCCCTTGCAGCTGAGGTCCAGTGTCTCGTGTTACCAAGGGGAAGTGGTAGAGGTGGTGAGGGCCTTGGCCAGCCTGCATCCTAGGATGGAGTGCATGGTGCCCACGTGGTCACCCCACCCTGATGGTTGGAGCCCTCCACCCAGAAGCAGGGAAGAGAAACAAGGTGGACAGAACCTGGGCCCTGACACCCACCTGCCCTGGACTCTCACATGGAGGGGACAGAGACACCTTGAGCCTCAGTCCATTTTGGGGGGAACACTTTTTGTTCCAGTAACAAACCTTTGCCCTAAAAGCCAAGTTGCTTTACAAACCCCTCCCCAACTGTCACAGAAAGTGAGGCTGAACCTCATCACACTTTTCTCAAACCCCAGCTCACGCTGAGACCACCACTCAGGTGACTGTGCTTCAGAGCAGCCCCTTTAAAAGATACCTGGAGTTCAGCTCCCCCAGCTCTGCCTTCAGCTTAAAGGAGAAGTTTCCTTGACAACCTTGACAAACCTGCTCAGTTTCCTTGACAACAAAGCTTTGCAGTCTCCCAAACTCTTCTCCTTCAAACAAGCCTCCTTCTAGGCTTGCTGCACCTAAACTGACAGTGCTGTCATCATGTGCCAGAAAGCGATTCCTCCAAGCCCGTAGTTATTGGTTACATGATGCTATTGATGATGAAATTCCAGAAGAGCCACCTTTGCAAGGTAACTGCTTCTGGACTTGGCACTAGGTCTCCTTCCAAGGACAGGATGGAGTGGCTGCTTTCACGGGCCTTATGGTGGAAGAGCTCACCTTCTGATGAAGCCAGGCCTTGATCCCTTCCTGGTGATTCCAGGGTCTTCATTCTCCCCAGACCCCCACCCACATGGCTGCTGTCTATGCTAGTCTAAATGGGACCTTGGTAATCTCCCAAAATGAGGGTTATATTATACACAGATAATGGGTTGAATGGTGGCCCCAAAAGATGTGTCCCCCCAGAACACATGAACAGGACCATATCTGGGAAAAGGGTCTTTGGAGATGTAGTTAAGGATCTCGAGGTGAGGTCATCTTGGGTTAGGGTGACCCTCAATCCCATGACAGCATCCTTATAAGAGACAAAAGAGGAGAGACACAGACACAGACTAGAAGCCACGTGAAGACAAAGGCAGAGATGGGAGGAATGCAGCCGCAAGCCTGGGGATGCCTGGAGCCCCCAGAAGCTGGAAAAAACAGAAAGAACCCTATCCTGGAGCCTCTGGAAGGACTTCAGCCCTGCAACACCTTGATCTAAGATATCTGCTCTCAGACTTCCCTGGTGGTGCAGTGGTTAAGAATCCACCTGCCAATGCAGGGGACACGGTTTGAGCCCTGGTCCTGGAAGATCCCACATGCCGCAGAGCAACAAAGCCCGTGTGCCACAACTACTGAGCCTGCGCTCTAAAGCCCGCGTGCCACAACTACTGAAGCCCACATGCCTAGAGCCTGTACTCCGCAACGAGAGGAGCCACTGCAATGAGAAGCCCGCGCACCACAACGAAGAGCAGCCCCCGCTCGCCGCAACTAGAGAGAGCCTGCGTGCAGCAACGGAGACCCAACACAGCCAAAAATAAATAAACAAACTTTTTAAAATAAATAATTAAATAAAATATCTGGTCTCCAGGACTGGGAGAGGATGAATTCCCGTTGTTTTAAACCACCCAGCTTGTGGTCATTTGTTACAGAAGCCACAGAACAGTCACACAGACCCTGCTCTGTAGGATCCTGGAAGTGTGGATGTCACTACACGCAGACAGAGGCTGGATTGCAGAACCCTTAGAGTCAGCATTGGGCCTCAGAAATCCTAAAGCAGTGGCTGGACACCAGAACGTTGAGGGGTCAGTCGGAAGCCCATCCCTAAGGATGCCGGCTGCACACGGCCTCCCCAGGTTTTTACGCCTGTACATGTTGGGGATAAGTATTTCCATCCTGATTCAGGACCTCTGATGTCACCCTTCACGTTGCTAATTAAGAACCCACTAGTTACACAGATGAAAACCCTATCAGGACACTTGCTCCAGTGGTAAACAATTCTGAAGTTGGTCAGAGGTGGGGAATTGCCTCACATGCAGCCAGCAGCCCCCTGACAAGGAGTGTTATTGCAAAGCTGCTGGACCATGCAGAGGCATCTCTGAGTAAACGTTAACTGACCCCCAAGCCAGCTGCTCCTGAACCTTATCCACCCTTCCCAGGTAAAACACCTAAATATGTGCAAACACCTTACAGGCTGGATGAAAGGGCTTGGAGCCACGCCAGTGACAGCACGCTTGCTGAGTTAGCTCCTGCAGGCCATGCGGGATGGTCCTGGCCTGGATGCTTTTCTGAAAGCTTTCCATTTACCTGAGTTACCCCTCCTGTTCGGGCCCCCACTACCTTTTTCTTGCTTCCTCACCTCTGCCTGGGGAGAACTTCCAGTGGCAGGTACAGGCAACACATCCTCTTCCTTAGCAGGTAGCAGCCCGGCAACTCCTGTGGAAGGTCCAGCAGAGCCCCACTCAGAGCGGGTCACCCGCAAGGCTATGGCCCCTCACTCCCTCCCACCAGCCCAGCCCCACAGCCACTGACAGGGCAGGAAGTATGGCGTCAGGTAAGCTGCAAGTACTCTTGCTGCCTGGAGGAGGTGTTTATACAGACCTCAACTCAGGCACACCTGGGGAGGCCTGGCTGGCCAGCTCAGGCTGCCCAAGTCGGCCAATCCTCACCCATCAAGGGCTCAGAGTTGCAGAAAATGGGCTTTGTGCTGGCCAGGTCCAAGGAACAGCTGTGTGGTCCTGAGGATCAGGATAGACACGGGGCTGCAGCTCTGGCTTGTTTTCTAATCATTTTAACTGGCCCATAAGTGGGAGACAATTTCAAAAAGAGCCTCTCCTCACAAGAGGAATCCAGGAGTCAGGGAGAGGAGGGGTCGTGGGTGGAGACAGGCACCTGGTGCCCCAGATGCAGTAGAAGCCTCTGGAAGACCCAGTGGAGGGAGCCCGCACAGAGTAAAGCCCAGGGTCACAGACCTGTCCAGGAACTGCTGTTTGTTAGTTCAGGTCCTACTCTGAGGTACTCAGGGTCAGCTCTGACCAACAGGTAGGCTGGCGGTGGTCTGCAACGAGGGGTACATGCACGTTTCCTATGTGCCGAGCCCTGCTGGGGTGCCTGCCCAGGTGAGCTCCATACCCGGGGAGGGGCCTGCCCACGAGAGCCCCGTGCATTG
The DNA here is from genome assembly GCF_965194825.1 of Balaenoptera physalus. Lineage (NCBI taxonomy): Eukaryota > Metazoa > Chordata > Mammalia > Artiodactyla > Balaenopteridae > Balaenoptera > Balaenoptera physalus. Next base: position 134,888,660 of record NC_138903.1, on the reverse strand, counting down.
GGAGGGGTGTATGAACAAGCTCCCTCTCTTTGCAGCTGGCACAGAGTTGCTTAGGATGCAGATTAAAATCAGCCGAGGGCAGAGGTGAGGAGCAGGGTCGGGGGCCCTTCGGGTGTGGCCACCTAGGGAAGCCCACCTGAGTCCTGAAGTGCAGGGTTTATTGGGGTCTGTCACGTCAATGTGGGGACCACCATGTGCCTGACCTTGGCTTTCAGCCCCCGGGGGGGACTCAGGAAGCCCCACCAGGCCTCATGCCGTCAGCACAGACCAGCCTGGAGTGAGGCCCACGGAGCACGGACACTCCCGTCAGACTCAAGGTGACCTCTGGAGCCAGGAGCAGAGGCCCGGCCTCTCTGTGGGCAGGTGAACCCACAGCGCACAGGCCTTCGTGCAGTGCCCGTTCCGTGTGGTCAGCATGGGTGCACGCGGGTCAGCCAGTGTCTGTGTGTCTCAGCCTGTGACCACTGACCACACTATCCTGCTCTGCTCACAAGAGCGAGGCCAATGGAGGGACAATGGAGACATGGGGTCAAAGCCGGGTCACGGTCAGGTGAGAAAGGGTCCGAGGAGCCCGAACACTGTTGCTCTTGGCTGGTGAGCTTGACGTCACCCTGTGGTCAGTCATGCCTTCCCACATCCCGCGGTAGGGCTTCCTTTCCTGCGTCCTGGGGAAGGGTCCTGCGTGGATGAAGCGTTTGGGAGTGTCTGGAGGGAGCCGGCACCTGTCAGCACAAGTGGTCCGAGGACACCAACCAAGGATGGGCAGGCATGGAAGCCCAGGGGATGGTCCTGCGTCAGCCCTGAGGCTGGACAGAGGCTGTGGAGCTGGGGGTGATGGCGGTTGTGACAAAGAGCTTACCACCCGACAGGAGATAGGCCAGCCGGGGCAGCACGGGGACGTGAACACTGTGCCCCACGGGAGGACGGAGAGACCAGCAGGCTCAACCACAGGCGTGAATATCCGGGCTGCTTTTTGCTGGCCTGAACCCGGCCCCACCCCCAGCGCCCGGGACCCGGCTCCGCCCTCGGGCCGATGCCCTCCCTCCAAGGCTGGGTCTATAAACACAGAGGCAGTCAGCTGCAGGTAATCAATGGATCAGTTTATTAATGGATCGGGATTGGGGGACAATCGGAAGCATGTGCAGCTGCGCTCTGCATGGCCGCGGGGTCATTGGGACAATTTATAGTTAACGCGGGAGGTTGCTTGGAAACAGGACGTGCATTCCTAAGTCAAGGTTTATGAACGGGTAACTGGCGAAGGTCGTCCTTGTTTGGGGACTGACAGAGCATAGAGGCCACCTGGTCCTAATGATTATTAAACAGTCTCTATTAACTAGAAAGGCCTTCAGGACAGAGAAGTAACGGACCACACGGTACAGTCCTGGGTAGGGTCAGCGAAGGACAGGAGGAGCTATACGGACACAGGACGGCGTCAGTCATGCTAACAGCCTTACACGGGGGACGCAGGGCTGGGGAAGGTGCAGGCTTGAGTCCCACAGGGGCTGCAGAGAAAGGGACGCGGGCAGGACAGTGGGGCGGGCCTTGCACCTCGAAGGCACAGGGGTCGTGGCCCTAAGAAGTGACCTCACGCTTGCTCGTAGAGACCCCGCTGTGCAGGGTGGACACGCCTGTGTCCAGGGTCACGTCCTGCTGCTTTGGGACCTGACTGCTCAGACCTCTGCGTGACCTCTGCAGGCTGACCTCAGCGGGAGCATATTGTGTCAGGAGCCTCAGGCAGGACACATCCTCAGGGTTCAGGGAGGACCCCCAGGAGGCCTTGGAGGCCAATTCTGTTGGGGGAGGGGGCGGAAGGGCTCAACTCCAACCACCGTGGGGAAAGTGAGCAGGGCAGCAGGTGTCCCATGTGGATGGGGCAGTGTTATCAGCTCACCTAAGAAAATAACCTTTCAGGGCGCCTGTGCGTTATGTAAAAATCATGTTTCTACCATGAGGTTCTCAAATAACTGGAGGTGCTCCGGTCTTACTCTGCAGCCGTGCCCGTGTTCCAGCAGCGACCATGGACTGACGGCAGCGCCGTCCACGTCACCTGGCAGGCCCCAGCCTCGGGCTGAGAGGAATCAGGCCACAGGCCCCGGCGTCCAGGCCTGCAGTCAGTCAGTCACCAGTGCACGGCCACCGGCCCCACGAGGCTGCTCACACTCGATGATAAAGCTGGCCAGCCCTCCCAGTGGATTCTGTCCTGCGCTGCCAGGGCCGCGTCTACACGTGGGCTGAGCCCTGGGTCCGCCTCTGGACTGTCCCGGTGTGGGGTCATTCACGCCCTCCTTTACACTCCACGGTCCCCACATGGTCACCCAGGAACCACCTGGGCAAGCAGACGGGGTCTTTCAGCAGAAATGCGAGTTCCCTGGGGTGTCAAGTTGTTGATGTGATGAACGATGGTTTGTTTTTTAATTGTGGTAAGATATATGTAACATAAAACTCACCATTTGGGCTTCCCTGGTGGCTCAGTGGTTGAGAATCTGCCCGACAATGCAGGAGACACGGGTTCGAGCCCTGGTCTGGGAAGATCCCACATGCCGCGGAGCAACTGGGCCCGTGAGCCACAACTACTGAGCCTGCGCATCTGGAGCCTGTACTCTGCAACAAGAGAGGCCACGATAGTGAGAGGCCCGTGCACCGCGATGAAGAGTGGCCCCTGCTTGCTGCAACTAGACAAAGCCCTCGCACAGAAACGAAGACCCAACACAGCCAAAAATAAATAAATAATAAATAAATAAATTTAAAACTATTAAAAAAAACCTCACCATTTACCATGAAAGTGGACAACTCAGTGGCATTTATCACGTTCAAATGTTGTGCAAGCACCACCTCTATCTGGTCCCAAAGCATTCTCAGCCCCCCAAAGGAGACCCCATCCCCATCCCCATAAGCAGTCACTTCCCATTTCTCTTCCCCTCCCCCAGCACCCGGCACCACTAACCCACTTCCAGTCTCTGTGGTTTTGCCTGTTCTGGATGTTTCCTATAAATGGAATCATACAGTTTGTGGTTATTCTGGGCTGGATATTTGTGTTCCTCCCAAAATTCACATGTTGAAATCCTAACCCCCAAGGTGATGGTATTAGGAGATGGGGCCTTGAGGAGGTGATGAGGTCATGAGAGTGGAGCCCCCATGAATGGAATCAGTGTCCTTATAAGAGAGGCCCCAGAGAGCCCCCTGGCCCCTTCCTCCATGTGAGGACACAGTGAGAAGACACCATCTGCAACCAAGAACAGAGCTTCACCAGAACCTGACCATCCTGACACCCTGATCTCAGACTTCCGGCCTCCAGAACTGTAGAAAATACATTTCTGTTGTTTAAGCCCCCAGCCTGGTAGTTTGCTATGGCAGCCCAAGCAGACTAAGACGGCGTCCTTCTGTGCCTGGCTTCTCTCACTGAGCATCATGTTTTCAAGGTTCATCCAAGTTGTAGCCTGTGTCAGAGCTTCACTCCTTTTCATGGCTAAGTAATGTTCCATTGTGTAAATGGACCATATTGTGTGTATCTGTTCTCTGTTCACCTGTTGATGGTCACTTGGGTGGTTTCTACCTTTTGGCTGTTGTGAATCATGCTGCTATGAACATGCATGTACAAGTGTTTGTGTGGACATGTATTTTCCTTCTCTTGGGTTTATACGTAGGAGTGGAATTGCTGGGTCATGTGGTGACTCCATATTTGACATTTTGAGAAACTATCAGACTGTTTTCCAAAACAGTGGCACCATTTCACATTCCCACCAGCGGTGTTTGAAGGTTCCAATTTCTCCCCTTGTTATTGACTGTCTTTTTGATTCTAGCACCTTAGCGGGAATGAAATGCTATGTCATAGGGGTTCTGTCAGCCCATCAGACCCTCACTCCTTTTGTATCAAGTATTTTGTGACACTCCCCTCACTTTCTGAAATCAAATGCAGAGGTAACATAATCTCTATACACATATAATTTAAATATAATTATATTTATGTGGGTATCTATGCAGTTATAGTTACAATACAGAGGAACATTAAAGGGAAATATATTTTAATGAAATAATACATAATTTAATAGGTGAGTGCTTGGCTTCAACTACACTAAGTAATCAGATGTTTGCTTGAATTTTTCTTCAATTTAGATGAAGAAAAGGTAGATAACATTCAACTGAATTCAACCTTTATATTTAATGTTTTTAAATGAGGGCAAATAGGCATCTTTGTATATAATTTGAATTACTGTTGTGACAGCAATCCTGGTGCATTTACTGGCAATTCAGAAACTCTGAGCCAGGAGATACGATTTTCTAAAGTGTTGGAGAATTCTTGTTAAAGTTCTGAATAACTATGAGAACAAGCTTTCCTAGAATCACATCATTGTTATATTCCTGCATAATTTAGCATATCTTAAAGGCATACAGAAATAACTTGTGTGTAAAGTAGAACAGAGTCAGATTCTCGGCTCAGAAAATCACGAGCAGGTCCTTCCCAGGAAGGGCAGGGGGCACAGGGCAGCCCTTCCTGCAGGAGGCCTGGCAGCTCAGGGCACCGCCACAATGTGCCCTAGAACCCCAACCTTTGTGTCAAGCACAAATGCACCATTCCACGTGCACCTGGGAGAACCCAGCTGAGACCAGAGGCTCCCAAACAGGGACATGTGCCCCCCGTCCAGGGTGCAGGAGAGTGCATGGTTTGGAAGGGGGTCACTTTGCAGCTGCCCCTGAAACTGGCCGGCCTGGAGCCCCTGCATGCAGAGCAGCTCACGTGCAGAGGGACCCTGGTGCAGTCCCCTCTTCCTAGGACATTAAATCCTTAAGGCCCCATAAATGCAAGACGTCGTAACTTGGTTACCATAACAAATACAACACACAGGGCTACTTAAACAACAGACATTTATTTCTCACAGTCCTGGAGGCTGGAAGTTCCAGAGCAAGGTGTCAGTGGGGCTGGTTCCTGCTGAGGCCTCTCTCCTTGGTGTGTACACGGCCGTCTTCTCCCTGTGTCCGCATATTGTCATCCCTCTGTGTGTGTCTGTGTCCTAATCACCTCTTCCTATAAGGGCACAGTCATGTTGGAGTATAGCCCACACTAGTGACTTCATTTTACCTTAATCACCTCTTTAAAGACCTTGTTCTCTAAACACAGTCCCATCCTGAGATCCTGGGGGTCAGGACTTAACATGTGAATTTTGAGGACATGATTCAGCCCACAGCAGGCACATGCCTGGAACACAAGACTGCCTGCCTTTCCTGGCCCAGGGATGTTTGTGTTAAGGGCGAGGACAGGAGATGGGGCAGGTGGCCTCAGGGGAACGCAGGAAATCAGCTGTGGGTGGAGCCAGGACAGTTCTGCCACTCGTGCCTCGTCTATCCTCCAACCACATGAGAACCACTGCCCCCGAGTGGGAGCCCACTTAGACAAGGTGTCTGCAGCGCTGGTGAGAGGGGTGAACACAAAAATGTGTCACTTTTTAAATACAAGCAGTTCTTTTCAGCTTTTCTCTACATGAAAGGAAAGATCCCAGGAAGGTCAGGACAGGATGGGTTGTCAACCGTCATGCTGTCCGGGGCTGCGGCTGTTCCCTGGAGCAAGCGCTCTGTGACTTTTTCCTGGTGGGCGTGATTTCCTGGAGCAGCCAGAGCTTCTTTTGTTTAGCTTCATGTGTGGCTGGTCCTCATCAAACCTTAGAAAATGTCTATAACTTTCTATTAATAGAGTATCTATCTGTACACTTTTCTATTAATACAGTGTGTTCTACCTGCTGACCTGATCTGCCCTGCCCCACCCCCAGTAAAAACCTTTCTACTGCCTTGAAGTTTGACCGTGATAAAGTCACTGAAGGCATTTTTAATCTTTATGTCTTCTTAGTTACTTATTCTGAAGCTAAAAACCAAAGTTTGATACAGCCACTCCCCACACTCGCATGTACATTTCCAGAAAATGCAAAGTAATCTGTAGTGACGGAAAGCAGATCCAAGTTTGCCTGGATTGGGGAGAGCAGGAGGAAAGTTCTGGGGATGAAGGTATGGATGAAATAAAAATTCATATTTTAAGGCAAGACAAGACAAATTAAAAACATAAGCTTTTTCTCTGCCCTTTGGCCTCCTCCCTCCCCACTAGTATGCATGTGCATTTGCATTATGTGTTCACCTGACCTCCCCAATGACAGAAATATCTGCTCACTCACAAAAAGTAATTTTTCTCCTTCTGGCAACAGCCATGTAACTCCTTATAAGGTAGCATTCCTTTCCTTATCCTGTAAGGGGTCACAATAGCCCACCACTCACCTTGTACGTGCAGACGTCTTTGGATGGATAAGGTCACTATATCATTTCCCTTAAAGATAATGATTGGTGCAGAACAGACTGGTCAGACGACCTGGGGAGATACTGGGCTGCACCTAAAAGAAGCTCTTAGCTTAAATACTTACTTATGACTTTATTAAAGTCACTAGCTATATTACTTGTATTCTGCCTATTTTACAAGACTTTTCTTTCTTGCATTACCAAATGTGTGATTGAGCCTCCGATAAAAATAATGATGACTACGTGACCTAAAACAATTGTCAAATACATAGTTCTATAAGATCAGTGATTGTAATAGTGTAACTCTAGATATGGGAAGAAGCCACAAGAGGGAACCATTTCCTGGACCAAAACAGACTAGTAGGACAGGCGGCCTAGAGGCTTTGGGCTACTGTTAACAGGGCCCAGTCCAGTAACAGCACACTGAGTGGCCTATCAAGGAAATCCTCGCCTGACCTGGGAATGAGCATTCCTAGCACCGTGGGATAAATTGGTCACTAAATGCCTCCCAAACTTTGGTCAAAATTAAGACCAAAAGGGAGGGGTTGTAACATAAAGAATGTTGCCCACCATCCAGTTCTACAAGAATTGTCATCAACCACCACAGTCGCTGACTTACAGGACACCCTGAAAGGAATTCAGACAACAATCAGGATGAGGCACTTTGTGCCCTGGGAAAACTGGCAGAACTGGCCCTCAGAGAGTTCTATATTTTCAGGAGAAAATTTTTCTGAACCTGGATTCTTGCCTCCTCCCACACTTAGAAAAGCACTAAAACCATTAAGGTATCTGTTCCTCGTGAATAGCAGTAACCTCCTACCAAGCCGTGTGCTTGGCTGCACATACCCCTTCATCAAAATCACATATAAACTGGCTTCCCCCCTTACCTCTTCAGGACAGTCCTCAGACCTTTCTGAAAAACTGTCTCCTGGGTTATAATCCTCAGGTTGGCTCGAATAAAAATTTCCATTTCTTTCTTAGATTGACCATTGATTAATTTTTCATTGAGAGTATAATCATTATCTTGATGGGGTACATGTGTTTCAAAACCTATCAAATTGTACACTTTAAACATGTGCATTTGTCATATGTCGATTACACCTCGATAAAGCTGTTAAAGTATCCCAGAGTTTTAGGTAATAATGCATCATTGCATGTTCAGCGGCTTAATGAGAAGTGACATTTTGATCTCTCCTGTTTTTGTGACTTAAATAGGAACCAAGTTCACCCCAGCTCCATCTTATTCTGATCTCGGTGGGGCTGCTGTTTGCTTGCAGTTTGCCTCTCACCGGTTTGGTGAGCCTCCTCTCAACACAAGCACACACTTCTTGCAGTGCACATTGAAATGAGTCTTGACTATCAGAGAATCCAACCAGGCTGGTGGGCCAAGCAGGGAGGATGGACATGCCAATCATCTTCCACAAGCAGAATAAGCTAAATATGCAGATTTGAAGAAAATGCACTTAAAGCACATCCTGAAGTAAGAACCCTTTATTAAAATGAAATACTACATGTACAAAGGCGGAATAAGATGGACATTGTTGCAACTTTCCTGGGCCATCAGGTTAAGCAAGACTTTCTCAGTGAAAGAGTAGCTGGTCAAATTGACAGTTGCTCAACTGCTGAGCCTGATGAAGGCTTTGTCCTGCTTCCTAGACACTAAGAAGGGATTCTCATAAATCCTCTTGAAAGTTTCTCATGGTTTGCTTTCAACAAGATTGAAATAAAAGCTAATGACATCGTCAGCTGATAGATTACCAAATCTTTTGTGTAATATTTAGGTAGGTAATTGGGAAATAATTGAAAGAGTAAGTGACATTTTTAAAACAAAACTCCCACTCTTATCTGAACAAGGTGTCTCAGTGCTAATATGTAAAAAATACAAACTAGGAATAGATCCAATTATTGAATCTTTTCTCTTCCTAGCAAATAGTCATGGTCATCCTTGAATACATATAAAAAATAAAAGGGAAAAGTCACATTCATTCTATTAAAAAATATGTTTCCAAAAAGCATTTATCTTTAATAATTATAAAAAATGTGTAATAATATATATACTGTTTTAATGAGTTGGAACTACTTGTAATAACAATTAAGAAAAAAATGTAACCCTTAGAACTCTATGGTCATAGTAAATAAAACAAAAATTTAATTATCTATTTATAAACATGGATATGCTGGGTAGTCAGTGAGACTTCTAGGCATCAAAGTCCATTGCTCTGGAATAACAGTCTCTGAGTGATGTGGAATGAAAAGACAATTTCAAATAAAAAAAGAACAGGAAGTTGGTCTGAGACGTTACATCCTGTGTGATTCCAACCAAATGACATATTGGGGAGGGCAGCTTACAGAGACAGTAAGAGGATGGTGTTGCCAGGGGCTGGGGGCATCAAACGGGCAGAGCACAGAGGATTTTTAGGGCAGAGAAATACTCTGTATGATACTATAATTGTGGGTACGTGACATTATGCATTTGTGTATATATATATATATATGTGTGTGTGTGTGTGTGTGTGTATATATATATATATGGTCATGTATACAAACATACATGTGTAAAATAACTCAATAATCAATAGCCATACATATGTCCCAATAATACATAGCCCAGTAGAAGACTGGGCCAGTCATAAACAGCATTTCACAGGAGAGCAAACTGAATGGGCCAGTCGACAGCGGTGAGAAGGTCCTCAACACGTGCCTTGTCCTACGTGGTCTGAGATCCCACATGGCTCTCCTTTCACCCACCGTGTTGGGGGAAGTCGAACCAGAATGTCTGGCCCTGTGTGTCTGACATGCCTCCACTGGCCCCCCGGATATGGGGCTCCTGGTGGGGGAAAACGCAGCCCCTCAAGTCCTTCTCTTTGGTCTCAGGTGCAGGGACCACCTCTCTGTGGGCCAGATGCCTTGGCACAGAACAGCCGCTGGTGGGGGTGGCCCCCACTGAAGCAGCTGAAGAGGAAGGTCACCGTCACCATGGAGGTGACCCTCTTCAAGAAGTACTTGCCCAGGGGACGTACTCTGCGCAGGTGCAGCCACTGAGGGGGGCACAGCTGGGGACATGGGAGCTGCTGGGGCATGTAGTGGGGGAGGGATGCTCCACACCAGGCAGGGTCGGTGGCTCGAGCCTGTGGCAGCACCGCAGCCCTGTGGTGCCCTGCCCGCCAAGATGCCACGTGAGCCTGATCACGTGTGTTTGCACCACTGGCGCATCACATGCACCTGATCTCTCACACATGTGTGCTCACTGCTGACCCCACATGTGCCTGATGTCAGGCACACGTATGCTCACCTGCTCACTGCAAACCCATCACATACACTTAATCATACACCATCTCACTGCTGCCTGTCACCCCCAGACCACATAGGTTGAGTCCTACAAGGAGGACAGAGTTGCCCAGCTGGACTTCATCAGCTGGTCCACTGCTGCAGCTGTGAACTGGAGCCTCACGTGGGTGCTTCCTGGCATCCTTCACACTCGGGTCATGAGTTGCACTCTCCTGCCCAGGTCAGTTTCCAAAACCAGGAGGGCTCAGATCTCTTCCCGGGGCTGGCTTAGGTAAGGGGCTTGCTTGTTTTCTGGGCAACATTATCTGTTATCTCAGAGTGAAGGGGGATCGTGTACCCCCCAGGGAAAAAGACATCCATGTCCTGACCCCAGGGCCTCAGGACGTGACCTCGTTTGGAAGTAGGGCCTGGTCATGTAAGTAGGTAAGACAAGGGCATTAGGGTGGCCCCAATCCTGTGTAACTGTGTCCTTATGAGTGGAGACACAGACACGGAGGGGAAGCCATGTGAAGATGAAGGCAGAAACGGGAGGGATGCAGCCACAAGCCCAGGGATGCCTGGAGCCCCCAGAAGCTGGACGAGGCAGGAAGGACCCTCCCCTGGAGCCTCAGCACTTTCCAACTAGACAGTTACCATGAGTGGGCCTGAACTGAAGGCAGCACCATGGCCCTGACCATTCTGTCTTGCCCGCATGGCGCCCTGGGGAATGGCTCTCACAGGACGTGGACCAGCAAGTTGGTTTCACATGAGACCATAGGACGCTGGTCCTGTAAACATGCAGGCCCTTCTCACCCTTCCTCCTGGGCTCTAGTCACACAGGGGGACTGTGCACCATGTGGGGCTGGGCTTTCAGCCTCTGCACAGGACCCCTGGGTGTTGCTTAAAAGTGCAGGTTACGCCTCAAGAATGACGGAAGGTGAATTTCTTATCCATCTCTGTGGATCTGACTGCTCCAGGGGACTCGTGTGAGTGGAATCACACAGTATTTGTCCTTTTGTGTCTGGCTTATGTCACTGAACATAATGCCCTCAAGGGTCATCCACACTGTAGCCTGTGTGAGAATTCCCTTCCTTTTTAGGCTGAATAACATTCCTTTGTGTGGATGGACCATGTTTTGGTTTTCTGTTCACCCATCAATGGACACAGGTAGTGTCTACGTTAATTTCTCATGTCTTATAATATTCAGGGAGTAACTTGCTCAGCACAGCCCCGACTCTGATGGGGTCAGCACCTCGTTCCTCAGAGGGTCCTACTATTCAGTGAAGGGGGTTCATTCTCCTCAAACTCAGCATCAAGAGTGGGGGTTTGACAGCCCCCACTGGGTCTCCTTCATGTGAGGCTCTGCTTTTGAAAGAACAGGCACCATGCACACAGGGGTGGTGGGCGTGGGATGTGGGCCCCTGGTGGACAGGTGGGTCACTGGGTGCAGATGGGGCAGTGCGCAAGGAGCTCAGCCTGTGGGTTCTCCACTTGGGTGGCTTCCCTTGAAGAAGACAGTGCGGTGTCCATTCTGGGCATCATACTAGTGCAGGAAGTCGCTTGACCAGGAGCCATAGGAGCCATCAGGCCCCCCCACACACATGTTGCTGGGAAGCAGGACCTGAGTGTGGGGCTCTCGGTGACCCTGAATGCGCTACACCCAGAGTCAGCCCATGGGATGCACTGTTCTGCCCAGGCTTCCAGTGCAGCTGCCTCCTGCTGGAAGCCTGGGACGCTGGAGTCAGGCCACTTCTGGTCTGTCCTTGCAGGAGCCTGGGCTGCACTACATGAAGCTCCCTGCTCACCCTGTTACCAAGTCCAACCTCACTCTGCTCACCACACAACAGGCCAATAAATTGGGAGACGAGATGTCGAGGCAAGGAATAGTGACTTTATTTGGAAAGCCAGGCATCCGAGAAGGTGGCAGACTAATGTCCTAGAGTACCATCTTATCAGGGTCTGGATGCCAGTTTCTTTTATAGAACAGAGAGGGGGAGGAGTTAAGGAAGTAAAGTAAAAAGGCCATTAGTCTGGCAAAATATCTCCCGGTTTGGCCAGCAACAGGAAGGGGATGTGATAACTTCTTCTTTTCTGCAGCCATTCACAGGTGAGCAGGGTCAGAACGTCTCCTTGTGAGCAGAACAAAGGCATTTCAGTTTAACATTCAGGCAGAGGGGCAGGGTTCCCCGAGGCAGGCCATTATGTATGCTTACAGCTATAGACAGCATCCTTTTAATGATTATAATAACAAAAGCAACTAAAAGCAAATGTTAAAGTAAAAGACACAGATCCAACATGGAGTCAGATTTTGCTCTTCCCTGTTACAATTCCCCACAGTCAATGTCCATTCCACAATCTTGTGGGGAAAGGGGCGATGACCACTCTAACTGCTTCCTGTGGTGTAGGGTTGACGAGGAGTGATCACGGAATAGAATTGATCAGCCTTGTGCAGGGAATAATTCTTAGAATTTTTAGTAAATAGTGAAACTCTCAACTCTTTGAACCTGATGCTGTGTTGTTCAGTTGAATAGGATTAAACAAGTAGATTAACCCACCCTTGTCCAACTGTAAGGAAATTGCAATCTCAGGTTAAGGAGTTTAGCATTTTTCTTTGTATGGGAAAATGCAAGAGTCTGGGCTCACTGAAATCATTCCTTTGATATGCACCTCAGCTATCTGGGGCCTGAATCCTGTATTTTCACATCCTGAGTTTCCTCAAGGCTCACCATAGGGAGTGGCTGCAGTCTGATGGCTGCTAGATGGCAGGCATTCTTCCTTCCACAGGGCTCACCAGCTCATGTTGGAGGGCTACAATCACCGATGACTGTGGCAGGAAATATTCCATTTCTCAGATCCTCCTCTTGGTCTGGAATTCAACCAATATTTGGGAGACATTTCATGACCAAGTTTTGTCCCACAGCACTGGGAGGCTCATCCAAGATCAGGTGAAAATTCTTGTTGATATGCCACTCCAGGTGCTAATTTCCAGATTAGGCCCTGATGATAATTAAAGATTCTCTGTATCCTCTGTCTTTCTAGTCTATTATGATCCAGGAAATGTTTTCCCTTATTGCTTCCTCCCATACTTAGAATCACCCTATTACAATTATTCTATAAGAGTCATAAATGTGATCTATTTCCTCAAGATGTTGAGCTATCATCAATTGTGTTGGAGGCCTGGTTACATACTGGGTACTCTAAGAGACAACAATCTTATAAAATAGACAGTATATAAGTAATGCAGCTAGTAACATTGACAAAGTCATAGTGCAGTAGGGAGACACAAAACATAAACAATTTGGAAACAAAGAACAAATTAAAACAATGCTTAGTATAACTAGTTGTAATCCAGTTACAGTAAACCATCAAGTCCACAGGAGAGCTAGCTGGAGAAGCCAAATTCTGGCAGGATCAGGTAGAGAGAAAAAGATAAATGTTTCACCTTTGTTTACAAGGGTATACTTTATCAACTTGTTGTAGGTCATAGCATAAGAGAAAAGGTTTTTCTGGAAAACAAAGATTAAGGCTAGTATATTTCCCAAAGTCACAAAGTTATAAATCATATTAATCAGTTCACTCAGTTCCATGTAATTAATTCCTGTTGATCTGGATGAAGTAATCAGTTTTCCCATTAGTTTTGTCATTTGTTACCCAGTCTAATGGCATTATCTAAAGGCTATCAGAAACTTATATTTGTTAAAAAAATTCTTTTTATGAGCCTTCTTTTTAAAAAATTAATAAATTAGTTAATTTTTGGCTGCGTTGGGTCTTCGTTGCTGCGAGCGGGCTTTTTCTAGTTGCTGCGAGCGGGGACTACTCTTCATTGCGGTGCGCGGGCTTCTCATTGTGGTGGCTTCTCTTGTTGCAGAGCATGGGCTCTAGGTGTGTGGGCTTCAGTAGTTGTGGCATGCAGGCCCAGTAGTTGTGGCCCGCAGGCTCTAGAGTGCAGGCTCACTAGCTGTGGCACACAGGCTTAGTTGCTCCGCGGCATGTGGGATCTTCCCAGACCAGGGCTCAAATCCGTGTCCCCTGCATTGGCAGGCAGATTCTTAACCACTGCACCACCGGGGAAGTCCCTATGAGCCTTCTTGAAGATGTGGCCGTTTTGCAAAGCATCACCTTAGCTGCCTATGAATGATAAAGGTCTTAAAAAGGCAAGATTAAAGATCTGATTACAATTCTTCTTGGCAAAGAAGCTTATCCAAGTTGTTGTGACATACAACACTTTAAGATAACAATTAAAACTATAAAATTATACCAGGATATATGCAAATTTCAGAAACTTTATATAATTTTTAGAATGTCTATATCAATAACATTTATTCATACTGTACAATCTGAGGAGGCTTATCATTCATTTGACAATGCTTTCCATGTAATTTAGCATACCGACCAATTCTAGTCAGTTTAATATATATATATTCCTCCCCGCCCCCACCGGAGGTGCCTCAGGGTCACAGTTCCCTAGCCCCAAAAAAGGAAGATTCCCAACCAGTGCCCCATCAGTACAAAAGGGAAGAACCCCAACCAATGCCCCATTGGAGATGAAGCTGAATGAATGACCAAGGCTAGTTCAAAAGGGAAAACCCCAACCAACACTCTGCCACAGGCAAAACCTACACAATAGGGAAGGCTCTCAGGAGCCCTCTGAAGCATCCCAAAGCTAGCTGAAGTCAAAAGAACTTTAATTAGAATTTGATAGGAAAATCATCAAAAATATCAAAAAAATATTTTTTAAACATTTGGTCAGATAGAAAATTTAAGAACAAATACAGCTCAGTTAAAGGCAAGATAGTTCACACAATCTGTTATCAAAAGCAGCATTCTAAGTAAACTTGTTCTCTTAGCAAAGAGGAACAAAATCTGGTCCTGCACCAGTCTACTTTTAATAACAAAATCTATTTACCCAATTAAGTTTAATCCAATCTCAGCCTGACCATGCATAAAACTCCTTTTTACTCAAAACATATATCCCACTTTCCTATTATATAGTGAAATGTTTCATTATTTTTAGTAGTTTTAATTACATATTTAAATTAGAATCTCCAACTCTTAAAAACCTTAATTTCTAGTGAAAACCAAGAGGCAAGGAATAGTTACCAAAATCTGGAGAGACTACTTCAGATAATTTTCAGAACATAATTATTCATATAGAGTTTACCTAAAAGCTCTTTCTCGTTTACATTTACTTTAAAGTTTCACCATATCAAGTTATTTTCCTTGCAACAGATGTAATAAGGTCTTATTTGATTCCTACGCACAAAAAAGTATTATGCTTAATATTAATGACTCTGAAGACATGTCTATATTAATTAGATCAACAAGCTTAAGCCACCTTCAATACCAGATATCAGTTTAATGTTGAATATTTTCTAGATCACGTGAACCTAAAATTCATTCTGTCCAGTTTTATATTCCTGAGTATTTATATAAGCACTTAATTTTTTTTAAAGTCAATTAGGTAGAGCTCTTTTACGAATTAATTTTGGTAATACCATACATCCACAACACACATAGACACATACAAACACACAAACAGAGAGACCTCATAGTTCTCATTTCAAAATTTCAGCCCTGAGTCAGGTACAGCATGTAAAACCCATCAGTTTACAAAAGCGGTTGTATTAAAATTGGGTTTCTGGCAATGGAACAAATCAAGCTCACTTGTCTAGATGGCTAAATCTTTTTACTAATGTTTACGGAAAAGACACAGGATTTCTGTTTATCCTTGACAAGTCAATTTCTAAATTACTTTACCCTCTTTTCAAAATTTTCATTTTAAAAAGATGGCAGAGGTAAAGGGTTCCTGAGAAGACCAGGTAGGACATTTGCATCTTAAAGATATAGGCAAGTTTCCCCTAGGATGACTTTGTTTCCCCTTTGTTTAATACTTACAAGCCTCTTAAGATAAATAGGGAAGGTTTGAGGAGTGGTAAAAGGATTGGTGGGTTTCGGATTATTTTTGGAGCCACACCTCTGGCCCTGTAAAGACTAGATTTGTAAAACAAGGACAGTTTTTTCTCTTTTTTTCAAAGAATTGGGTGGCTACCTCAGTGATATTGAAGGACTGACATACCCATTTACCTACGTTGGAACGTTTTACTTTTAGCTGCTGTGATTCTTCTGCAATAGGAATGCAGAAAAAAGGCATCTTTTAAGTCCAGGACTGAGAACCAGCCGTATTCTCCCAGAACAGTTGTGAGCAGAGTGTATTGATTAGGCACCACAGGGTTTAAGTCTTGGACTACTTGATTTATAGCCCTCAAATCTTGGACAAAGCGATACTCTGCTGAGTTTGGCCTTTTGACCAGTAGGATAGGGGTGTTATATGGGGACCTTCAAAGTTTAATCAGTCCTGTTTTCAAAAACTTTTCCAAAATTGGCTGAATTCCCTTTTGGGACTCTTGTCTCAGAGAATATTGTTTTAGATTAGGTGTCCCAGCATTCCTTTTACAAAGGAGATCTCATCCCAAAAGGGGGATTGGACACTCTGGATGTTTCAGGGTGAGGTCCCCTAGTTGGCATTCTAGAGATTGTAAGAACGAACGGTTTTGTACTTCCCCAGAAACTTCCTTGACCAGGATAGACTGAGATGTTTTCTGTGCCACCTTGGTGTTTACCACAGAATATGTGACATCCGTATCTATCAGAAAGTCAATCAACTTGTTCCTCACTGTCAAAGTTACCCAGGACTCCTGTGGGGAAATTACAATCAGACGCCTCAAGTCTAAGGGACTCCCCTAGCCTCTTCATTCATTAACAGAGTGTTCCTCTCTTTTTAACATATGAGAGGCTCCTGTCCTCCTTCTATTCTTCTTTAATCTAGGACAATCTTTTTTCCAATGCCCTTCCTCCTTGCAGTAAGCACATTGTTCCTTCCCCAGTGTTGGCTTACCTTCCTTTAGGTTACTCCCCTTCTGGGAATTCAATGCTACTGCCAGAAAGGCTGCATTCCATTTTGCATCTTCTTGCTTCTGTCATTGTTTCCTGTTTTTGAATACTTTAAAAGCAACATCTACTAATTGAGAAGGGTTCATTCCAGATGCACCATCTAAATTCTATAATTTTCTTCTTATATCTGCGCGCTTTGCCAGATGAAGGTCATATTTACCATCCTTATGTTCTCAGGGGCTTCAGGGTCTGTATCTGTGTACCGCCTATAAGCTTGATAAATCCTTTCTAGAAACTCTATCTTGGTAAATCCTTTCTAGAAACTGTAGAAATCCAAATGAGGATGGATCCTCATTTGGTTTTTGTTTTATCTCCTGAATTTTGTTTAAGCTCTTTTGTCTAGGTCCCCTCTTGGATTTTCTTTCAGACCACTGCACCATAAGGCGGCAGCCCTCTGATTCCTTTTCCTCCTGATGCAATAGCATAAAAGCTTCTACACATGGAATCTCATCTCTTTTCCCTGCTCTTTTGCAAAACACTTCTAATTGCAAGATCATATAATAATTGCGTGAGCCATTCAGGAGTCATCGCTCTTCTGATCCTAACATATATTGAGTCCACACCCTATTACAATAGTACATCATGTCTTTCTTAGTCCACCATCACAGCTATGTTTTGCCCATTTATCTAATATACGCCCCAAAGGGCTCTCCTTCAGGATAGATGGAGTATTTCCCATTTTTATAAGTTTGATAACACCAAAACACAAAAGACCCAAACAAATTCCAACACAAAAGCCCAAATAAATTACAGCATCGATGCACACAAAACCAAAACCAAAACCAACGAACCGGTTCCCAAATCAGGTACAGTCCAACAACAATTCCCCTCTCCAACAGGTACCCAGACCAAACAAATTGGCTTGTCCCATAAAGGAAAAGCCAAAATTAAGGAGGGAATATGTTCCTGGGGTGCACACCAGAGTGACTTACCCTCCAAAATCGAGTCCATCAACTAGCAGAAGTTTGTAGTTTCCTTGCTTCAACTGCCAAGCGCTGGGGCAGCAGGTGCTGCTTCACGGAGTTTTGAAGGGAAGATCTTCAGGACAAATGGTCCCAGCAGCTGCTAGGGCCTTACCCTAAAATTCCCTGACCAGGACCGGCTAGCCACGAGCAGGAAGGCTACTGGCTGGCTAAGCCAAATTTGTTACCGAGTCCAAGCTCGCTCTGCTCACCACACAACAGGCCAATAAATCAGGAGATGAGGTGTTGAGGCAAGGAACAGTGACTTATTGGGAAAGCCAGGCGTCTGAGAAGATGGTGGACTAATGTCCTAGAGTACCATCTTACTGGGGTCTGCATGCCAGTTTATTTTATAGAACAGAGAGGGGGAGGATATGTGGAAGTAAAGTAAAAAGGCCATAAGTCTTGCAAAATATCTCCTGGTTTTGGTCAGCCTCGGGGAGGGGATGTCTTCATTTCTTCTTTTCTGCAGCTATTCACAAGTGGGTAGGGTCAGAATGTCTCCCTGTGAGTGGAACAAAGGCACTTTAGTTTAACATTCAGGCAGAGGGGCAGGATTACCCAAGGTAGGCCATTATGTATGCCAAGAGCTATAGTCAACATCCTTTTAGTGATTATAGTAACAAAAAGCAACGGAGAGCAAAGGTTAAAGTAAAAGAAGCACATCCAACATGGAGTCATACTTTACTCTTCCCTGGATCCCAACCATAATGTGGCCAGAGAAATTGGTAACATTTTTGTTTTGCATGCCAAAATGTTTAATGACAGAGAGATTTCGTTCCGTTTCCTGATGTGAGTGAAGTGTGGAGCCCGATGTTGATTTAGTCTCCAAGCAATGTATGTCCTAGTTCCCACATGAGAGTGAGCCCCCTGTCCAGAGATGAGAGAACCCACTTGTATAACCTGTCCTCCTAGGAGAGCAGCCCTAAGCTAGTTTAAACCTGACCAAGTTCTGTCTACACAGTAGATTTAGATCTCCCATATTCTGTCTACACCGAGTATGTTTAGACCTGACCATATCCTGTCTACACTGGGATATTTAGACCCAAGAGTGATCTGTCTACACTAAGTACATTTATACCTGGCTATGTTCTGTCTGCACTGGAACATTGGAACATTTACTCTGAAGGTGTCCTGTCTACCTAAGAAGAGATGCTTTTACTTCCCTGCTTTGTCCTCTTTGGTAATTTTTTTTTTAAGTTCTGAATTTTATTTTATTTATTTTTTTATACAGCATGTTCTTATTAGTCAACAATTTTATACACATCAGTGTATACATGTCAGTCCCAATCGTCCAATTCAGCACACCACCATCCCCACGCCACGGCGGTTTTCCCCCCTCGGTGTCCATAAGTTTGTTCTCTACATCTGTGTCTCAGCTTCTGCCCTGCAAACCATTTCATCTGTACCATTTTTCTAGGTTCCACATACATGCGTTAATATACGATATTTGTTTTTCTCTTTCTGACTTATTTCACTCTGTATGACAGTCTCTAGATCCATCCACGTCTCAACAAATGACTCAATTTCGTTCCTTTTTATGGCTGAGTAATATTCCATTGTATATAAGTACCACATCTTCTTTATCCATTCGTCTGTCGATGGGCATTTAGGTTGCTTCCATGACCCGGCTATTGTAAATAGTGCTGCAATGAGCATTGGGGTGCATGTGTCTTTTTGAATTACGGTTTTCTCTGGGTATATGCCCAGTAGTGGGATTGCTGGGTCATATGGTAATTCTATTTTTAATTCTTTAAGGAACCTCCATATTGTTCTCCACAGTGGCTGTATCAATTTACATTCCCACCAACAGTGCAAGACGGTTGCCTTTTTTCCACACCCTCTCCAGCATTTACTGTTTGCAGATTTTTTGATGATGGCCATTCTGATTGGTGTGACGTGATATCTCACTGTAGTTTTGATTTGCATTTCTCTAATAATTAGTGATGTTGAGCAGCTTTTCATGTGCTTCTTGGCCATCTGTATGTCTTCTTTGGAGAAATGTCTATTTAGGTCTTTTGCTCATTTTTGGATTGGGTTGTTCGTTTCTTTAATATTGAGCTGCATGAGCTGCTTATATATTTTGGAGATTAATCCTTTGTCCGTTGATTCGTTTGCAAATATTTTCTCCCATTCTGAGGGTTGTCTTTTCGTCTTGTTTACGGTTTCCTTTGCTGTGCAAAAGCTTTGAAGTTTCCTTAGGTCTCATTTGTTCATTTTTGTTTTTATTTCCATTACTCTAGGAGGTACATCAAAAAAATCTTGCTGTGATTTATGTCAAAGAGTGTTCTTCCTATGTTTTCCTCTAAGAGTTTTACAGTGTTCAGTCTTACATTTAGGTCTCGAATCCATTTTGAGTTTATTTTTGTGTATGGTGTTAGGGATTGTTCTAATTTCATTCTTTTACTTGTAGCTGTCCAGTTTTCCCAGCACCACTTATTGAAGAGACTGTCTTTTCTCCATTGTATATCCTTGCCTCCTTTGTCATAGATTAGTTGACCATAGGTGCGTGGGTTTATCTCTGGGCTTTCTATCTTCTTCCATAGTTCTATGTTTCTGTTTTTGTGCCAGCACCATATTGTCTTGATTACTGTAGCTTTGTAGTATAGTCTGAAGTCAAGGAGTCTGATTCCTCCAGCTCCGTTTTTTTCCCTCAAGACTGCTTTGGCTATTTGGGGTCTTTTGTGTCTCCATACAAATTTTAAGATTTTTTGTTCTAGTTCCGTACAAAATGCCATTGGTAATTTGATAGGGATTGCATTGAATCTGTAGATTGCTTTGGGTAGTATACTCATTTTCACAATGTTGATTCTTCCAATCCAAGAACGTGGCATATCTTTCCATCTGTTGGTATCATCTTTAATTTCTTTCATCAGTGTCTTATAGTTTTCTGCATACAGGTCTTTTGTCTCCCCAGGTAGGTTTATTCCTAGGTATTTTATTCTTTTTGTTGCAATGGTAAATGGGAGTGTTTCCTTAATTTCTCTTTCAGATTTTTCATCATTAGTGTATAGGAATGCAAGAGATTTCTGTGCATTAATTTTGTATCCTGCAACTTTACCAAATTCATTGATTAGCTCTAGTAGTTTTCTGCTGGTATTTTTAGGATTCTGTATGTATAGTATCATGTCATCTGCAAGCAGTGACAGTTTTACTTCTTCTTTTCCAATTTGGATTCCTTGTATTTCTTTTTCTTCTCTGATTGCCGTGGCTAGGACTTCCAAAACTATGTTGAATAATAGTGGTGAGAGTGGACATCCTTGTCTCATTCCTGATCTTAGAGGAAATGCTTTCAGTTTTTCACCATTGAGAATGATGTTTGCTGTGGGTTTGTCGTATATGGCCTTTATTATGTTGCGGTAGGTTCCCTCTATGCCCACTTTCTGGAGAGTTTTTTATCATAAATGGGTGTTGAATTTTGTCAAAAGCTTTTTCTGCATCTACTGAGATGATCATGTGGTTTTTCTTCTTCAATTTGTTAATATGGT
This sequence comes from Balaenoptera physalus, assembly GCF_965194825.1. Classification (NCBI taxonomy): domain Eukaryota; kingdom Metazoa; phylum Chordata; class Mammalia; order Artiodactyla; family Balaenopteridae; genus Balaenoptera; species Balaenoptera physalus. The sequence goes on along the minus strand of NC_138903.1, from coordinate 134,867,716 downwards.
GTATCACATTGATTAATTTGCGTATATTGAAGAATCCTGGCATCCCTGGGATAAATCCCATTTGATCATGTTGTATGATCCTTTTAATGTGTTGTTGGATTCTGTTTGCTAGTATTTTGTTGAGGATTTTTGTATCTATATTCATCAGTGATATTGGTCTGTAATTTTCTTTTTTTGTAGTATCTTTGTCTGGTTTTGGGTTCAGGGTGATGGTGGCCTCATAGAATGAGTTTGGGAGTGTTCCTTCCTCTGCAATATTTTGGAAGAACTTGAGAAGGATGGGTGTTAGCTCTTCTCTAAATGTCTGATAGAATTCACCTGTGAAGCCATCTGGTCCTGGACTTTTGTTTGTTGGAAGATTTTTAATCACAGTTTCAATTTCATTACTTCTGATTGCTCTGTTCATATTTTCTATTTCTTCCTGGTTCAGTCTTGGAAGGTTATACCTTTCCAAGAATTTGTCTATTTCTTCCAGGTTGTCCATTTTATTGGCATAGAGTTGCTTGTAGTAGTCTCTTAGGATGCTTTGTATTTCTGTGGTGTCTGTTGTAACTTCTCCTTTTTCATTTCTAATTTTATTGATTTGAGTTCTCTCCCTCTTTTTCTTGATGAGTCTGGCTCATGGTTTATCAATTTTGTTTATCTTCTCAAAGAGCCAGCTTTCAGTTTTATTGATCTTTGCTATTGTTTTCTTTGTTTCTACTTCATTTATTTCCGCTCTGATCTTTATGATTTCTTTCCTTCTGCTAATTTTGGGTTTTGTTTATTCTTCTTTCTCTAGTTCCTTTAGGTGTAACGTTAGATTGTTTATTTGAGATTTTTCTTGTTTCTTGAGGTAGGCTTTTATAGCTATAAACTTCCCTCTTAGAACTGCTTTTGCTGCATCCCATAGGTTTTGGATCGTTGTGTTTTCATTGTCATTTGTCTCCAGGTATTTTCTGATGTCCCCTTTGATTTCTTCAGTGATCTCTTGGTTATTTAGTAACGTATTGTTTAGCCTCCATGTGTTTGTGTCTTTTACATTGTTTTCCCTGTAATTCATTTCTAATCTCATAGCGTTGTGGTCAGAAAAGATGCTTGATATGATTTCAATTTTCTTAAATTTACTGAGGCTTAATTTGTGACCCAAGATGTGATCTATCCTGGAGAATGTTCCGTGCGCACTTGAGAAGAAAGTGTAATCTGCTGTTTTTGGATGGAATGTCCTATAAATATCAATTAAATCTATCTGGTCTATTGTGTCATTTAAAGCTTGTGTTTCCTTATTTATTTTCATTTTGGATGATCTGTCCATTGGTGTAAGTGAGGTTAATGTCCCCCACTATTTTTGTGTTACTGTCGATTTCCTCTTTTATAGCTGTTAGCAGTTGCCTTATGTATTGAGGTGCTCCTATGTTGGGTGCATATATATTTATAATTGTTATATCTTCTTCTTGGATTCATCCCTTGATCATTATGTAGTGTCCTTCCTTGTCTCTTGTAACATTCTTTATTTTAAAGTCTATTTTATCTGATATGAGTATTGCTACTCCAGCTTTCTTTTGATTTCCATTTGCATGGAATATCTTTTTCCATCCCCTCACTTTCAGTCTGTATGTGTCCCTAGGTCTAAAGTGGGTCTCTTGTAGACAGCATATATATGGGTCTTGTTTTTGTATCCATTCAGCAAGCCTGTGTCTTTTGGTTGAAGCATTTAATCCATTCACGTTTAAGGTAATTATCGATATGTATGTTCCTATGGCCATTTTCTTAATTGTTTTGGGTTTGTTTTTGTAGGTTCTTTTCTTCTCTTGTGTTTCCCACTTAGAGAAGTTCCTTTAGCATTTGTTGTAGAGCTGGTTTGGTGGTGCTGAATTCTCTTAGCTTTTGCTTGTCTGTAAAGCTTTTGATTTCTCCATCAAATCTGAATGAGATCCTTGTCGGGTAGAGTAATCTTGATTGTAGGTTCTTCCCTTTCATCACTTTAAGTATATCATGCCACTCCCTTCTGGCTTGTAGATTTTCTGCTGAGAAATCAGCTGTTAACCTTATGGGAGTTCCCTTGTATGTTATTTGTCATTTTTCCCTTGCTGCTTTCAATAATTTTTCTTTGTCTTTAATTTTTGCCACTTTGATTACTACGTGTCTTGGTGTGTTTCTCCTTGGGTTTATCCTGTATGGGACTCGCTGCACTTCCTGGACTTGGGTGGCTATTTCCTTTCCTATGTTAGTGAAGTTTTTGACTATAATCTCTTCAAATATTTTCTCTGGTCCTTTCTCTCTCTCTTCTCCTTCTGGGACCCCTGTAATGTGAATGTTGTTGCATTTAATGTTGTCCCAGAGGTCTCTTAGGCTGTTTTCATTTCTTTTCATTCTTTTTTCTTTATTCTGTTCTGCAGCAGTGAATTCCACCATTCTGTCTTCCAGGTCACTTATCCGTTCTTCTGCCTCAGTTATTCTGCTATTGATTCCTTCTAGTGTAGTTTCCATTTCAGTTATTGTATTGGTCATCTCTGTTTGTTCTTTAATTCTTCTAGGGTTTTGTTAAACATTTCTTGCATCTTCTCGGTCTTTGCCTCCATTCTTTTTCCGAGGTCCTGGATCATCTTCACTATCATTATTCTGAATTCTTTTTCTGGAAGGTTGCCTATCTCCACTTCATTTAGTTGTTTTTCTGGGGTTTTATCTTGTTCCTTCATCTGGTACATAGCCCTCTGCCTTTTCATCTTGTCTATCTTTCTGTGAATGTGGTTTTTCTTCCACAGGCTGCAGGATTGTAGTTCTTCTTGCTTCTGCTGTCTGCCCTCTGGTGGATGAGGCTATCTAACTATTTTATTTTTTTAATTTATTTATTTTATTCATTTATTTTTGGCTGCATTGGGTCTTCATTGCTGCGTGCAGGCTTTCTCTAGTTGCAGTGAATGGGGGCTACTCTTTGTTGCGGTGCACGGGCTTCTCATTGTGGTGGCTTCTCTTGTTGTGGCGCACGGGCTCTAGGTGCATGGGCTTCAGTAGTTGCAGCACGTGGGCTCAGTAGTTGTGGCTCATGGGCTTCTAGAGCGCAGGCTCAGTAGTTGTGGTGCATGGGCTTAGTTGCTCCACAACATATGGGATCTTCCTGGACCAGGCTCAAACCCGTGTCCCCTACATTGGCAGGCAGATTCTTAACCACTGTGCCACCAGGGAAGCCGTACACTGAGTATATTTAGACCTAACAGTATTCTTTCACTCTGAGCACATTGATACTTGATGAAGTACTGTCTACACTGAGTACATTTAGACCTGAGCTTGTTCTGTCTATACTGGAACATTTAGACCAGAATATTTTCTGTCTATGCTGGGAAATTTAGACCTTACCATCTTTTTTACACCAAGTACATTTAGACCTGACAGTGTTCTGCATACACTAAGATGTGAGACCTAGGTAGAGACCCAGCCTTGCCTCAGTCCCGGGAGCCTCAGGGTGGATGTGGAGACCTAGGTAGAGACCTGGCCTGGCCTCAGCACTGTGAAGCTCTGTGCTTGCATCCAAATGTCAGTGCTCAGATGTCTGGGGTCTGGACCTGAGATGTGCTTGTCTGGGTAACAGCCTCTTCTCTGAGTGTGGTTACCTGGCCCTTCCAGGGGATGCATGCTGAGGGTCAGTGCTGTGGTAGAGGCCTCAGTTCTCATCCCTGTGAGGTTCACCTTCCCTAGGCCTCATGGAGATTCCTCAGGTGTGCTACCTGGTAATTTTTCCAATTCACCAGCATGCACAGGGCGAGTAGGGAGGCAGGTTTACCTGGTGAATTGATTGCAGGGCATGTGGACCTGGGCTTAAGGCTGATGGGCAGCAGGTGAGGTTGCTTCTGCACTGTCCTTCCGGTCGACCATCCATCCCCACTCTCTGGGCCTGTCCTCCTTTTTCAGTCCTCCTGTCCCATGAGTTTTCTCATCACCTCAGTGAGAAAGGAAAGGGCTGAGCCTGCCAGAACCAAGGTTGTGTGTTCAACTTTAGCATGAAAGCGTTAAAAACAATTAAAATAACATAGAACCAAAGTGGAAACAGGAGGGGACTGACTTCTCTGGGCCAAGTGTGGGGAGAGAAGACGGACCCTACACTTCTTTCTAGGGTCCCAGGAGGTCCAGGAACCTGCCTTGTTCACACATATGGTCCCACTTAGCATAGCCATGGTGTCCTGACTAAGGTAGATATGTGACCCCAGGTGTGGAGTCTGGGGAGGTGGGGGTCACCTGGTAAGTGTGACAGGTAACCCCAGGTTCAGGGTCTCGGGAGCTGAGGGTCACCCTGGAGAGTGTGGACGTGTGACCCGAGGTGGGCAGTTTGAGGAGGTGGGGATCACCCTGGTAAGTGTGGACGTGTGACCCCAGGTGGGCGGTTTGGGGAGGTGAGGATCGCCCTGGTGAGTGTATGTGTGATCCCAGGTGCAGTGTCTGGGGAGGTGGGGTCACCCTAGGGAGTGTGGACAGGTGACCCCAGGTGGGGAGTGTGGGGATTGTGTGGGTCTCACGCCACCTGCATGGGTCAGGATCATGTGTACATCTGCTTTTTGGCTGCAGTGTGTCTTGTGCCCTCTGAGATTTCCAACATCTGAATTCAGGCTGTTGCCCTGACTAACCTGTGGTCCCCTTTCTTGTCTTAATCTTGTCACATTCATTTGAGGACAGGCACGTTTGAGCGAGTTGCTGCTCTGTGTTCTGCTGAGTGACAAATAACCCTTGGTGGTATCATATTAATATCATAGCATATTGTATATCTAATCTGGGAGGGGGGTCACCACTATCTGGGTTCCCCTGGACAGAGCTCAGGTATCACAGACTAGCCCCCCTAAGAATGGTCCCTCACGTGCCATGGGATGGTACCATTATGGCCCCCAAGGTGAGGGATGGTGCTTGGGCCTCACACATTTGTGATAAAGGGGAGTCTAATTGGAATCCCAATTAATAAGACATCATTTAAAAAATTTATTTTATTTTAAGTGAAATAAAACATACATTGCATACACTTTACAATCATCACCATTTTAAGTGCACTTTTCTGAGGCATCAGATATAGTCACCTTCTCGTGGAGCCATCACACCATTCCTAGAAATTTTCATCTTGTAAAACCAAAACTCCACAACCACGAAAGTCTCACTCCCATTCCCTCCCACTGTCCCGGCACTGCCATCCACCTCGGTCCATGAGTTGTCAACTCCAGGGCCCCCATTTGAGTGGAATCCTGCAGTGTTTGCTGAGGGATCATTTTGGAAGAGCTGACTTTCAGTCTGAAGCTGTGCCTGTTTACATCTGAAGAATCTGCATTTAGGGAGAGGGTGTATGAGGAAGGGTGTGTATGAAGGACAGGGTGTCCGGGGTGCAGATGAGCCAGGACCTGACCAGCTGCTTGTTGGGTCCTCTGGTCCAGTCTCTTGGGCTATGCCTCATCTGTATCATCACTGTCCTCGCTGGCACCCCTGGGGTATTGTCTGAGCGAGATTCCTCTGGTGCCCCTGCTCTCCTCCCCTCTTCCTGTTAGTTGGGGAGGGGGCTGCTTGCTGGGTGGTCTCTACTCCTGTGGCAGGAAGGACCCTGCAGGGTGGACCCATAGACTGCGGGGTGTGGTCCCAAGAGCATGGGGCCCATGTTGGACACAGCATCAGGGCTGTGACAAGAGCTCAGGCCACTTCATCACCAACACATAATGTTCCCAAGACTCCGCTCAGGAGGGCATGATGGGTGGTTTGGGATCCCAGAGGCCCTGTTTCTGTCGTGGAGCTCAGAGAGCACGTCCCCCATGGGCTCCAAATTCACCCCTGCATCTCAGCCATCTCCTCCTGTCCTGTCTTTGAATGCAGGAAAACAACCTCTACTGATCATTGTCCACAACATAACGCCAGGTCCTGTCAATATTAGGATTCTTTAATTTAGGTGTCCTGGGATAGCAGCTGTTTTTTAGGCCTAAGAAGGAACAGCTCATGAGTGGAAAACATTTTCAGATGAAATTAACATTTGATGATTATCTCTATGCTACTCCTTTATTGACTTTTTTTTTAATTCCATTGATTTCTTTTTATATATTTATTATTTATTTTATTTGTTTATTTTTTTGGCTGCGTCAGGTCTTAGTTGCGGCACGTGGGATCTTCATTGAGGCATGCGTGATGTTTTGTTGCAGCGCGCAGGCTCTTTGTTGCATGGCACAGGCTATTCTCTAGTTGAGGCGTGCGAGCTCAGTAGTTGTGGCACGCAGGCTTAGTTGCCCCACAGCATGTGGGATCTAGTTCCCTGACCAGGGATTGAACCCGCGACCCCTGCACTGGAAGGCGGATTCTTTACCACTGGACCACCAGGGAAGTCCCTTATTGGCTTCTATTAGTTATAATTCTCCTGGTTTTAGATCTGATGTGGGGATTATAGAGGAGTCAACATTTAAATCTTCATAATCTGTGTATTCGTAGCTTCAGCATCATTACTGACCCATAGTTTTTATGGTTTGGGAAAAGTTATTGAATTCATGTATCATGCAAAGGATTCACAATGATGATAGGGCAATTAAGATTACAATGATGGCTGGCAAATTGTTCAACTTCTCTTTACCTGTGCATCTGTTTTACCCATATGAGTCAGTTTAGTTGTCAATATTAGTGAAATAATATAGAGGACGAGAAAACTTATTTTAAAAATGATTATTAATGTGTGATTATGAAAATGTAAAAGTTCTTCCATAATAGATGATGCTGCATCTTGAGAGCCTAGATGAAATGGATGTGCCTTAGTGATACACAGGATTTTTGCCTATGATTTAACTTTGACAAAGTTATGTAATTTTTTACTATTATCTCATTTATTGAGAAAGAAATAATGATTATGGTGTTGGCTTGACAGCAGTTGAAAAGAATTCGATTCCTTCCTTATTTTAACTTTACATAGCAGTGTATGAACAGAGGTAAAATGACAGAGCTAGCATTAGACTGTAAATCTAAACACAGAGATTGAGCCCTCTTTTTGCCAAACACTGTGGTGAATCAACAAATTGAATTGTAACTTCAAAGAAGCAGCTTCAGTTCTGCTGGTGCTTTTCCCACCTTTTTTTCCTTGATGGCAAAATTAGATTGAAGCCAGTTGACTAGAGTACATACCTATTAATGAAAATTTCTTGGGGTGGAAGAACATCAATCTAGTAAGGATTTAGCTTAATTAAAGTCTTTGATTGGCACTCAATTGATGTAGGATAGAGTCTTGCAATCTTTATTTTCAGGAATTAAGTAAATTATACTTGCTCAGGGCTTTGCAAGCTCTTAGTCTAAACTAAATTAAATTGGTCTAAACTAAACTAAACCTAAATTCCTAGTCCAGCACCAATAGAATGGGTGTTGTGTGTAGTAATCGTGTGGGTATTATGATTGGTAATGATAGGAAGGTTATTTCTTTGTATGTTCAAGTTGTTTTGTCTTTGTGTTGTGTAATGAAGGGAATATAGTTAGTGATGTGGCGTATGTTAGCTGCAAGTAGAAATATACGCTGAGGACTGCTGTGATGGCTATTAGTGTTGGTAGAATGATGTTGTCATTTTTGTTATCTCTTGGAATAATTATTCATTTGGGCAAAAACCCTGATAGTGATGGGCGATGTCCTAATGATACTATAATGGTGAGGAAAAGGATTGTGATGGGAGGTGTTTTATCTCGTGTGTGTGATAATGATACTCTTGTAGTACATGATCTGGGCATAAATAAGAAGGTAGTGTTGTTATGATATAAATTAGTATGTTTAGGATTGTTATATTTGGAATATACATTATAATAGCTGTTATGCATCCTATATGGGCAATTGATGAGGAGGCTAATTTTTTCTAGGTGAGTATGGATAAGTCGGCCTCAGCTTCCAATTATGATTCATAATATCACTATGATTAATAGTATGTTTAGGTTGATGGATGGTGACATGTGGTATAAAACTGATAGGGGTGCAAGTTTGTCATGTTAATAGCATCAGGCCTGCTGTTCATGGAACGCCTTGTGTTACTTCAGGCACTCAGAAGTGAAATGGGGAAAGTCCTACCTTTGTGACAAGGGCGATTGTCATGAGGGTGGATGCTGCTGCATTAAAGATTTTTGTTATTCATTGTGTTCCTTGACCAGAGTATATTAGATTAATGATAATAGCCATTATAAGTAGTATCGATGTGGTGGATTGTTTTAGAAAACATTTGTTGAATGTTTCTATAGCTCATGAGTTAAATTTTTTTATTAGAATGGGGATAATAGTAACCAGTGTGAGCTTGTTACTACAATTATGGTTCCTGAGATGATGGTCAGTAGAATGATAGTAAAAATAGGGTTTCTTAGTACAGGAAGGATATACAACAACATTTTGGGGGGTATGAGCCCGATAGCTTATTTAGCAGACCTTACTATTGCATGTGGTGTTATGTGGTAGCATGGAGAATGTAAAATTCTTAAGGGTAGTTTCAATTCCTATGATTCTAGGAATAAGAGCATTTAAACCTCTATTATTTACTCTATCGTAGTGACTCTTTTCTCACACATATTACTTATGTTTGTGGTGCGATGCCTGATGTGATGACAGGTGATGAAACCTCTCATATATAATACATAGGGCTAATGTTAGTGGTAAAAAATTTTTATAAGAGATGTAAGTCAGAAAGAGAAAGACAAATACCATATCATATCACTTATATGTGGAATCTAAATATGGTACAAATGAACCTATCTACAAAACAGAAACAGACTCACAGACATAGGCAACAGACTTCTGGTTGCCAAGGGGGAGCAGTATAGGGGAGGGAAGTACTGGGAGTTTGGGATCAGCAGATGTAAACTATTATATATAGAATGGATAAACAACAAGGTCCTACTGTATAGTACAGGGAAGTATATTCAATATCCTGTGATAAACCATAATGGAAAAGAATATAAAAAAAGTCTATATGTGTATAACTGAGTCACTTTGCTGTACAGCAGAGATTGGCACAGCATTGTGAATCAACTATATGTCAATATAAAATAAAATTTAAAAAAAATAAGAGATGTATAAGTTGATCCTATCAAAATTGTACATACGATGCTCGAATTCATAGAAAGGAGATTGTTAGGAGTGTTTTAATGATGACATTAGTTGTATATAATTCTGGTATGTGGGAAATGCAAAATGCTCCTAAAAATAAGATTGTTATGAAAATGTTTCTTATAATGATATTGACATATTCTGATAGGGAGAACAGAGCAAATGGCCCTGCTACATTTTCTACATTGAAGACAAATACAGGTTTCTCCTTCTGTTAAATCAAATGGGGCTCCATTGGATTTCTGCTAGAATAGAGATAATCGATTTCTGGATGGGGTCAGGAGGAAAATTAGTTACAGGTGTTCTTGTGTGCCAAATAAAGGTTGGCACTTGCCGCCTATCTCTACAAGGATTAACTCACAAGCTGCTGAGACCACTGACTTTCAACAACCCCTGAAAGGAGTTCAGGGCAGAGATCAGGAATGAGGCCCTCTGTGCTCTGGGAAAAACTGGCAGAACAGGCCTTCAGATAGTTAGATATTTTCAGGAGAAGATTTTATGAGCCCAATTCTTGCATCTCCTCATATCTAGAAAAGCACTAAAATCTGTCATGGTGACATCTGCTTCATGAGACTAGCAGCAGCCTTCTGCAAAATCACGTATGTACTGACCTTCCTCCCTACCTCTTTGGAGCAGTTTTTCAGAGTTGTTTGCAATGCTGTCTCCTGGGCTATAGTCCTCATTTTGCTCCAAATAAAACTTAACTCACAACTCTCACGTTGTGCATTTTTTTTCAGTCGACATGTGTAATAATTGCTGTTGAAAGTGTAAATGATCCATTTATCAATAGGACTGATAAGAGAATAACTGCTACTGTTACTTCATATGAAGTTTCCTGTGCTACTGCTCATAGAGCTCCAATTACTGCATATTTTGAATCTGAAGTTCATTCAGGTCAGAGGATGGAATAAATGGCTAGGCTTGATATGGCTAAAATAAATAGTATGCCTAGTTTATATTAATTAGTGGATAAGGTATAGGAAGAGGAATTCATTTGTGAGAGCCAGGGTTAAGGCTAGCATTGGCACAATAATAAACATATAAATTGATGATGTTGATGTTCATAGTGGTCCCTTAATAAATAATTTGACTGCATCAGCAGTGGGCTGTAATAATCCATAGGGGCTGATGATGTTCGGCCCTTTCTGGATTTGAATATAGCCTAGGATTTTCCATTCAGTTAATGTAAGGAATGCTATGGCGAGTAAAATTGGGTAATTAGTGAAAGAATGATAATTATAAACATATTCTTAGGAAGAGGACATGAACCTCTGGGAATAAAGGTTTAAGTTTTATGCAATTGCTGGGCTCTGCAAACCCTAACAAACCCTGTCTACAGTAGGGTATGTATAAATTAATTGAATGTAGATTTTATCATCATTTAGTTTGAAGGCGCTTTTGTAAAGTGGGCCTTATTTCTCTCATCCTTTCATACTGAGACAAATGTATAATAGATAGAAACCGACTGGGATTACTCCAGTCTGAACTCAGATCACATAGGACTTTAATCATTGTACAAACAGACCATTAATAGCAGTCACACCATTGGGATGTCCTGATCCAACACTGAGGTCATAAACCCTATTGTTGATATGAACTTTAGAAGAGGACTGAGCTGTTATCCCTAGGGTAACTCGTTCCATTGATCAATATTTTGAATCAATAAGTGGTAAAGCATTTTGACTAGTTGGTCTAAATTTTAATCACTCGGAGGTTGTTTTATTCTTTGAGGTCACCCAGCCAAAATTGTTAATCCGTTAAAAGTGATGTTAGCAAAAAAAAAAAAAAAAAAAAAAAAAAAAAAAAAGTGATGTTAGCCCTTAAAGTTTATTGTTTATTTTTTGGATTAATTAATTAAAGCTTCATAGGGTCTCCTCATCTTATTTCCACCTCTTCACAGGAAGGTCCATTACACTGATTAAAAGAGACAGTAAATCCCTTGTGTGACCAGTCATACAAGTCCTTCTTTAGAGAACAAATGATTAGGCTGTGTTTCCACAGTTGGGATACCACAGCCATTAAAGAGATGTCACTGTGCAGGCAGTGCCTCTAATACCAGAAGTGCTAGAGGTAATGTTTTTGGTAAACAGGCAGGGTTTTTGATTGCCAAGTTCCTTTTACTTTCTAAAATCCTTTCTTAAATGCATACTTGTGTTGGGTTAACAGTGTTTGAATAGATTAAGTATTAGTTTAGGTTTATTGTTAACTATCAGTGGGCTATCTGTTCTGATATAAGCTTATGCATGGAGAAATATTTCTTGTTACTCATATTAACAGTATTGCTTCTATTAATTAATAGATTAGTCCAGTATTAAATTAGAAGTTGGTTTATTTACTATTGGTATTAAGATGAATGTGTTGTTGACCTTGAATGCTTTCTTAACTGGTGGCTGCTTTTAAGTCAACTATGGTGATATTTATGCATACTCTCTAGGGAAGGTTGTATCTTATATCTAAGAAGCTCTACCTTTTTATAATAACATTTAAAATTATGTTAAAAGTTATGTTTTTAAAGTAATATTTAAAGTTAAACTAAAATTCTTTTCTGGACCACCAGCTGTCACCAGGCTTGTTAGGTTTGTCACCTCTACTCATAAATCGTTTTCACTATTTTGCCATAAAGATGAGTTTGTTCTTGTAAACTGTTCATAAGTAGCTTGTCTGGTTTCAGGGTATTTAACTTAAGTTCTCTTTGTTAAAGTTTTCTAGTTAAATCATTATGCAAAAGGTAAAAGGGGTAAGTTTTTGCTACTTTTAATACTTCTTCCATCATTCCTTTATGGTACTTTATCTATAGCACCAGACTTAAATTTCTATATCCTATACTTTAGATGTTGAATGAATGTTTTATTTAATTTACTTAATGATAGTTGAATTTGGTGGGAAGTTTGGGCTACTTGTAGTACAAAGTGTTCATGCAGTATGAACTCTCTTGGGTGTGAACTAGGTACTTTTCTTTTCTTATTTATTTTTTTTTTATTTTGGCTGTGTTGGGTCTTCGTTGCTGTGCACGGACTTCAGTAGTGTGGTGTGCGGGCTTTGGTAGTTGTGGCACTCGGGCTCAGTACTTGTGGCTCGCAGGCTCTAGACCGCAGGCTCAGTAGTTGTGGCGCACAGGCTTAGTTGCTCCACGGCATGTGGGATCTTCCCAGGCCAGGGATCGAACCCGTGTCCCCTGCATTGGCAGGCGGACTCTTAACCACAGTGCCACCAGGGAAGTCCCTAGGTGCTTTTCTTTAAGCTACACTTTGGTTCATCCAAGCACACTTTCCAGTATGCTCACCTCCTTACAACTTATCTCCCCTTGTATGTCTGGAACTTATTGCTGGCATATGAAGTTATCAGTATTTGGAGGGGGAGTGACAGTCAGTGTGTGTGTGTCCTTCATGGCCTGATTCAGTTAAGCACTCTATTCTTAATTTACTACTAAATCCTCCTTTGGTTTTATTTCATAAAAACTTTCATATAAATTATTTATATTCTTGAGGTAGAAAATGTAGCCCATTTCTTCCCATTCCATAAGTTACAACTTGACCTAACATTTTTATGTCTGATAATTATGCTTACTACTGTTCCTTTCTAGGGTTTCCTGAGGATGGTGGTGTATATGTTTGGTGAGGTTTATTGGGGTTTATCGATTATAGAACAGGCTACTCTAGCAGGGTATGAAGTACTACCAGGTCATTTAAGGTTTAGGTTGATGCTAGTAAGTACTCTAGTGAATAATTTTGTTGTTATAATTATTTGAATTTAGGGCTAAGTGTAGTGGGATAGCTAATCCCAGTTTGGATCTTAGCTGTCATATAATCAAAAATGTTAAGTCACTTTTGTAGCTTATTTTTATTTTAGCTAGGGCTTTTTAGCTTAGCTAGGACTTTATTTTGGGGTAATCTTTAACATGCTTTACGCTGTATTTCTATTAATATGGGTTAATCTTATGACCAAGGTGGCTGATATGAAATTTGCCAACCCTAATTAGTTAATATAACTTACTCAAACTTTCTTTTATGTCTTAATTTTTATCACTGCTATTTTCCATGGGGGCGAAATTAAGCAAGGCATTGTGAGCTACTTTTTAGTGTGCTTGATGCCTGCTCCTTTTAATCTTTTATGATTTAAAGGGCATTCTCAATGGGACGCAGATACTTGCATGTGTAATTTTATAAGAAATTAATAGGCTGGGACCACACCTATGTGTTTATGGAGTTAATAAGTTCATCTAGGCATTTACAGTGCTTCATTTTAATTATTAAGCTACATTACAGGTTAAGCAGGACTTTGTACATATAAGATTTCTGTATTTAAGTGATATATTGGTATTTGGTTTAGTAGTTTGGGTTGTGTTGAAATTAGTATTGAAATATTTAATATTTTTTCTTATGCAGAGTATTAAAATGTACTTTATTATTTATTTTGTTTGAAGTAAATGGCAGATCTAGGGGGATGTCTTTCTATATAAGACTTCTATAGGTAATTGGTATTATGAGGAGGCTAGTTTGTAGTTATACTAACTTTGGGTTGGTGAGGTAAGGGCAATATGTTTGTTAGATGAGTTAGTTGACTCCTGTGTAGTTATATGCTTTGCCTTGTTTGGGAGGTTTGGCAGGGCAATAATGGCATACAAAATATGAGATTTAGTGGGAAGTAGGAGGGTTTGATTAAGGAAGCTATTTACCTGAAACGCATGTGCATATGTACATATATGTGTAATTGCTCTATGTACTGTGACCATTGACTCAATAACACATTATAGTTGCTTATGTTGGTAAATAATATTCAATTTAAGCTCAGTTACAAGTTGCTTGACTGTGTTAAGGCCTCTGATGGCCATAGCTGAGTCACAGCACCCCCAAAATTTAAAAATACCAAATGCATGAAACCTGTTATGTGTTAACATGGGGTGGTTAGTCATTAGTCCATCAAGATGTCTTACTGAAGTAGAACAAGTAGGCAATTTTAGGTGAGATGGCCCTTAAGTAAGATGCAGATGCCAGATATAGTTCATTTACAAAAATCCCCATGGTTCATGGGCCCAGAACAAAGAGAGAGGCATGTTTGTGGGCGGGTTGATGATTTATTATGGCTTACTGATTAAGCTCTCGTTATCAGTTATGATAAACATGTTGACTGGAAATGATTTGACTTTATGTGGTACATATGATTAATAAATGTATGTCCTATGTAATATTAATCACGTCAATTATCCCTATGAATATCCTTAGGGGCTGGAATCTAATATGGATTGAACTGTTTTAATGTGTTATGTAATACTAATGGACTGAGGTATATGCTTATATGCATGGGGTAGATAATTAATTCACAATTATACATATATGTACCATGTATGATAAAGCATATTATGTGTTTATATATGTGGGAGGGCACATAATGCACAAATACATAGTAATGTTAGTTTTTATGATGTCATTTTTAAATACTTATATATTACTTAAAGATAGTGTTTATGTCCCATAAGCAAATTGTTCAGGGCATAGTTTAAGTAAAATTTCAGCTTTGGGTCCTGATGGTGGAGCTGGAGCTTCTTCCTTGAGTCTTAGTGAAATACGTTCTCCTTTTCCGGTTTACAAAACCAGAGTAATAAATATACTACAAAGACTTCATTTTAGGAGGTTGTTTTCAATAATGCTTGTTAGTGGTATTAGAAGAAAGTATAGAATAGATGCTGGTTGTCCAATGATAATAAATGAGTCATTAATGGGTTGTCCTCCAATTTATGTTAGTGTTAATAAGTCTGCTACTAGTACTCAGAATAAATATTGGCTAAGAGGTCAGAATGTTATACTCTGTTGTTTTGATGTATGAAGTATTTGGACAATTGCTAAAATTAGAATTGAGAAGATTAAGGCTAGTACACCTATTTTTTTGTGAATGGATCATAGAATTGTGTATGCAAATAAGAAATATTATTCTGGTTTGATGTGGGGGGAGTGTTGGAGGGGTTAGCTGGAGTATAATTCTTTGGGTCCGCTAGAAGTTCAGGTGAAAATACTACTAGTATTAGTAAGATTAGAAATAGGAACAAGGCACCCAAGATATCTTTAATTTTGCAGTATGGATGAAATGTGATTTTGTCCATATTGGATGAGATCCCTGTTGGATTATTAGAGCCTGTTTCATGAAGGACTAATAGGTGAACAGCTGTTAAAGTTGCAATAAAAAATGGGAGGATAAAGTGGAAAGTGAAGAATCAGGTAAGGGTGGATTTATCAACTGAGAATCCTTTTCAGATTCATTTGACTAGGCTAGGGCCAATGTAAGGAATTGCCGAAATGACTGTTGGTCCTCAAAAGGTATTTAGCCTCATGATAAGATGTAATAACCTATGCTGTGGCTATTACTGTAAATAGTAGGATTATTCCAATGTGTCATGTTTCTAAGAAGGGTGCAAGATCCATAATACAGGCCTTCACCCTACATGAACAAATAAGCAAATTAAGAATATGGAAGCTCCACTTGCATGTAGGTATCGGATAATTCATCTGTAGTTTACATCTTGGTAGATATGCCTTACAGGTGAGAAAATGGTTATTGTATCTGATGTATAATGTATTGCTAGGAATAAATCTGTTAATATTTGTAAAATTAAACAAATACCAAGCAGAGAATAGAAACTTCACTATGATGAGATATTTCATAGGACTGGTAGATCAATAAACTTGTCATTAGCAATTTTGATTAATGCGAGGGATTTTTGAATGTTGATCATTAGTGTTCTTATAGTTGAAATACAGTGAGGATTTTTCATGTCATTGGCCATGGTTACATTCCATGTAAGAATAATGATGACATACACTGTATTTAAGTACTATTTTTCTAGTTACTTGTATAGGCTTTTCTTTAAAACCTTCACAAATTTATTGTGAGCTTGTGTTAATTGTGAGTGTTAGAACTGGTTGTGGTATTGTAATGAATTTTGGTGGCTCATTTTTGGGCCTAATGGTTTTAAACATGTATTTAGGGTAAACGTTAATAGTTTGGGGTTATACAACAGCTATGGCTACTGAGCAGTATCCTGAGATTTGAGTGTCTAATAAAACCGTCTTAGGTATATTTTTCATGTTATGATGGAAACGCAAATTAGAACACAATGCGATATATATTCGTATACACTAAATGGTTATAATCAAGAACAAACAAATAAACGTGTTGGCAACAATGTAGCAAAACTGGAACCCTTACACATTGCTTATGGAAATGTAAAAGTTCAGACCATATGTTTGGCATTTCCTCAAAGAGATAAAAATACAATTACCATTTGATTCAACAACTCCACTCCTAGATACAGGCCTCCAAAGGATTGAAAACAGGTGTTCAAACAAAAAGTGGTACACGAATATTCATAGCAACAGTGTTCACAATAGCCCAAAGGTAAAAACAATTCAAATGCCCATCAGTGGATGAATGGATAAGCAAAACAGGGTAGATCCATAAACTTCCATATTATTCTGCCATATAAGAAATAAAGTAAAATGGTGCAGCCACTGTGGAAGACATTATGGCAGTTTCTCAAAATCTTAAACATAGAATTAACATATGATCTGTCAATTCCACTTCAGGGTATATACCAAAAATGTTTGAAAGCAGGATCTGAAACAGATATTTATACACCCATATTCATAGCAACATTATTCACAATGGCCAAAAGGTGGAAGTAACCCAAATGTCCACGGATGGATGAATCCATAAAAAGAATGTGGTATATACACAAAGGAATATTATTCGGCCTTATAAATGAAAGAAATTCTGACACATGTTACAACGTGGATGAGCCTTGAAGTCATTATGCCAAGTGAAATAACCTTGTCACAAAAGGTAAACGTTATATGATTCCACTTATAAGACGTATTCACAGAAGTGAAATTCAGAGACAGAAAGTAGAATGTGGTTACCAGAGGTTGAGAAGCGTTTGTGTTTAATGGATGCAATTTCACTTTGTAAAAATGAAAAAGTACTGGAGATGGATGCTGAGGATATTTATAAACTCCCTGGAGTTTCTCTTCCCTGGAACACTCTTTCAGTTTCACCTGAGTTGCAATTCTTTTTTTTTTTTTTTTTAATATTTATTTATTTATTTATTTGTCTGCGCCGGGTCTTAGTTGTGGCATGTGGGATCTTCATTGCCGAGTGTGGGATCTTCATTGAGACATGCAGGATCTTTAGTTGCGGCGTGCATGCAGGATCTAGTTCTCTGGCCAGGGATCGACCCTGGGCCCCCTGCACTGGGAGCGTGGAGTCTTAACCACTGGACCACCAGGGAAATTCCTGAATTGCAATTCTTAAGACCTCGAATAAACTCTTCTTATTTGCAGCCTTCTGCATTGTTTTTTGGTCCACACTTCATATAGGCTTCTTGGCCCCGAATTCCCTATCTCAGGGGATAAGGGTGTCTCTTTACCACCCTTATGGGAGTGCACTTTTCATAAGGGAGATGTATTTCCTGCTTTCAGGGGGATAGAGAGGAAGGTCAGCCATTTCTTAAATAACTTTAATTCAAAATAATCACTATGCCATTGTGGCATATTTTGGAGTGGGCCAAGCTGAGCTTCAACAGTACACATAGGTTGGATATATTTTCTTGCATTGTCATTGGGGCACATTTAGCTCCCACGTGTACATTTTTAATACCATTCTCTAATAAAAGGAACCAGGGCTCTTTGAAGAAATGGCTGATGCTAGGACTGAGACAGTAAATATATAAGCCAGGATAATCTTGAAAGTAAGGAAGTTCCAAAAATAAAAAATAAAAAACCCACAAGATGGAATTATGTCAAAGGAAAACAGGAGCCAATGGAAAGAGCTCTCAATAGCCAAATCAAGAATGAACTGGGGTGTATGTATCTTTTCAAATTAGTGGATTTTGGGGTTTTTTTTTTATATTGGAGTATAGCCAATTAACAATGTTGTGATAGTTTCAGGTGCACAGCAAAGTGACTCAGCCATACATATACATGTATCCATTCTCCCCCAAACTCCCCTCCCATCCAGGCTGCCACATAACATTGAGCAGAGGTCCTGTGCTACACAGTAGGTCCTTGTTGGTTATCCATTTTAAATATGGCAGTGTGTACATGTTGATCCCAAACTGCCTAACTATCCCTTCCCCCTGGTAACCATAAGTTCATTCTCTAAGTCTGTAAGTCTGTTTTGTAAATGAGTTCATTTGTATCATTTTTTTAGATTCCAAATATAAGTGATATCACATGATATTTGTCTTTCTCTGACTTACTTCACTTAGTATGGTAATCTCTAAGTCCATTCATATTGCTGCAAATGACATTATTTCATTCTTTTTTTATGGTTGAGTAGTATTCCATTGTGTGTGTGTGTGTGTGTGTGTGTGTGTGTATATATATATATATATATATATATACCACATCTTCTTTATCCATTCATCTGCTGATGGACACTTAGGTTGTTTCCATGTCTTGGCTATTGTAAATAGTAGTGCTATGAAGACTGGGGTGCATGTATCTTTTCGAATTAGACTTTTCATCTTTTCCAGCTATATGCCCAGGAATGGGATTGCTGGATCATATGGTAGTTCTATTTTTAGTTTTTTAAGGAACCTCCATGCTGTTCTCCACAGTGGCTGTACAAATTTACATTCCCACCAACAGTGTAGGAGGGTTCTCCTTTCTCCACACCCTCTCCAGCATTTATTATTGTAGACTTTTTGATGAAGCCCATTCTGACTGGTGTGAGGTAATATCTCATTGTGGTTTTGACTAGCATTTCTCTAATAATTAGTGATGTTGAGCATCTTTTCATGTGCTTATTGCCCATCTGTATGTCTTCTTTGGTAAAATGTCTATTTAGGTCTTCTATTTAGGCCCATTTTTTGATTGGGTTGTTTTTTGATATTGATCTGTATGAGCTGTTTGTATATTTTGGAAATTAAGCCCTTGTTGGTTGAACTGTTTGCAAATATTTTCTCCCATTCCACAGATTGTCTTTTTGTTTTGTTTATGGTTTCCTTTGCTGTACAAAACTTATAAGTTTGATTAGGTCCCATTTGTTTATTTTTGCTTTTATTTCTTTTGCCTTGGGAGACTGACCTAAGAAAACATTGCTACAATTTATGTCAGAGAATGTTTTTCCTATGTTCTCTTCTAGGAGTTTTATGGTGTCATGTCTTATATTTAAGTCTTTAAGCCACCTTGAGTTTATTTTTGTGTGTGGTGTGAGTGAGTGTTCTAACTTCATTGATTTACATGGGGCTGTCCAGCTTTCCCAGCACCACTTTCTGAAGAGACTGTCTCTTCTCCATTGTATATTCTTGTCTCCTCTGTCAAAGATTAATTGACCACAGGTGTGTGGGTTTATTTCTGGGCTCTCTACTCTGTTCCATTGACCCATATATCTGTTTTTGTGCCAATACCACACTCTTTTGATTACTGTAGCATTGTAGTATTGTCTGAAGTCTGTGAGAGTTATGCCTCTTGCTTTGTTCTTTTTCCTCAGGATTGCTCTGGCAATTCTAGGTCTTTTGTGGTTCCATATAAATTTTAAGATTATTTGTTCTAGTTCTGTGAAAAATGTCAGGGGTAATTTGATAGGGATCACATTAAATCTGTAGATTGCTTTGGGTAGTATGGCCATTTTAACAGTATTAACCCTTCCAATCCAAGAGCATGGGATATGTTTCCATTTCTTTGAATCACCTTCAATTTCCTTTATCAATGTTTTATAGCTCTTGGTGTATAAGTCTTTCACCTCCTTGGTCAGGTTTATTCTTATGTATTTTTTTAATGCGATTTTTAAAAGAGATTGTTGTTTTTACTTTCTCTTTCTGATATTTCACTGTTAGTGTAGAGAAATGGAACAGATTTCTGTATGTTTATCTTGTATCCTGCTACCTTGTTGAATTCGTTTATCAGTAGTAATAGTTTTTGTGTGGCGTCTTTAGTGTTTTCTATATAAAGTATCATGTCATCTGCATATAATAACAATTTTACCTCTTCCCTCCCAATTTAGATATCTTTTACTTCTTTTTCTTGTCTGATTGCTGTGGCTAGGACTTCCAATACTATGTTGAATAGAATTGGTGAGAGTGGGCTTCTTTGTCTTGTTCTAGATTTTAGCAGGAAGGCTTTCAGCTTTTCATTGTTGAGTATTATGTTGGCTGTGGGTTTGTCATAAATAGCCTTTATTATGCTGAGATATGTTCCCTCTATACCCACTTTGGTGAGAGGTTTTTTTTTTTTATCATGAAAAGATGTTGAATTTTATCAAATGCTTTTTCTGCATCTATTGAGATGATCATGTGTCTTTGATCATCATCTTTTTGTCTTTCCTTTTGTTGATGTTGTGTATCACATTAATTGATTTGCATATGTTGAACCATCCTTGTGACCCTGGTATGAATCCAACTTGATCATGGTGTATGATCCTTTTTATGTGTTGCTGGATTCAGTTTGCTATTTTGTTGAGGATTTTTGCATCTATATTCACCAAAGATGTTTGCCTGTAATTTTATTTCTTGGTAGTGTCTTTGTCTGGTTTTGCTATCAGGGTGATGGTGGCTTCATAGAATAACTTTGGAAGTGTTCCCTCCTCTTCAATCTTTTGGAAGAGTTTGAGAAGGATGGGCATAAGTTCTTCTTTGTATGCTTGATAGAATTCCCCAGTGAAGCTATCCAGTCCTGGACTTTTGTTTGCAGGGAGCTTTAAAATTACAGATTCTCTTTTACTTCTAGTGATCAGTCTGTTCAAATTATCTATTTCTTCTTGATTCAGTTTTGGTGAGCTGTATGTTTCTAGAAGCTTGTCCATTTCTTCTAGGTTGTTCAATTTGTTGGCATATAATTGTTCATAGTATTGTTATAATTTTTTGTATTTCTGCAGTATTGGCTGTTATTTCTCCTCTTTCATTTCTTATTTTGTTTATTTGGGTCCTCTCTCTTTTCTTCTTGGTGAGCCTGGCTAGAGGTTTGTTGATTTTTTTTATCCTTCCAAAATACGAAATCTTGGTTTTATTGATTTTTTCTATTTTTTATTTCTATTTATTTCCTCTCTGATCTTTATTATTTCCTTCCTCTGATGGAAGGAAATAATAGTTTTGTTTGTTCTTCTTTTTCTAATTCTTTTTGGTGGTAGGTTAAGTTGTTTATTTGATATTTTTCTTGTTTTTTTGAGGAAGGCCTGTATTGCTATGAACTTCCCTCTTAGGATTGCTTTTCCTGCATCCCATAGATTTTTGTACAGTCGTGTTTTCATTGTCATTTGTCTCAGAGTATTTTTAAATTTCTGCCTTGATTCCATCATTGACCCATTGGTTTTTTAGTAGCATGTTATTTAGCCTCCATGTAATCTGGCTTTTTTTTTTTTTCCTCATTTTTTTTGTGGCTGATTTCTAGTTTCATGCTGTTTTGGTCAGAAAAGATGCTTGAAATAATTTCTACCCTCTTATATTTGTTGAGGCTTGTTTTGTGTCCTCGTATGTGGTCTATCTTAAAGAATGTTCCATATGTGCTTTTTTTTTGAACATCTTTATTGGAGTATAATTGCTTTACAATGGTGCATTAGTTTCTGCTTTATAACAAAGTGAATCAGTTATACATATACATATGTTCCCATATCTCTTCCCTCTTGCGCCCCAAGTGTGCTTTTAAAGAATGTGTATTCTGGTTTTTTGGATGTAATGCCCTGAAGATATAAATTAAGTCTAACTGTTCTATTTTGTCATTAGGATCTCTGTTGCCTTATTGATTTTCTGTCTGGAAGATCTGTCCATTGATGTCAGTGGGGTGTTAAAGTCTCCTACTATTATTGTATTCCCATCAATTTCTCCCTTTATGTTTGTTGATATTTGTTTTATGCATTTAGGTGCTCCTATTTTGGGTGCATATATGTTAACGAGTGTAATACCCTGTTTTGTATTGATCCTTTTATAATTATGTAGTGTCCTTCTTTATCTTCCTTTATGGCCTTTGTTTTAAAGTCTATTTGCCTGATATGAGTGTTGCTACCCCTGCTTTCTTGTCATTTCCATTTGCATGAAATATCTTTTTCCATCCCCTCACTTTCAATCTATATGTGTCCTTCACTCTAAAATGGGTCTCTTGTAGGCAGCATATTGTAGGTTCTTGTTTTATTATCCAGTCTACCACTCTATGTCTTTTGATCAGAGCATTTAGTCCATTGACATTTAAGGTAATTATTGATAGATATGTATTTACTGCCATTTTAAACCTTGTTTCCTGTTGATTTCATATTTCTTCTTTGTTCCTTTTTATTTTTGTTTTTCCTTTTGTGGTTTGATTAGTTTACTTTTGTATTATGCTTGAGGTCCCTTCTTTTTGTTTTTTGTGAATCTATTGTATGTTTTTGATTTGTGGTTACCCTGGTTTTCAAGTATGTTAGCCCATTACTGTATCTACTTACTTGAGACTGGTAGTCATATAAGCTCAAACACATTATTAAAAAAAATTCTACATTTTCTCACTCCCCTCCCCCACATTTTATCATTTTAATGTCCTATTTTACATCTTCATGTTTATCCTTTTGCTATTCACTGTAGTTAAAACTGCTTTCACAAAATTTTTTTCATTTTAAAAAAAATCTATATACCTGCTTATATAAGTGATCTACAATCCTTTTATACATTTGCTTTTCCTACTGTGATTTTCCCTTTCCTACAGATTTTTGCTTCATTTCTATTTAGAGATGAAAATAAATATTTCAATATTTCTTTTAGGATAGGTTTAGTATTGCTATATTCTTTTAGTTTTTGCTTATCTGAGAAATTCTTTCTCTTCTATTCTAAATGATAATCTTGGTGGGTAAAAAGTATCCTAGGTTGCAGCTTTTTCCCCTTCAGGACTTTGAATTCATCTTGCCACTCCCTTCTGGCCTGCAAAATTTCTGTAGAGAAATCAGGTGATAGCTTTATGGGGGTTCCCTTGTAACTAACACTTTGTTTTTCTCTTGCTGCCTTTAGAATCCTGATATGCCTTGGTTTAGGTCTGTTTGGGTTCATCTTGTTTGGGACCCTCTGTGTTTCCTGTACCTGGATATGTTTCCTTCTTTAGGTTTGGGAAGTTTTCAGCCATAACTTATTCAAGTACATTTTTGATCCCCTTTTCTCTTTCTTCTCCTTTGTGGATCCCTATTGGCATGCTTTATATTATCCTATAAGTCTCATATGTTGCTTTTGTTTTTTTTCATTTGTCTTTCTGTCTGCTGTTCTGATCAGATGATTTCCATTATTCTATCTTTCAGATCACTTATTTGTTCTTCTATATTATTTACCTTGCTATTTATTGCCTTTAGCTCAGTCTTCATCTTGGCAATTGAGTTGTCTAGTTTTTTTTGTTTTTTTTTTTAAGAAATTCACGTTCTTTTATTTATTTATTTATGACTGTGTTGAGTCTTCATTTCTGTGCGAGGGCTTTCTCTAGTTGCGGCAAGTGGGGACCACTCTTCATCGCGGTGCGCGGGCCTCTCACCATCGTGGCCTCTCTTGTTGCGGAGCACAGGCTCCAGATGCGCAGGCTCAGTAATTGTGGCTCACGGGCCCAGTTGCTCCGTGGCATGTGGGATCTTCCCAGACCAGGGCTCGAACCCGTGTCCCCTGCATTGGCAGGCAGATTCTCAACCACTGCGCCACCAGGGAAGCCCCGAGTTGTCTAGTTTTGATTGACTTCTCTTTAAAGTTTTTAGTTCCTTGTTACAGTGATCTGCATTTCTATTGATAGCCTTTCTTAATTCCTTCAGCATTTTTATTACCTACTTTTTGCCCTCAGGGTCTGGTAGACTGGAGAGGTCTGTTTCATTGTTTGTTCTTTCAGGGGATTTCTCTTGTTCTTTTAATTGGGAGTGGTTCCTCTGCTTCTTCATTTTACTTATATTTCTCTGACTCTATGAATTTAGGAGAAACAGTTATCTACTGTTGTCTTGAAGGCCTGTTTTTATGTGGGAGCATCCCTGTGTAGCCTGCACAAGTCTAATATTTTTGGTGCAAGGGCTGTTTTTGGTATGGATGCCTGCCATGTCTTTCCTCAGGATGTGTTGGTCATTATCCCCTTGATAGGGGGCATGATAAGTGTTGTGGTGACCAGAGTCTGCACTGGATGTTAGACAGGGCCTCCTCTTCGCTCCATGGTTGTCACAGCCCTTTTGGGGGCAGGGTCTGCTCTCTAGTTTTTGGAGTAGAAGTCCCCAGATCCAGTTTTAAGCTGAGGTGTGAGGTAGGTGTAATTGGAGTGCTCCTGCTGAGAAAGGAGCCACTGTGTGTTCCTCTCCAAGAGCTGTCCTCCAAGACTTGTACTCTGTGATGTTGCCTGTCACCCATTGTGTGTGCTCATAAAGTACACTGTTGTTGGCACTACCCTTGGGTCCACCTCTGCTGTGGGAGCACTTGGGAATCAGCTCAGATTTCAGCCCCGCCTCTGTGTGTGTGCACCCATAAAGCCTGCTGCTGCTGGTGCTGGACCTACCTTAGCTACGGGAGCACCGGTAATCACCTTGGATGTCCCCCAGGTGCTGTGCTCACAAAACTGCCAGAATGAATCCGCCAAAGTTGCACACCCACTGGGAGTCAGCTCAGAGTTCAGCCCTCTTGCCCCCCAGCGCTTGCATGCTCCCAGAACTCATAGCAGTGGAGCTAGGCCATTGTGAGCAAGCTAAGAATGAGGCTGCTATGATGGGGCCACACCCCTCCCTTCAGGCGGGCATTGATAATGGGGCTCTTATTGTGGACCTGGACTCCATCCTGCTCACACCACCAGTTGTGGCTCAGACCACACTCCAGGTCCTTTGGGCTGTCTCTGCAGAGCCAAACTGAGTCCTGGCCCTGGGTCTGTCCACTGAAGCCTGGATTTCAGCACCCAGCCGATGCATACACCGGCAGGTACATGTCTCAGGCTGGGGTGTGCAGTGAGGTGGCCAGGTGGCCTTCTGTGCAGGTCTCTCTCTGTCCTGCCTGCTGCAAG
Organism: Balaenoptera physalus; assembly: GCF_965194825.1. Lineage (NCBI taxonomy): Eukaryota > Metazoa > Chordata > Mammalia > Artiodactyla > Balaenopteridae > Balaenoptera > Balaenoptera physalus. The sequence goes on along the minus strand of NC_138903.1, from coordinate 134,842,714 downwards.
CAGGCTGCTGCACTCTCCTCTGAGCCTCTGAAGCTCTCTATCTGTCCCAGCTGATCTCCCAGCCAGTGAAGGGGGTTCCCAGGATGAGGGCACCTTTCCCCTTTCAGAATTCCCTCCCTGGGGCATAGGTTCTGTCCTGATTCCTTTTTTTTTTTTTTTTTTTTGCCCTTTCGTCCTATCCAGTTATGTGGTTATCTTGCAGCTCTGGTTGTATGATATCATCTGCCAGTGTTCCGTAGGTATTCTGTGAGAATTATTCCACATGTAAATGTATTTTTTATACATTTGTGGGAGGAGGTGACCTCCATGTCCTTCTATTCCATCTTGATCTCCTGTCTGCTCTCAATTGCTTTGCTCCATTATCTACATTGTAGGCTTCGTCCCACCCACTCTGTTCTATATATAGACTATCCCTTTAGGGATAGCTTTAGAGCCTTCTATCTCTTGCCTCTCTCCCTGGGTGGAATATCTAAGGCACTTCTCTGGAGCTAGGGACAGGAACCCACTTCCCTCAAAGTGATACCTGTGCTTTCTGACAGGGTGCTGAGCTGGAGTGGCAGCCTGTTTGCCTTGGCACAGAATCTGTACTCTACAATTGACCTGTGGTGAGGGAGATTGGGGCCCCAGTATTTTCATCATGCTGCACCTGAGGTGGAGCCTCTGCCCTATGAAGGGGTACTAGGTGGAGGAAGAGAGCATTGATTCTTGGCTGCACTGACCTAGGATTGAGCCTCTGTAATGTGGAGCTGGGGACGTAAGAAGGGCTGGCAGCCTGACACTCCTGGGGAGATTCCATATCTCTTGACTGGAGCTGGAAGAGGAGGGATACCTATCTTCTAGCCTCACTCCATCAAGCTGAGTTTGGAGGGAAGAGAGGGGGTGGGTCAGGGTTAAAGTGCCACAGAATGTCACTGTTCTTACCAAGATGTAGCAGACTTTCCTGATTTTTTTTCATGTGCTGACTGCCCTTAAGTCAATTTCCAGGATTGCAATGGTTGTTTTTTTTTCTTTATAGTTTTCACCAGCTTTGCTTGTTTTACTGGTGTGTGGGTCAAAGTTGATCTTTGTGTGCTCGGTTTATTTACTTCAAAAGCCACATGGAGCCATCAGAGAAACCGTGGCTTTCAGAAATGTTATCGCTAATCAGAAACCCAGTGTTCATTTTCCTCAGGATTGTTGTGTATGTTTTACCTGTAGCAAATATTTGCAGACCATAAAGCAAATAATAAAATTAAAATTAATGCCTCTACATTGTAACCTTTAACATGCATTTATCTGTGTTTTATCTATTTATGCACAATGATGAGCATCTGAACTGCCCCTAACCCTGACCCCTGATTCTGACCCTCACCCTGACCCCTACCCCTACTCCTGACAACTACCCCTGACCCCTGATTCTGACCCTTACCCTGACCCCTATGGAGTCCTTAACCTGATCATAAACATGAACACTGGAAAATACTTGTAATTTTCTAATGGCACACATTTTTAGGATTGTAGTTATGCAGTAATATATAATTGATAAAGGTATACTTTTGATTTCTCATGTCTCACTGTATCTCCAGTTACAATTCTTTACTAGGGTTAGTTTCTAAGCAAGAATCTGAAGTACAAACCAACCTCTAGTATTTATTTATTTTTTCCCATATTATGGGGCTGCAGTCAGAGGTAGCCCGAAACCTATCCCCCAACATTAATCCCTATACCCTGACCCCTGATGAATTGACACATAATCTCCTTTATCCCTGGATACTCTTTGCTCTGAAATCTACTTCATCTGATATTACAATAGCCATTCCAATTTTCTTGATTGGTGTCAGCATGTATATTGTTCCATGTTTTTACTTTAACCCATTAATATTTAAAGTGAGTTTCTTATAGGCATTTAGAGTTGACGCTTCCTTTTTTAAAATTCATTTTGACATTTAACAATGTATTTAGCTGGTATGCTTCATTTGGATAGTTTGTATTGCTATGTCTTCAAAGTCAATAATCTTTTCTTCTGAAACGTCTATGCTGTCACTAATTCTACCCAGTGTATTTTTTATCTCAGAAAACCTAGTCTTCATCTCTAAAAATTCAATGGGCCTTTTCAAATTCCATATCTTTACTTACCTTTTGGAACATATGAAATATAATATTAACAACTTCTTATGTCTCTGGTAATTCTAACATCTGTATCAGTTCCACGTTTATTTTAATTGAATGGTTTTTCCCTTATTATTGGTCATATTTTCCTGCTTCTTTGTGTGACTGGTAATTTTTTATTTGCTGCCCTGCCCAACACTCTTTTACCTTGTTTATATTCCCACAAATATATCCTTAAGCTTTGTTCTGGGACAGTTACTTGGAAACAGCTTCTAAGGTCTGGATTTTAAGATTTATTATCCTGGGTGAGACTGTTAAGTCTACGCCAGTGGTTCTTAACCAAGGTTGATTTTGCTCCCCACCCCAACTTTGCAGGAACATTTGGGACATTCTTAGTTGTCACAATTGGAGAGAGGGTGCTCCTGGCATCCAGTGGGTTGAGGTCAGGGATGCTGCTAAACATCCCACAATGCACAGGACAGTCTCAAAGAACATCTGGCCCCAAAGGCCAACAGTGCCAAGATTGAGAAACCCTGGTCTATGCAAGACCCTTCTGAGTACTCTACCCAATACCCTGTGACTCATGAGGTTTTCCTGTCTATCTCCTGTCTGTAGGGTTATTCCTAGCCCTGTGTGGGTGTAGGATATTCTTCCTTCTAGTCTTTGGGTGGTTCTTTGCCTGCCATTGGGTAGTTTCCTCAGATCTCTAGAGTCCTCTCTCTGCAACTGTCTCATTTTTAGTACCATGCCCTGCCCTGCAAACATCTCTGGATATCTGTCATGTGTCAACTCAGGGAATCTTCCAGGCTCTTCCTGGGTTCCTTCTCACTCCATTGTAGCCTGGATACTCTCTCAACATAATAAGCTGGGGCAATAATTGGGTTCACCTCTTTGAAATATCACTGCCCTTCATTGCCTGGAGTCCAGTGTCTTAAAAACAGTTGTTTCAAATATTTTGTCCTTTACTGGGTTATTTCAGGTGGGAGGGTAAATACAGTCACTGTTACTCCATCTTGGCCAGAATTGAAGTCTGTAAGGGGTATTACTGAATTTAATGTTCTCTCTCTGTTCATGAGACTTTTAAACTTTCCTTTATGCTGGTCCAAATTGGAATGCAAATAAAAAACAAGTAAATCAGAGTGTCAACCTGTGCATATGAATTTTCTTTCACAGTTATTCTTTTTGGAAGAGATGTAACAAGTCACAATATAATTTGAATTTAGACGTTTTGTTTTAATAAACAACATGAATCCAAAATAATTTTGTACAGTGTACCTTGGCCAAAAGAATGCTTTAACTTCCCAAATGGTCTTTCTCCATAAGATGAAGCAGTTGATCTTAAAAATGAATACAGGAAGAACTTGACTGTGCTAGACTGGCACCACTGTTCTTGCTAGAAGCTGGGAATTTCATTAAAACTCCTTTCCCTATATGCTTTTAGAATTGTTTTGCCAGTGAAATGAACTCACGTTAAGACTTGGAAAGCAGAAGGAAAGTGGAGGCCAATACTCTTAGAAGGTCAGGGCAGTCAGACATGAAGATGCTAAGGTGCCTGACATACCCCAGCTTTTTCTCAATCTCCTCCACTCTGCATCCAGCCCATCCTCTTGACTACTGGCCCTGCTGACCAACTGGGGACACAATTGGGTACTTGGCATCAAGTTTACTGAGCCTGTGGCTTCTTTTCCACACAACTCTTGTCACACACCTATTTTGGCAAACAGACATGTAGGGATTCTCAGGTTTTCCAACAAGCTCCAACCTGTTCAACAGCACTAGCACTTTAAGTGGAAATGCTTAGGACTGTTCCTCTGATCCCCTGGCACCTCCCTTCCAGACTTTCTCTTCCTACTTTGTCATACACCTGTATAAGCTTGAAGACAGTATTAAACCCCTTGCTTCTGTAATACTTGTCTTGGCTCTGTTTTACTCCGGAAAAGCAGAGTTAAGCAAGGAAGAATCATTATCTGATGGAAGCCATGTCCATCTATTCTGAAGGAAACTTAGGGACTGTGACACTATTTGACCTTGTGGCCAAGGGTTCAAAGTAAAGAGAAATAATTAGCTTGTACCACTTCTTTCTTTGTTCATAACAACCAAATAGCCTTTTTTTCCCCCCCTCTAACTGTCCGGTTAGGGAATGCACACTTCAGTTGAAACCTGGAGGAGGCCTGGGGAGAGTTAAATGGGCTGTTTTTGAGTTGCTCTAGCATGTACAAAAACATATTCTACCATTCTTGACTTCAGTTACCTAGGTTCAAAGACCCAAAGTGACAGATTATTGTTTCGTTGTGGCCCAGTTTTTGTACATTTGATCTTTGCCACTCTATTTCTTTTTTTCTTTACCTAAATCTGTTTTGCTCCAACAAATTATTCTCTCTCACCCTCAAATGCCTTCCTTTGAGCCATCTATTTCAGAACCAGTCAGAGTTGTGTTGAACTGGACTACAATCCCTGGGGTTCTTTTCCTGTTCTGTCTCAACCATGGTCTCAGGATGATGGCTGTAGAAGCTGTGTGGTCATTTCATGATCTTTCATTGGTTTTGGTATGACCTACATACTTTTTTAACTTCTTTTGTGTCTTTTGGTTTTGAAGACATTTTATACACCTGAGACAGTGCTATAGCTCTTTACTGTAAGGCTTCAGGTCACACTTTTAAATGTATTTTCAGCGTAAGTAAAATACTTTTGTTCTGTGAACTATGGCAAAGTGTCATCAGAAGGGGCTTCCCTGGTGGCGCAGTGGTTGGGAGTCTGCCTGCCAGTGCAAGGGACACGGGTTCGGGCCCTGGTCTGGGAAGATCCCACATGCCGCGGAGCAACTAGGCCCGTGAGCCACAATTACTGAGCCTGCACGTCTGGAGCCTGTGCTCCGCAACGGGAGAGGCCGCGATAGTGAGAGGCCAGTGCACCGCGATGAAGAGTGGCCCCCGCTTGCCGCAATTGGAGAAAGCCCTCGCACAGAAACGAAGACCCAACACAGCCATAAATAAATAAATAAAAATAAAATTTAAAGAAAAAAAAATAAAGCTCAAAAAAAAATGTCATCAGAAGAAATTAGATTACAGGAAGAAATTCTAAAACAAGCAACTCATTGTATTACTCTTAAATTTTATTAATGCCTTCAGTTTGTGCATCATTTAAAACAAGATATGTGCTTTAAAAAGCATTCTTATACATAAATAGATCAAGGGATGGTTAAGTAATTTATCCCTAAAACATGCACATCATTTTTATTCAGGTGTGTATAAGAAAGGGAAATAAGCTTTAAGTCTTTTTCTTTGGATTAAAGACATTTGGAAATTATTATTAAGGAATGCCAAATGTTTTCATGGAACAAATGTGTTTTCCAGTAGGAAATGCTGATGTAATTAAAAGGCATTAGTGTTGATAAAGAGGACTGAAAAAACATTTGCACTATACCTGATCACCAGGAAAAGAGTTCCACGGGGTTGAAAATATGTCAAATAAACGAATCAGCATGAATTGAAAGGTATAGATGGAAGAACAGGTAGCAGGTGCCAGATTATGTGACACACAAATATTCAAGGCACATGATTAGGCTAAACAGGTGACTAGGTTTTACAGACCAATTTGTTCTTTCATTGGGAAAATAGTCAAATGTAATATAATTTCCATTTACTGGCATTTCTTGATAAATAAATGCAATTAGATCTAGGGCAGCAAATGCTGTCCTTTCAGATACACACCAAAAGTACACACTAGCTAACAGATGCCAGAGTAGCCAAAGCAGTATGATTACACTCCAGTTTTTTTCACACTGCAGTTACATGGATGTTAGCTAAAATGTCTTGTACTGTTTCTATGTATCATACTGTCTACTCTCAAGTTTCCCAAAAGAATTCTTCAAAACTAGGCAGATTAAAGAACTTATTAACCACAAAGGATGCTCAAACTACTATTCAACACCAGTCAAACCCAAACCCTGGAGTTGATTGCTGACTATATTCAGTTTGGGCTTTTCCACTGTGGTTCTCTTCTTTTTCTTTGGTGAGCCAGAGGAATGTGTCTCCCCACTCCCTCCACTACCCATTCTATTATCTATACAATTGCCCTAAATATCCACCAAAGAAAAAGGAATATGTAAAAAACCACAACCTTCAACAATATTTAAACCACCGTCTTCTCAAATCAACTGCAATGGGGAAACAGAGGATATCAAGCTCTGCGAGGTTTGTGAATGATCAAAACTTTCTTCTTAAAAGTTAATAATAGGCAGACAAGGATAATTCTGTTGCTTCTAACAGGCTAGCAAAACGTTCCCCATCTGACTGAGATAAAATGTTTAATACTTTACCTGCTTGGGCTCCTAGAAATACCAACAATTAATTACAATTCCCCAAATAACAACAATTTTCCATGTATTTTATTTCCAAGCACTTAAAACCCTTCAAAATCAAAAGACATTAAGACAAGATGTTAGCAATACTATCTGTCTCTTGAACTTTTGTGTGCACAAAGGTCATCCATAATTTCAGTAGACAGCTCATAAGACAGGTGGTTTCTACCTTGGTGATAGCTTTGTGCAGTTATAAACAAAAATGTATCTATAAGTAGATGACACTAGTTAACAAACCAAAGAAACAAAATGCCTTTTTAAGGCTACTGCTGCAATAAATGGTTCAGTCTGAAGTGCACTGGAATAAATTGGTTGATAGGACAATGATAAATCTGGAGGCATAGAAGAATATTAAAAAAAAAGAGAGAAAGAAGAGGGCTGAAGAGACTGGCAGACACCATCTGTCAGTATTAAAAGGCTTGAATCACACGGATTGCTTTTAACTCCTTGTTCTCTCGTATCCTTGGTTAATGATAACTTTTTTATTTCTTCACACAGCTTGGCCATGTAAATCCACCACAGAGTGGTGACACAATAATATAGATGAATACCTGGGGGGGGGCAGAGAAGGCAATTTTATTTTCTTGAATCTATCATAGGCTCCTAAATAATATATAAAGACTGATGAACAAATATTGGTTCCATTAGAGTAGGAGTTGTGTAATAATACAATACACTAATCAAGTATTTTCGAAGACAGAAGTGGAATTAAAATGATCTTTTTTGATATAACTCACATCCACTTGAATTCCACTGTTTTCTTTTCTGTTAAGGAAAGCAGTGGGGTCGTTTCTCTTCATTGGGAAGTACGCAGAATGGAAATATATAAGCAACTCTACTGATAACATCATTGTCATAAAGATCACAAATTAGCATGATTCCCTTAAGTATGATTTTGTAATTAAGTACATTTTTAGGTTTTGCACATGGATTAATTTTTCATTATTAGGATGATTAAAAATATTAAAAAGCATGAGTAGACTCTACATCTATATCACCTATGAGCAAAAATGTTGCCATGAACCTTTCAGTGGATAACAGTGATAATTATAATTACCCAATTGTAAGTAACACAGCAAAAATACTAGTCCTAATAAAGATGTACTAGCGTTTTAGGACTCAAAAACAGGATACACTGTATGATTCTGTTACGTGAAGTCCTAGAAGAGGCAAAACTAGTCCACAGCAAAAGAAATCAGAACAATGGTAGCCACTCAGCTGGGGGTGGGGGTTGACTGGGAAAGGACATGAACCGTCTTTCTGGGGATGAAAACACTCTGTATCTTGGTGAAAGTATGGGTTACACAAATGTGTGAATCTGTCATTGAACTGTATGCTTAAGATATGTGCATCTTCCTGTAAGTATCTCAATTTTAAGAAGCTTTAAAAATTGAAAAAAACAAACAAAAAAGAGGTATTAGCTTTTTAATTATGGTATTATAATTTTAAATTATGATATTCTGCATGGCATATGCTTGCTCAGATTACTACATTCCAAAAATAGATTCATTGTAAAATTTAGCTTCACTGCATTAAATCAGTCATTTTGTTCTGATTTAAATTACAACTTTCTAAAATCTTTAAGTGACTGATTTCATTCCTCACACACTTAGAAAAAAATACATTATGAATTACATGCTCCCTACCTAAAGTCAGCAAAGTGTTTTTCCTTACTTCTCTACAAATGTTGGGGGTAGGGGTTATAGAAAATTCTGGTTATTAATAAATAGGCTAAACTACTCATCATATTCACATAAACACAGATATTCCAATTTGGTAGAAAGTTGACTATTTGCCACAGCTAAAATATAAGGATTTTTAAAGCTGAAGTGCAATATGTTAGGTGACAACACCTTTTGGTAAAGAGTTGGCAAGTTGGCAAAGTACTCTGCATGTAATAAGTAATCAATAAATATAATCTGAATTTAATAATAATCTACCTTTATAAATCAATCTAAATTCCTAGACCAAAGAAGGAGGAAGAAGCTAAGCTGAGAAGCCAAGAATGTGCCACCTGAGGATCCTGAACAAGGGGACAATCAAGGCACAATTTCCAGTATAACATTAATAGAGCTATAGCTGCCCTTCTCTGTTAGGCAGGTCCAGCTGTCTAAGGTGGAAGACCTTCAATAGGGGTCAATGAGAAGTGAAGCTGAGTCAGAGATATCTGCTAGGAGTTAACTTTGGGCATCTGTAAATGAAAAGAGGATGAGGAGGAAATGCTGCTTTGCCCAGACACAAACTACCCCCAAAGCAAAGCATCCCTCCCCCACTCCTTAGAGCAGCAGCTCTCGAGCTTTTGGTTCAGGACTTCTTTACACTCTTAAAAATTAGTGAGGACTCCAAAGACCTCTTGTTTAGAGGTGGGTTATAACTATCAACACTTACCATATTGGAAATAAAATTTTAAAAATATACCCATTATACATAAACATAACTAACTACATTTCTGTGAGGTCAGTTTTGTGTGTCAACTTGGGGAGGCTACAGTGCACTGGTATCCAATCAAACACTAATCTAGGTGTTGCTGTATTTTGTAGATGTGATTAAAGCTCATAAATCATTTGACTTTTAAGTAAGGCAGATTATCCTACATAATCTGAATGAGCCTGATCCAATCAGTTAAAAGGCCTTAAGAGTGGAGCCAAGGTTTCCTTGAAGAAGATATTCTGCCTGTATATACAGCTTTGCTCCTGCCCCTCAGGTCCAGCCAGCCCTTCCTGACAGCCTGCTCTGTGGATTTTGGACTTGCCTAGCCAGCTCTTACCATTGCATAAACTAATTCCCTGTGATATATCTCTGAATATATATCCAGACAAATTCAAGCAGAGAGTATATTTGTTAACAAGTACAAGTTCCATGAAAAAAATGTTAAAATAAGAATAATAAGAGTTCTTAGAAATTTAAAGCATGGCTTTAAAAAATTAAACATTTAAAAATTAATTTTTAAAAAGAAGAACTGGATAGCAGAATGAACAGAGCTGGAAGAGTTAGCTGAATGATTCACCCAGAATGTGATGCAAAAAAGGAGTTTAAACATATTGAAAAGGTTACCAGACATGCAGGATAGTTCAAAGAGGTCCAATATCTTTTTATATTGGGGTTCCAAAAGGAGGACAGCATATAGACTACTTTTTTTAAAAGTTTTTTTGATGTGGACTATTTTTAAAGTCTTTATTGAATTTGTTACAATATTGCTTCCGTTTTGTGTTTTGGTTTTTTGGCCACAAGGCATGTGGGATCTTAGCTCCCTAACCAGGGATCGAACCTGCACCCGCTGCACTAGAAGGCGAAGTCTTAACCACTGGACTGCCAAGGAAGTCCCTAGACTACTTTATATTTATAGACAAGGGTAAGTAAGTAAGTATTAGGAAACTGAATTCACCATGCATTAAAAGAATACTACATAATGACCTCTTAGTACTTACCCCAGAAATGAAAGAATAGTTAATTATTAGTGCTTTCATTAATGTCATTCAATATATTAATATTAAATGTAGTTATATTATCAATTCATTGGGTAGAGAAATATCATTTCTTAAAGTGAAATGCCTATTCCTGATAAAAAACTTTTAGCACTCTAGAAATAAAAGGTTCTTTAACTTCACAATAAAAGTAACAAGAATTCATAGTAAATATCACTCAAAAATACTAGAATCATTCCAATTAAAACCAGGAACTAAATAAAGATTCCTACTGATACCACAATTATTCAGCACTGCTTGTAAATGAAATGTATGTGTGTGTGTGTGTGTGTGTGTGTGTGTATAAATAAATGATGAGGTTAAGATTATTAACAGACAGTATCATAATTTACCTACAGCAGGAGTCAACAAACTACAGCCATTGCCTGTGAGCTAAGAATGGTTTTTATAATTTTCAAGTTGTTTAAAAAAAGAATATGTGACAGAGACTGTATGTGACCTGCAAGGCCTAAAATATTTACTATTTGGACCTCACAGAAAGTTTGCTGACTCCTGATCTACAGCACACAGAAGAATCAACTGACAAACTATTACAACTAATACAAATTATGTAATTCTGCAAAAATTATGTTGCCAGAAACAAAACAGATGAATTAGAAAAGAGAAAACAGAAACAAAGAAATAGAAAACAGAATTAACTAGAAAACAGAAATATAATTAGAAAATATTCACTCAATTAGAAAATGTAAGTTTAAAAGAATCCCATTTCAGCAGTGAGAAAACCATTAAATAATCAGGAATATCTGGAATGCCTTAAACGACTACTTACATATAAGAATTCTCAGTAGGGAAATGGGGTTTAAGTAGAGATGCTATGTCACAGTAACTTCATAGGAAAGCTAATCCCTGGTCATGTGTTTCACCATTAAAAGTTATATGTAGCTCATTTCAGAGTGCTAATCATTTTTTTTTCAGAGTGCTAATCACTGAGAAAGAATTCCAGCACCTAATTTCTTAGAGATTGAAAAATAAAATCATATATTAAAAGGACAAAAACTTACGACTGATATGATGATGATGATGATTGTGAGCTTGAGATTCTTCATACACATGGCTCGGGCAAGATTTCTGCTGGTTGTTTTGAAGGTGACAGACTAGAAAAAAAAAAGCATGAATTGTTTGATCCCTGGCATTGACTACATGATTGATTTGCAATAATACCTGCAAAACTTTTACTTTCATTAAATTCTGTTTCAATGTTTTTTACCCCTTCCCTCTCTTCACAGGTAGAGACTGGCCATTCATAATCACTAGTTCTGCAAAGCAGGACTCTGCCACATATATGGTAAGCAGTATGAGCCCACTGGAAAGGATTCCCTCCTTTTTCTTCTCCACCACAGCAATGCATGTGATGTTGAGCACTAGAAGTAGTTCTTCGTGATAGCAGAAAAGCCTTTTTGTCTTCATGCTTCCAATAAGAAAGCATGAGCTAGTTGGCTGCAAACACATTTGCCTATTCTGCCCAGTATAATCCTGGCATTGTGAACCATAAGAACCTGTTCAATTTCCATAGGAAGATATGTATTTACTTATATGAGGGCCCAAACCCAAAGAACTTCACTCCTTCAGTTATCCATTTTCTGTTGCAGCATCAATTTCTCAATATCTACTGAACCATTCCCACCAGGACACAAGCAGTTTAAAACAAACAAACAAACAAACAAAAATCCCTAATAGCCCAGCAATTCCACTCCTAGGTATATACCCAACAGAGATATATGCATAAGTTCATCTAAAGACATATACAAAAATGTTTCTAACTGCACTATTTGTCTAATCTCAAGACTGGAAACAACCCAAATACCTACTAAGTGTACTGTATCGTAAAGAATTTAACCTTGCCCAAAAAAGGATCTGACCTTTGCTCTCAGCTCCTGGGAGGTAACCTTTTCTTGCCTGGGGGCCATGGGCTAGCCAAATAGTAACGATGTGATTTAGTGCAGGGACTAGTCACTCAGAAAGCCCAACTATATGATTTAGGATAGGGGCTCTGGGTCTCTAGAGGAGCTAGAGACTGGAGACTGAGATTAAGCAAGTAGGCAATCAGTCAATCATGCTTATGTAATGAAACCACAATAAAAACTGAAAAATGAAATAACAAGGTCCTACTGTATAGCACAGGGAACTATGTTCAGTATCCTATAATAAGCCATAAAGGAAAAGAATGTGAAAAAGAATACATATATATATATATATGTATAACTAAATCACTTTACTGTACACCAGAAACTAATGTAACATTGTAAATCAACTATACTTCAATAAAAACAACAACAACAACAAAACTGAACAATGAAGCTTGGGCAAGCTTCCTTGTTGTACAATGCTCTGTGTATTTTGTGAAATAACATTCATATTTCATGGCAAGACAAGAAAAATTTAAACATAAAAATTTTTCTCTGCCCTTTGGCCTCCTCTCTCCCCACAATGTGCACTGTGTATCTGCATTATGCACTGACCAAACCTTCCCCATCGGCAAAAACTCCTGCTCAACCATAAAGACCAACATTCTCCCAGCACCAACAAGACAACTTAAAGATAACATTCCTTCTTAATCTTGTAAGGGGTCACAGTGACACTTAGCTCTGGATTCTGTAAGTGTCAGTAATATGTCATTTAATGTCCAGCCCTCTGTCTCAAAAGCCTTATAGAACTGTGACTTGACTTCTAACGGGCGGAACAGTTCTCTGAGCTTTCCGAGATGCTCTTCCCTGGTTATAGTTCTCAAATTTGGCTCAAATAAAATTTTCCATTTCTTTCTTAGATGGACTGATTAATTCTTTGTTGACAATGTCATCACACATCTATGCTGGGAGAGTAATGAGTCCATGGGGAGAGAACAACAGAAACTGTGGGTTTGTTACCTCCCCAACTCCACCCAATGTGCTGCTTCTTTTGGGTGAGCTTAATCTGTAACCTTTGCCTGTAAAAAACCATAACTATAATAGCTTTCATAGAGTTCTGTGAGTCCTTCTAGTGAGTTATCAAACCTGAGGATGGTTTGGGGAATGAACCAACTTGCAGCTGGTGTCAGAATTGAGGGAGGCTTGGGGACTGTGCCCTCTAAACTGTACACAGTTGGTGAACTTCTCAGTTGCCCAAACTCTTTTCAGTTACTCACAAACTAAGTCACAATAAAGACTCCAAGAAGGAGGAAGATAATATGAATAAGAAAAAGCAGTGAGCAATGAAACTAATAAACCTAAATACAGTTATGTGATTCAACAGGTTGGGGTGAAGATTTCTCCACAATCCTCAGGTCAGTATTTGAACACTGATATATCACCTGTTTAAAACCAGTTGAACTATAAAGAACAATTGTTACACCTTACCAAAGCTTCCCTTGGGGATGGGTGGGGGTGGGTGTAAGTAGAAAAGAACAAAAATATATAAAAACCCCTGTGAGAATGACAAGGGCAAGCTGACCAGCCTGATGGCCTCTCCACTCCATGTAGATGGTTTCACTAGCAGCTGATGATGCACTAAAAATGGGCAAAGGACTTGAATAATTTCTCCCAAGAAGATATACCAATTGTCAATAAACACATGGAAAGATGATCAACATCATTAGTCCTTAGGGAAATGAAAATCAAAACCACAATGACATACCACTTCATACCCACCAGGATGGCTATAAGAAAAATATGGAAAATAACAAGTGCTGGTGAAGATGTGGAAAAACTGGTATCCTTGCACATGTTGGGAATGTAAAATGGTGTGGCAGTTATGAAAAAATGTTTGGTAGTCCCTCAAAAAGCTAAACATAGGATTACCATATGACCCAGCAATTCCACTCCTAGGTAAATACCCAAAGGAACTAAAAGCAGGGACTTGAATGGATACTTGTATGCCAATGTTCATAGCAGCATTATTCACAAGTGCTCAAAGACGGAAATAACTCAGTGGTCCATCAACAGATGAATGGATAAATAAAATGTGGTATATCCATATAATGGAATATTATTCAGCCATAAAAAGAAATGAAGTCCTGACACATGCTACAACATGGATGAAACTTGAAAATATGATGCTAAGTGAAATAAGCCAGACACAAAAGGACAAATAATTGTAGGATTCCAATTACAGGTCTCTAGAATAGGCAAATTCATAGAGACAAAAAGTAGATAAGAGGTTACCAGGGCTGGGGGGAGTGGAAATGGGAACTTATTGGTTAACAGTTACAGAACCTGTTTGGCATAATGACAAAGTTTTGGACATAGATAGTGATGATGGCTGCACAACACTGTGAATGTAATTAATGTCACTGAATTATACACTAAAATGGTTAAAATGGCAAATTTATTATATGTATATATTTCACCACAATTAAAAATTATAATGTAATATGCCAAAACCCATTGAACTGTACACTTTAAATGGGTCAACTGTATGGTCTGTGATTTATTGATCAATAAATAAATAATAAGGCCGTTAGAAAAACCAAGAGGTGATAAAATGAAACAATTTTTAAAATATTTGAATAAACAAAATAAAAAAGAGGAACAAAGAGGACAGAGCAAATAAAAACCAAAGAGCAACATAGCTTACTTAAATTCAACTCTATCAATATTTATATTACATGTAAGTGGAATAAACATTTCAATTATAAATATACTTTATATATTAAGCAATGTAGAGGAAAGCATGCAAATGTTAAGGAGACAGATGAAAGACATAAAAAAGATCAAAATCAAACTTGTAGACGTGAAAAATATACAAAATGGGAGTAACAGATTACAAACTGCAGAATAAAAAGATAAGTAAACTTGAAGACACTGTAATAGAAACTATCCTAAATGAAACACAGAAAGAAAAAAGACTGAAAAAAACGAACAGAGCATCAGTGAGTTGTGGTACAACTTCAAGTGCTTTAATGTACACATAATTGGAGTCCTAGAAGGAAAGGACAGAAAAATATTTGAAGAAATAACAGCTGACTGTTTTCATAATTTGATAAAAACTACAAACCCACAGCTCAACAAACCCAGAGCTGAAGAAACATGAAGAAAACTATATCAAAGTATATTATAATCAAATTTCTTAAAACCAATGATAGAAAAATCTTATAAGAACCAAGAGAAAAAAAAGACACATTATATATGTAAAAACAACAGTGGAATTTTTGCCAGAAACAATATAAAAGACAGTGATGAGACATCTTTCAAATACTGAAAGAAAAAAAATAATACAGAATTCTATTCTGTGAAAATATCTTTAAAAAAAGGAAGTGAAATAAGGACTTTTCAGATATACAAATACTGAAAGAATTCATTACTAGCAGACCTACACTACAAGAAATGTTAAAAGACATCCTACAGGCAGAAAGAAAATGTCACCAGATAGAAATCTAGATCTACACAAAAGAATGAAGAGAGTTACGAGAAATATTAACTACATGGATAAATAGAAAGGATGTTTTTCTTATTATTTAAATCTCTTTTGAAGGTTGTATGTGTAAATAAAAGTATGACAAAAATAGCACCAAGGCCAGGTAAAAATTGGAGGTATACTATTATAAGGTTCTCATACTATTTGTGAAGTGGGATAATACCACTTGGAGGTAGACTATGATAAGTTAAAGACTTATACTATAAACCTTAAAGCAATCACAAAATAACAAAACAGAATAAAAATGGAATTTAAGACGTACTCATTAATGGAACAGAAGGCAGAAAAAGAGAGTGAAGGGAACAAAGAACAGATGGTAAAAAAAAAAGGAAACAAATAGTAAAACGGTAGATTTAAAACCTTCCCACAAAGAAAACTCCAGGCTGAGACTGCTTCACTGGTGAATCCTTCCAAACAGCAAAGGAGCAAATAATGTCAATATTACCTAAACTCTTTTGGAGGATAGAGAAGGAGAGGTAACACTTCCCAACCTGTTTGATGGGGCCAGTATATCCCTGATACCAAAGCCCAAAAAGAAAAATAAATTATAGACTAACATCCCTCATGAACACAGATACAAAATTCCTGAATAAATCAATAGCAAATCCAATAAGGTATTATATAAAAAGGATAATGTATCATGATCTTGCAGGAATGCAAGGTTAGTTTAACATTCAGAAATAAATATTAGTTTAGTAAGTTAGGTTCAGTCATATTAACTGATTAAAGGAGAAAAACCATATAATCTTCTCAATAAATAGAGAAAAAATATTTGATAAAATTCCTGAATAAGACTCTGAAATGAGGAATTGAAGGAAATTCTTTCACCTGATAAAGGGTACCTATTAAAAAATCTACAGCTAACAACATAATTGTGAAAATACTGAATTTTTCCCCATAAGATGTGCTTCATTCAAGAATGTCCAGTCACGACCTGTCTTCACTATTGTGTACAAGGTTCTAGCCAGTGCAATAATACAAGGAAAAGAAATAAAATGTAAGCACCTACAAAAAAGCTCGTAAAACTAATAAGTGAATTTTGCAAAGTTGAAGGATACAAACCAGGTCAATATACAAAAATCAATTTCATTTCTATATAATTAGCAATAAATATTGGAAAACAAAATTTAAAATTTACAATAGAATGCAAAAGCATGAAATTCTCAAAGGTATATTTCACAAAATATGTGCAAGACTTGTATACCAAAAACTAAAAAACACTGGTGAGAAAAATTAAAGAAATCCTATGCAAAAGCAGACATATGCCAGGTTTATGGATAGGAAGACTCAATGCTGTCAAGATTACCAATTCTCCTTAAATTGACCTATCAGTTAAATGCAATCACAATCAAAGATACAAATTTTTTTAAGGATGGAAAATAACAAGCTTATTCTGAAACACAAACGGAAATGCAAAGGACCTAAAATGGTGAAGACAGTCCTGGAGAAGAACATAGTGAAGGACTCAGGGAATTCTATAAAGCTACAGTTAGCAATACAGTGTGGTACTGGCATAAAGACAGACCAAGAGAACAATGGAACAAAACAGAGAATCCAGAATTAAAGCCCCACAGAGGAGAATGGATAAATAAATTGCGGTAGGTAGACTTATACAATGGAATATGTAGTACAAAACAATAAAAAATAATAAATTATTACTACATTCAACAACATGGATGAATCTCATAGGCATACTGGTGAGTGAAAGGGGACAGACGCAAATACATAACATACGTTTCCATTTTTCTATACATTTTAAGAACGGGAAAAACATTATCTAGGGTGATGTAAGTCAGAAAAATTACTTCTGTTGGGGATTACTAACTGGAAGGGGCTTGAGGCTGCCTTCTGAGGTGTTGATAGTGTTTTATATCTTGACCTAGGTGGTGGTTACATGGGTATAAACATATGTAAAAAAATAACTGAGCTGCACACTTATTAAAAGTAGCACACTTGCTGCACTTTATTGTATTTGTTATTCCTCCATAAAAAGAGGCAGCAGTTAATGAGTACCTTTTGTTAATCTGGGTGATGTAGTCAACAAAATTAAGAAAACTTTTTTTGGAAAGTGCAGACTATCCTAGTACTGGTCAAACACAGGCCACTCCAGCTAAATAGGGTCATCTTCAGGGACTAAGGATACCTAAGAGATAGACTGGAAGTACCAAAAAACTTCTCATCAGATCTACAATCAGACACCTGTTTTCTCTCTTTGTCCCCAAGCAACGGTTTACAAAGTGAGTCATTATAGAACCCTGGTGTCTTAACTTCCTGTATGGTGCCACCCTTCCTCCAATTTCCATGTACTTTGGTGAAAAAACTATTATCCTCCTAAGACCTACTGTTAATAGATGTCTCTGTAAAACTAACAATAACAATAAACCTTTAAATAGCTCTTGCTATGTATCAGACACTGTGTTAGGGACTTTGCATGCATTGTGTGCTTTAACCCTCAAAACACTATGAAAAAGATTCATCTTCATTTTACAGATGATGATGACTGAGGCATAGAGAGTTTACGTAACTTGCCTAAGGTCACACAACTAGTGAGTGACAGAGCTGGGATTCAATCCCAGGCAACCAGACTCTAGAGCTTGTGCTCTTAACCACTACAATCTACCTGTCAGTAAGAATGAACAAGATCACTCACTGATATCTGTTTCAAGGGGTAAATTTCTACTCTTCGTGTAAATTTGTAATTGTGTAGACCCAAATTGTAACTGATCTCTGCCCCCCTTCTATTCACTGTATATGTATCATCTTTCCTGAAAACTTTCATCCACCAGCCAGATGGAAAATGCGGAGACACACGTAATTGTAGCATAAGTAGGTTACAGGGACACATCCTTCCCTATCAATCTCTGCCTCTTGCTTAATACAAAAAAAGCTCAAGCTGTCATGGTAAGCAAGAAAGTGACTGAATTGTCTGATTTTTAGGATCCATAATGGGTCACAACTGGCCTGCACTTTTGTTTTGTGTTTTACAAATATACAGAGAACAGACTGGTATATGTAGCTAAGGTGCTAAATTATGTAGGCATCAATCCAAAGCTTTAAAAAAATTGTTTCTTTATATTGAGTATGTTTTCCAAATGAAAGCTTCCTTACTGGCTATTAATGGGTTGTGGCTTTTTTCTATGCCTCATTGTTATCCTCATGATCACACGTAGTCACATAATGGGGGTTAGAACGGAAAAAAAACCCCCACTGAAGTATTGAATTTAAGACATTTCCCTATTATATTAGCCATCAACCACAGTTTCTCTAGTTTACATCCTGGAAAAATATTACCATATCCCATACTTACCGAATCCACGAGATTTTCTGTTTTATCTATCAATAATTCCAATCTTTCGCCTCGCTGAGCTACCAGATCTGAAAATGTTGGAAAAACAAAAAATATCATGTTTATATTACAAATCTACTAATTTTGCTTTTAAGCCAAATCTGATTTTAATTATTGTTGGTATTCTTGACAACTCATATTTACTACGGAAGCACTTATATCTTTAAGTAATGAAAGACTTTAGTAAAGCTTATCAACTAAAGTAGGTGTTGTCAGTTTTTTTGTAAAGGGCCAGACACTAAATATTTTAGGCTTTGTGGACCAAATGGTCTCAATTGCAATTACTGAACTCTGTCAGACATAAACAATACATAAACGAATGGGCATGACTGTGTTCCAATGAAACTTTATTTAGAAAAAGAGGCCAGATTTGATCCAAGAGCTGTAGTTTGCAAACACCTGAATTAAGGGTATGATCTGAGAGTAAAAACAAAAAAAGAACCTTCAAAATAAATGAGAGTTGGACATTTCCAGAACTGCAGTGTGAGGAGCTCCACAGAGCCTCTCTCCAATAAAACCACCATAACTGGTAAAAATTATAAAAACAAACAAAAACAATTTAAAGTCTCTGAAAACTGTGAATGTCCTAAGGGCATACAGCAAATGGAGAAACATTTACACAAGAAAATCAATGAATTCTTAGTAAGAAAAGTGAGAGTCTATGGCATTTGAGATCTACATGATCTACTCCATGCTTCAGTTCAGTGAGATGGAAGCTCTACTCCTGGCAAATAAAGCCTGGGAGCACTATTTCCCCTCAGGTCCCATTCAAAACCTATGCTTTCCCTCCAGGAGGGGCAACTCATCAGCATTTCTCCTCCTACCTCACCCCATCCCCAGGTCCATAAGGCAGAAGCTCTATTCCAGCATGGTGTGACCGGTAGGTGTGAGGCTTCCTCCATCTACGTAGCCCCCATGCACAGGGCAGAAGCTCTACCACAGGTGGCAGGCCAAGAATAGTGAGCTCTGAGTGCCCCTGCCCTGACGTAACTCATAGAGTAGAGGTTCCACACTGGGAGAGGCAAGCCAAGAAAACCAGGGTTACCCAGCACTCCACTTGTAGGGCAAGGGTGTCACTCCAAGAGAAGCAGTCCACTGTCCCTATCCATAGCTCCAGAACAGTGGTTCATAGATTGTTCCCAGGGGGAAAGGCAGGACTTAAGAACAGAGAGCTTTCCTAAGAGAATAGACTCTATTTGGAACAGAGTATGGGGAAGTTCAAGCCTAAGGGTGCTGTTAAAAACAATGGAGACTTGGGAGATAAGCAGTTACAGTGAAGCTGGGAGCTTCATGAGAATAACAAGCTAAACCATGTGACAGCTAGAAGTTTAACAGAGAGTACCTGGGGGAAGAGTCAGCTAAGAAGAACCCTCCTGAGGTCAGAACAAATACCTAAGACTGGCCTCAAACACAAGGGAACCCAAATCGAATTAGATCACTGGAGGACTTTATGTATGGGAAACTGTCAGAAAAATAAAAATGGAGCAATTAGCCTGCAATCAGTGGAGGCTAACAGCTGGGTGAGGTACCACAGAGGCAGGCTTAATAGGGAGATTAGGAAAAGAAACAAGAGAGCTGTGTCATTCCAGGGTGACTGTGTGCATGCCCAAGGCTGTTCCCTCTGAGAGGTGACATTAGAGGCCGCACACTGTGGGAGAAATAGACTTCAAAGAAAAAGTGCAGCCAAGTCACTAAACAAATAAACCAGCAAACAATACACCCTAGGAGTTGGGAATCAGTACCCAGAGTTGCTACATTACCAAAAATGTCCAATTTTCAAAAAAAGTTATGATATGAAAAGAAACAGGAAAGTGTGATCCATACACAGGAAAAAGAGCAGAAATTAGAAACTTACTTGGGGGAGGGGGAGCTCAGCTGTTTCACTCAACAATAAAATGAAATTAGAAATCAATAACAAGGAAAACTTATGGGATGAAGTAAAAGCAGTGAATAGAAGGAAATTTATAGCAGCAAACACCTACATTACAGAGAAGAAAAATGTTATAGACTGAATTGAGTCCCCACAAATTCATATATTGAAGCCCTAACCCCTAATGTGATAGTATTTGGAGATGGGGTCTTTGAGAGATCATTAGATTTAGATGAGGCCATGAAGGCTTATGATGGGATTAGTGGCCTTATAAGAAGAGACACCAGAGAGCTTGCTCCCTGTCTTACTTCCAGCCATGTGAGGACACAGTGATAAGGCATCATCTGCAAGCTGGGAAGAGAGTTCCCATCAGAGCCCAACCATGCAGGCACCCTGATCTTAGAATTCCGCCTCCAGAACTGTGAGAAAATCAATTTCTGTTGTTTAAACCACCCAGTCTATAGTAATTTTTTATAGTACTCTAAGTTGACTAAGACAAAAGATCCCAAATTAATAACCTATCGTTCTATCTTAACGAACTGGAAAAAGAAGAGCAAACTAAATCCAAAGCTAACAGAGGGAAGTAGATAATAAACATTAGAGCAGAAAAAATATATAGATCATAAAAGAAAAATAGAGAAAATCAATGAAACCAAAAGTAGGTTTGAAAAGATCAACAAAATTGACAAATATTTGCATAAACAGACAAAAAAAGAGAATACTCAAATTACTAAAATAATAACTATCAAATTCATAGAAATGAAAGGGATCCTAAGAGAATACTATGAACAAGAGTATGTCAACATATTAGATAAAAGAAATGGATAAATTCCTAGAAAGACACCAACCACCAAAACAGACTCAAGAAGAAACAGAATATCTGAATAGAGCTACAACAAATAAAGAGATTGAATCAGTAATTTTTAAACTTTGCAGAAAGAAAAGCACAAGCGCAGATGGCTTCAAGGGTGAATTCTACCAAACATTTCAAGAGAATTAATACCAATTTTTCACAAATTCTTTTAAAAATAGAAGAGGGAACACTTGCAACTTATCCTATAAGGTCAGTATTACTCTGATATCAAAACCAGATAAAGATATCACAAGAAAATAATAGATCAATATCTCTTATGAATAAAGACATAAGAAGTCCTCAGTAAAGTACTGGCAAAATGAATCCAGCAATATATAAAAAGGATTATACACCATGATGAAGTGGCATTTGTTTCAGAAATGCAAGGTTGATTTAGTATTCAAAAATCAATTATTGTAATGTTTTAATAAAATAAATAAAGGGCAAAAAACAATATGATCATTTCAATAGATACAAAAAAGGACTTGACAAAAACCAACACCTTTACATGATAACTCAGCAAACAAGAAATAGAAGGGAACTTCCTGAACCTGACAAATAGCACCTATGAAAGAACCACAGCTAAAATCATACGTAACTGTGAAAATCTTCCTAAGATCAGGAATAAGACAAGGATGTCCACTCTTGCTACTTTTATTCAACACTGTACCGGAGGTTCTAGCCAGGGCAATTAGGCAGGAGAAAGAAATGAAAGTTATCCAGATTGGAAAGGAAGAATTAAAACTCTACTTTCAGATGGTATGATCCTATATACATAAAATCATAAGGAACTATTAAATGAGTTCAACAAGATTGTACAAGATCAAAATACAAAAACCGACTGTATTTCTATACATGAGCAATGAAAAATCCAAGAACAAAAGAGAAAAATTCCATTTACAATAGCATAGAAAAATGGGAACAAGGCAAGAAAGATGTTGGAAGAGAGATACTATTAAAAAGAAATTATTCTGGCACTTGTCAAAAATGGTAAGAAAGACTTTATTCAAGACTATTGCAATAGGGGTCAAGATTATAGGGGAGAATAGGGGAGAGAGACTGAGCTCAACTCTGAATATAACAAGTACAAGTGATGTCAGCATCATAGTGGCATAAGATATTCCTTTTTGTCCCCCCTTTTAAACAACTAGTTAGGCATCCATCCATGAACAAAAGTCCCTCTGTTAGAGTTCTGGGATCCAGATATGCCAAGGGACCTGGGAGGAGTCTCATCCACCTGTGCATCAGTAATAGGCAGAAAGACCATTGTATGAGCTGTGGAATCAGCAGGACCGGTGAACTTGCCCCAATCCCTTTTGGCCATGGTTGGGTTGGGGAAAACCTGAAGAGTACTGACTTGAGCAGGCACCCAAGGACAAAAGAGAATTTGTAGAACTCCAGCCTTGCTGAGGGGAGATTCCAGCATGCTACTGGAGCAAAACAAATTTGAGGCTGGGACCTCCATGACTGGGGGAAGGGGGAAGGGGGAAGGGGGAAGGGGGAAGGGAAGAAATCAGGAAAGAAGCAGGTAAGAATATCAATATTAAAGGGCTATAGTTCCTGATGACTCTGTTCAGGACTTCAGTGGAAAGTCCATCCGTGAGC
The DNA here is from genome assembly GCF_965194825.1 of Balaenoptera physalus. Classification (NCBI taxonomy): domain Eukaryota; kingdom Metazoa; phylum Chordata; class Mammalia; order Artiodactyla; family Balaenopteridae; genus Balaenoptera; species Balaenoptera physalus. Next base: position 134,819,719 of record NC_138903.1, on the reverse strand, counting down.
TTCTGGGAAACCCTCACCCGATGATCCCCTCACCAGTCCCACAGTCACCCTCAATACCTAGAGTGCAAGACTCACACCTCCCCCCCGCTCTCCGGCCAGCTCCTTATATGTGCTCCTGAGTTCAGTGGCAAGAGCAAGCTCCAATAAAAGTAGTGCTCTCAAAATATCTGACCAGGGTCTATGTGAAAGGGAGAAACCATAAAATTGAACTGTAGTGCTACCTTCTGAAAAACAAAAGAGAGGTTTCTAGCAGACATTCTGGTGAGCTGTAAGACCAGACAAGATATAAAAGCTTAATAATTATGCCACAAGAGGGAGCAAGAAGCATGGAGCAGGTATATCCACGCAAGGTCAGAGAAAACCCCAGATATAACAGGACGTATGAACAGTATTTCCCACCTGAAGGCAATTAGCAAAGCTTTGAGGAGGTGTCTGCTACTTCATATGTGAAAGCAGTGACACAAAACTCCAAGGAACATGAAGAATCAAGGAAACATGATATCACCAAAAGGTAATAATCATTCACCAATAACCAAAATCAAAGACATGAAATTTTAGGATCTAGATGATAAAGAATTCAAAATAGCAGTTTTGAGGAAACCAAAAGAGCAGCAAGAGAACACAGAAAGAGAATTCAATGAAATCAGGAAAACAGTACATGAACAAAATCTGAAATTTAACAAAGAGATAGAAATCATGGAAAACAAACAAACAGAAATTCTGGAGCTGAAGAATTCAATGAGTAAAATGAAAAATGCAATAGAGAGCATCTATCTCAGAGTAGACTGAGTGGAAGATAGACTAAATGAGCTAAAGGATAGGAAATCTGAAATCAGAGGATAACAAAGAAAAAATAATGAAAATGAGTGATTTAGAAAGCCTATGTGATCTATAGGACTCCATCAAACATACAAATATTATAATAACTGGGGTTCCAGAAGGAAAAGAGAGGGATAAAAGGCAGAAAAGTTATTAAAGATATAATAGCTGAGAACTTCCCAAACTCAAGGAAAGACTGGGACATCCAAATTCATGATGCTAATCACCCTATTATCTCAATGCAAAAAGACCTTCTTAAGATAAATTATGATGAAACTGTCAAAAATCAAAGATAAAGAGAAATTCCTAAAAGCAGCCAGAGGAAAAAGATTGTGACCTGCAAAAGAACCCCCATTAGGTTATCAGCAGTTTTCTCAGCAGAAACCCTACATGCCAGGAGAGAGTGGAATGACACATTCAAAATGTTGAAAGAAAAAAACTGTCAGCCAAGAATACTCTATATGGAAAAGTTATCCTTCTGATATGAAGGAGAAATAAAGATGTTCCCAGACAAACATAAGCTGAGGGATCTCATCACCACCAGACCCGCAATGCAAGAAATGCTGAATGGAAAAGATGCTTATTAGTGAAATGAAAACATATGAAAGTATATAATACACTGGTAAAGGTAAGTATGCAGATTTAGAACACTCTAATTCTGTAATAGGATGGTGTCTTAAACACAACTATAGTATAAAGGTTAAAGCAAAAGAGTAGTAAAAATAACTACAGCTACTGGAGAGGAGTCACGATGGTGGAATAGGAGGACGTGGAATTTGTCGCTCCTCACAAATACATCAAGAATACATCTACAAATGGAACAATTCTCATACAGCACCTGCTGAACATTAGCAGAGGACTTCAGACAACCTAAAAGGACAAGAAAAATCCCCTCAAAACCAGGCAGGACGAAAGAAAGAAGAAAAAAAGAAAAGAGGAATCAAAACAGGGACCAGCAATCTGGCGGGAAGCTGAAGGTGAGGGGAGGTCCCCACACTCAGAAAAGCTCCCTCACAGTGGGGAAATCAGCTGGGACAGAAACGGACCTTTGGGGGATCAAAGGAGAATGCAGTGGACACTCTGTGGAAGGCAGGACAAAAAACTGCATGCATGGTCTACACTGCAGCTCTGCACATTCCGGCCTGAGTTGTGAGTTGCCTGTTGCGGAGGGGGGCTGGGTGCTGGAAAGTGGGGTTTGGAGTGTGGACCCAGGGAGGGGACAGCTGTTGGCTGTGAAAAGACAGCCTGAAGGGACAGGAGTAAGGAGCTCCACAACCAGGAAAGTCTGTGGGAAAAGCCCAGGATACCATAGAAGGTGTCATTGTTCAGTGGTGCGTGAGGGGTGGAGCCACCATTACAACCCCTTTCCCCACCCGCCCGCTTCTTCAGCCTCTACAGGCACTGAGAGGGGCTCCCATCTGAGCAGGCCCACTTGCCCCTCGAGCTGGGGTCTCTGCCCGTGGGCTCTGGGGGACTGAGCGCTGCACATCCCAAAGCCTCCTTGGGAATCAGCTCTGGGCACCCTTGCCTGGGACCAAAGTCTACCAATGCTGGCGGGGGCTGAGAACTAAAGTGTGGGGTTGGGAGAATGGGTCTGGGGAGAGGAGTGCTGTTGGCTGTGTGGATACAGCAGAGGGGACAGGAGTGAGGGGATGCATGGCTGGGAATGCCCCTAGAGGAAGTGTGGTCTGCCTGGAAAGCGAGGCGCCATTGTTGAGAGACACCTGGGGGGCAGGGTCCCCACATTCCAGCTTCTGCCTCCGTGGGCACTGGGAGGGACTCTCACCAGAGCGAGTGCGCTAGTCTGTTGCAACTGCCTGCTGGTTCTGCCACCGCAGGCAATTTGCACACAGCCCAACTGTGGCCGCTGTACCCCTCCCTGGCCTGAGTAAGTGTGCCGCAAGCAGCCACTGCTTTCGCTCCCTCTTGCCTGGGCAAGGAACAGATGCCTGAGGGTGGTGCACACGCAGAGGTGGGGTCAAAACCAAAGCTGAGGCCCAGGGGCAGTGCGACTAAGGAAGAGGAAAGGAAATCTTTCTGTGCAGCTGCGCAAGCTGCGGATTAAATCCCTGAGATTGGCTTGCTAAATCTTGCGTCTGTGGAATACCTGAGTAGACAACGAGTGTTCCACAACTGAGACCAGTCTAGCCTTTCCAGCAGTGGACTCTGGGGGCAAGGAGTCTGGCCAGGTCAGAGTCTGAGCTGGCCCCACAGTACCCACAGCAGGTCCCAAGGCCTAACTAGAGGTATTGGAAGGCCTCCTGGGGAGGCAGGGATTGGCTCTGGCTCACTGTGGGGGCAAGGACACTGACAGAGGAGGCCCCAGGAAAATATTCTTATTACTATTATTCTTTTTTTGTTTGTTTCATTTTGTTCAGTTGTTGGTGTTGTTTTTATTATTTTTTACCTTTTTATTCTTTATTTTTATTTAAAAAGAATTTTTTAACATATATATTTTTAAATTTTTACTTTACTTTTTTGTTGTTTTGTGGGTTTTTTCTTGTTTTTGTTCTTTCCCTTTTATTTTTTATAGTTTTTTATGTCTCTATTTTGTTTCCTTCACTTTTTTTGCTGTTTGCTTTCTGTTTTAGTTTTATTTTTCATTTTTTTGTTTTTGTTAGTTTAGTCCTTATGGACTATTCTCATCTTTGAATTCCTTTGTTTGTGCTCTTGTTTTGTTTTTATTTTCTTTTCTTTTTTCTGTGTGTGTGTTTGTTGTGTTGCTGCTGCTGTCTGTTTGCTGTTGTTTTTGCCATTTGTCTTGGGTTTTGTTTGTCTGTTTGTTTTCTTTTCTATTTTTCCTTTTTTTCTCTGGTCACTCTGTGAAGCTTGCGGGCTCTTGGCTCCCTGGCCAGGGGTCGGGCCTGGGCCTCTGGGGTGGGAGTGCCAACTCCAGGACACTGGACTGCCAGAGAATCCCTGGGCCCAGGGAATATTAATCGGTGCATGTGCTCCTGGAGGTATCCACATCAACACCAGGACCCAGCCCCACACAACTGCCTGCAGGCTCCAGGGCTGGACACCTCACGCCAAACAACCAACAAGACAGGAACACAGCCCCACCCATCAGCAGACAGACTGCCTAAAGTTGTACTAAGCTCACAGAAACCCCAAAACACACCACCTGATGCGGCCCTGCCCTAAGAGGTAAAAGACTCAGTTCCACCCACCAGAGCATAGGCACCAGTCCCTTCCACCAGGAAGCCTACACAAGCCCCTAGACCAACTTCACTCACTAGGGGGCAGACAACAGAAGCAAGAGGAATTACGACCCTGCAGCCTGTGGAAAGGAGACCATAAACACAGTAGGTTAGACAAAATAAGATGACAAAGAAATATGTTGCAGATGAAGGAGCAAGGTAAAAACCCACAAGACCAAATAAATGAAGAGGAGATAGGAAATCTACCTGAAAAATAATTCAGAGTAATGATAGTAAAGATGATTCAAGATCTTGAAAAGAGAATGGAGGCAAGGATAGAGAAGATACAAGAAATGTTTAACAAGCACCTAGAAGAACTAAAGAACAATCAGTGATGAACAACACAACAACTGAAATGAAAAATATACTAGAAGGAATTAACAGCAGAATAACTGAGGCAGAAGAACAGAGAAGTGAGCTGGAAGATAGAATGGTGGAAATAACTGCCATGGAAAAGAATAAAGAAAAAAGAATGAAAAGAAATGAAGACAGCCTAAGAGACCTCTGGAACATTAAACACGCCAACATTTGAATTACAGGGGTCCGAGAAGAAGAGAAAGGGAAAGGTCCTGAGAAAATATGTGAAGAGATTGTAGTTGAAAACTTCCCTAACGTGGGAAAGGAAATAGTCAATCAAGTCCAGGAAGTGCAGAGAGTCCCATACAGGATAAACCCAAGGAGAAAAACACCGAGACACATATTAATCAAACTAACAAAAATTAAATACAAAGAAAAAATATTAAATGCAGCAAGGGAAAATCAACAAATAACCTACAAGGGAATCCCCATAAGGTTATCAGCTTATTTTTCAGCAGAAACTCTGCAGGCCAGAAGGGAGTGGCAGGACATATCTCAAGTGATGAAAGGGAAAAACCTACAACCAAGATTACTCTACTCAGCGAGGATCACATTCAGATTCGATGGAGAAATCAAAAGCTTTACAGACAAGCAAAAGCTAAAAGAATTCAGCACCACCAAACCAGCTTTACAGCAAATGCTAAAGGAACTTCTCTAGGTGGGAAACACAAGAAAGGAAAGGACCCACAAGAACAAACCCAAAACAATTAAGAAAATGGTAATAGGAACATACATATCTATAATTACCTTAAGTGCAAATGGATTAAATGCTCCAACCAAAAGACACAGACTAGATGAATGCATTCAAAAACAAGACCCATATAGATCCTGTCTACAAGAGACCCACTTCAGACAGAAACACATACACACTGAAAGTGAGGGGATGGAAAAAGATATTCCATACAAATGGGAATCGAAAGAAAGCTGGAGTAGCAATACTCATATCAGAAAACATAGACTTTAAAATAAAGACTATTGTAAGAGATAAAGAAGGACACTACATAATGATCAAGGGCTCAATCCAGGAAAATATAACAATTGTAAATATTCATACACCCAAATAGGCACATCTCAGTACATAAGGCAAATGCTAACAGCCATAAAGGGGAAATTGACAGTAACACAATAATAGTGGGGGACTTTAACACCCCACTTACACCAATGGACAGATCATCCAGACAGAAAATAAATAAGGAAACACAAGCTTTAAATGATACAATAGACCACATAGACTTAATTGATATTTATAGGACATTCTACCCAAAAGTGGCAGAATACACTTTCTTCTCAAGTGCTCACAGAACATTCTTCAGGATAGATCACATCTTGGGTCACTATCAAGCCTCAGTAAACTTAAGAAAATTGAAATCATATCAAGCATCTTTTCTGACCACAACGCTATGAGATTAGAAATCAATTACAGGAAAAAAAATTGTAAAAAATACAAACACATGGAGGCTACACAATATGTTACTAAATAACAAAGAGATCACTGAAGAAATCAAAGAGGAAATCAAAAAATACCTAGAGACAAATGACAATGAAAACACAATGACCCAAAACCTATGGGATGCAGCAAAAGCAGTTCTAAGAAGGAAGTTTACAGCAATACAACCCTACCTCAAGAAACAAGAAAAATCTCAAATAAACAAGCTAACCTTACACCTAAAGCAACTAGAGAAAAAACGAACAAAACCCAAAGTTAGTAGAAGGAAAGAAATCATAAAGATCAGAGCAGAAATAAATGACATAGAAATGAAGAAAACAATAGCAAAGATCAATGAAACTAAAAGCTGGTTGAGAAGATAAACAAAATTGATAAACCTTTAGCCAGAGTCACCAAGTAAAAAAGGGAGAGGATCCAAATCAATAAAATTAGAAATGAAAAATGAGAAGATACAACTGACACCACAGAAATACAGAGGATCATAAGAGACTACTACAAGTAACTCTATGCCAATAAAATGGACAACCTGGAAGAAATGGACAAATTCTTAGAAAAGTACAACCATCCAAGACTGAACCAGGAAGAAATAGAAAATATGACCAGACAAATCACAAATAATGAAATTGAAGCTGTGATTAAAAATCGTCCAACAAACAGAAGTCCAGGACCAGATGGCTTGACAGGCGAATTCTATCAAACATTTAGAGAAGAGCTAACACCGATACTTCTCAAACTCTTCCAAAAAACTGCAGAGGCTGGAACACTCCCAAACTCATTCTACGAGGCCACCATCACCCTGACACCAAAACCAGACAAAGATACCACAAAAAAGAAACTTACAGGCCAATATCACTGATGAACACAGACTCAAAAATCCTGAACAAAATACTAGCAAACAGAATCCAACAACACATTGAAAGGATCATACACCATGACCAACTGGGATTTACACCAGGGAAGCAAGGATTCTTCAACATACGAAAATCAATGTGATACACCATATTAACTAATTGAAGAAGAAAAACCATATGATCATCTCAATAGATGCAGAAAAAGCTTTTGACAAAATTCAACACCCATTTATGATAAAAACTCTCCAGAAAGTGGGCATAGGGAGAACCTACCTCAATATAATAAAGGCCATATATGACAAGCCCACAGCAAACATCATTCTCGATGGTGAAAAACTGAAAGCATTTCCTCTAAGATCAGGAACAAGACTAGGATGTCCACTCTCGCCACTATTATTCAGCATAGTTTTGGAAGTCCTAGCCACGGCAATCAGAGAAGAAAAAGAAATACAAGGAATCCAAATTGGAAAAGAAGAAGTAAAACTGTCACTGTTTGCACTGTACATAGAAAATCCTAAAGATGCCACCAGAAAACCACTAGAGCTAATCTATGAATTTGGTAAAGTAGCAGGATACAAAATTTATACGCAGAAATCACTTGCATTCCTATATGCTAACAACAAAAGATCAGAAGGAGAAATCAAGGAAACAATCCCATTTACCACTGCAACAAAAAGAATAAAATACCTAGGATAAACCTACCCAAGGAAGCAAAAGACCTGTATGCAGAAAACTATAAGATACTGATGAAAGAAATCAAAGATGACAAAAACAGCTGGAGAGATATACTGTGTTCTTAGATTGGAAGAATCAATATTTTGAAAATGACTATACTATGTAAAGCAATCTACAGATTCAATGCAATCCCTATCAAATTACCAATGGCATTTTTCACAGAACTAGAACAAAAAAGTTCACCATTTGTATGGAAACACAAAAGACCCCAAATAACCAAAGCAATCTTGAGAAAGAAAAACGGAGCTGGAGGAATCAGGCTCCCTGACTTCAGACTACACTACAAAGCTACCGTAATCAAGACAGTATGGCAATGGCACAAAAATAGAAATATAGATCAATGGAACAGGATAGAAAGCCCAGAGATAAACTGACATACCTATGGTCACCTAATCTATGACAAAGGAGGCAAAAATATACAATGGAGAAAAGACAGCCTCTTCAATAAGTGGCGCTGGGAAAACTGGATAGCTACATGTAAAAGAATGAAATTAGAACACTCCCTAACACCATACACAAAAATAAACTCAAAATGGATTTAAGACCTAAATGTAAGGCCAGACACTATAAAACTCTTAGAGGAAAACACAGGCAGAACACTCTTTGACATAAATCACAGCAAGATCCATTTTGACCTACCTCCTAGAGTAATGAGAATAAAAACAAAAATAAACAAATGGGACCTAATGAAACTCAAAAGTTTTTGCACAGCAAAGGAAACCATAAACAAGACGAAAAGCCAGCCCTCAGAACGGGAGGAAATATTTGCAAACAAAGCAACTGACAAAGGATTAATCTCCAACATATACAAGCAGCTCATGCAGCTCAATATCAAAAAAACAAACAAGCCAATCAAAAAATGGGTGGATGACCTAAATAGATATTTCTCCAAAGAAGACATACAGATGGCCAAGAGGCACATGAAAGGATGATCAACATCACTAATCATTAGAGAAATGCAAATCAAAACTACAATGAGGTATCACCTCACACCAGTTAGAATGGCCATCTCAAAAAATCTACAAACAATAAATGCTGGAGGGGGTGTGGAGAAAAGGGAACCCTCATGCACTGTTGGTGGTAATGTAAACTGATACAGCCACTATGGAAAACAGTATGGAGGTTCCTTAGAAAACTAAAAATAGAACTACCATATGACCCAGCAATCCCACTACTGGGCATATACCCTGAGAAAACCATAACTCAAAAAGAGACATGCACCCCAGTGTTCATTGCAGCACTATTTACAATAGCCAGCACATGGAAACAACCTAAATATCCAATGACAGATAAAGAAGATGTGGTACATATATACAATGGAATATTACTCAGCCATTAAAAGGAATGAAATTGGGTCATTTGCAGAGACGTGGATGGACCTAGAGAGTGTCATACAGAGTGAGTAAGTCAGAAAGAGAAAAACAAATATCGTATATTAACACACATATGTGGAATCTAGAAAAATGGTATAGATGATCTTATTTGCAAAGCAGAAATAGAGACACAGACATAGAGAACAAATGTACGGATACCAAGGGGGAAAGTGGGGCAGGGTGAGGAAATTGAAATTGACACATATACATTATTGATACTATGTATAAAATAGACAACAAATGAGAACATATGTATAGCACAGGGAACTCTCCTTAATGCACTCTGGTGACCTAAATGGGAAGGAAATCCAAAAAAGAGGCAATATATGTGTATGTATAACTGATTAATTTTGCTGTACAGTAGAAACTAATACAAAATTGTAAAGCAACTATACTCCAATAAAAACTAATTAAAAAATAACTAGAACTACTATAATTTGTTAATGAATGCACAATATAAAAAGAGGTAAAGTGTGATGTCAAAAAGATAAAATAGGGATAGTAAATGGGTGGAGCTTTGTATGCAAAGTTAAGTTGCTATCAGCTTAAAATGGACTATTTTATCTATAAGAGCCTTTATGTAAGCCCAATGGAAACCACAAAACAAAAATCTATATTAGATTCACAAAAGACAAAGAAAGGGGAAATAGAGGACACAACCACAGAAAATCACCAATTTAAAAAGGTAAGCAGAAGTAGAGGGAAATAGGAACAATGAAACTATAAAACAGGCAGAAAGCAATGAATGAAATGTAATTAGTAAGTCCTTTCATATCAATAATTACTCAAACTGTAAATGGATTGAATTCACCAATCAAAAGGCACAGAGTGGTTGGACAGATAGAAAAACAAGACTCAACTATATGCTGCCTACAAGAGACTCACTTCCAGATTTAAGTCCACACACAGGCTCAAAGTGAAGGGATAGAAAAAGATATTCCATGCAAGTAGAAACCAAAAGAAAGTGGATATAACTATACTTATATCACACAAAATAAGACTGTATACCAAAAATGGTAACAAGAGACACATAAGGTCATTATAAAATAATAAAGTGGTCAATTCATTAAGAAGATATAACAATCAATGATATGCTCACACGATATCAGAGCACCTAATTATCTTAGGCAAATACTAAAAGATCTGAAGGGAGAAATAGACAATACAATAATATTAGGGGACTTCAATACCCCACTTTCAGCAATGGATAGATCATCCAGACAGAAAATCAAAAAAGAAACATTGGACTCAAAACACACATTAGACCAAGTGAACCTAACAGACATGTACAAAACAATTCATCCAACAGCAGCAGAATACACAGTCTTCTCAAGTGCACACAGAACATTCTCCAGGATAGATCATCTGACAGGACACAAAACAAGTCTTAACTAACTCAAGAAGATTGAAATCATACTATCTTTTTTGTCCACAATGGTATGAAACTAGATATCAACAATAAAAGGAAAGCTAGAAAATCTACAAATATGTGGAAATTAAATAACACACTCCTGAACAACCAATGGGTCAAAGAATAAATCAAAATGGAAATAAAAATTATCTTGAAACAAGTAAAAATGGAAAGACAACACACTAAAACCTATAGGATGCTGCAAAAGCAGTCTCAAAGGGAAATTTATAGTGATAAATGCATATATTAAGAAAATAGAAAGATCTCAAATAAACAACCTAACTTTACACTTCAAGGAACTAGAAAAAGAACAAAGTAAGCCCAAAGTTAGTAGAAGAAAGGAAATAACAAAAATCATGGTGGAAATAACTGAAATAGAGACCAGAAAAACAATAGAAAATATCAGCAAAACTAAGAGCTGGTTTTCTGAAAAGATAAACAAAATTGACAAAGCTTTGGCTAGACTAAGAAAAAAAGAGGACCCAAATAAATAAAATCAGAAATGAAAGAGAAGATATCACAACTGATAGCTCATATGATAGTTCAGAAATACAAAGGACCATAAGAGACTACTATGAAAAGTTATATGCCAACAAACTGGATAACCTAGAAGAAATGAATATATTCCTAGAAACATACAACCTACCAAGACTAAATCAGAAAGTAATAGAAACTCTGAAGATTCTAATAATGAACAAAGAGATTGAATCAGTAATCAAAAGCCTCCCAACAGAGAAAAGCCCAGTACCAAATGGCTTCACTGGTGAATTCTACCAAACATTTAAAGGGAAGTTAATGCCAATTCATCTCAAACTCTTTGAAAAAAACTGAAGAGGAGGAAATACTTCCAAACGCATTTTACAAGGCCAGCATTACCCTGATACCAAAGCCAGATAAGGACACTATGAGAAAACAAAACTAGATCAATATTCCTGATGAATATAGGTGCAAAAATTCTCAAAAAAATATTAGCAAATTGAATTCAACAACACATCAAAACAATCATACACCAACTAGGTGGGATTTATCCCTGGGATGCAAGGATAGTTTGATATACACAAATCAATACATGTGATATACCACATTAATAGAATGAAAGATAAATATTTATGATCATCTCAATAAATGGGGAAAAGACATTTGACAAAATTCAGCATAATTTCATGACAAAAACTCTCAACAAACTGAATATTGAAGGAGTTTACTTCAACATAATAAAGGCCACTATGTCAGACCCATAGCTTAACATCATACTCAATGATGAAAGATGGAAAGCTTTTCCTCTAAGATCAGGAACAAGACAAGGGTGCCCACTCTCATCACTATTATTCATAAAATACTAGAAATCCTAGCTAGAGCAATCAGGCAAGACAAAGAAATAAAAGGCATCCAAATTGGAAAGGAAGAAGTAAAATTGCCATTATTTAAGATGATATGATATTATACATAGAAAATCTTAAAGATTCAACCAAAAAAAACTGTTAAACTAATCAATGAATTCAACCAAGTTGCAGGATATAAAATCAACATACAGAAATCAGTTGTTTCTATATAATAACAAAATATCAACAAAAGTAATAAAACTATACCAATCACAATACCATAAAAAATAATAAAATATTTAGGAATAAACTTAACCAAGGAAGTGAAGATCTGTGTGATAAAAACTACAAGACTTTGATGAAAGAAATTAAAGAAGATACAAACAAATGGAAATATATCCCATGTTCATGGATCAGAAAAATTAATATTGTTAAAATATTCATAGTACCCAAAGTCATCTACAGATTCAATACAATCTCTATCAAAATTCCAATGGCATTTTCGACAGAAATAGAAAAAACAATCCTAAAATGTATATGAAATCACAAAAGATCCCAAATAGCCATAGTAATCCTGAGAAAGAAGAACAAGGCCAGAGGCATTACACTTCCTGATTTCAAACTATAATATAAAGCTATAGTAATTAAAACAGTATTGCTGGCAAAAATAGATACATGGACCAATGGAACAAAATAGAGAGACCAGAAATAAACCCCCACATATAGAGTCAACTAAGATTTGACAAGGGAGTCAAGAACACTCAATGGGGAAAGGATGGTCTCTTCAGCAAATGGTGTTGGGAAAACCACATGGATAGCCACATGCAGAAAATTGAAATTGGACCCCTATATACATCACTCAAAAAATTAACTTGAAATGGATTAAAGACTTAAATGTAAGACCTGAAACCAATAAAACACCTAGAAGAAAATATAGGGAAGAAAGTTCTTGACATTGGTCTTTGCAATGATATTTAGCATACCAAAAGCACAAGCAACAAAAGCAAAATCAACAAGTTGGACTACATCAAACTACAGAGCTTCTGGACAGGAAAAGAAACAATCAACAAAATGAAAAGGCAACTTATAGAAAGGGAGAAAATATTTACAAACCATATATTGGATAAGAGGTTATCATCCGAAATATATAAAGAATTAATACAACTCAATAACAAAAAAACAAACAATCGGATTTAAAAATGGGCAGAGGAACTGAATAGAATTTTTCCAAAGAAGATATACAAATGGCCAACAGGTACATTAAAAGATGCTCAACATCACAAGTCATCAGGAACATGCAAATAAAAACCACAATGAAATATCAACCTCATACCAGTTAGAATGGCTATCATCAAGAAGAAAGAGATAAGTGTTGGTGAGCATATGGAGAAAAGGGAACCCTTATGCACTGCTGGTGGGAATGTAAATCGGTTCAATCACTATGAAAAACAGTATGGAGTTTCCTTAAAAAAATTAAAAATACAACTACCATATATATCTAGCAATTCCATTTCTGGGTATCTATCTGAAGGAAATGAAAGCAGGATATTAAAAGGATATCTGTACTCCCATGTTTATTGCAGCATTATTTCACAACAGCCAAGATATGGAAGTAAGCTAAGTGTCTGCCAATGGATGAATGGATAAAGAAGATGTGGTGTATATATATAATGGAATATTATTGAGCCATGAGAAAAATGAAAATCCTGCCATTTGCAACAACAGGGATGGATCTTGAGGGCACCATGCTTAGTGAGATAAGCTAGTCAAAGAAAGACAAATATTGTATGATATTACTCATATGTGGAATCTAAAAATGTGAACCTTAGAGAACCAGAGTAGAATGGTGGTTACCAGGGGCTGGGGGGTACAGGAATTGGGGAGATGTTGTAAAAGGGTACAGACTTGCAACTAGAAGATTAGTAAGTTCTGAACATCTAGTGTACAGCACACTAATTGTAGTCAACAATACTGTATTATATACTTCAAAATTGCTAAGGCCACATTTTATATAACTCCATTTATATGAAATGTCCAGAACAAGCAAATCTATACAGACAGAAAGGAGATTAATTGTTGCTTAGGTCTGCAGGTTGAGGGGAAAAGAGGAGTGACTGTCAATGGGTACAGAATTTCTTTTGGGGGTAATGAAAACGTTCTAAAATTGACTGTGGTGATAGTCACACAACTCTGTGGACATAGTAAAAACCATTGGATTGTATACTTTAAATGGGTAAATTGTATGGTATGTGAATTATATGTCAATAAAGCTGTTAAAAAATCAAAGGGAGATGATTAGAAAGGTTTTTGCTACATTTTTAATTTGCTATTTCTGTAATTCTAAACATAAATGTCATTTAAGAGGAGTTGATTATAAAGGTTCATTTTCTGGAAACATTATGCATCTGCAATAAATACTACTGTAGCAGTTGGCTGCTTCCACTTTTAGGCAAAATGAGTATATTTGGTGACCAAAAAAAGAGAAAAATATTAGTAGTTTTTCAATAGGTATATTGAAAGATATATTTAAGAGTTCTCTAGTCTGCATCTAGACCTATATTTAAAACTAAAATCAATGAAAGTAAATCACTTCAAATAACCAAGAGACATACATATTAAGAAATATAAAAATGTTTCTGCCTTTTGATTATTAATCCCATTCCTGGGAACTAATCTCAACAAAATAAGAAAAATATAATAGGCACAGAAACATTTATAACAGTACTGTTACTATAACACAAACTCTAAATCAGTGCTACCTAAGAGTGTCTGCTACTGCTCAACTAAGTCTCCAAGTATACTGTTCAGTCAAATTGACATTTTCATAGCAAGATGTTCTCAATGAAGGAAGCACAGCACTGACTTCTATTCTGGAGCAAGCTCCTTATCTGGTTGTAAAACAGCACTCTGAGTAATAATGCTCTAAAGACCCAAAGTGTCCAACATAAGGACATAATTGGTAACCTGTGATATAACTCAAAGAAACACTGTATGAGCATAAAGTAGACTAACAGCTAACAATCATTCAGCTCTTACTATGTGCCAGGCACCGTACACAGTGTTTTACATACATTACCTCTTTTATCCTGGTAACCTCAGGTTCTATTACTTCCTTTTTGCAGATTAAGGAATAAAGGTCAGAGAGGTTAAAGGACTGATCAAGGCCTAACAGCAGGTAGGAAGTGAAATCAGGACTCAAACTCAGGCATGTATGACTCCAAATCTTGATTACTCTATTATACTGCCTCCACAAAACTGAATATAAACTATGATTAACTATGTATACATGTGAATAAAAATTTAAAGGAAAGAAAATATAAATGAAACTTTAGGATGGTGAGACAAAGTAAATTTTTTAGAATGTCTTTTCATAACTTTTAAGTGTTCTAATAATAAATGTAAAAGTAATTCAAATAGTAAATTCAAAATTATAACTAAATGGACATTTACAAAATGACGTCTCAGTTAAATATCTTGTAAAGCATTTATATACTAATTTTTGTTCAATTTTATATTAAGAATTTATTCTCTGCAAGACATTCCTCTTAGAAGATATATTTAAGAGTGGTTCTATAACTTGAGTATGCACTGGAATCCTCTGGAGGGCTTGTGAAAACACAGATTTCCCATTCCAAGAGTTTCTGATTCAGTAGGCTTGGGGTGGGGCCTGAAAATTTGCATTTGTAACAGGTTCCCAGGGGATGCTGATGCTGCCGGCCCAGGGACTACATCGTGAGAACTGGTGCTATTAAAAAATTAACATCATCCTAAATCTAAATACCACTGTTATAATCAATTAAAAAATAAACAGTGCATTTCTCTGGATTATTTTAATGTGGTAAATAGGTTCTTGACAAAACACAGTCCAATGGAATTCATGCCATAGTTCATTCTCTTGAAGAATACAACAGTTTTTTGGTGCAATTCTTTCTCAGTCAAGAGCTACAAACTTTCTAAGGAGATCAAATAGTTATACTTTAAGTGTCTATACTGATGATATCAACTATCTGGCTATTTCCAGCCAAAACTGACTAAATTATTCTAAGTTGCTGAACTGTTTAAGGGTCTTGGAAATTAGTCTTGCTAAGCAAGCTAACAAATTTAGAATGAATAGTCATAAGTGCTAAAAAGAAACCATCATACAGCAGGCAGTATCATAGGTAAGTAATATCCATATCTCAGCTGACAATTAGCTTCCAATATTAAGAATAAGGAAGTGCTGTTTCAGCCTCTCTAGAATGATTTGACCCCAATCAAGTAATCTATTGTCATTTTTGCCCTCATGCATGCAGAGTATGCCATGAAACATACCTATGTTTCTGACCATGATTCCTTTAAGTTCATCCACTTGGGCTTGAGTCTCCATCACTTTATCTAGGCCTTTATTCTCGGAGTGATGCTTCTATAAAAAAATATGATTTAACTCATGATACCCAGACATTATTTACAATACAAAAACAAAAAGAAGAGGAATGACATTGAAGAATGCTATAAAATTGTCTTTATCTTTGGCACAAAAGATAGATGTCACTTCATTCAAAAATTGTTACCAAAAATATAGGCAAGCATAAAACTTGCTACCATATGAAATATAAGTGTTATAGTATAAAAAAATCACCTTATTTTAAATGAAATAAAGCTAAACATATTATATCAAATATACATCTGAGACTCCTGGGGCAGAAGTAGGGTGTTATATAATCTGTGCTCAGACAAGGAAGAAAGGAGAAAAGACTGTAGTGGGGACAGGGGGAGCAGGACGGGGAAAGGGTATGCTAAATTTTTCCCCATTTCTTGGGTATGATGAGGTAGGGACTGGCCCAGCTTCTGAGCATCTGTTCTTGTATCTGTTGGGATCAGCGTATGCATCCTATTTTCATTGGCTTCTTATAGGATCTAGAAATGTAAGACACTGAAGACAGTATATATTTTGAAATTATTATCTATAGCAAACAATTGTGGACTGCTTAATACACAATATTCCAGTCACTTCACTGTGCTAAGTGCTTCAAATAGGGGATATTATTTAATCCATGCAAAAACTCTATGACGAAGATGCCATTATTATTATCTCCATTTATAGTCAAGGATCCTGGCACAGATTTGTTTAGAGGTTCACACACACATCAGGAGCTAAAGACAAACCAGCTAAATTGAAAGTTTTGCTGCCAGCTAACCCTATTTACCTTTTTTCCTCCTTGTGATGAGAACTCTTAGGATTTACTCTCTTAACAATTTTCATACATAACATAAAGCATTATTAATTATATTTATCATGTTGTCCACTATATCCCTAGTATTTATTTATCTTATAACTGGAAGTTTGTACTTTTTGACTGCCTTCATCCAATTCCCCTCCCCACAACCCCGCCTCTCTGATCTCTCTTTCTATGAGTTTGTTTTTAAAGTATAATTGACCTACAACACTATGTTAGTTCCTGTTATACAACATAGTGATTTGATATTTCTACACATTTCAAAACGATCACAATAAGTTTAGTTACGATATGTCAAAATTCAAAGATATTACATAGTTATGACTATATTCCCAACATGGCACATTTCATACCTGTGACTCATTTATACTGCAACTGGAAGTTCATAACTCTTAATCTCCTTCACCTATTCTTTCCTACCCCCAACATTCTCCCCTCGGGTAACCAGGTATTTGTTCTCTGTATCTATAACTCTGTTAATGTTTTGTTAAGTTTGTTCATTTGTTTTGTTTTTTAGATTCCACATATAAGTGAAATCATACAGTGTCTTTCTCTGACTTATTTCACTTAGCATGATAGCCTCTAGATCCATCCATGTTGTTGCAAATGACAAGATTTCATTCTTTTCTATGGCTGAGTAATATTCCTGTGTGTGTGTGTGTGTGTGTGTGTGTGTGTGTGTGTGTGTGTGTGTGTGTGTGTATGCCACATCTTCTTTATACATTTATCTCTTGATGGGCATTTAGGTTGCTTCTATATCTTGGCTGTTGTAAATAATGCTGTGATGAACATAGGGGTGTATGTACCTTTTCTAATTACTGTTTTTGTTTTCTTCGGATAAATACCCAGGAGTGGAATTGCTGGATAATACAATAGTTCTATTTTTAACTTTTGAAGGAATCTCCATATTGTTTTCCATAGTGGCTGCACAAATTTACAATCTCATCAACAGTGCAGGAGGGTTCCCTTTTCTCCACATCCTCACCAACACTTGTTATTTGTTGCCTTTTTTGAAAACAGCCATTCTGACAAGTGTGAGGTAATATCTCATTGTGGTTTTGATTTGCATTTCCCTGACAATTAGTGATGTTGAGCATCTTTTCATGTGCCTGTTGGCCATCTGTATGTCTTCTTTGGAAAGACAACTATTCAGCTCCTCTGCCCACTTTATAGTTGGTTTGTTTTTTAGATGTTGAAGTTCTATCAGTTATTTGCACATTGTAGATATAAAGCCCTTATCGGACATACTGTTTGCAAATATCTTCTCCCATTCAGTAGGCAGCCTTTTCATTTTGTTGGTAGTTTCCTTCACTGTGCAAAAGCTTTTCAATTTGATAAAGTCCCATTTGTTTATTTTTGTTTTTGTTTCCCTTGCCTGAGACATATCCAAAAAAATATTATTAGTACCAATGTCAAAGAGCATACTGCCTATGTTTTCTTCTAGAAGTTTTATGGTTTCAGGTTTTATATTTAAGTCTTTAATCAATTTTGAATTTATTTTTGTGCATGGCGTGAGAAAGTAGTGCAGTTTGATTCTTTTGCATGTAGCTGTCCAGATTTCCCACACCATTTGGTGAAGAGGGGAAAAGACAGCTTTTTCCCACTATATTCTTACCTCCTTTATCGTAGATTAATTGACCATATAAGCATGGGTTCATTTCTGGCCTCTCTGTTCTGTTCCAGGATCTATGTGTGTTTTTGTGACAGTACCATGCTGTTTTGACTATTGTAGCTTTGTAGTATAGTTTGAAATCTGGGCGTGTAATACCTCAAGCTTTGTTCTTCTTTCTCAAGATTGTTTTGGCTATTCTGCAACTTTTGCGTCACCATAAACTTCAGAATTATTTGTTATAGTTCTGTAAAAAAATGTCATTGGTATTTTGGTAGGTATTGCATTGAATCTGTAGATTGCCTTGGGTAGTATGGTCATTTTTAACAATATAAATTCTTCAAATCCATGAGTACAGTATATCTTTTCATCTGTGTCTTCTTCAATATCTTTCATCAAGGTCTTATAGTTTTCAGAGTACAGGTCTTTTACCTCCTTAGTTAGATGTATTCCTAAGTATTTTATTCTTCTTGATGTGATGGTAAGTGGGATTGTTTTTTAGTTTCTCTTTCTGATAGTTTGTTGTTAGTGTATAGAAATGCAACAGATTTCTATATATTAATTTTGTATCCTGCAATTTTACTGAATTTATTATTTCTAACAGTTTTTTTGGCAGTATCTTTAGGATTTTCTATATATAGTATCACATCATCTACAAAGAGTGACAGTTTTACTTTCGAATTTGGATTCCTTTTCTTTCTTTTTCATGTCTGATTACTATGGTTAGGACTTCCAATACTATGTTGAATAAAAGTGGCAAGAGTGGGCACCCTTGTCTTGTTCCTGATCTTAGAGGGTTTCAGCTTTTCACCACTGAGTATGATGTTAACTGTGGGCTTGTCATATATAGCCTTTATTATTTGGGGGTATGTTCCCCCTTTGTTCAGAGGTTTTATCATAAATGGATGTTGAATTCTGTCAAGCTTTTTCTGCATCTATTTAGATGATCATATGGTTTTTATTCTTCAATTTGTTACTGTGGTATATCACATTGATTTCCAGATACTGAACCATCCTTGCATCTCTGGAATAAATCCCACCTGATCATGGTGTATGATCCTTTTCATGTATTGGTGAATTCGGTTTGTTAATATTTTGTTGAGGATTTCTGAATCTATGTTCATTAGTGATACTGGCCTGTAATTTTCTTTATTTGTGATATCTTTGTCTGGTTTTGGTGTCAGGGTGATGCTGACCTGTAGAATGAGTTTGGAAGTGTTCCTTGCTCTGCAATTTTTTGGAATAGTTTATGAAGGACAGGTGTTAACTTCTTTAAATGTTTGGTAGAATTCACCTGTGGAAGCCATCTGGTCATAGACTTTTGTTTGTTGGAAGTTTTAAAATTACTGACTCAATTTCATTATTGGTAATTGTTCTGTTCATGTTTTCTATTTCTTCCTGGTTCAGTCTTGGGAGATTGTACATTTCTAGGAATTTGTCCATTTCTCCTAGGTTGTCCATTTTATTGGCATATAATTGTTCATAGTAGTCTATTATGATCCTTTGTATTTCGGTGGTATCTGTTGTAACTTCTTTTTCATTTCTGATTTTATTGATTTGAGACCTCTCTTTTTTTTCTTGATGAGTCTGGCTAAATCAGTTTTGTTTATCTTATCAAAGAACTAGCTCTTAGTTTCATTGATCCTTTCTATTGTTTTCTTAGTCTCAGTTTCATGTATTTCTGCTCTGATCTTTATGATTTCTTTCCTTCTACTAACTTTGGGTTTTGCTTGTTCTTCTTCTTCTGGCTCCTTTAGGTGTAATGTTAGGTTGAGATTTTTCTTGTTTCCTGAGGTAAGCTTGCATTGCTATAAATGTCCCTCTTAGAAACTGCTTTTGCTGGATCCCACAGATATTGAACCATTGTGTTTTCATTTTCATTTGTCTCCAGATATTTTTTTATTTCCTCTTTGATTTCTTCAGTGATCCATTGGTTGTTTAGTAGCATATTGTTTAGCCTCCATGTGTTTGTGTCTTTTGCAGTTTTTTTTTCTTATAGTTGATTTCTAGCCTCATAGCATTGTGGTCAGAAAAAATGCTTGATATGATTTCAATTTGCTTAAATTTGCTGAGGCTTGTTTTGTGGCCTAGCATGTGATCTACCTTGGAGACTGTGCCATGTGCACTTGAAAAGAATGTGTATTCTGCTGATTTTGGATGGAATGTTGTATATACGTCAATTAAGCCCATTTAGGTCTAATGTGTTAAGGCCAGTGTTTCCTCACTGATTTTCTGTCTGGATGATCTGTCCATTGAGGTAAGTGTGGTGTTAAAGTCTCCTACTGGGCTTCTCAGGTGGCACAGTGGTTAAGAATCTGCCTGCCAGTGCGGGGGACATGGGTTCGAGCCCTGGTCCGGGAAGATCCCACATGCTGGGGAGCAACTAAGCCCATGTGCTACAACTGAGCCTGTGCTCTAGAGCCCGAGAGCCACAACTACTAAAGCCCTCGAGCCTAGAGCCCGTGCTCCACAACAAGAGAAGCCACTACAATGAGAAGCCCATGCAACCCAATGAAGACCCAATGCAGCCAAAAGTAAATAAATAAATAAATTTTAAAAAAAGTCTCCTACTATTATTGTGTTGCTGTCAATTTCTCACTTTATGTCTGTTAATATTTGCTTTGTGTATTTAGGTGCTCCTATGTTGGGTGCATATATATTTACAATTGTTGTATCTTCTTGGATTGACTCCTTTATCATTAAGTAGTTCTTCTCTGTCTCTTGTTACAGACTTTGTTTTAAAGCCTATTTTCTCTGATATAAATATTGCTATCCCAGCTTCCCTTTCATTTCCATTTGCATGGAATACCTTTTTCCATCCCTTCACTTTCTGTTTTCGTCTTCAGATCTGAACTGAGTCTCCTGTAGGCAGTATATATATGGGTCTTGTTTTTGTATCCATTCAGCCACTCTATGTCTTTTGATTGGAGCATTTAATCCATTTACATTTAATTATTGATAGGTATGTACTTACTGTCATTTTGTTAACTGCTTTTCAGTTATTTTTATACTTCTTTTTTGTTCTTCTTTTGCTCTCTTCCCTTGTGATTTGATGAGTATCTTAGTGTTATGTTCGGATTCCTTTCCCTTTTTTGTGTGTGTATCTAGTATAGATTTTTGGTTTGTGGTTACCATAATGTTTATATGTAGCAACCTATATATACATACGTGATTATTATAAGTTGCTCATCTCTTAAGTTCAAATGCATTTTAACAACCCTGCATTTTTATGCCCCCTCCCACCACATTTACTGTTTTGACATATTTTACATAGTTTTTGTTTTGTGTATCCTTTATTGTGGTTATAGGTGATTTTACTCCTTTTTCTTGTAATCTTCCTCCTAGCTTTATATGTGTTTGGTTTACTACCTTTACTGTATATTTGCCTTTACCAATGAGATTTTTCCTTTCATAATTTTCATATTTCTTCTTGTGGCCTTTTCTTTTTTGCTTGGAGAAGCCCCTTTAACATTTCCTGTAAAGCTGGTTTGATGGTGCTGAACTCTTAGCTTTTGCTTATCTGTAAAACTTTTGATTTCTCCATCAAAACTGAATGAAAACCTTGCTGAGCATTCTTGGTTGTAGGTTTTTCCCTTTTACCACTTTAAATATATCATGCCACTCCCTTCTAGCCTGCAGGGTTTCTGCTGCAAAGTCAGTTGATAGCCTTATGGGAATTCCCTTGTATGTGACATTTTGCTTTTCCCTAGCTGCTTTTAATATTCTTTCTTTAATTTTTACCATTTTAATTACAATGTCTTGGTGTGGTCCTCTTTGGATTGATCCTGTTTGGGACTCTCTGTGCTTCCTGGACCTAGATATGTTTCCTTGCCCAGGTTAAGGAAGTTTTCAGCTACTATGTTTTCAAATATGTTCTCTGCCCCTTTTTCTCTCTCTTCTCCTTCTGGGACCCCTATTATGCAAATGTTAGTACATTTGATGTTGTTTCAGAGGTTTCTTAAACAGTCCTCGATTCTTTTTATTCTTTTTTCTGTTCAGCCTCAGTGATTTCAACTACTCTGTCTTCCTGCTCACTGATCCGTTCCTCTGTATCATCTAATCCACTGTTGATTCCTTCTAGTGTATTTACTTGTTATTGTATTCACCTTTGTTTGGTCATTGTTTACACTTTCTCTTTGTTAAAAAATTCTAACTTCTCACTCTGTTAATCCAATCATCTCCTGGGTTCTCTGATCATCTTTACAATCACTACCTTGAGCTCTTTATTGGGTAGATTGCTTATCTCCACTTCACTTAGCTCTTCTTCTGGGATTTTATCTTGTTTCTTCGTTTGGAACATGTTCCTCTGTGCCTTCGTTTTTCCTAATTTCCTTTTTTATTTCTATGTATTTTGTAATTTGATTACATTTTCCGACCTTGAAGAAGTTGGCCTTTTCTAGGAGACGTCCTACGAGTCCCAGCAGTGCACTTCCCTCTGGTCACCAGAGCTGTATGTTATAGGGATACCTCCTACATGGGCTGTGTGGGTCCTTCTGTTGTGGCTGGCTGACTACTGTGGATAATCTGGTAGGCATGGCTGGCCCCCAGTCTGGTTGGTTGCCAGACCCTGCCTTGTGTGGAGGCTGTCAGCCGCTGGTGGGCAGGGCCAGGTCACAAGGCAGCTGGCTGTAGAGGTCCAGGGGATGCTGGGGTCTCTGATTGCAGGGCCCTGGGGGTCCCAGAGCTGGTGTTGGCCTGCTGGTGGGCAGAGCTAGTTTCTGAGATGGCTGGCTGTGGAGTGTGGGGTGTCCCGAAGTTGGTGTTGGTCTGCTGGTGGACAGGGCCAGTGCCCAGTGGGTCCTAGGGCTAGTGCAGGCACACTGGTGTTCAGGGCCAGGTCCTGGGCCCTTTGTTGGGCAGAGCCAGGTCCTGGAGTAGCTGTAGGCTCAGGGGTTCTTAAGGCAACCAGCCTGCTGGTGGGTGGAGGTGTGTCCCTGCCTGGCTAGTTGCTTGGCTTGAGGTGTCCCAGTACTGGTGCGGATAGGCTGGTGGGCAGGGCCAGGTCCTGGCATTAATATGCTAGAGGGAAGATTCTAAAATGGTGCTTGCGAGCTCCATTAGTAAAGGATGGTAGAACAAGCTCCCAAAAAAGGCTGCCACCAGTGTCTATGTCCCCAGAGTGAGCTCCAGGTGCCTCCTGCCTCTCCAGGAGACTCTCCAAGATCAGCAGGTGGGTCTGATCCAGGTTCCTTTCAAATTACTGCTTCTTCCCTGGTTTCCAGAGCATGTGAGATTTTATACATGCCTTTTAAGAGTGGAGTCTATTTCCCACAGCCCTCTGGCACTCCTGAAATTAAGTCCCCCTGGCCTTCGAAGCCAAATGTTCTGGGGGCTCATCTTCCCAATGGAGGACCCCAGGGCTGGGGAGCCTCATGTGGGGCTTGGACACCTCGCTCCTTGTGGAGAACCTCTGCAATTGTAATTATCCATTTGTGGGTCACCCACCCAGAGGTATGGATCTTGATTATACTGTGTCTCTGCCCCTCTGTCTTACTGTGGTTCCTTCTTTATATCTTCAGTTGTATAAGATCTTTTCTACTAGTCTTCTAATCTCTCTCATCAATAGTTGCTCTGTAAATAGTTGTAATTTTGGAGTGCCCATGGAAGGAGGTGAGCTCAGGGTCTTCCTATTCCACCATCTTGGCCAACAACCTGACCCTATTTACTTTCAAATGGGCACTGGTATATATTTTGCTGGTGATGTTTTACATAGCTTCACATATATGAATGTTTCCTAGTGGAAGTATGAAACAAACCAACTGATTGAATAATAAAGATTTATAACTATTTAAAGGAACTTCATCCCTACAGGATGCATATTTAGAAGTGTAATCCTCAAAAAGGGTATTAAAAAGAAGTGAAAAGAAACGTATTCAATTACAGTAAGTCTTTTTTTCTCATTCACAACACCATCATAGATAAAACTTATGTCTTTGCACTCAAATAGTTTCATGGATAAAAGGTAAGCATTTTTTTAAGGTCTCCACATCCTTAGTCATCAGGGAAATGCAAATTAAGACCACAATGAGACATCATTACACACCCACAAGGACGAATTACATTAAAAAGACAGACCATAACAAGTGTTGGCAAGTATGCAGAAACACTGCAAGTGCTAGTGGGAATATAAATGGTACAACCACTTTGGAAAAAAGTTTGACAGTTCATTATAAAATTAAACATCATTCACCATATGACCCAGCAATTCCATTCCTAGGTATTTACCAAAGAGAAATAAAAACACATGTCTGCACAAAGATTTGTACATGGATGTTCATAACAGCTTTGTTTGTGATAGCTGAAAACTGGAAGTACCTCAAATATCCAGCGACAGGTGAATGGAGAAACAAATTGTGGTATATGCATACAATACTACTCAGCAAAAAAGGAAACTACTGATTTATACAACATGGATGAATATCAAAAAGCTTACACTGACAAAACAAGGAAGACACAAGAGTATATAATGTATGATTCCATTTATAGGAAATTCTAGAAAAGATAAAACTAATTTATGGCGACAGAAAATAGAGCAGTGGTTGCCTCAGGCAGAGTGACGCAGAGTGACGGGGAGGGAGCTGACTGCAAAGGGATATGAGGAATCCTTTAGGGTCATGGAGATGTTTTGTATCTTCAAAAGGGTGGTATTTCATGGGTGTATACATATGTACAACTTGACTGAGCAGATAATTAAGTATTCATACAGATGAACAGACTTTCAAATGACTGACTGAGCTGTTCAAAAATTAAATTTGCCTCGTGGGAGGGTAGAGGTTAATATATAGGTTAAGAGGCCATTTGGCATGCTGAGTGGATTTACACATTAAATGGGTAGTTGAAGTAGATGATCTTTAATCTCTTTCCCAACCCTGAGATACTCTGACCACCATTTATAGAGAATATCACCAATTATTCACTTTCCATCCTAAAATGGCCCCTGTATATATTTTTTTAATCAGGTAAGTTTTACTATCTTGGCATATAATAACACAATCAGAAAAATACATTGCAGGTCAGAGTCCACTTTATTCATGGTGCTTTAAGGTAATAAAGAAGATATGAATCAAATACTATATCCTGAGAAAGATCTTACCAGCTGTGCAGCCAAGACACTTGAGAACTCACTATTCATGGCATATGGGAGCGCTGTTTGTGCTCTTGAACCATACGTAGTCTGGAACCTCTTTTTTATCTCATTCAGAAAATTAAAGGCTCGGGAACGCTCAAAATCCTGAAAGGAGATCAACACAGAGTTTACATTACAGTAAACAAAGATGATATGGATGATTAACAACAACCATAAGAACAGCTAACATTTACTAAGCAATGATTCTATGAGGAGGAACTGATCTCATTTTACTGATAAAGAAACAAAGGCTCTGAAAAGGTAACTAACTTGCCAAAGGTGAAACAACTAGTAAATGAAAGAGCTGAGAGTCTAATCCAAATATGTTTGATTACTGCCAACTAAGATAACAGTACCTAGGTTAGCTTCTTGAGAGCAGGAATTGGGTTTTACTCCATCTATATCTTTCACAGGATCTATTAGAAAGCCCAGCGCAAGAAGATGCTTAAGAAATCCATAATAGTAGTACAGTCTTTCACATACAAAGATAACACTATTGACATAAAGTTTGAATTGATTTTTTTCAATAGTGGTGGTACATTTGAAAAGATCAAGGGATGTACTCTTATCTAGCCCCAGTCAAAAAGTGTGTGTGTGTGTGTGTGTGTGTGTGTGTGTGTGTGTGTGTAACATATATACAAAAATATAATTATAGCTCAAGAAATATAAGACTCAACTCTGACCATCCCAAATTTAGTGATATTTCTCACCTACTCCAAGCACTTTCACATCAGTCATTTCAGATATAGCTGTATTTTAAAAATAATTTTAGAAAACACTGTGAAATCAGGGAATATAAATCATTGTGATGATCACTGTGGTTGACACTCATCTCCATTTCACCTAAGATGATTAGTCTAAGCCAAGAGTTCTTAAAGTGGGGTCAATGGTCCAAATTCAAGGAGCTGATGTACTTGGATAGAAAAAAAAAATCTCATCATCATTTTCACCAATCTTTAACTCAAGTTTCAATTATGAATGTAGTAACAAACCAGATAAGTATTAAACAGTACCTGTGACTTCGTCACCAAGAGAAGTCTTTTTTTCATATACCATCAGTTACAAACATCTCTCAAAATATTATTTATACTCATCACCACATCAAAATATTTTTTATTTATTAGACCCATGAGTAGAACTTGTTATTTAATGAATTCATAAAGAAGCATATATATTACTATATCAATATTTAAAATATTTTGAATACTGTATTTCAATATAATTGGTTTTGTTTATAATCACATTTAAAAAAATTCTGGGAGGGGCCCATGAGTGCCAAAGGGGTCTGTGACACAATAAACGTAAGAACCCTGACCTATGGCAATCATGCCAATTCCATGTCTCTTGTCAGTGATCAATTTAGAAATAAGTATTTAACCTAGTCCTAGCCAGTAAGTCAGGAAAAGAAGTCCACTTTGAAAGCACGGGGAGGGTAGGGTGTGCGTCTGGGAAGTTTCCTCATTCCTACAGTAAGAGACTTGAGAAGACATAGTCCATCTTTTTTGGACACAAATAAATAAGCATGTGGCTCCATGCAACCATAAGGGGAATGCATCCAGGAAGAAGCCGACACTAGGATTGCAGAGAGGAGAAAGGACCTTGATGACCACCGTTAAGTTATTGAGCATTTTCCGTCTAGAAGCTACAAATACTCAACAACCTACCAATGTGAACGACAGGTTTACAAAGCTGATCATAATGTACTGTGATTTCGTTTTCCCAAAGTCCACATACATTAAAAAAAATTCACTATTGATTGGAGGGGTGAAATAATCTATTTACTATTTCAGAAAAATAAATTTTGAGAGGGTCTGATACCAAAGAATCATAATTATGAACACCAATTCTCACTACACAATAGAATAAATGTAGAAATTACAAGAGGTTAAGCTAAAACTCTACAAAACCAAGCTGATTTGCATATACCCAGATATCAACTTTTCTTTTGATTTGCTGCTCTATATGATAAATGCAAAGTATAGAAAAAAAATTTCCAGCTACAGACAGTTATATTCACATCACCTTTACCTACCACAGATACAGATAATTAAGAACTGACTCTATTAACATTACACATACTTAAATAGCAACATGTCTTCAAGTTACTTACATCATCAGTGATACAAAGATATACAATCCTGTCTTGGCAGATGTAATGAAACAAATAACTGTAGAATAAAAGATATAAAACTTACTGTGGTTATGAGTAATATCTCTTTCACTTCTATCTATGTTTAAGAAATTTTAGTACTGCCAACGTGACCATATTATTTACAGATACTGTCTATTCTCCCTCTCCCCTGTATACATGTTCCTCTGAAGTCAAACTGATAGAAATAAATAAGAAATTAAAACAAGCTACATAGTGCAATGTTATGCACATTACCCATTAAAATAATATCTACAAAAGCATAATTGGACATTTTTTTTTGGCTGTGCCACGTGCCTTGCAGGATCTTAGTTCCCCAACCAGGGATTGAACCTGGGCCCTGGCAGTGAAAGCACCGAGTGCTAGCCACTGGACCGCCAGGGAATTCCCAGATACTTAAGGTTTGAACAAGAGATGACATCTGAGGGACACGTAATTAAGAATAACCCCCAAATGGGCCATACAGTCTTCTTTGCCTTCTCCTATGATCTCATAGCAAACACTTTTTCTACCAAATACTCAACAGTAACATTTATTTGGCATCTACTTTGAACCAGTTACTGGGCTAGGTGCTGAGGATACAAATAAGCAAAACCATCAGTCCCTGCCTTTACAGAGATGAAAGTGCAGGCAATTGTGGAACAACATAGTAAGCAGGATGATAAGGAGTTAAAGGCAGTACATGGTGCTGTGGGGACATAGAGGAGACACCTAACAGAGTTTGTCAGAGGGTAACAGGAAGACATCCTGGAGCAAGTGATGTCTGAGCTGAGACCTGAAGACTAAGTAAGAGACGGCAAAAAGAACAAGCAAGAGTGTTCCAGAGTGAGAGACCAACAAGCTTAAGGGCTTTGAGATAAAAGAGCAAATACTGGGTTTAAAAGTAAAATTAGTTAATATGACTAGAGCAGTTGTCCCCAACCTTTTTGGCACCAGGGACCGGTTTCATGGAAGACAATTTTTCCACGGGTGGGGAAGGGGTGATGGTTCAGGCAGTAATGCGAGCGACTGGGGGGATGGTTCAGGTGGTAATGAATGTGAGCGAGCGATGGTTCAAGCAGTAATGTGAGTGATGGGAGTGATGGGGAGCAATAGATGACGCTTTGCTTGGTCACACGCCACTCACCTCCGGCTGTGTGGCCCGGTTCCTAACAGGCCTTGGACCACCACTGGTCCGCAGCCTGGGGCTTGAGGACCCCTGGACTAGAGTATAGAATGTAAGGAAAAAATAAACTGCTTGCACAAATGAGGTTGTAAGTAAGCAAGTACCATGCTGTATAAGACTTTCAAACCTCACTATGCTATACCCTAAGAACAATGAACAAGCATCAAAGGGTTTTAGCTTGGGAGTGTGATCAGATTTGCCACATAAAAGGATGCTTTGGCTAAAGTGTGGAGAACTGACCGAAAGGAGGACCAGACAGAAGACTACTGAAGTAGAACAGTGAGAGAAACAAACTAAAGTACTATGGGCAATGAAGAAGAAGGGACTGAGAAGAAATAATAGAACTTGATGACTGGCTACTGGGGGTGAGGCAGAGGGATAAGTCTATTTTGCTTCCCAGATTTCTACCCTGGGCAAGTAGACAGACAAGAATACTTGTTGAATTGTATGATTAATGTTCACATAGAGGCTTGATATGAATTACAAGGAGGTATGGGAACTCAGGCAAAATGTCTTCCTCCACCACTGAAATTGTTCACATCAACTCCACCAATGATTTCCACACTGCATATCCAGTGGCTCTCTCTGACACATTTGATAGTGCTGATCACTTCCTTCCTCTAGAAAGTGTTTTCTCTCCACTAGATTTCTTGACACCAGGCTTGCCTGGTTCATATGGTAGTCTCTTTCGCTTTCTGTTGATGTCTTGCAGCATCCTCAGCCCCCTGCTTTTCTCACACACACTCCCTGGAGGGTGGCATCCACTCTCTTGTTTTGCTATCGATATCTGTTTTCAGCTACTACAACTATAATGATTCCCAAATCTAAATCTGACCTATCTCCTGAGCTCCAGGCCTGCATATGCTACTGTCTACTAGACATATCCAACTGGAGTACCATAGACAACTTAAACACTATAGGTGCAAAAATGAAAGTCATCATTTTCCCCACAAAATTTGTTTCTCCTAAACCACACTTGGAAGTACATTGGTGCAAAGACCACAGAAGGTAATGAGGTATGGTCCTTGCCATCAAGGAGCCTACAGTCAGAGGACAGAGACAGAAAATAAAGATAGCAATTATAACACTGCATCATAAGTGCTACAATATGAATAAACACAGGATGCTATGGAGACACACATAAAGGGGGCACCTGGCCCAGTCTTGGAGTTCAGGGGTTTCCAGAAGAGGAAACATATAAGCTCAGGAAGACAAACTCAGATTTTTTAAAAGTAATAGCTATTGCAAAGGCTAGGAAGAGAGAAAGAACCCAGCATTGAAATGCACATAGCTGAGTATGGCTGGAGAACAAAACTGAGGGCTCAAGTAATGATAGATAAGGCCAGAGAAGGGAGCAGGGGCAGATCTTGAAGAATCTTTCAAGTAATGTTAAGGAACTTTACCCTGAGTACCTGCTGAAGGAAGGGACATGATCAGAACTGCCCTTTTAGAAGGATTAAAGTGACAATTAAGAAAGTATTTCATTTGGAACCTGTAAAATGAGCAAAAATTTACCAGGGGGCCTAGGAAGGGAAGGACATTCCAAGACGCAAAATCATGAAAAAAATATACCAAAGCTTGAAATAACATAGATAGGACAGGGAATGACAAAGATTTCTATAGAGATAAGGATAGAAAAGTCAGGAATAGACAAAACTGTGAAGGCTGAGTTTGGGCTTTATTCTAAAAGCAATGGGTTTTAAGCAAGAAAGTATAATCATAGGAATGTGAAATACAGATTTAAGGAGGGATCAACTAGAAGCAGAAAAACCAGCTAGGAGGAGGTTATTAGAAATGAGAAACAATGAATGCCTGAACAAACACTGTGACAAGTGAGGATAGAGGAGACTGAAATACCTCCTGTAGGAGAATGGCAAGGATTTGGTTAAGAAGTCAAATATGATTCTGAAGTTTTAGGCTTAGCCAACTGAATGAATGGTGATGCTATTAAAGAAAGAAAGAAATAGCAAGAGAAAGGTCAGATTTCAGGGAGAAATGATTTTCATACAGTAAAATGTACTTTTTTCTGTTGGTGTACAGTAATAAAAGATATTTTTGATTGGGATGATGAAACATGATTATAGGAAAGAAACTAAGGCAGAAGGTTAAAAGGAAAAGACAATTCAGTGATAGAGACTTACTCCAAAGGATACCGGGTAGGACTGGGTCAGATGCAGGTGGAAAGACACAGCAGATGGATAACATCACTTTCTTGCACTATAACCACATTTTCGTTGGATTACATAGTCTAGTTTCCCTTGTAGCTAGATATGGCTAGTGACTAAGTTCTGCCTGATAAAATATGAGTGGAAGAAACATGCCCTACTTCCCAGCCTTGCCTCTACAAAGATGACATGTGCTTTCCCTGAGCATTTTCCTGGGAACTGACTAGAAACACGATCGTTGAGCCCAATAAATTTTTGAAGAAACCCTAAAGCCATACTCACAAGAAACCGAGGTCATTTAACCCAGAGGTAACTTCTTAGCCCCTAAACTACACCAAGAAGTAACAGACTACAAAACCTATACAGTTCCCAAAGATGACACACTAACACCCATTCTGGATGTGGCCAGAGAGGATAATGGACCAGGAAGAGCCTCCTGGAGAACAAAGGGAGAAAAGATGAAGAATTTCTTCCAAGAAAGCAGAACCCAGGTCAGAATAGGAGTCTCTGAAATTGCTGTGGAGTAGTTATTTGAATATTGCTAAGAAGCAGTGGCATCTATGTGTTTATTGTTCTTCCCTTTTCTAAATCGAGGTTTACAACTTCCACTTGGTGATGCTGTTCTTATTCCACCAATGTCTATTGGGTTGGGCTGGTGAAACAGGGAAATCATATGACTTGTCTTTTAGTTTGTTGTTAATGGGCCACAGGAGCCACTCCTGGGCGTGATGGAGAGGACTGTGTATCACTCGGACTGTCTGGACCTGGAGCTGGACACAGCGATCAGATGAGTCTTTGGGGCCACCTCCTGCAGAGAGGAGGTATGCTCTATGTTTGGGAAGAAGAGTACATCCTAATATTTTGGTGGCCCAGAAGAGTAGACTGGAAGGTTGCAAGCTGTCTCCTGATGTCCTATAACTTCCTCCAGAGTAACAGAGTTTTAGCTGAGCATATGGCTGCACAGCTAGAGATGACAAATTCTAGTCTCCATTCCAGCTAGGTTAGCTACATAACTATGCAGTGAACAATAAACTGCCAGGCCACTTCTGGGCTTTGCCTTTAAAAATACTGGGCAAGCACAGGGAAGTAACAAGAACTGAAGAAGCTGCCTTGGCCAGAGTTGGAAGGCAGTAATTAAAAATGGCAGAGCCACCCCACCAGTCCCGAAGTACTCATCTCTGGGCTATCTCATAAATTAATACTGTATTTTGGGGTCTCTCTCTTACAGCAGCTTAGACTAGATCCTAAATTATACAAGGAGTTGGCCCTGGAAACCAATAAGGACCTCCTTCTGAGATAGGGTCTAAGGAAATTAGGATGAGTTAGGTAACAAAAGATTGTTAAGTACTGAGGAGGAAGGTGGAGGCACTTTTTATGATTACTAAGATTTCCCACCTATGCCCCCTCCAATTCATTCTCCAACCAGCCACGACAGTGCTCTTTCTAAAGCAAAAGCTTACCACGTCACACCCCAGCTGAAAACTTTCAATGCCTTCCCATTGCCCATACGGTAAAGTACAACCCCTTAACATGGCCTATGAGGCCCTACAGGACTTCTCTTCTGTCAGTCTCTCTAGCTTTATTTTCACCATGTTGGGCACCAGTCACAGACAACCACCTGCAGTTTGCTAAATATGCCTCCATACTTCTCTACCAGCTGTTCCTTCTACCTGGAATACCATTCCCCTGTCCATTAGCTTCTATTCTCTACTGTGATCACCTATGGATATGACTGTCTGCTTCATTAAACTATAACCTGCATGAGGGAAAATACTGAATGATTTCTTGTATCCCCAGCACCAAGCAAAGCGTCCGGCGATAGTCAAGTGCTCAGTAAATATTTACAGAAAGAATGAAAGAAAAAAATATTCTTTATCTAAACTACATCAAGCTTCACATATACTAGAGCTCTATAGCAGAGTCACTTTTACATCTAACATTTCCATATCTTTCTTTAAAATATTTTAATATCACTTCGATGACAAAATAAAATAATTTTTAGTTAAATTTAAAATTAATAGAACCAGACATTTTTTAATCTGGTAAGGATTATTGTTCTGTCAGTTTATTCAAATTATCTACTGAGAAGCTTGCTTTTCTAGTTTTCTACTGTTCTGATTATAATAATATAATTCACTTCTTTCACCCGCTACCCACACAGAGCAGAACTCACTTGCCGTGTGAGTACGTTAGCTTGTTATTTTCAGAAGGTATCTTAGCCAGAATCTGCTCTGTCACCTCCAGGAAGTTGCCTCCACACCAAGCATGTTTGGCAAGGATAGTGGTTCCCCTGGCAACAACAGCAAAAAGAATGGCCATGGCTTCGATCTATCAAAAGGAAAAAAGACACATAAGACTTAGAATATTTCTTTGACATAATCTTTCAAAAGTAACTTACTATCATTACCTACATCCATCTGGAGACAGTACTGACCAAGGCACTGTAACATTAAACAGAACAGACTTAACAACAAACTTAACAAAGTCACAGTCTTCTAAAAGCTTATAATCTAAACCACACTGATATGCATTCATATTTAGAGACAAACCAAATGCATACACATAATATATTTTTATGTATGTGTGTATATACAATGTAATGTATATGTGATACATGCATACACACACGTACATTACATTGATAGATAGGTTGCATTTACAAATTACACAGCACAAACTGTTATCATCCTCTGAAAAGCAATGACCATAGACGGCAAAGGGACATAAAAATGTCTTCATCCTTTAATAAAGTAATCCCATCCTGAAAATTTATCCTAGGGAAATAGTTCAACAGCAGTTAGATTCTATATTCACAAATATACCTATTAACAATAATAATAGCACATATTTATTAAGCACTTACTATGCGCCAGGCACCATTTTAAACACTTAATTTAATCCTTACATCAATGAAATTAATACACTATCATGATACGTACATTAAAATGAGGGAAATGAAGTATAAATGACTTAAATAATTTGTTCAGAATTACAGAGCTAGTAAGTGGTAAAAGATGGGATTTAAACCCAGGCAGTATGGTTCTAGAACCCACAATTTTATCCCTATACTATATTCTGCCTCTCCTATGAAGGCATTATCCATCACAAAAATAAACTGAAAATAACCCGAATCTTCTGCAAGAGAGGAATGGTTCTATAAATTATGGTAAGATCCTTTTTAAACAAAATATTTCTAAAACAATACAGAATGAGTTTAAGATTACAGTAATACCTTGGAGGTATTGCAAGTTCAGTTCCAGACCACCACAATAAAGCAAATATCACAATAAAACAAGTAACATGAATTTTTTGGTTTCCCAGTGCATATAAAAGTTATGTTTACACTATGCTGTAGTCTATTAAGTGTGCAATAGCATTATATCTAAAAAAAACAACAATGTACATGTCTTAATTTTAAAAAACTTAATTGCTAAAAAATGCTAACCATCATCTGAGCCTTCAGAGAGTCATAGCAGTAACACCAGAGCACTGATCACAGACCACCATAACAAACAAACTTAAAAAGTTTGAAATATTGCAAGAATTATTAAAATGTGACACAGAGACATGAAGTACCCAAAATACTGTTGGAAAAATGGCACTGACAGACTTGTTCAATGCAGGGTTGCTACAAACCTTTGATTTGTTAAAAAAACAAAAACAACAACAAAAAAACCCAGCAATATCCGTGAAGCACAATAAAGCAAAGTGCAATAAGAAGAGGTATGCCTGTATTTTCCTTGTGTTTATGAATCTGTACTATTTTTTTCCCCACAGAACAGCCTGGTTTCTCTGATTTAATGGCATGAACTTATAAAAGAGATGAACAAATATCTTCCTATTCTTCAACTAACTCTTCAACCTAATGTTATTTGTTTTTTTTTAACATCTTTATTGGAGTATAATTGCTTTACAATGGTGTGTTAGTTTCTGCTTTATAACAAAGTGAATCAGTTATACATATACATATGTTCCCATATCTCTTCCCTCTTGCATCTCCCTCCCTCCCACCCTCCCTATCCCACCCCTCTAGGTGGTCACAAAGCACAGAGCTGATCTCCCTGTGCTATGTGGTTGCTTCCCACTAGCTATCTATTTTACGTTTGGTAGTGTATATGAGAGTGGCATGTTATTTGTTAACATGTTCAGTTTCATCCAATAAGCCAGAGTCATCTTGGGTGGCAAAGTGAGAGTCACTTATTAAAAATTCAAATCCTTGGTATCATTCCCTGAAATTCTGATTCAGTAGGCCTGAGGTGGGGCCCTGGAATATATACTTAAGCCAAGCCTGTCTGGATGCAGGTGATTCACATGACCACGTTTTGTGAAACACAGCAACTATAAAATGCTTGAGGTCAGGGAATCTGCTGATTCCCTCTTGGAATGTCCTTGGTATGAAGGACAGCATACAGAACAGAAATGCTCATGTGTCTCTTGAGCTGAACTCCTCTTGGGGTCTCTTCATTGCACTCTCTAAATGAAGGTGTTTCCCAGGGTTGTGTCCTCAGCCATATTCTTTCTGGATTTCTCCAAACACATATGTAGTAGCATGTTATAATTTCCAAATGACTTTCTCATACATTATATCCCTTGATCCTAAAAGCCTCAACTGACCATGTAACATGCTCCAGGTACTGCTCCATTTCTTAAAATCATCATCTACACACTATCTCTGCTTCTCTATCTTCTTTTAATTCTTTTCTATAATCTGGCTTTTCCCCTCAACACTCTGCAAAACCATGCTTGTCAAGATCACCAACAGCCTCTACATTGCAAATTTCTGTGGTCATTTCTCTATTCTCACCTTACTTGACCTCTCAGAAATAGTCAACACAGCTGAATAACCCTCCTTCTGGGAACACTCCTACATGTCTGGCTGCTCCTTCTGTCTTCTTGCTGAATCCTTCTCCTCTAGCTGACCTCTAAATGTTGACTTTCCACGGGGATTGGTTCTCCACTCTCTTATCCTAGATGAGCTCATCTAGACCTGCCATTTTAAACATGTTTTATTTGCCAAAGATACATTGCATACAGAAAAAAACCAAAGGCACAACCAAAGTTGAGGGAAAAACCAAAAACAAAACACAAGGCATACCAAAAAGTTGAGGGAAAGGTAGATGAATAGAGACCCACAAAGATGGAGGAGGACCAACCAGGAAAGCGAAAGGAAAGCCAGAAGAGTGTGGTGGCCTTGAAGCCAAAGGAAAAGAAACCTTGAAGAAGGAACAAGTGTCACCTCCCAGCTCTGTTCACTGATACACAGTATTAAGACTGTAAAACAGTCACTGAAATTTTATAAGGAAGGAGTCATTGGTAAGGGTCAAAGAGACGTGCAGTGGAGTGGGAAAAAAACACAAAGAGAAACAGAGATGAGAAATCATATGGTCCCTGAGACAAAGAGATGAAAAGGTAGCAGCCTCAGCCGTTTAGCAACTTCAAAAAGAAAACTGAGTTTAGCAACAATACAAAAAGATCTAGTGTGCTAGCGGACCATAAGTTCGTTATGAAGTGTTATGATGTAACTGCTTAAAATGCTTATGTAATCTTAAATTACATTAAGAAACAGGGTGTCTTCATCTCTTTAAGTACTATTGCCATTATACTCTGTGCTGTTTAGAAAGCATGTGTAATACTGAGTTCAATTCTAGGTACAGTATTCTAAGACTGGACAGAAGGGCAAAGTATGGTGAGAGACCTGGAGGTTGTATCATGTGAAGAACAGCTAGAGGAACTAGAAATATTACACATGAAAAAGACAGCAATCTTCAAGTTTATATAAAGTATAGTCACCTAGAAGAGGGAGGACATTATTTGGAATATAACTAGGAACAGTGAATAATAAGTTATAAGGACAGCTATGTAAGTTATGCATAGTAGTGTTTTATTCAATAAAAGCAGTCCTCAATTTTAAAAATGCCTATTAAACATTGGGTACATAGCAACAGAAATTTTACTTTCCTCTCAGATGTCACTAATAAGCATTTCTTGAGGGGACCTTCAAGATGGCACACGAGTAAGACGTGAAAATCACCTTCCTCCCCACAAATATATCGAAAATACATCTACATGTGGAACAACTCCTACAGAACACCTACT
The DNA here is from genome assembly GCF_965194825.1 of Balaenoptera physalus. Classification (NCBI taxonomy): domain Eukaryota; kingdom Metazoa; phylum Chordata; class Mammalia; order Artiodactyla; family Balaenopteridae; genus Balaenoptera; species Balaenoptera physalus. Next base: position 134,782,678 of record NC_138903.1, on the reverse strand, counting down.
GAACACTGGCAGAAGACCTCAGACTTCCCAAAAGGCAAGAAAATCCCTACATAGCTGGGTAGGGCAAAAGAAAAAAGAAAAAACAGAGACAAAAGAATAAGGACGGGACCTGCACCTCTGGGAGGGAGCTGTGAAGGAGGAAAAGTTCCCACACCCTAGGAAGCCCCTTCACTGGTGGAGACGGGGGGAGGGCGGGGGAAGCTTCAGAGCCACAGAGGAGAGCACAGCAACAGGGGTGCAGAGGGCAAAGCAGAGAGATTCCTGCACAGAGGATCGGTGCCGACCAGCTTCACCAGCCTGAGACGCTTGTCTGCTCACCCACTGGGGTGGGCGGGGGCTGGGAGCTGACTGGACCTGCCTAAGAGGCAAGAGACCACTGTTTTGGGGTGTGCAAGGAGAGGGGATTCAGAGTACCGCCTAAACGAGCTCCAGAGACGGGCGCAAGCCATGGCTATCAGCTCGGACACCAGAGATGGGCATGAGATGCTAAGGCTGATGCTGCAGCCACCAAGAAGCTTGTGTGCAAGCACAGGTCACTGTCCACACCTCCCCTCCTGGGAGCCTGTGCAGCCCGCCACTGCCAGGGTCCCGTGATCCAGGGACAACTTCCCTGGGAGAACACACGGCGTGCCTCAGGCTGTTGCAACGTCATACTGGCCTCTGCCACTGCAGGCTTGCCCCACATTCAGTACCCCTCCCTCCCCCCACCGGCCTGAGTGAGCCACAGCCCCCTAATCAGCTGCTGCTTTAACCCCATCCTGTCTGGGAAGGAACAGATGCCTGAGGGTGACCTACATGCAGAGGCGGGGCCAAATCCAAAGCTGAACCCCAGGAGCTGTGCAAACAAAGAAGAGCAAGGGAAATTTCTCCCAGCAGCCTCAGGAGCAGCGGATTAAATCTCCACTATCAACTCGATGTACCCTGCATCTGTGGAATACCTGAATAGAAAATGAATCATCTGAAAGTTGAGGCGGTGGACTTTGGGAGTAACTGACTTGGGGTCTGCTGTCTGGAACTGATTTCAGATTTTTATGTTTATCTTAGTATAGTTTTTAGTGCTTATTATCATTGGTGGATTTGTTTATTGGTTTGGTTGCTTTCTTCTTTTTTTCATTATTACTTTATTATTTTAATAATTAAAATTTTTTTTTATTTTAATTATTTTTTAATTTTTTTTATTATTATTTTTTTCTTTTTTTCTCCTTTTTCTTCTGAGCCGTGTAGCTGACAGGATCTTGGTGCTCTGGCCTGGTGTCATGCCTGAGCCTCTGAGGTGGGAGAGCTGAGTTCAGGACATTGGACCACCAGAGACCTTCCGGCCCCATGTAATATCAATCAGCGAAAGCTCTCCTAGGGATCTCCATCTCAACCCTAACACCCAGCTCCACCCAACAGCCAACAAGCTCCAGTGCCGGATGCCCCATGCCAAACAACTAGCAAGACAGGAACACAACCCCACCCATTAGCAGAGAGGCTGCCTAAAGTCATACTAAGTTCACAGACACCCCAAAACAAACCACCGGTTGCGTCCTGCCCACCAGAAAGACAAGATCCAGCCCCGCCCACCAGAACACAGGCACCTGTCCCCTCTACCAGGAAGCCTACACAACCCACTGAACCAACCTTACCCACTGGGGGCAGACACCAAAAACAAAGGAAACTACAAACCTGCAGCCTGCGAAAAGGAGACCCCAAACACAGTACATTAAGCAAAATGAGAAGACAGAGAAATATGCAGCAGATAAAGGAGCAAGGCAAAAACCCACCAGCCCAAACAAATGAAGAGGAAATAGGCAGTCTACCTGAAAAAGAATTCAGAGTATGATAGTAAAGATCCAAAATCTTGAAAACAGAATGGAGAAAATACAAGATATTTAACAAGGGCCTAGAAGAACTAAAAAGCAAACAAACAATGATGAACAACACAATAAATGAAATTAAAAATTCTCTAGAAGGAATCAATAGAAGAATAACAGAGGCAGAAGAACGGATAAGTGACCTGGAAGATAAAATAGTTGAAATAACTACTGCAGAGCAGAATAAAGAAAAAAGAACGAAAAGAATTGAGAACAGTCTCAGAGACCTCTGGGACAACATTAACCACACCAAGACTCAAATGATAGGGGTCCCCAGAAGGAGAAGAGAAAAAGAAAGGGGCTGAGAAAATATTTGAATAGATTATAGTTGAAAACTTCCCTAACATGGGAAAGGAAATAGTCAATCAAGACCAGGAAGCACAGAGAGTCCCATACAGGATAAATCCAAGGAGAAACACACCAAAACACATGTTAATCAAACTATTAAAAATTAAGTACAAAGAAAAAATTTTAAAAGCTGCAAAGAAAAAGCAACAAATAACACACAAGGGAATCCCCATAAGGTTAACAGCTGATCTTTCAAAAGAAACTCTGCAAGCCAGAGGGAGTGGCAGGACATATTTAAAGTGATGAAAGGGAAAAACCTACAACCAAGATTACTCTACCCAGCAAGGATCTTATTCAGATTCGACAGAGAAATCAAAAGCTTTACAGACAAGCAAAAGTTAAGAGAATTCAGTACCACAAAACCAGCTTTACAACAAATGCTAAAGGAACTTCTCTAGGCAAGAAACACAAGAGAAGGAAAACACCTACAATAACAAACCCAAAACAATTAATAAAATGGTAATAGGAACATACGTATCGATAAATATCTTAAATGTAAATGGATTAAATGCTTCAACCAAAAGACACACACTGGCTGAATGCATACAAAAACAAGACCCATATATATGCTGTCTACAAGAGACCCACTTCAGACCTAGGGACACATACAGACTGAAAGTGAGGGGATGGAAAAAGATATTCCATGCAAATGGAAATCAAAAGAAAGCTGGAGTAGCAATTCTCATATCAGACAAAATAGACTTTAAAATAAAGACTAATACAGGAGAAAAAAGGACACTACATAATGATCAAAGGATCAAACCAAGAAGAAAATATAACAATTGTAAATATTTATGCACCCAACATAGGAGCACCTCAATACATAAGGCAAATGCTAACAGCCATAAAAGGGGAAATCGACAGTGACACACTATTATTAGTAGGGGACTTTAACACCCCACTCTCACCAATGGACAGATCATCCAAAATGAAAATAAATAAGGAAACACTAGCTTTAAATGACACATTAAACAAGATGGACTTAATTAATATTTATAGGACATTCCATCCAAAAACAACAGAATACACTTTCTTCGCAAGTGCTCATGGAAAATTCCCCAGAATAGATCATATCTTGGGTCACAAATCAAGCCTCAGTATATTTAAGAAAATTGAAATCATACCAAGTATCTTTTCTGACCACAACTCTATGAGGCTAGATATCAATTACAGGAAAGAACTGTAAAAAATACAAACACATGGAGGCTAAACAATACACTACTAAATAACCAAGAGATCACTGAAGAAATCAAAGAGGAAATCAAAAAGTACCTAGAAACAAATGACAATGAAAATACGATGACCCAAAACCTATGGAACACAGGAAAAGCAGATCTAAGAGGGAAGTATATAGCAATACAATCTTACCTCAAGAAACAAGAAAAATCTCAAATAAACAACCTAACCTTACACCTAAAGCCATTAGAGAAAAAAGAACAAAAAAACCCCAAATTTAGCAGAAGGAAAGAAATCATAAAGATCAGATCAGAAATAAATGAAAAAGATTTGAAGGAAACAATAGCAAAGACCAATGAAATGAAAAGCTGGTTCTTCGAGAAGATAAACCACTAACCAGACTCATCAAGAAAAAAAGGGAGAAGACTCAAATCAACAGATTTAGAAATGAAAAAAGAGAAGAAACAACTGACCCTGCAGAAATACAAATGATCATGAGAGACAACCACGAGCAACTGTATGCCAATAAAACGGACAACCTGGAAGAAATGGACAAATTCTTAGAAAATTATAACCTTCCAAGACTGAACCAGGAAGAAATAGAAAATATGAACAGACCAATCACAAGCACTGAAATTGAAACTGTGATTTAAAATCTACTAACAAACAAAAGCCCAGGACCAGATGGCTTCACAGGTGAATTCTATCAAACATTTAGAGAAGAGCTAACACCTATCCTTCTCAAACTCTTCCAAAAAATGCAGAGGGAGGAACACTCCCAAACCATTCTACAAGGCCACAATTACCCTGATACCAAAACCAGACAAAGATGTCACAAAAAAAGAAAGCTACAGGCCAATATCACTGATGAACATAGATACAAAAATTCTCAACAATATACTAGCAGAACCCAACAGCACATTAAAAGGATCACACACCATGATCAAGTGGGGCTTATCCCAGGAATGCAAGGATACTTCAATATACGCAAATCAATCAACGTGATACACCATATTAACAAACTGAAGGATAAAAACCATATGATAATCTCAATAGATGTAGAAAAATCTTTCAACAAAATTCAACACCCATTTATGATAAAAACTCTCCAGAAAGTGGGCATAGAGGGAACCTCCCTCTACATAAAAAGCCCATATATGACAAGCCCACAGCCACCATCATTCTCAATGGTGAAAAACTGAAACCATTTCCTGTAAGATCAGGAACATGACAAGGGTGCCCAGTCTCACCACTATTATTCAACATAGTTTTGGAAGTTTTAGCCACAGCAATCAGAGAAGAAAAAGAAATAAATGGAATCCAAATCGGAAAAGAAAAGTAAAACTGTCACTGTTTGCAGATGACATGATACTATACATAGAGAATCCTAAAGATGCTACCAGAAAACTACTAGAGCTAATCAATGAATTTGGTAAAGTAGCAGGATACAAAACTAATGCACAGAAATCTCTTGCATTTCTATATACTAACGATGAAAAATCTGAAAGGGAAATTAAAGAAACACTCCCATTTACCACTGTAACAAAAAGAATAAAATATCTAGGAATAAACCTACCTAAGGAGACAAAAGTTCTGTATGCAGAAAAGTATAAGTCACTGATGAAAGAAATTAAAGATGATACAAACAGGTGGAGAGATATACCATGTTCTTGGATTGGAAGAATCAACATTGTGAAAATGACTATACTATGCAAAGCAATCTACAGATTCAATGCAATCCCCATCAAACTACCAATGGCATTTTTCACAGAACTAGGACAAAAAATTTCACCATTTGTATGGAAACACAAAAGATACTGAATAGCCAAAGCAATCTTGAGAAAGAAAAACAGAGCTGGAGGAATCAGGCTCCCTGACTTCAGACTTTACTACAAAGCTACAGTAATCAAGACACTATGGTAATGGCACAAAAACAGAAATATACATCAATGGAACAGGATGGAAAGCCCAGAGATAAACCCATGCACATATGGTCACCTTATCTTTGATAAAGGAGTCAAGAATAGGCAATGGAGAAAAGAAAGCCTCTTCAATAAGTGGTGCAGGGAAAACTGGACAGCTACATGTAAAAGAATGAAATTAGAACACTCCCTAACACCATACACAAAAATAAACTCAAAATGGATTAAAAACCTAAACGTAAGGCCAGACACTATAAAACTCTTACAGGGAAATATAGGCAGAACACCTTATGACATAAATCACAGCAAGATTCTCTTTGACCCACCTCCTAGAGAAATGGAAATAAAAACAAAAATAAACAAATGGAACCTAATGAAACTCAAAAGCTTTTGCACAGCAAAGGAAACCATAAACAAGACAAAAAGACAACCCTCAGAATGGGAGAAAATAGTCGCAAATGAAGCAGCTGACAAAGGATTAATCTCCAAAATATACAAGCAGCTCATGCAGCTCAATATCAAAAAAAACAAACAACCCAATCCAAAAATGGGCAGAAGACCTAAATAGACATTTCTCCAAAGAAGATATACAGATTGCCAACAAACACATGAAAGGATGACCAACATCACTAATCATTAGAGAAATGCAAATGAAAACTACAATGAGGTATTACCTCACACCGGTCAGCATGGCCATCATCAAAAAATCTACAAACAATAAATGCTGGAGAGGGTGTGGAGAAAAGGGAACACTCTTGCACTGTTGGTGGGAATGTAAATTGATACAGCCACTATGGAGAACAGTATGGAAGGTCCTTAAAAAACTAAAAATAAAACTACCATATGCTCTAGCAATCCCACTACTGGGCATATACCCTGAGAAGACCATAATTCAAAAAGAGTCATGTACCACAATGTTCACTGCAGCACTATTTACAATAGCCAGGACATGGAAGCAACCTAAGTGTCCATCAACAGATGAATGGCTAAAGAAGATGTGGCACATATATACAATGGAATATTACTCAGCCATAAAAAGAAATGAAATTGAGTTATTTGTAGTGAGGTGGATGGATCTAGAGTCTGTCATACAGAGTGAAGTAAGTCAGAAAGAGAAAAACAAATACCATATGCTAACACATATATATAGAATCTAAAAAAAAAGAAAAGTGGTTCTGAAGAACCTAGAGGCAGGACAGGAATAAAGACACAGACACAGAGAATGGACTTGAAGTCACGGGGAGGGGGAAGGGTAAGCTGGGACGAAGTGAGAGCATAGCACTGACATATATACACCCCCAAATGTAAAACAGATAGCTAGTTGGAAGCAGCTGCACTGCACGGGGAGATCAGCTCAGTGCTTTGTGACTACCTAGAGGGGTGGGATAGGGAGGGTGGGAGGGAGATGCAAGAGGGAGGGGATATGGGTATATATGTATACATATAGCTGATTCACTTTGTTATACAGCAGAAACTAACACACTGTAATGCAATTATACTCCAATAAAGATGTTAAAAACAAGTAAGCATTTCTTACTCTCTCCTATACTGCTAAAAATCACACCTGTAATCAAGTCTCACATGTGCCCACTATTATTATCTTGCAATAGAATCTGTAATGTTTTAATGAATATTGGGACAACAGAAACAACTGTGGCCGAAAGAATACTGCATTTGAAGTCCGAAAACATGGCTCTGCTAATTATTAGCAGTATGTGAATGTTCAGTAAATGATAAAGTGCTATATAAGATCAGATTCAAGAAGAAAAAGAATTAAACTATAAGCCAGAAAGAGAAGAAAAAAAAAGATAATGGAATATAAAGGAAAGTTGTCTTAACATTGTTCCTCCCTGTTCTCTTACTCACTCCTTGCTTGGTCCCATAGCCATCATCCCAATTCTACTACATTCCTGCTAAGAATCCTGTATGAGTTTCCTGTGGCTGCGTGACAAAGTACCAAAAGATGCAAGGCTTAAAATAACAGAAATTTATTGTTTCATAGTTTTGGAGGCCAGAAGCTTGAAATCAAGATGTTGGCAGGTCCATGCTCCTTCTGAAATCTGTAGGGGAGAATCTCTTCTAGAATCTCTTCCTAGCTTCTGGTGGTTTGCTGGCAATCCTTGGCGTTCCTTGGCTTGCAGCTGCAGCACTTCAATCTGTGCCTCCATAGTCACATGGCATTCTCCACGTGTGTCTATGTCTTCACATGGTAGTCTCTGTGTCTCTTCCCTTCTTATAAGGACACATACTCCAGTATGACCTCATTTTAACTTATATCTTAATTACATCTGCAAAGACCCTATTTCCAAATAAGGTCCCATTCACAGATAGCAGGGGTCAGGATTCAACATCTTTTTTGAGGACACAACAAACCCCATCTTGGGAACTCACCATTCCTCCCAAATCACTCCTACTCTCCCCTCTCCACATATTCATATCACCCCAACTTGCCTCCCTCTCTTCTCCAAAACCTCTGTCTCACATCCTTCCATAATCATATTAGAGGCCTGTCCTTAGAACGATGGGCCAGAAGAGCAACCTTCAACAGCTTGGAGTTAGAAAGACCAGTTTCTACTGCCCAGAAAGTTCCAAGGAAAGAACATTTTTGTTTCAGTTGCTGGGATTCCAAAAAAAGATATGCTACGGGGGAATCCGAGTGAGAATTCTGAATGTAGTTTTTTATAGAGTAATTGTAGTGAAGGTCTTTAAGTCCATTAAAGGTTATATATGATGCTATTCGTTGGCTTAACAACCGAAATGTCATAAGTAGCATTATTTATAGGAAAAAATGCACCCAGAGTTTCAAACAATAATCTTACAAAGGAACTTCTGGGATATATCCATTTGTATGGGATTGCCTGCATTAAAAATATTGCTAACAAGATAGCACAGGAACAACATAAATGTTCCTCCCCAGTGGAGGCATCTTCAAATGGAAGTTGAAGATGGTTTCAGGGAACTGAGAAGGGTAAAAGGACGAGTCAGTGTTTCTCACACTCAAGTCTTTGTGTTCTGAGAAATTTTTTAATTCTGTATTTTTATTTTGATAACATTAAAAATATATACGAATACCCGGATTATCTACATGTATACCATATAAATGAGTGATGGCAAACAATTCAGTGCTGCATTTGCATTATGAAGGCATAGGTGCCAAGAAATTCCCTAAAACAGTGCTTAATTTTTAATGTATTGGAAGCATGTCTGGCTGCTCCTAGGTTGACACATCCTAAAATCATAATGACAATCATGACTCAAGCACTCTTGTATTCCTGTTGTGTTTTTTAATCAGTTATAAGGACAAAATTTATACTTTGCAGTAACGATTTACATCTGAAAGATATCTGCATGGAAAAAGCCTTTTATTTTTAAGGACTGAGACTTAGTTATCTGACATTCTGAAAATGACAGTGTGGAAGAATAACGTTAACTCATAAATTATCTCAAGCTAAGCAAAAAATAATACTCAAAGGTGTTTGTACCAAGTAGAACCCAAATGATACTATAATGTGTTATATGAATAAACGTTGTGCAACTATTCAAACAGAACAAAGAGATGGAAGAATTAACTCGTCACATAGCGCATGGCAATAGCCAATGCCAAATCAAAAGAAAGCATTCTGTATCATTATCTGTATTACTGCAAGGAGATGTATTATGTTTAATCCTTGCAACAGTTCATTAGCAGAATGTTTCACAGGAAATACATTACGGAAATTAAATTTTTTCCACCCTTGTATCATGGGGCATACTATTAAATTGTCCCATTAAATTAAATGCGGAGGGCATGGAAGGTGCTCAGGAAAAAGATGGGAACTCACTTTAGGAGACAGCTATGGAACAAGAGAAGGCACAGAAGTGAGAACATGCTTGAGAAGGTAAATAAACTAGCCTGATGAGATGGAATGGTCCATATTTGGCAAATGAGAAGGTTTAGGGATAAGTCTAATGGCCATATGTAAAAAGAAGGCCTTGCAGTAATTAAGTAACTTGTATTTGCTCAAATAGTTTTTCTATTTCAGTTCAACACACGTTCTAAGGCTTTACTATATGGCACCCAATATAGTAAACATTGGAGGTATGAAGACCAGTAAGAAAGGATGTCTATACTCAAGGAAACCACAGTAAAATATGGAAGACAGACATAAACAAATAAATGCAATAATCTTTAAGGGTGAATAATCTAAGAATGCACACAATTGTTTAGAAGATTTCTTAAAGTTTTGTGATTATCTCATCTTGGATGAAGAAAAAAAATGCAGGTGTCAGCCTATGTATTGCGAATTTCCTCAGTATACAATTATTTCTTCTTGGAAGAGAGGTCAAAGTGTCTGTTTTATCCTTACTAGGTTCTCAATGCCCAGCACAGTGCCTGACATATAATATTCCCTCAAATATTTAATAAATTAATAAACACTGAGCATGTTTTGGTTTTAAATATACTATAAATGACAGATAACTTTATATTCAGTAGGACCTGGCAAGAACAATATTTTGATTACCAAACTATCTCCCTAAGATAAAGGAGTTGAGCTGAGAATAATCCAATCCTCAACTCTTCTTAGGAAGGAACTAAGCAAATGACAGAAAAGCCCCCAATTCTGACGTAATAACCTTGGAGGAGACAGAAGAACAAACATTGATATGAGAGAGAGAAAGAAGAGGTGTTTATGAAAATCCTGAAGTCTGGTCACAGATCAAGACTATTCTTGTTGGTATTACAAATATTCTCTTGGGGTGATGCTCTGAGACCCAACCCAACCCTTCTAACTTTCTCAGGATAGGAGACTACCCTGTCAAGTAAAACATTTGTTCTATTTTGCATTAACCACCACCACCATATAACATCACCTTGATTCTTCTTGTTTGCCCCTTCCGCACACACTCACAAATATGTAAGCTACTGAGAGTAGCGATCTCCTATGTCTTGTTTCCAGCTATATCCCTTGCACTTAGAAGACTGTCTAGCACGTATTAGCTGTTCAATAAATGTTTGTTAAACAAAACATATGATTGGCTCTGCTCTCAGTCACAGCTATTCAAAGGGAAAAAATGTCCGAAACATGACAGTATACTCCGGGATCAAGGGTGGGACAATGGCGGTACAGGTAGTTGAGCGCAATTAATAAGACAGAAAGAAAAGGACTTGATAACTGACTGTTTGTGGGGATTATGGAAGAGGGAGGTGTAAAGCATTTACTAAAGAGTCTAGTACGTGGTCAGTTTGTTAAATATTGGCCAATAGTAATAAGAAGAACAACATTGTACAGGTCTGACGCTGAGGAAATAGGTCGGGGCAGAGATATAGAGCTCCTATCCGAACTGAGGAAGAAGAATTACAACACTGGGCCTTGGAGGAAGGGCACGCAGAGGGCTAGGAGCCCAGAAGTAGGAGGTAAAGCAGAAAGTGACGTCATCGAAACAAGGGCGTAGAGAGTTTTTAGAAGATTCAAGAAATCTCAAGAGATTCAAATGCTACAAAGAGGTCTTGCAGAATGCAAACTGAGGGAAAGTTAACATTCTTTTTTCCTCTGTAACAACTTAAGTGACGCATTCTGACTCTTTCACTCCAGGCCCTTTTACCGGCATAAAACGCACTTCACCAAAACTGGACCTGTCCGACAATTCGAACTGTCGACACCAGAGAAGCCCTAGTCACCCTTGCATTGCCTCCTAATTCCACCTTCCCGTCGACACCTCTGCCCTCCCTCGGCCATCGTCTCCCCGCCTTCGGCCCAGCGTTCCCCGCTGCTTTTACCTGTCCGGACACCGTGTGAGAACTCGGGGATCGGGAAAGAGTTGCGCGGGTTAGCGCGGGGTCGCCAACTGCTTGCTCCCGGAGGAGGCTGGACCGGACACCGCCGGCTTCCGCAAAAGCGCCCCGCCCGCGCGCGGCTTCCTGGGAATGTGAGCGCTCCTCCAATGGGAGCGAGAGGCGGGGAGGGGCCTGCTGCGTTCCCAGCCCCCGCACTTCCCAGGAGCCGCACTGCATTCTGGGAGTGGTAGTTTCGGCTGGCCTTCGCCAAATCTGTCACCCGCTCCATCAACAATTCTTGTCATAAACAACATCAAGCGCTGTTCCTTAGAGAAAGCGAGAGAATGCACGGCCACAAAAAGTCCACCGGCGGGATAAATGAAGAGCCGAGCTTTCCCCACCGTCTCCCTGCTTAGTCTCAGCAGGCAACGTCGCCTGATACTTCACAGACAAGATAGAATTCATCTGACAGGAATTCCCTCTACTTTCGCCACGAAATTTTTTTAACCTCCTTGGATCCCTCAGCAATCCTTTCTCCCATTCTTTTGCAATAATAAAAATGGTAATAATAATAATAAATCAACTACTCTCCTTTGATGTAAATTCCCTCATCCCCTTTACATCCCTATTCCTTCTTACTAACTCAGTCGAGCTCCACTAATAAACTAGTCTGTCTCGTGTCTCAACGGCTTCCTGCTTATTTGCCCTTTATTATCAACATGTAAAGATTGTCGAAGTTTCTCTCATCTAAAATATTCCAAAGTCACCTTTCTCAACCTCACACCACCCCAAACCTCTCACCACACACAGACTTAACTTCCCCTTTCCAGTCAAAATTCTCAACCGTGTTACTAAAATAGACACTTTTTAACCATTACCATACCTCAACTCTGCAGGATTTTACATTGGTTATTCCCTCCTTCTTGAAACCCCCTAAGTTTGGGCTGCTTTAACAAAATACCTCAGACTGAATGGCTTAAACAGAAATTAATTTCCCACAGTTCTGGAGGCTGGGAAGGTTCAAACCAGGGTGCCACAGTATGGTGGGGTTCTGGTGAGGACCTGCTTCCTGGCTTGCAGACTGCTGCCTTCTTGTTGTGTCCTCACGTGGTGGAGAGATAGTATCTCTCTCACATCTCTTATAAGGGCACTAATCCCATTCATGAGGGCCCCACCCTCATGATCTAACTAACTCCCAAAGATCCACCTACAAATACAATCACATTGAGGATCCAGACTCTAATATATAAATTGGGGTGGGAAGAACACAAACATTCACTTTATAGCACCCTCTATTCTCTAAGCTTTTTCTAAGATGCTGCACTCTTCTGGTTCCCCTCCCACTTTTGTGGCAGATCCTCATTTTCCTTTGAAATGTTCATGTTCCATAGGGCTCTTCCTTACACTCTCTTATTTTCTTACTCGTCAAACTTTTCTTGGGTGATCTTAACTAATCCCATTGCTTTGATTATCATCTGTATGCTGATGATTCTCACATATAGGAAGCCCAGACAAGACTCCTGTAACCCAGACTGAAATATCTAATGAAAGCTGGGCATCTCTTTCAGGCACCTAAAACTTAATGTAGTCTTTAGTTGACCTAATACATTTCTACTCTCCCCTCTCCCATAAGCTGCTCCTCCTCCTCTAATCCCATCTCAGTGAATGGCACAACCATGCAATCAGTTGCCCACACCAGAAAGCTGGGTATCATTTTGAATGCTTTCACTCCCTCATAGCTCACATCCAAATAATCAGCAAGCCATGTTAATTCTATTCCCTAAATATCTCACTTGTCAAACTTCAGTTTTCTCATCTTTGAAATGAAGATAATAACGGCACCTGTCTTCAAAGATTGCTGCAATGATAAATGAGCAATACTGCCTGGCAAAGGGACAATAAGCATTTATTGAACAAGCATTATATTTGCCATTAGTTCTTCTTTATTAGGTCTTACATAATGATAGCTAGCATTTACTTTATATTTAGGGAGAAAGAAAAGGAAAATGAGAAATGGTGAGATATTTTGTGTAAGTTACAATCCACTCCATTCCTCAGTATTTTTCCAATCATGACAAAAATATAGCAGTAGTCATGAGGCACTATACAAACTGTTCTACTCTAATGTGTGCAGCATATACCATACCTTATTTATTGTTATCAGCTCTGGCTGTGCTACAGACATTAAAAAAATCATGACAAATGATCTGAGCACTAGAAACCAGAAGTAATATCTCTGTACCTACAGTATCTCCTTCACCATCTCCCTCCCACCCACTCCTCATCACTTGAAATTGTTCTATCTAAAACAAAATCTGATCATTTCCAAATTCTACTTAAAATCTTAATTCACTCCCCATTATGTAGAGGATAAAGTCTAAGATTCTAAACGGAGAATTCAAGGCCCTCCATGACCTGACCTCTCTCTACCTTCCCTGCTTCATATTCTGCTTCTCTCACCAACACATCCTGTGTTCAAGCCTACTCTTGTATGGTGTCATTCACTAATTCATCCATCTATCTATTCCTCCAACAAATATGTACTAAGTGCCTACTATGAGCCAGGCCTATTCTGGATTCTGGTGATATAGCAGTGAACAAGACAGACAGTGTCCTTGCCTACTGGAGTTAACACTTCAATACCATGCTCTTTCATGCCTCAGTGACTTTGCACAGGCTGCCTCCCTTATCTAAATCTTATTTACCCTTTAAGACATATCTTAAATATCACCTCTTAATTTTCCAGCAAAGTGTATGCTTTTTTAAGCTTTTTCATCCTCTGCAAAGGTTTACTTTTCATCTTAATATTAATTTAATTTTATTCAATACCTATTATTTGAGAGACAGCATAGTATCTTAGAAAGAGAAGGAGTTTTGGAGCCAGACAGTCCTGAGTTAATAGCTGTATGAACTCTAAATGTTGCCTCAATTTAGAGGTTTTAGAGCTCTATCAAAGCCCCTCTTGTTACTCTATATTCTCTCCTAAAGTAATCTCATCTGTGCTTCAAAATTTGTATCTTTAGCACAAGCATTTATACTGGGAAATTAGGGAAAGTTCTCTCTGAGGGGGTAATATTTAAGCTGAAATATAAATGTCAGGAAGGAATCAGCCATAAGAAGATCAGAGGGAACAGAAATAAAGCCATAGTGACTGTAGGGTAGTGGAAGTGAGGGGAGAGTAGTAGGAGAGGAGATCACACAGGCCTTTCTGCTCCTCAAATATGTCAAGCTCCTCCTCACTTTATATCTTTGCACCAGCTCTCTCTGCTTGGAGTTTTGTTCCCTCTTATCTTTTTGTGGCCAGAGGTCTTGCAAGGCTGCGTAAGCTAGAAGAAGGAGTTTGGACTTTATTCTAAGTGTAACGGGAAGTAGAGAGGTTCAAGCAAAGGAGTGATCTGATGTATGGGTTTTAAAAAATTATCTGGCTTGGGCTTCCCTGGTGGCGCAGTGGTTGAGAATCCGCCTGCCAATGCAGGGGACACGGGTTCGAGCCCTGGTCTGGGAAAATCCCACATGCCCCGGAGCAACTGGGCCCGTGAGCCACAACTACTGAGCCTGCGCGTCTGGAGCCTGTGCTCCGCAACAAGAGAGGCCGCGATAGTGAGAGGCCCGCGCACCGCGATGAAGAGTGGCCCCCGCTCGCCGCAACTAGAGAAAGCCCTCGCACAGAAACGAAGACCCAACACAGCCAAAAATAAATAAATAAATAAATTAAGAATGCAAATGACCCAAGGATCAGGTGTTTCAATTTAAAAAAAAAAAGTCAGGTTTATGGATATATAAGTTACATACAGTAAAATTCACCATTAAAAAAATTATCTGGCTTTATTTAGCATACCAATATACTGTCTACCCTGGTAATAAATTAATATGTACAGTTTTCAAGATATGTTGGGTAGTTTCCAAGAGGAGTGCTTCTGGATGTGTATACTACAGTGCATGCAGAACCGTTTAAATAGGTGGCTTTATAATTCGATAATTTTCAAATTTAGAAGTTCTGTTACCATTTCATCAGGTTACTGAAAAATTGATTCTCTTTTTTATAATACATGATTTTAGATAGTTTGAGCTTATGGAGTAAAGGTTTCAATTTCCATTTCAGTTCCTGCAGCTACCAAACCTGGAATTATAGAACTGATGGTTTAGATAACCTAATCCAGTCTCCCAATTGTACACATGACAAAGATTACAAAGCTAAGAAGAGATGGAGCCTGGATTACAAACTAGCTTTCTTATAGTAGATGCTCCAGAACTGTCTGTTGCGCTAAAATAAGATACGTATATCATACAGAACTCTAGTCATATCTGAGAGATACTGGTTTTACATTCTGCTTAACAGGATTGGATCGTGATGTGTTATTTTGTAGTTCACAAACAAATCTAGTGACTGTTGTTTTGGCATCAACATCATTCACATTATTGCAACTTATCACTGATCACCAGTGCTATTTATGCTTCTTTTCTCCTGGATATTTGGACTTGGGCAAACTTTCTTCCTGTTCGTCTGTGCTCAAAATAGACCTACCTTGAGAATGCTTGTTCTCCTTTGAAATTCACAATCAGTAGAGGGAGCTAACACATTAGCAATATCTACGAAATCATTGACATTTGAGTACGGGACAGTTTGCTTCTCTTTGTAGCTCATTCCAGTTAGTGTCATCACACTTCCTGCCCTGTTGGTCTGAGCCATCAATGGTTCCAACACCAGCTTTGGCAAAGCAGTTGTGGATTACTTCTGAGGTTTCTATCACACATAGCAATGAAATTTCTCATCATACGAAGGACATGCCGTTTCTTTACACCTGCAATAGAACAGTGCTTCTCATAACATACCAAGCATTTCCATCATCCAACTTTTGATGATTTATTATTTCTCAGTCAAATGGCTACACGTAGCCATGCTGGCAGGCGAAAATAAAAGACTACAAACGTTTTAATTTAAACGTCTGGTGTCCATGTGCAGCTAACAGTAATAGAATGTTCACATTCTGGTAAGCCATTTTATTTTCTAATTGCAGGAGCCATTTCCCAAACAACTTGCCAGACGTCAGTGCATTTTTGTTAAGTTTATATACACACAGGAAAGTTGTGTATAAAAGGGGAGTTTTCAAATTTCCATATTGATTCTAATTTCTTGCTCCTCTCAGCATTCTAATGGAGGAAAGTTGATGACCCAGCTTTCTTTATATATTTATTTTTCTCCAGGACAACATTCTTCTGTCAGAGTGTTCCTCTGGTTTGGTCACAGATTATAGAGGCGCATTAGATATGCCCCCAAGGACACATCTTTTCAGATTTGGCTACTCATTTTCAAGACAATCATCAGCAAACAGAGTTATTGTAGGTGCTTCACTGTTTAGGTTAAGTAAAATGATACTGTGATAATGCTGAAAGCATTGTTGTCAGTCGTAAAGACTTGACATCAACTCCCATCTGAAGAGCAATTTCATTAGCCTTTTCTAAAAACAAGTGAGCATCCAGATATAGAAATATCTGCCCTGGTCTGGCAAAATTATTCAAGTGTTCCACTTACTAAGTTGGCATATTTTGCTCCTCTCATTCTGTTATGAATTTTACCTCCCTCAGCTCCTTGACTTTTTCCAGTTTTCAAAAAATAATACAGAATATTCATGAGGAAATTCCAAATTTTGTGACCATTTAACTTTTTGACTTTTCTTTTTTATCCACGAACATCTAGTCCTGGAGAAATTGGGAGCTCACTATATTTTCGCTTTAATGGCATGACAGACACCGCATGGAGTGTAACAGAAAAGGCCTGCTTCATAGAACATGAACGTTCTCAAAAGGGCAAGATCAAGGGCAAGCCTGAGGCTTGGTGCAGGAGATGAAAGTGCAGCACTGACAAGGCAACTAAGTGTCTTAAGTTCCAACGTTTCCAAAGCAAAGGTGATGTCAAACTGTAAAATGGGCTACTTTGAATTATTTTTATAACCAAGTCAAAAATAAGGGACACTAATGACTTTGGGGTAGATACTGCCACTATCAGACAGCAAGTAATTAGGTTTAAGACATCAAAAGGATGAAACAGGGAAAGAAAGCACTGACTTGAAATTATCCTCCTTTATAATTCTGATGAAAAATTGAGAACACTTCAAGTTCTAAAGCTCTAAGCATAAAATCCATATGTTGGCTTACTTCTAATCTGATGTAAAGAATCCACAATCTAACGCAATAGCAAACCACAAAACTGGTGTCCCTATGGGAGAGGCCTGTAACTTGACATTTGTTTTTTCCACCTTGCCTCATTTCCAATTGTTTAGAATTTTTGACTCCTCAAGCCTTTAGCCTTTAACAAATTATTTGCTGGTGGAAGGGGCTGGGATTGTTTCTCCACACATAAACTGATCTTTGTCAAACTGATCTTTGTCATCAATCACTTTCATAATGACAGAACATCCAGGACACATAGCAATATCTTCCCCATTCTCCAACTCTTCCTTGGTAGGGATGAAGATGTCCATATAAGTTATCCCCACACGCACAGGGTTAGAAATACATCTCTAAGGCGTGATCATATTGCAAGTCCATGATTTCTATCTTGGAACAGATCTGGTATGTTCCTACCTTTGAGTTTTTGCATCAGCTGTTTACTCAGCACTGAATGCTGAACCTCCATATCTGTGCACATGTCTTTCTCTGGTATCAAATAGTATTCTAAGATAAATATATATTACTGCATTTAATCATCAGTGTAATGCTAGGAAGTCATTATTATTGTCATCACCCTTGTTTTCCAGATAAGAAAACCGTGGCTCCAAGTTGCACAGAAACTGAAGGGGCCAAGGTTTGCCTCCCGAGGTCTTGGCTTCCTAACCCACCCCCTCTTTCGTAAGTTTCAGAAGTTCCTTAAGAGGGAATGCAAGGAAGGATAGGCAATCAGTGTTGGTTGACTAAATCCAACAGTCCCAGATCCACCTGTTTGCTTCCGTTTGTCCCGTCCATTTCTGTTCCTGTGTCCTGGGCCTTCCTGTCACCTTGAAAAGGGACGATTACAACACAGAAGCCGCAGAGATGGGGGAGGGAGCAGAAATCTCACATTTCTCAGCAAAATGGTTGGAAGGCAGTCCGTAAGTGCTACCGAAGGGCGAAGTATTTCAGAGTACACAGCACAGGGACCTTGGCAGAAAGGGCCCAAGGGGCCCAGAGCTTGAAACAGAGCTGGGAACAAGGTCAGGGGACAGGAACCAGGCAGGCCCGGTGTTGTGTCACTGCCTGTGGCAGCTTCTCTGCTAAGGGTGCAGCGCCCCAGTGAGGAGTGGAAGGGTAGGAGGGCCGCTACCCTTCCATACTGAACATGGCCGCTGAATGAGAGCTCATGACCCCGGTTCGGGAAAGCAGCGGGAAACCGACCGAACCTGTGACCTTCTTCAAGGGGCAAGGGAACAGAACAGTCATGAAGAGCAGGTTAGCTTTGGTTTTCTTTTGTCTCTTTAATTGCTTCTCAAAAACACAGTGAGCAGGATTTCATCTCCCTCCCCACTCGGCTCGGGATTTACCTGGAGCACTTCTCTGACAGGGTGGGGGTCGGGGCAGGGACCACCGATAGAGTCCAAAACAGTAAGGCTCACAGGGGTTGCTCTACATCATCCCGGGGTTAGAGACTGTGGAGCTGGGACTAGAACCCAAGGCGGCTGCCACCCACACCTTTGGTCTCCCCAAGGCATCACAAGCCTTTTTTTTTT
The DNA here is from genome assembly GCF_965194825.1 of Balaenoptera physalus. Lineage (NCBI taxonomy): Eukaryota > Metazoa > Chordata > Mammalia > Artiodactyla > Balaenopteridae > Balaenoptera > Balaenoptera physalus. The sequence continues at coordinate 134,763,918 of NC_138903.1, read as the reverse complement.
CCTTCCCACTACAGCCTTCAACTTTATTTCAAATCTGCGGCCGCAGTAGCTCCTTGTAAGGAAAATAAATTTTAAAAGGCTTCAGATAGCTTACATGTAAAGGTAATGGTTTTCACACTATGTTTTAAGAGTATCTGAAAGCTGTGAGTCCATATGTAACACAATGGAAATCAAGGGATATATGTTTTTAATTTGTGTATCTTACTTCCTTCTGGGAAGTAATTGCAGAGTGTTTTGGAAGCTCTGTAAAAAAAAAAGTGGCTGGAATTCATTCACATATCCTGTGGCTCACAAGATCTCTAGGATACACTCTTGCTCAACTCTACATTGTATCTTCACACAGCTGTGCAGATAATTAGCTTTGTTGAGAGATGGAAATACTTTTTGTAAGAAGACAGTAAGTTTCTAAGTATAATGGAAAGTCATATAGAAATTTAAGAGGATTGAATCAACATACAGGCTAATGGCTTCTATTTAGCAAACATTTATTGGAGCCTGCTGAAGACCAAGAACTGGGAGACTACAAACAAGGATAAAACCATACGTTCACAATCTGGGTCAAGGTATTTAGCATGGTAGAACAATAATTGATATGAGAGAGATTTTATGAACAAAGTAGGCAGAGGAAAGGAAACATTAATATTTTATTTATTGAACATATATTTAATGAGTCCCTGCTATGTCTGAGATACTAATGCAACAGTACACAAAACACAGTTCCTGCTCTCTTGGAGACTGCAGTTGTTGAGTTCCTACTAAGTGTCAGGCACGTTCTTACATTCATTTTTTTTAGATATATGTGGTCTCAGTTAATATTCCAACAACCCTGGGTAGTATCTTCTTGAGGTCCATATCTTAAAATTTCAGTAACAACTAGAATTTTACAAACAATCCATAGACATCTCCTTATGTAGATATATAAAAGAACATGGTGAAAATGGTGAGAAATCTTGGGTTTAAATCTTGTTAAAGGTTAATAGCAAAGCAGAAATTCAAATCCAATGTCTATTTTTACTCCACGGTCCCCATATACCTTTATACAATGCAGCTTCCTGTGGGGTCAAGCCCAATCTGACTTCACAGTCAAACTGCATCTTAAAGGATGAGTGGGACAGGAGCATAATAGAAACAAAGTTTACTGCTTATGTAATAAATCCCACAGAAAGAACTTCTTTTCTTCAGTCATTAAGGTAACATGATTTAGTTATCCAGACTTACTGAGTTATTCATACAATTTTAGCCTGCCAAATTAGGAAGGCCAACATTCTAGGAAATTTTTTTAGAAGTTATCGCCATGACTTTGACTACCTGCAATTAAACAGAGCAGTTCAGTTCAACAAACTTTACGGAAGTATCATGTGCCAAGAAGTATGCTAAGTACTAGAGATACATGCTCTGAAAAAACTTAAATAATATATGCAATTGAGACATTTTTGTCCTGAATTTTGTTACAATTCTGATTTCAATACAATTCATATGACTTCATCTTTCTGACTCTCCTCTATAAATTATGAGGTTGTATTAGCTGGTCATTAAGAAAAATTTTTATAATCTAGCTGTATTAGAATCTGGCAAAAAGTTTTCTTTAAGTGGTTACTTTTCTCTTTCAAATTTTGCTACATTCTATGGTCTGGTACTTGATACTGAGGAATAACATAATAATCTTTCACTTTATCTTGGTTGGCAGGTGCTGGCAGTTGATGCATATAGAAGTTGTATCACATTTTTATTGCCCAAGGAGGACCCTAAGAAACTCTCATTATATGATCATGAAGAAGTGAGTGTAAATGTCCATTCACCAAGAGTTTGGTGGTTTCTTCCTAGAGCCATTGGACTAAAACACTGATCCTTTAACACCAGTGTACGGATAGGCTACACAAGAATCACCCGGGGTGTTAGCTGTTAACATAGATTCCTGGCCTACAAAGTCACATTTTTGAGGGTGTAAGATGAGTATCTGTATTTGTAGCAAGGAACACAAGTGATGCTGATAAGCTTAGAAAATACTGCAAAAGCAGAGACTATGGAAACCTATTTAATCCCCCAATTCCAAAATAGGGTCAGATTTAATCCTAAACTGGGTTTGCAGTAGTGCCTACCAGAGTTAACAACACAAACAGAATGTCGTTTAGTAGATATAACCAAAATCTATCATTCTGTAGTTTCAAGTCCATTTACTGTCCATAGCCTCTAGGATACACTGCTACCGAGGCCTAATTTCAGTTGCCACTTTGTAAAACAAATGCAAACGAAATCTGTCACTAGACAGACTATAAGCCTCATTATTTTCCAACCTTATTCAAAACCTACTTTCATTTGATAAGTCGTAAAAGTTTTTTAAGTTACACAAGTAATGCATGATCAGTAATAGAAAAATCTGAAAATGCAAGTAGGTAATAAGGAAAATATAAAAATCAACCTTAATCCTACCATTTAGGGTATATATCTCACAAGACTTTACATGTACATATAGACGTGTGTATGTGTGTGTAAAAAATTACTTTAAATTTTTTCTGAGTGTGTATGATTTATGACATTGTATAGGAAAGCAAAATTCATTATACCATGGAAAAGGTCACTGATAAATTGATCACATAAAATTAGTCCGCCTCAAAAACCTAAACAATAGCATCTATACTCTTCATCATATCATCAGTCCTTTGTTGACTACTGAATGCTAACAATGCAAAAATTACAAATTAATGGGAATTCCCTGGCGGTCCAGTGGTTAAGACTCTGCTCTTCCACTGCAGGGGGAGCAGGTTCAATCCCTGGTTGGGGAACTAAGATCCCGCATGCTGCGTGGCATGGCCAAAAAAAACTACAAATTAATCGCAAGGTAAAATTATAAATCATGCAAAAGATACAGGATTTCATAAAGTTGAAAGTGGTGTTGGATAATTGCTTCAATACACCAAAGCCACTGACACATGAATTAGATCAGTTAACAACTGAAGTGAAGAAAATCTACATGGAGGATGATTGATAGGTATTTTGATACCAAATTAATGAGGAGTCTTTAGAAGAAACAATGAATTGTTCAAATGTTTGGGCAAAAATCACCGTTTTATGCTAGGAGAACAATAAATGGGGTGAAGGATACTGTATCATGTGATACTTTTATTGGAAAAATGTCCCAAATCCCCCAAACAATTCTTATTTCATTCTTTGTCCAATCTAAAAATTAGTGCATAGCTGCAATTAAAACCTAAATTCTTTTAAATATGAGATTAAGTAAGCTTATTTTCATAATCTTAGGTTTTATTTTTCCAGACGAATTCCCAAACAAACCTTTTATCCATCATTTGTGATGAAATTTTTTTCTCCTTTTAGGTTGATTCCCTTCAGGTAGCATTTTAAGTACCAGTTGTCCTTGGATAATGAGGACTTTCTATGTGTGTGCATGACATTGTTCTTGTTTTTATTTTAATTGAGATATAATTGACATATAACATTATACTAGTTTTAGGTGGAACCTAATGGTCCAATATTTACATATATTGTGAAATGATCACCACAATAAGTCTAGTTAACATCCATCACCACACATAGTTACACCTTTTTTTCTTGTGATGAGAACTTTGAAGATCTAGTCTCTTAGCAACTTTCAATTATATAATGCAGCATTATTAACTATAGCCACTGGGTTGTATATTATATCCCCAGGATTTATTTGTTTTATAGCTGGAAGTTTATACCTTTTGACCACCTTCACCTATTTTGCCCACCCTCCCGAATCCCCCACCTCTGGCAACCAGCATTCTATTCTCTGCATTTTTGAGTTCAGTTTTTTTCCCAAGATTCCACATATGAGATCATACAGTATTTGTCTTTCTCTGTCTGACTCATTTCATTTAGAATAAAGCCCTCAAGGTCTATCCATATTATTGCACATGGTAAGATTTTCTTCCTTTTTATGAATGAATACTATCCCGTTTTGTGTGTGTGTGTGTGTGTGTGTGTGTGTGTGTGTAAAACATTTTCTTTTCCATTCACCCATTGATAGGAACAGCTTGCTTCCATGTCTTGGCTATTGTAAATAATACGGCAATGAACATGGGGGTGGATATATCTTTTTGAGTTAGTGATTTTGTTTCCTTTTGATAAATACCTGGAAAAGGAATTGCTAGATCATATGGTAGTTCTACTTTTATTTTTTGAGGAACCTCCATATTGTTTTCCACAGTGGCTGCACCAATTTACATTCCCACCAAGAGTTCACAAGAGTTTCCTTTTCTCCTCATCCTTGCCAACACTTGTTATTTCTTGTCTTTTGAAAATAGCCATTCTAACAGGTGTGAGGTGAAATCTCATTGTGGTTTTTTTCTTTCATGTACTTTTCTTTACATTTTATGAGAGTACAATTGCTTTACAACGTTGTTTTAGTTTCTATTGTATCACAAAGTGAATCAGCTATATGTATACATATATCCCCATATCCCCTCCCTCTTGTGTCTCCCTCCCACCCTCCCTATCCCACCCCTCTGAGTGGTCAAAAAGCACCAAGCTGATCTCCCTGTGCTATGCGGCTGCTTCTCACTAGCTATCTATTTTACATTTGGTAGTGTATATATGTTCATGCCACTCTCCCACTTAGTCCCAGCTTACCCTTCCCCCCGTCCTGTATCCTCAAGTCCATTCTCTACGTCTGCGCCTTTATTCCTCTCCTGCCACTAGGTTCACCAGAACCATTTTTTTATAGAGTCCATATAAATGTGTTAGCATACGGTATTTGTTTCTCTCTTTCTGACTTACTTCACTCCGTATGACAGACTCTAGGTCCAACCACCTCACTACAAAACTCAATTTCACTCCTTTTTATGGCTTAGTAATATTCCATTGTATATATGTGCCACATCTTCTTTATCCCTTCATCTGTTGATGGACATTTAGGTTGCTTCCATGTCCTGGCTATTGTAAATAGTGCTGCAATGAACATTGTGGTACACGTCTCTTTTTGAATTATGGTCTTCTCAGGGTATATGCCCAGCAGTGGGATTGCTAGGGCATATGGTAGTTCTATTTTTGGTTTTTTAAGGACCTTCCATACTGTTCTCCATAGTGGCTGTATCAATTTACATTCCCACCAACAGTGCAAGAGGGTTCCATTTTCTCTACACCCTCTCCAGCATTTATTGTTTCTAGATTTTTTGATGATGACCATGATGACCAGTGTGAGGTGATACCTCATTGTGGTTTTGATTTGCATTTCTCTAATGATTAGTGACGTTGAGCATCTTTTCATGTGTTTGTTGGCAATCTGTATATCTTCTTTGGAGAAATGTATGTTTAGGTCTTCTGCCCATTTTTGGATTGGGTTGTTTGTTTTTTAATATTGAGCTGCATGAGCTGCTTGTAAATTTTGGAGATTAATCCTTTGTCCGTTGATTCATTTGCAACTATTTTCTCCCATTCTGAGGGTTGTCTTTTTGTCTTGTTTATGGTTTCCTTTGCTGTGCAAAAGCATTTGAGTTTCATTAGGTCCCATTTGTTTATTTTTGTTTTTATTTCCATTTCTCTAGGAGGTGGGTCAAAAAGGATCTTGCTGTGATTTATGTCACAGAGTGGTCTGCCTATGTTTTCCACTAAGAATTTTATAGTGTCTGGCCTTACATTTAGGTCTTTAATCCATTTTGAGTTTATTTTGTGTATGGTGTTAGGAAGTGTTCTAATTTCAGTCTTTTACATGTAGCTGTCCAGTTTTCCCAGCACCACTTATTGAAGAGGCTGTCTTTTCTCCACTATATATTCTTGCATCTTTTATCAAAGATAACGTGACCATATGTGCATGGGTTTATCTCTGGGCTTTCTATCCTGTTCCATTGATCTATATTTCTGTTTTTGTGCCAGTACCATACTGTCTTGCTTACTGTAGCTTTGTAGTATAGTCTGAAGTCAGGGAGCCTGATTCCTCCAGCTCTGTTTTTCTTTCTCAAGGTTGCTTTGGCTATTCGGGGTCTTTTGTGTTTCCATACAGATTTTAAAATTTTTTGTTCTAGTTCTGTGAAAATGCCACTGGTAGTTTGATAGGGATTGCATTGAATCTGTAGATTGCTTTGCATAGTATAGTCATTTTCACAATGTTGATTCTTCCAATCCAAGAACATGGTATATCTCTCCACCTGTTCGTATCGTCTTTAATTTCTTTCATCAGTGGCTTATACTTTTCTGCATACAGGACTTTTGTCTCCTTAGGTAGGTTTATTCCTAGATATTTTATTCTTTTTGTTGCAGTGGTAAATGGGAGTGTTTCTTTAATTTCCCTTTCAGATTTTTCATCGTTAGTATATAGGAATGCAAGAAATTTCTGTGCATTAATTATGTATCCTGCTACTTTACCAAATTCATTGATTAGCTCTAGTAGTTTTCTGGTGGCATCTTTAGGATTCTCTATGTATAGTATCATGTCATCTGCAAACAGTGACAGTTTTACTTCTCTTTTCCGATTTGGATTCCATTTATTTTTTTTTCTTCTCTGATTGTCGTGGCTAAAACTTCCAAAACTATATTGAATAATAGTGGTGAGAGTGGGCACCCTTGTCATGTTCCTGATCTTACAGGAAATGGTTTCAGTTTTTCACCATTGAGAACGATGGTGGCTGTGGGCTTGTCATATATGGCCTTTATTATGTTGAGGTAGTTTCCCTCTATGCCCAATTTCTGGAGAGTTTTTATCATAAATGGGTGTTGAATTTTGTTGAAAGCTTTTTCTGCATCTATTGAGATTATCATATGGTTTTATCCTTCAGTTTGTTAATATGGTGTGTCACATTGATTGATTTGCGTATATTGAAGTATCCTTGCATTCCTGGGATAAGCCCCACTTGATCGTGGTGTATGATCCTTTCAATGTGCTGTTGGATTCTGTTTGGTAGTATATTGTTGAGAATTTTTGCATCTATGTTCATCAGTGATATTGGCCTGTAGTTTTCTTTTTTTGTGACATCTGTGTGTGGTTTTGGTATCAGGGTGATGGTGGCCTCGTAGAATGATTTGGGAATGTTCCTCCCTCTGCATTTTTTGCAGAGTTTGAGAAGGATAGGTGTTAGCTCTTCTCTAAATGTTTGATACAATTCGCCTGTGAAGCCATCTGGTCCTGGGCTTTTGTTTGTTGGAAGATTTTTAATCACAGTTTCAATTTCAGTGCTTGTGACTGGTCTGTGCATATTTTCTATTTCTTCCTGGTTCAGTCTTGGAAGGTCATACTTTTCTAAGAATTTCTCCATTTCTTCCAGGTTGTCTATTTTATTGGCATATAGTTGCTCGTAGTAGTCTCTCATGATCATTTGTATTTCTGCAAGGTCAGTTGTTTCTTCTCTTTTTTCATTTCTAATTCTGTTCATTTGTGTCTTCTCCCTTTTTCTCTTGATGAGTCTGGCTAATGGTTTTTGCTTTCAATTTTCAAAATGTTTTCAATTTTGTTTATCTTCTCAAGGAACCAGCTTTTATTTTTATTGATCTTTTCTATTGTTTCCTTCATTTCTTTTTCATTTGTTTCTGATCTAATCTTTATGATTTCTTTCCTTCTGCTAACTTAGGGAGTTTTTTGTTCTTCTTTCTCTAGCTGCTTTAGGTGTAAAGTTAGGCTGTTTATTTGAGATTTTTCTAGTTTATTGAAGTAGGATTGTATTGCTGTAAACTTCCCTCTTAGAGCTGCTTTTGCTGCATCCCATAGGTTTTGGATCATCGTGTTTTCATTGTCATTTGTTTCTAGGTATTTTTTTTATTTCCTCTTTGATTTCTTCAGTGATCTCTTGGTTATTTAGTAGCATATTGTTTAGCCTCCATGCGTTTGTATTTTTTACAGTTTTTTTCCTGTAATTGATACCCAGTATCATAGCATTGTGGTCAGAAAAGATACTTGATACGATTTCAATTTTCTTAAATTTACCAAGGCTTGATTTGTGACCCAAGATATGATCTATCCTGGAGAATGTTCCATGAGCACTTGAGAAGAAAGTGTATTCTATTGTTTTTGGATGGAATGTCCTATACATATCAATTAAGTTCATCTGGTCTAATGTGTCATTTAAAGCTTGTGTTTCTTTATTTATTTTCATTTTGGATAATCTGTCCATTGGTGAAAGTGGGGTGTTAAAGTTCCCTACTATTATTGTGTTACTGTCGATTTCCCCTTTTATGGCTGTTTGCATTTGCCTTATGTGTTGAGGTGCTCCTATGTTGGGTGCCTAAATATTTACAATTGTTATATCTTCTTGGATCGATCCCTTGATCATTATCAAGGATCGATAGTGTCCTTCTTTGCCTCTTGTAATAGTCTTTATTTTAAAGTCTATTTTGTCTGATATGAGAATTGCTACTCCAGCTTTCTTTTGATTTCCATTTGCATGGAATATCTTTTTCCATCCCCTCACTTTCAGTCTGTATGTGTCCCTAGGTCTGAAGTGGGTCTCTTATAGACAGCATATATACGGGTCTTATTTTTGTATACATTCAGCCAGTCTTTGTCTTTTGGTTGGAGCATTTAATCCATTTACATTTAAGGTAATTATCGATATGTGTATTCCTATTACCATTTTCTTAATTGTTTTGGGTTTGTTTTTGTAGGTCTTTTCCTTCTCTTGTGTTTCCTCCCTAGAGAAGTTCCTTTAGCATTTGTTGTAAAGCTGGTTTGGTGGTGCTGAATTCTCTTAACTTTTGCTTGTGTGTAAAGCTTTTGATTTCTCCGTTGAATCTGAATAAGATCCTTGCTGGGTAGAGTAATCTTGGTTGTAGATTCTTCCCTTTCATCACTTTAAATATGTCTTGCCACTCCCTTCTGGCTTGCAGAGTTTCTACTGAACAATCGGCTGTTAACCTCATGGATTCCTTTGTATGTTATTTGTTGCTTTTGCCTTGCTGCTTTTAATATTTTTTCTTTGTATTTAATTTTTGATAGTTTGATTAATATGTGTCTTGGCGTGTTTCTCCTTGGATTTATACTGTATGGGACTCTCTGTGCTTTCTGAACTTGACTCACTATTTCCTTTCCTACGTTAGGAAAGTTTTCAACTATAATATCTTCAAATATTTTCTCAGACCCTTTCTTTTTCTCTTCTTCTTCTGGGACCTCTATAATTCAAGTGTTGGTACGTTTATTGTTGTCCCAGAGGTCTCTGAGACTGTCCTCAATTCTTTTCCTTCTTTTTTCTTTTTTCTGCTCTGAGGCGGTTATTTCCACCATTCTATCTTCCAGGTCACTTATCTGTTCTTCTGCCTCCGTTATTCTGCTATTGATTCCTTCTAGAGTATTTTAAATTTTATTTATTGTGTTGTTCAGCATTGTTTGTTTGGTCTTTAGTTTTTCTAAGTCTTTGTTAAACGTTTCTTGAAATTTCTCCATTTTATTTCTGAGATTTTGGATCATCTTTACTATAATTACTCTGAATTCTTTTTGAGGTAGACTGTCTATTTCCTCTTCATTTGTTTGCTCTGGTGGGTTTTTACCTTGCTCCTTCATCTGCTGCATATTTCTCTGTCTTCTCATTTTGCTTAACTTACTGTGTTTGGGGTAAGCCCCCTTTTTGCAGGCTGCAGGTTTGTAGTTCCCATTGTTTTTGGTGTCTGCCCCCAGTGGGTGAGGATTGTTCAGTGACTTGTGTAAGCTTCCTGGTAGGGGGGACTGGTGCCTGTGTTCTGGTGGGTGGGGTGGATCTTGTCCTTCTGTTGGGCAGGGCCACATCCAGTGGTGTGTTTTGGGGTGTCTGTGAACTTATTATGACTTTAGGCTGCCTCTCTGCTAATGGGTGGGATTATGTTCCTGTCTTGCTAGTTGTTTGGCATAGGGCATTCATCACTGGAGCTTGCTGGCCATTGGGTGGAACTGGGTCTTAATGTTGAGAGGGAGATCTCTGGGAGAGCTCTCACTGATTGATATTACATGGGGCCAGGAGGCCTCTGGTGGTCCAATCTCCTCGACTCGGCTCTCCCATCATGGAGTCTCAGACCCAACACCTGGCTGGAGCACCAAGACCCTGCTAGACACACGGCTCGGAAGTAAAGAAAGAAAGAGAAACTGAACAGATAGAACCGCAAAACAAATGGTAAAAGCAAAACTAAACCGACAAAATCACACAAAGAATTATACACACACACAGTCATAAAAAGAAAAAACAAAAAACCCCACAAAAAACCCACAAAAAAACCAAAACGAAGCAAACAAAAAAACTGAACAGACAGAACCCTAGGACAAATGGTAAAAGCAAACCTAAACAGACAAAATCACCCAAGGAAACATACACACATACACTCTCAAAAAGAGAGAGAAAAAAAAAGGAAGAGAGCAACCAAAGCAATAAAAAAATCCACCAATGATAACAAGCACTAAAAACTAAGCTAAGATAAACATAAAACCAAAAACAAATCAGATGCAGAAAGCAAACCCTAAGTCTACAGTTGTTCCCAAAGTCCACCACTTCAATTTTGGGAACATTCATTGTCTATTCAGGTATTCCACAGATGCAGGGTATATCAAGTTGACTGTGGAGATTTATTCTGCTGCTCCTGAGGCTGCTGGGAGAGATTTCCCTTTCTCTTCTTTGTTCGCACAGCTCTTGGGGTTCAGCTTTGGAATTGGCCCCACCTCTGCATGTAGGCCACCCTCAGGCATCTGTTCCCCACCCAGACAGAAGGGGGTTAAAGCAGCCGCTGATTAGGGCTCTCTTGCTCACTCAGGCCAGGGAAAGGGAGGGATATGGTAGTCATAATTGGAATGTGGGGTGAGCCTGTGGCAGCAGAGGCTGGCATGACATTACAACAGCCTGAGGCGTGCTGTGTGTTCTCCCAGGGAAGTTGTCCCTGGATCATGGGACTCTGGCAGTGGCTGGCTGCACAGGCTCCTGGGGGGAGGTGGGTAGTGAACTGCACTTGCACACAGGATTCTTGGTGGCAGTGGCAGCAGCATTAGTGGTCCATGCCTGCCTCTGGGGTCCTAGATGATAGCTGTGGCTCACACCTGTCTCTGAAGCTCAGGTGGTGCTCTGCCATCTGTGGGCACATGGAGCAGGAAGCCCCTCTCCTCATGCACCCCAAAACAATGGTCTCCTTCCTCTCTGGCAGGTCCAGAGTTTTTCCTGGACTCCCTCCCAGCTAGCTGTGGCGCACACTAGCCCCCTTCAGGCTGTGTTCACGCAGCCAACCCCAGTCCTCTCCCTGGGGTCTGACCTCTGAAGCCCGAGCCTCAGCTCTCAGCCCCCACCTGCCCCAGCGGGTGAGCAGACAAGCCTCTCGGGCTGGTGAGTGCTGGTCGGCACTGATCCTCTGTGTGGGAATCTCTCCGCTTTGCCCTCTGCACCCTTGGTGCTGCGCTCTCCTCTGTAGCTCCGAAGCTTCCCCCCACCCCACCCGTGTTCCCACCAGTGAAGGGGGTCCTAGTGTGTGGAAACTTTTCCTCCTTCACAGCTCCCTCCCAGTGGTGCAGGTCCCATCCTTATTCTTTTGTCTCTGTTTTCTCCTTTTTCTTTTGCCCTACCCAGGTACGTGGGGAGTTTCTTGCCTTTTGGGAAATCTGAGATCTTCTGCCAGCGTTCAGTAGGTGTTCTGTAGGAGTTGTTCTACATGTAGTTGTATTTTTGATGTATTTGTGGGGAGGAAGGTGATCTCCACGTCTTACTCCTCCACCATCTTGAAGGTCCATCCCCACTGTGGTTTTGATTTGCATTTTCTCTGATGATTAGTGATGTTGAGAAACTTTTCATGTGAATATCCATTTGAAAATCTTTGGGAAAATGTCTATTCAGGTAATTTGCCCATTTTTTACTTGGATTATTTGTGGGTTTTTCTGACACTGAATTGAATGGGTTCCTCATATATTTTGGATATTAACCTCTTATCAGATATGTGGTTTGCAAATAATTTTCCCCATTCTGTAGGTTTCCTTTTCATTTTGTTCATCATTCCTTTTGCTATGCAGAAGCTGTTTAGTTTGATGCAGTCCTACTTGCTTATTTTTAATTTTGTTGCTTGTGGTTTAGGTGTTATATCTAAAAACTCATTGCCAAGACCAATGTCAGAAAGTTTTTTCCATTTGTTTTCTTGGAAGAGTTGTATGGTTTCGGGTCTTACATTTGTCTTTAATCCATTTTGAATTACGTTTTGTGAATGTTGTCAGATGGGAGTCTAGTTTCATTCTTTTACATGTGAATATCCAATTTTCCTAGCACCATTTATTGAAAAGACTGAGTTTTCTCCATTGAGTATTCTTGGTTCCCTTGTCAAATATTAGTTGGCCATATATGCATGGGTTTATTTCTGGGCTCTTGGTTCTGTTCCATTGGTCTATGTATCTGTTTCTATGTGTCTGTTTTTATTTATGTTTTAAACATAAATCAAGGTTTTTTAATTATAATAGCTTTATAATATTGTTTGAAATCAAGAAGTGCAATGCTTCCTCTAGCTTTGTTCTTCTTTCTCAGGATTTCTTTGGCTATTTGGGGTCTTTTGTGGTTCCAAACAAATTTTAGGATTGTGTTTTTGACTTCTGGTATTTTTCCATTGGAATCTTGATAGGGATTGCATTTAATCTATAGATGGCTTTGGGAAGTATGGACATTTAAACAATATTAATTCATTTCTTTATAAGATTTTTTTTGATGTGGACCATTTTTTAAAGTCTTTAGTGAATTTGTTACAATATTGTTCTGTTTTATGTTGTGGTTTTTTGGCCGTGAGGCATGTGGGATCTTAGCTCCCCAACAAGGGATCGAACACGCACCCCCTGCATTGTAAGGCGAAGTCTTAACAACTGGACCACTAGGGAAGTCCCAATATTAATTCTTTTATTCCATGAACACTGGATATCTTTCCATTTTTTTGTGTCTTCTTCAATTTCTTTCATCTGTGTCTTATAGTTTTCAGTGTAGAGCTCTTTCACCTCTTGGTTAAATTTATTCCCAAGTATTTTGTTGTTTTTGATACTATGATAAATGGGATTGTTTTCTTTATTTCTTTTTTGGATAATTTTATTGTTAGTTTATACAAATGCTGCTGATTTTTGTATGTTGATGTTGTATCCTACAACTTTACTGAGTTTATTGATTAGATCTAACAGTTTTTTTGGTGGAGTCTTTAGGATTTTGTATATATAAAATCATGTCACCTGCAAATAGAGACATTTTTACTTTTCCCTTTCCAATTTTGAACCTTTTATTTAGTTTTTTTGCCTGATTGCTCTGGCTAGGACTCCCAGTACAACAGTGATATATGTATATATATATATATATATATATATATATATATATACACACACACACACACACACACACACACATATATATTCACATTTTGCTTATCCATATATCCATTGATTGACACTTGGGTTGCTTCCACATTTTAGCTATTGTGAATAATACTGCTATGGACATTGGTGTTCAACTATCTCTTCAAGACCCTGCTTCTAATTCTTTTGGGTACACCTCCAAAGTGGAATTGCTGGATCATATGGTAGTTTTATTTTTAATTTTTTGAGAAACTTCCATACTGCTTCCTACAGTGATAGTACCATTTTACATTACCATCAACAGTGCACAAAGTTTCCAATTTCCGTACATCCTTGCAACACATTATTTTCTGTTCTTTAGATATTATCCATCCTAATGGGTGTGAGTTTTGATTCGCATTCATCTAATGATTCATGATGTTGAGAATCCTTTCATGTGCTTATTGGCCATTTAGATTTCTCCATATCTTCTTTGGAGAAATGTCTGTTCAAGGGCTTTGTCCATTTTGAATCAGGTTGTTTGTTGTTGTTGAGTTTTAGGAGTTCACTATATATTCTGGATATTGATCCCTTATCAGATATATGATCTGAAAACATTTTCTCCCATTCTGTGGGCTGCCTTTTTACTGTTTATACTGTCTTTTGATGCACAAAGTTTTAAATTTTTCATGAATTCCAATTTGTCTATTTTTTCCTTTTGTTTCTTGTGCCCTTGGTGTCATATCCAAGAAACCATTGCCAAATCCAATGTCATGAAGCTTTTCCCTTATCTTTTTTCTAAGAGTTTTAGAGTCTTATGTCTTACGTTTAGCTATCTGATCTATTTTGAGTTAATTTTTTTATATGATGTTAGATTTGGGTCCAACTTCATTCTTTTGCATGTGGATATTTAGTTTTCCCAGCACCATTTGTTTAAAAGACTGTCCTTTCTCCCATTAAATGGTCTTGGTAACCTTGCAAAAATTATTTGACCATATGCATGAGAGTTTTTCTCTGGGCTCTCTATCGTATTCCATTGATCAATATGTCTGTCTTTATTCCAGTACCACACTGGTTTTGATTTGCATTTTCTGATGATTAGTGATTATAAGTGCCTATTCATATGCTTGGCCATTTGTGTATCTTCTTTGGAGAAATGTCTATTCAGTTCCTTAGCTCACTTTTTGTTTGAGTTCCTTATATATTTTGGATATTAACCCCTTATTAGACGTATGGTTTGCAAATATTTTCTCTCATTCCATAGGTTGTTTCCTCACTCTGTTTCCTTGCTGTGCAGAAGCTTTTTTGTTTCATGCAATTCCATTTGTTTATTTTTCTTCTGTTGCCTTTGTTTTGGGTGTTTGTGATGGTTAATTTTATGTATTAACTTGATTGGGCTAAGGAATGCCCAGATAGCTGGCAGATCATTATTTCTGGTGTGTCTGTGAGGATGTTTCTAGAAGAGATAGCCATTTGATTCAATACACTGAGCAAATACAACAATGTGGGAGGGGAACATCGAATCTGTTGAGGGACCTGAATGGAACAAAAAGGCAAAGGAGGGGCAAATTCTGTCTCTTTTCTTGAGCTGGGATGTCCATCTTTTCCTGTCATCAGACATCAGAGCTCCTGGTTCTTGGGACTTCAGACTTCAGGACTTACATCAGTGGTTTTTTGGTTCTCAGGTCTTTGGTGTTGGACTGGGAGTCATACCATTGGCTTCCCTGGTTCTCAGGCCTTCAGACATGGACTGAATTATACCATCAGAATTCTTGGTTCTCCAGCTTTCAGATAGCAGATTGTAGGACTTCTTGTCTCCATGACCACATGAGCCAATTCCTATAATAAGTCTCATATCTATCTATCTATCTATCTATTTATCTATCTATATATCTCTATCTCTATCTCTAAGGTTCTGTTTCATGGAAGATCCCTGACTAATACAGGGTCATATCCCCCCAAAAAATCATTGTGCAGACCAATGTCAAGAAGTTTTCCGCTATGTTTTATCCTAGTAGTTTTACAGTTTCAGGTCTTATGTTTCAGTCTTTAATCCATTTGAGTTAATTTTCATATATGGTGTGAGATAAGGGTCCAAGTCCATTCTTGGATATTTACAAAAAAAAATTTCTTTTTGTAAATATCCAAATTTCCCAATACTATTTATTGAAGAGATTATTTTTCCTCATTGTATATTCTTGAACCCTTGTGAAGGATCAGTTGACTGTAGGGGTATAGATTTATTTCTGGGCTTTCTATTCTGTTACATTGGTATGTATGTATATTTTTATGCCTGTATCCTATTGTTTCAATTACTATAGCTTTGTAATACATTTTGAAAACAGGAAGTGTCTTGTTTCCATCTTAGTTCTTGCCAAAGATTGCTTTGATTACTCAGAGTCTTTTGTGGTACCATATGAATTTTAGAATTGTTTTTTCTATTTCTGTATAAAATGCCATTGAAAATTTCATAGGAGTTGCATTGAATCTATAGATGACTTTGGACAGTATGGACATTTTAATAATATTAATTATTCCAACTCATGGACACAGGATATCTTTCCATTCATTTATGTCTTCTTCAATTTCTTTCATCAATGTTTTATAGTTTTTCAGTATACAGATTGTTCTCTTCCTTTGTTAAATTTATTCCTAAGTATTTTATTCTTTTTGATGTTATTATAAATGGCATTGTTTTCTTAATTTCTTTTTTGGATAGTTGGTTGGTTGTATATAGAAATGCAACTTATTTTTTTGTGTGGATTTTGTATCCTGCAACTTTTTAAAATTCATTGATTAGTTCTAACAATGTTTATGTGGCATCCTTAGGGTTTTCTGTGTATAAGATCATGTCATCTGCAAACAGACATTACTTCTTCTTTTCTCATTTGGATGCCTTTTATTTCTTTTTCTTGCCTAATTGCTCTGGTTAGGACTTACAATGCTATGTTGAATTGAAATGGTGAGAGTGGACATTCTTGTCTTGTTCCTGATCTTAGAGGAAAAGCTTTCAACTTTTTACCATTGACTGTGATTTTAATTGTGGGCTTATCATATATACCCTTTATTATGTGGAGGTAATTGTAGTTGAAAAAGATACTGATACGATTTTAGTCTCTTAAACTTGTTAAAACTTGTTTTGTGGCCCAACATATGATCTATCCTTGAGATGTTCCATGTGTACTTGAGAACAATGTGCATTCTGCTGCCACTGGATAGAATGTCCTGTATATATCTGTAGGTTCATTTGGTCTGTAGTGTTATTCAAGTGTTCTGTGTCCTTATTGATTTCCTGTCTGGATGATCTATTGTTGAAAGTGGACTATTGAAGGCTCCTGCTATTATTTTATTGCTATCTATTTCTTCCATCATTTCTGTTAATATTTGCCTTACATATTTAGGTGTTCCAGGGTTGGATGCTTATATATTTACAAAAGCTATATCCTTTTGATGCATTTACCACTTTATAATTATATAATTACCTATTTTGTCTCTTCTGGCAGTTTTTGACTTAAAGTCTATTTTTATGGTCTGACTATAGCTATCCCTGCTCTTTTGATTATTTGCATGAAGTATCTTTTTCCATCCCTTCCCTTTCAGCCTATATGTGTCCTTAAAGTTAAGTGAGCCTCGTGTAGGCAGCATATAGTTGGATCTTGTGTGTGTGTGCCTTTTAAAAAAATCCATTCAACCTGACAGCTCAAGATGGCGAAGTAGAAGGATGTGTGCTGACCCCTTCTTACAAGAACACTGGAATCACAACTAACTGCTGAATAACCATCGACAAAAAAATGCTGGAACCTACCAAAAAAGATACCCTACATCCAAAGACAATCAAGAAGCCACAGCGAGATGGTAGGAGTGGTGCAATTGCAATAAAATCAAATCCCATACCCATTGTGTGACCCAAAAACTGGAAAACAACTGTACCACAAAAGATTTCCCATTGGAGTGAAAGTTCTGGGCCCCACATCAGGCTTCCCAGCCTGGGGGTCTGGCAACGGGAGAAGGAGTCTCCAGAGAACCTGCTTTGAAGGCCAGTGGGTTTGACTGCAATACTTCAACAGGACTGGGGAAGACAGAAACTCCACTCTTGGAGGGCACACACAAAGTCTTGTGTGCACCAGGACCCAGTGCATAAAAGCGGTGACCCCATAAGAGACTGGGCCAAACCTACCTGCTAGTATTGGAGGGTCTCCTGCAGAGGTGGGGGGCAGCTTGGCTCACTGCAGGGACGAAGACACTGGCAGCAGCAGTGCTGGGAAGTACTCATTGGTGTGCGCCCTCCTGGAGGCCGCCATTAGACCTACCAAACAGCTTGTAGGCGCCAGTGCTGGGTTGCCTCAGGCAAAACAACCAACAGGGAGGAACACAGCCCCATCCATCAGCAGACAGGTGGATTAAAGTTTTACTGAGCACAGCCCTGCCCACCAGAGGAACAAGACCCAGCTCTACCCACCACCAGTCCCTCCCATCAGGAAGCTTGCACAAGCCTCTTAGATAGCCTCATCCACCAGAGGGCAGACAGCAGAAGCAAGAAGAAGTACAATCCTGTAACCTGCAGAACGAAAACCACAATCACAGAAAATTAGACAAAATGAAAAGGCAGAGGATTATGTCCCAGATGAAGGAACAAGGTAAGATCCCAGAAAAACAATTAAGTGAAGTGGAGCTAGGCAACCTTCTGGAAAAAGAGTTCAGAATACTGATAGTGAAGATGATCTAGGATCTCGGAAAAAGAATGGAGGCAAGGATTGAGAAGATGCAAGAAATGTTTAACAAAGACTTGAAGAACTAAAGAGCAAACAAACAGAGATGAACAATACAATAACTGCAATGAAAAATACACTAGAAGGAATCAATAACAGAATAACTGAGGCAGAAGAACGTATAAGTGACCTGGAAGACAGAATGGTGGAAATCACTGCTGCAGAACAGAATCAAGAAAAAAGAATGAAAAGAAATGAAGACAGTCAAAGAGAACTCTGGAACATTAAACACTCCAACATTTGCATTATAGGGGTCCCAGAGGGGAAGAGAGAGAGAAAGGACCTGAGAAAATATTTGAAGAGATAATAGCTGAAAACTTCCCTAACATGGGAAAAGAAACAGTCACCCAAATCAAGAAGTGCAGAGAATCCCAGGCAGGATAAACTCAAGGAGGAACATGCTGAAATACATAGTAATCAAATTGACAGAAATTAAAGACAAAGAAAATATATTAAAAGCAACAAGGGAAAAATGACAAATGACATACAAGGGAACTCCCATAGGGTTATCAGCTGATTTCTCAGCAGAAACTCTGCAGGCCAGAAGGGAGTGGCACAATATATTTAAAGTGATGAAAGGGAAGAACCTACAACCAAGAATACTCTACCCAGCAAGGCTCTCATTCAGATTTGACAGAGAAATCAAAAGCTTTACAGACAATCAAAAGCTAAGAGAATTCAGCACCACCAGACCAACTTTGCAACAAATTCTAAAGGAACTCCTCGAGGCAGGAAAGAGATCAACAGCTTAAAATAATCTTGTACATATATAGACTGCCACATCAAAACCTCATGGGAACAGCAAACCCCAAAACTACAATAGATACACACACAAAAATGAAAAAGCAACCCAAACACAACACTAAAGATGGTCATCAAACCATAAGAGAATAGAACAAAAGAGGAAAAGAAGAAAAAAGAACTACAAAACAAACCCAAAACAATTAAGAAAATGGCAATAGGAATATACGTATCGAGAATTATCTTAAATGTAAATGGATTAAATGTTCCAACCAAAAGACATAGACTGGCTGAATGGATACAAAAACAAGACCTGTATATATGCTGTCTACAAGAGATCCACTTCAGACCTAGGGACACATACAGACTGAAAGTGAGGGGATGGAAAAAGGTATTCCATGCAAATGGAAATCAAAAGAAAGCTGGAGTAGCAATACACATACCAGACAAAATAGACTTTAAAATAAAGACTGTTATAAGAGACAAAGAAGGACCCTACATAATGATCAAGGGATCAATCCAAGAAGAAGATATAACAATTATAAATATATATGCACCCAACATAGGAGCACTCCAATATATAAGGCAAATACTAACAGCCATAAAGGGAGAAATCAATAGTAACACAATAATAGTGGGGGACATTAACACCCCACTTTCATCAATGGACAGATCATCCAGACAGATCAATAAGGAAACTCAGGCCTTAAATGACACATTCTACCAGATGGAGTTAATTGATATTTATAGAGCATTCCGTCCAAAAGCAGCAGAATACACATTCTTCTCAAGTGCACATGGAGCATTCTCCAGAATTGACCACATGCTGGGCCACAAAGTGAGCCTCAGTAAATTTAAGAAAATTGAAATCATATCAAGCATCTTTTCCAACCACAATGCTATGAGATTAGAAATAAAACTACTAGAAAAAAACTGTAAAAAACACAAACACGTGGAGGCTAAACAATATGTTACTAAAAACAAATGGATCGCTGAAGATATCAAAGAGGAAATCAAAAAATACCTAGAGACAAATGAAAATGAAAGCACAATGATCCAAAACATATGGGATGCAGCAAAAGCAGTTCAAAAAGGGAAGTTTATAGCAATACAATCTTACCTCAGGAAACAAGAAAAATCTCAGAAAAAAACAACCTAACCTTACACCTAAAGCAACTAGAGAAAGAAGAACAAGCAAAACCCAAAGTTAGTAGAAGGAAAGAAATCATAAAGATCAGAGCAGAAATACATGAAATAGAAAGGAAGAAAACAATAGCAAAGATCAATGAAACCAAAAGCTGGTTCTTTGAGAAGATAAACAAAATTGATAAACCTTTAGCCAGATTCATCAAGAAAAAAAGTGAGAAGACTCAAATCAATAAAATTAAAAATGAAAAAGGAGAAGTTACAACAGACACCACAGAAATACAAAGCATCCTAAGAGACTACTACAAGCAACTCTATGCCAATAAAATGGACAATCTGGAAGAAATGGACAAATTCTTAGAAAGGTATAACCTTCCAAGACTGAACCAGGAAGAAATAGAAAGTATGAACAGACCAATCATAAGTAATGAAATTGAAACTGTGTTTTAAAAAACTCCCAAGAAACAAAAGTCCAGGACCTGATGGCTTCACAGGTGAATTCTATCAAACATTTAGAGAAGAGCTAACACCTATCCTTCTCAAACTCTTCCAAAAATTTGTAGAGGGAGGAAAACTCCCAAACTCATTCTACGAGGCCACCATCACCCTGATACCAAAACCAGACAAAGATACCACAAAAAAAAGAAAATTACAGGCCAACATCACTGATGAACATAGACACAAAAATCCTCAGCAAAATACTAGCAATTCAAATCCAACAATACATTAAAAAGGATCACACACCATGATCAAGTGGGATTTATCCCAGGGATGCAAGGATTTTTCAATATCCACAAATCAATCAGTGTGATATACCACATTAACAAACTGAAGAATAAAAACCATATGCCATCTAAATAGATGCATAAAAAGCTTTTGACAAAATTCAGCACCCATTTATGATAAAAACGCTCCAGAAAGTGGGGATAGAGGGAGCATACCTCAACAAAATAAAGGCCATATATGATAAACCTACAGCTAACATCACACTCAACAGTGAAAAGATGAAAGTATTTCCTCTAAGGTCAGGAATAAGACAAGGATGTCCAGTCTCACCACTTTTTTTTTTAAACATCTTTATTGGAGTATAATTGCTTTACAATGGTGTGTTAGTTTCTGCCTTATAACAAAGTGAATCAGTTATACATATACATATGTTCCCATATCTCTTCCCTCTTGCATCTCCCTCCCTCCCACCCTCCCTATCCCACCCCTCTAGGTGGTCACAAAGCACCGAGCTGATCTCCCTGTGCTATGCGGCTGCTTCCCACTAGCTATCTATTTTACATTTGGTAGTGTATATATGTCCATGCCACTCTCTCACCCTGTCACATCTCACCCCTCCCCCTCCCCATATCCTCAAGTCCATTCTCTAGTAGGTCTGTGCCTTTATTCCTGTCTTGCCACTAGGTTCTTCATGACCTTTTTTTTTTTCTTTAGATTCCATATATATGTGTTAGCATACTGTATTTGTTTTTCTCTTTCTGACTTACTTCACTCTGTATGACAGACTCTAACTCCATCCACCTCATTACAAATACCTCCATTTCATTTCTTTTTATGGCTGAGTAATATTCCATTGTATATATGTGCCACATCTTCTTTATCCATTCATCTGATGATGGACACTTAGGTTGCTTCCATGTCCTGGCTATTGTGAATAGAGCTGCAATGAACATTTTGATACATGACTCTTTTTGAATTATGGTTTTCTCAGGGTATATGCCCAGGAGTGGGATTGCTGGGTCATATGGTAGTTCTATTTTTAGTTTTTTAAGGAACCTCCATACTGTTCTCCATAGTGGCTGTATCAATTTACATTCCCACCAACAGTGCAAGAGGGTTCCCTTTTCTCCACACCCTCTCCAGCATTTATTGTTTCTAGATTTTTTGATGATGGCCATTCTGACTGGTGTGAGATGATACCTCATTGTAGTTTTGATTTGCATTTCTCTAATGATTAATGATGTTGAGCATTCTTTCATGTGTCTGTTGACCATCTGTATATCTTCTTTGGAGAAATGTCTATTTAGGTCTTCTGCCCATTTTTGGATTGGGTTGTTCGTTTTTTTGTTATTCAGCTGCATGAGCTGCTTGTAAATCTTGGAGATTAATCCTTTGTCAGTTGCTTCATTTGCAAATATTTTCTCCCATTCTGAGGGTTGTCTTTTGGTGTGGTTTATGGTTTCCTTTGCTGTGCAAAAGCTTTTAAGTTTCATTAGGTCCCATTTGTTTATTTGTGTTTTTATTTCCATTTCTCTAGGGGCTGGGTCAAAAAGGATCTTGCTGTGATTTATGTCATAGAGTGTTCTGCCTATGTTTTCCTCTAAAAGTTTGATAGTGTCTGGCCTTACACTTAGGTCTTTAATCCATTTTGAGTTTATTTTTGTGTATGGTGTCAGGGAGTGTTCTAATTTCATACTTTTACATGTATCTGTCCAATTTTCCCAGCACCACTTATTGAAGAGGCTGTCTTTTCTCCACTGTATATGCTTGCCTCCTTTATTGAAGATAAGGTGACCATATGTGCGTGGGTTTATCTCTGGGCTTTCTATCCTGTTCCATTGATCTATATTTCTGTTTTTGTGCCAGTACCATACTGTCTTGATTACTGTAGCTTTGTAATATAGTCTGAAGTCAAGGAGCCTGATTCCTCCAACTCCATTTTTCATTCTCAAGATTGCTTTGGCTATTCGGGGTCTTTTGTGTCTCCATACAAATTGTGAAATTTTTTGTTCTAGTTCTGTGAAAAATGCCAGTGGTAGTTTGATAGGGATTGCATTGAATCTGTAGATTGCTTTGGGTAGTAGAGTCATTTTCACAAAGTTGATTCTTCCAATCCAAGAACATGGTATATCTCTCCATCTATTTGTATCATCTTTAATTTCTTTCATCAGTGTCCTATAATTGTCTGCATACAGGTCTTTTGTCTCCTTAGGTAGGCTTATTCCTAGATATTTTATTCTTTTTGTTGCAATGGTAAACGGGAGTGTTTTCTTAATTTCACCTTCACATTTTTCATCATTAGTATATAGAAATGCAAGAGATTTCTGTGCATTAATTTTGTATCCTGCTACTTTACCAAATTCATTGATTAGTTCTAGTAGTTTTCTGGTAGCATCTTTAGGATTCTCTATGTATAGTATCATGTCATCTGCAAACAGTGACAGATTTACTTCTTTTCCCATTTGGATTCCTTTTATTTCTTTTTCTTCACTGATTGCTGTGCCTAACACTTCCAAGACTATGTTGAATAATAGTGGTGAGAGTGGGCAACCTTGTCTTGTTCCTGATATTAGTGGAAATGGTTTCAGTTTTTCACCATTGAGGACAATGTTGGCTGTGGGTTTGTCATATATGGCCTTTATTATGTTGAGGAAAGTTCCCTCTATGCCTACTTTCTGCAGGGCTTTTATCATAAATGGGTGTTGAATTTTGTCGAAAGCTTTCTCTGCATCTATTGAGTTGATCATATGGTTTCTTTCCTTCAATTTGTTAATATGATGTATCATGTTGATTGATTTGCGTATATTGAAGAATCCTTGCATTCCTGGAATAAACCCCACTTGATCATGGTGTATAATCCTTTTAATGTGCTGTTGGATTCTGTTTGCTAGTATTTTGTTGAGGACTTTTGCATCTATGTTCATCAGTGATATTGGCCTGTAGTTTTCTTTCTTTGTGACATCTTTGTCTGGTTTGGGTATCAGGGTGATGGTGGCCTCGTAGACTGAGTTGGGGAGTGTTCCTCCCTCTGCAATATTTTGGAAGAGTTTGAGAAGGATAGGTGTTAGCTCTTCTCTAAATGTTTGATAGAATTCTCCTGTGAAGCCATCTGGTCCTGGGCTTTTGTTTGTTGGAAGATTTTTAATCACAGTTTCAATTTCAGTGCTTGTGATTGGTCTGTTCATATTTTCTATTTCTTCCTGGTTCAGTCTCGGCAGGTTGTGCATTTCTAAGAATCTGTCCATTTCTTCCAGGTTGTCCATTTTATTGGCATAGAGTTGCTTGTAGTAATCTCTCATGATCGTTTGTATTTCTGTAGTGTCAGTGGTTACTTCTCCTTTTTCATTTCTAATTCTATTGATCTGAGTCTTCTCCCTTTTTCTCTTGATGAGTCTGGCTAATGGTTTATCAATTTTGTTTATCTTCTCGAAGAACCAGCTTTTAGTTTCATTGATTTTTGCTATTGTTTCCTTCATTTCTTTTTCATTTATTTCTGATCTGATCTTTATGATTTCTTTCCTTCTGCTAGCTTTGGGGTTTTTTTGCTCTTCTTTCCCTAATTGCTTTAGGTGCAAGGTTAGGTTGTTTATTCGAGATGTTTCCTGTTTCTTGATGTAGGCTTATATTGCTATAAATTTCCCTCTTAGAACTGCTTTTGCTGCATCCCATAGGTTTTGGGTCGTCGTGTCTCCATTGTCATTTGTTTCTAGGTATTTTTTGATTTCCCCTTTGATCTCTTCAGTGATCACTTCGTTATTAAGTAGTGTATTGTGTAGCCTCCATGTGTTTGTATTTTTTACAGATCTTTTCCTGTAATTGATATCTAGTCTCATAGCGTTGTGGTCGGAAAAGATACTTGATACGATTTCAATTTCCTTAAATTTACCAAGGCTTGATTTGTGACCCAAGATATGATCTATCCTGGAGAATGTTCCATGAGCACTTGAGAAAAATGTGTATTCTGTTGTTTTTGGGTGTAATGTTCTATAAATATCAATTAAGTCCATCTTGTTTAATATATCATTTAAAGCTTGTGTTTCCTTATTTATTTTCATTTTGGATGATCTGTCCATTGGTGAAAGTGGGGTGTTAAAGTCCCCTACTATGATTGTGTTACTGTCGATTTCCCCTTTTATGGCTGTTGGTATTTGCCTTATGTATTGAGGTGCTCCTATGTTGGGTGCATAAATATTTACAATTGTTATACCTTCCTCTTGGATCGATCCCTTGATCATTATATAGTGTCCTTCTTTGTCTCTTGTAATAGTCTTTATTTTAAAGTCTATTTTGTCTGATATGAGAATTGCTACTCCAGCTTTCTTTTGATTTCCATTTGCATGGAATATCTTTTTCCATCCCCTCACTTTCAGTCTGTATGTGTCCCTAGGTCTGAAGTGGGTCTCTTGTAGATAGCGTATATATGGGTCTTGTTTTTGTATCCATTCAGCCAGTCTATGTCTTTTGGTGGGAGCATTTAATCCATTTACATTTAAGATAATTATCGATATGTATGTTCCTATTCCCATTTTCTTAATTGTTTTGGGTTTGGTATTGTAGGTGTTTTCCTTCTCTTGTGTTTCTTGCCTAGAGAAGTTCCTTTAGCATTTTTTGTAAAGCTGGTTTGGTGGTGCTGAACTCTCTCAGCTTTTGCTTGTCTGTAAAGGTTTTAATTTCTCCATCAAATCTGAATGAGATCCTTGCTGGGTAGAGTAATCTTGGTTGTAGGTTTTTCTCCTTCATCACTTTAAGTATATCCTGCCACTCCCTTCTGGCTTGCAGAGTTCCTGCTGAAAGATCAGCTGTTAACCTTACGGGGATTCCCTTGTGTGTTATTTGTTGTTTTTCCCTTGCTGCTTTTAATATATTTTCTTTATATTTAATTTTTGATAGTTTGATTAATATGTGTCTTGGAGTGTTTCTCCTTGGATTTATCCTGTATGGGACTCTCTGTGCTTCCAGGACTTGATTAACTATTTCCTTTCCCATATTAGGGAAGTTTTCAACTATAATATCTTCAAATATTTTCTCAGTCCCTTTCTTTTTCTCTTCTTCTTCTGGGACCCCTATAATTCGAATGTTGGTGCGTTTAATGTTGTCCCAGAGGTCTCTGAGACTGTTCTCAGTTCTTTTCATTCTTTTTTCTTTATTCTGCTCTGCAGTAGTTACTTCCAGTATTTTATCTTCCAGGTCACTTATCCGTTCTTCTGCCTCAGTTATTCTGCTATTGATCCCGTCTAGAGTATTTTTAATTTCATTTATTGTGTTTTTCATCGTTGCTTGGTTCCTCTTTAGTTCTTCTACGTCCTTGTTAAATGTTTCTTGCATTTTGTCTATTCTATTTCCAAGATTTTGGATCATCTTTACTATCATTATTCTGAATTCTTTTTCAGGTAGACTGCCTATTTCCTCTTCATTTGTTAGGTCTGGTGTGTTTTGACCCTGCTCCTTCACCTGCTGTGTGTTTTTTTGTCTTCTCATTTTGCTTATCTTACTGTGTTTGGGGTCTCCTTTTCACAGGCTGCAGGTTCGTAGTTCCTGTTGTTTTTGGTATCTGTCCCCAGTGGCTAAGGTTCGTTCAGTGGGTTGTGTAGGCTTCCTGGTGGAGGGGACTAGTGCCTGTGTTCTGGTGGATGAGGTTGGATCTTGTCTTTCTGGTGGGCACGTCCACGTCTGGTGGTGTGTTTTGGGGTGTCTGTGGCCTTATTATGGTTTTAGGCAGCCTCTCTGCTAATGGATGGGGTTGTGTTCCTGTCTTGCTAGTTGTTTGGCATAGGGTGTCCAGCACTGTAGCTTGCTGGTCGTTGAATGAAGCTGGGTCTTGATGTTGAGATGGAGATCTCTGAGAGATTTTTGCCATTTGGTATTACATGGAGCTGGGAGGTCTCTTGTGGACCAGTGTCCTGAAGTTGGCTCTCCCACCTCAGAGGCACGGCCCTGATGCCTGGCTGGAGCACCAAGAGCCTTTCATCCACACGGCTCAGAATAAAAGGGAGAAAAAAATAGAAAGAAAGAAAGAAAGAGGATAAAATAAAATAAAATAAAGCTATTATAATAAAAAATAAGAAAAAAATTATTAAGAAAAAATTTTTTTTAATTTTTAAAAATAGATTTATTAATTTTTTATAATAAAAAATAAGGAAAAAAAGAAAAAATTTATTAAGAAAAAATTTTTTTAAATTTTTAAAATAAAAATATGAAAAAACTTATTAAAAAATTTTTTTTAATTTCTAAAAATAGAAAATAAGGAAAAAATTATTAAGAAAACATTTATTAGGAAAAAAAATTTTTTTAAGTAAAAAAAGGAAAAAAACAAAACAAAACAAAACAACAACAACAAAAAAAAACGGACGGACCTAACCCTAGGACTAATGGTGAAAGCAAAGCTATACAGACAAAATCTCACCCAGAAGCATACACATATACACTCACAAAAAAAAGGAAAAGGGGAAAAATTAATATATCCTGCTCCCAAAGTCCACCTCCTGAATTTGGGATGATTCGTTGTCTATTCAGGTATTCAACAGATGCAGGCACATCAAGTTGTTTGTGGAGCTTTAATCAGCTGCTTCTGAGGCTGCTGGGAGAGATTTCCCTTTCTCTTCTTTGTTCATACAGCTCCCAGGGTTCAGCTTTGGATTTGGACCCGCCTCTGCATGTAGGTCGCCTGAGGGCATCTGTTCCCCGCCCACACAGAACGGGGTTAAAGGAGCAGCTGCTTTGGGGGCTCTGGCTCACTCAGGCCGGGGGGAGGGAGGGATACGGATGCGGGGCGAGCCTGCAGCTGCAGAGGCGTCGTGACGTTGCAGCAGCCTGAGGTGTGCCGTCTCTGGGGTCCACGCTGATAACCATGGCTTGTGCCTGCCTCTGGGGTCCACGCTGATTGCTGCGGCTCACGCCCGTCTCTGGAGTTCGTTTAGGCGGCGCTCTGAATCCCCTCTCCTTACGCGCCATGAAACAAAGAGGCAAGAAAAAGTCTCTTGCCTCTTTGGCAGCTGCAGACTTTTTCCCGGACTCCCTCCCGGCTAGCACCGAAGCCCGAGCCTCAGCTCCCAGCCCCCGCCCACCCCAGCGGCTGAGCAGACAAGCCTCTCGGGCTGGTGAGTGCTACTCGGCACCAATCCTCCATGCGGGAATCTCTCCGCTTTGCCCTCTGCACCCCTGTGGCTGCGCTCTCCTCCGTGGCTCTGAAGCTTCCCCCCTCTGCCACCCGCAGTCTCTGCCCGGGAAGGGGCTTCCTGGTGTGTGGAAACCTCTCCTCCTTCACAGCTCCCTCCCACTGGTGCAGGTCCCGTCCCTATTCTTTTGTCTCTGTTATTTCTTTTTTCTTTTGCCCTACCCAAGTACGTGGGGAGTTTCTTGCCTTTTGGGACGTCTGACGTCTTCTGCCAGCGTTCAGTGGGTGTTCTGTAGGAGTAGTTCCATGTGTAGATGTATTTCTACTGTATCTGTGGGAAGGAAGGTGATCTCTGCGTCTTACTCTTCCACCATCTTGCCGCCTCCGCCAGAGTAATTCTTTAATCCCAGTCTCACCACTTTTATTCAACATAGTTTTGCAAGTCCTAGCCATGGAAATCAGAGATGAAAAAGAAATAAAAGGAATCCAAATTGGAAAAGAAGAAGTTAAACTGTCACTGTTTGCAGATGACATGATACTATACACAGAAAATCCTAAAGATGCTACCAGAAAACTATTAGAGCTCATCAACAAATCTGGTAAAGTTGCAGGTTACAAAATTAATATACAGAAATCTGTTGCATTTCTATACACTAAGAACAAAAGATCATAAAGAAAAATTAAAGTAACAGTCCCATTTACCATCACATCAAAAAGAATAAAATATCTAGGAATAAACCTACCTAAGGAGACAAAAGACCTCTACTCTGAAAACTATAAGACACTGATGATGAAAGAAATCGAAGATGACCCAGATGGAAAGATATACCATGTTCTTGGATTGGAAGAATCAATATTGTCAAAATGACTGTGCTACCCAAGGCAATCTACAGATTCAATGCAATCTCTATCAAATTACCAAGGGCATTTTTCACATTACTAGAAAAAAATCTTAAAATTTGTGTGGAGACACAAAAGACCTGGAATAGCCAAAGCAATCTTGAGAAAGAAAAACGGAGCTGGAAGAATGAGGAACCCTGACTTCAGACTATACCACAAAGCTATAGTCATCAAAAGAATATGGCAATGGCACAAAAATAGAAATATAGATCAATGGAACAGGATAGAAAGCCCAGAAATAAACCCATGCACCTGTGGTCAATTAATCTACAACAAAGGAGGCAAGACTATGCAATGGTGGATAGACAGTCTTTTCAAAAAATGGTGCTGGGAAAACTGGACAGCTACATGTAAAAAAAAATGAAATTAGAACATTCCTTAACACCATACACAAAAATAAGCTCAAAATGGATTAAAAACCTAAATGTGATACCAGACACTATAAAACTCTTAGAGGAAAACATAAGCAGAACACTGTCTGACATAAAATGCAGCAATATCTTTTTCACTCCGTCTCCCAGGGTAACGGAAATAAAAACAAAAAGAAACAAATGGGACCTAATTAAACTCAAAAGCTTTTGCACAGCAAAGGAAACCATAACAAAACAAAAAGACAACCCACAGATTGGGGGAAAATATTTGCAAATGATGTGACTGAAAAGGAATTAGTCTCCAAAATCTATAAACAGCTCATGTGGCTTAATATCATCAAAACATACAACCCAATTAAAAAATGGGTGGAAGACCTAAATAGACATTTCTCCAAAGAAGATATACAGACGGCCAAAAGGCACATGAAAAGATGTTCAACATCACTAATTATTAGAGAAATGCAAATCAAAACTACAATGAGATATCATCTCACACCAGTCAAAATGATTATCATCAAAAATCCACAAACAATAAATGCTGGAGAGGGTGTGGAGAGAAGGGGACCCTCCTACACTATTGGTGGGAGTGTAAACTGGTACAGCCACTATGGAGAACAGTATGGAGGTTCCTTAAAAAACCAAAAATAAAGCTATCATATGACCCTGCAATCCCACTCCTGGACATATACCTGGAGAAAAACATGGTCCGAAATGATACATACACCCCAATGTTCATTGCAGAGCCGTTTACAATAGCCAAGACATGGAAGCAACCTAAATGTCCATCGACAGAGTAATGGATAAAGAAGATGTGGCACATATATACAATGAAATATTACTCAGCTATTAAAAAGAATGAAATAATGCCATTTGCAGCAACATGGGTGGACTGAAAAATTGTCATACAAGTGAAGTAAATTAGACAGAGAAAGAGAAATATTGTATGATATCCCTTATATGTGGAATCTAAACATCAGTACCATTTTTTTTTAGATTCCATATATATGTGTTAGCATACGGTATTTGTTTTTCTTTTTCTGGCTTACTTCACTCTGTATGACAGACTCTAGGTCCATCCACCTCACTACAAAACTCAATTTCGTTTCTTTTTATGGGTGAGTAATATTCCATTGTATATATGTGCCACATCTTCTTTATCCATTCACCTGTTGATGGACACTTAGGTTGCTTCCATGTCCTGGCTATTGTAAATAGTGCTGCAATGAACATTGCGGTACATGTCTCTTTTTGAATTATGGTTTTCTCAGGGTATATGCCCAGAAGTGGGATTGCTGGGTCATATGGTAGTTCTAGTTTTAGTTTTTTAAGGAACCTCCATAATGTTCTCCATAGTGGTTGTATCAATTTACATTCCTACCAGCAGTGCAGGAGGGCTTCCTTTTCACCACACCCTTTCCAGCATTTATTGTTTCTAGATTTTTTGATAATGGCCATTCTGACCAGTGTGAGGTGATACCTCATTGTAGTTTTGATTTGCATTTCTCTGATAATTAGTGATGTTGAGCATCTTTTCATGTGCCTCTTGGCCATCTGTATGTCTTCTTTGGTGAAATGTCTATTTAGGTCTTCCACCCCTTTTTTAATTGGATTGTTTGTTTTTTTGACATTGAGCTCCATGAACTGTGTGTATATTTTGGAGATTAATCCTTTGTTCGTTGTTTCATTTGCAAGTATTTTCTCCCATTCTGAGGGTTGTCTTTTCATCTTGTTTATGGTTTCCTTTGCTGTGCAAGGAATCTAAAAAAAAAAAGGTACTGATGAACCTAGTGGCAGGGCAGGAATAAAGACGTAGACATAGAGAATGGACTTGAGGACATTGGGGGGAGAGTGGGGGAAGCTGGGGCAAAGTGAGAGTAGCATCGACACATATACACTACCAAATATAAAATAGCTAGTGGGAAGCAGCAGCATAGCACAGGGAGATCAGCTCAGTGCTTTGCAATGACCTAGAGGGGTGGGATAGGGAGGATGGGAGGGAGGCTAAAGAGGGAGGGGATACAGGGACATACATATGCATATGGCTGATTCACTTTGTTGTACAACAGAAACTAACACAGTATTGTGAAGCAATTATACTCCAATAAAGATCTATTTAAAAAAAGAAAGAAATCAAGAATTAAAAATAAAATAAAATGATACAAAATGAACTTATTTACAAAACAGAAACAGACTCACAGACTTAGAGAACAAACTTATGGTTACCGGGGGGAAGGGTGGGGTAAGAGAAAGTTAGGGAGTTTGGGATTGACATGTACACACTGCTATATTAAAATGGATAACCAACAAGGACCTACTGTATAGCACAGGGAACTCTGCTCAATATTATGTACCAACCAAATGGGAAAAGAATTTGAAAGAGAATAGATACATGTATATGTATAACTGAATCACTTTGCTGAACACCTGAAACTATCGTAACATTGGTAATCAACTATACTCCAATATAAAATAAAAAGTTTTAAAAAGTCCATTCAACCACTCTGTGTCTTTTGATTGGAGAAATTTAATCCATTTAGAGTTAATCATTGATAGGTAAGGACTTACTATTGCCATTTTGTTCATTGTTTTGTGGTTTTAAAGTTCCTTTGTTTCTCCCTTGCTGTCTTCCTTTGTAATTTGATGACTTCTTGTAGTGCAATGCTTTGATTCCTTTCTCTTTATCTCTGGTGTATCTACTAGAGATTTTTTCCTTATAGCTACTATTAGGCTTACATAAAACAACTTATAGTTATAAAAGTCTATTTTAATCTGGTAACAACTTAATTAGAATTGCATGCAAATCTCTGTACTTTTACTCCCCAACCCGCATTTTATGTTATTGATGACATGATTTACATCATTTTTATAATGTGTATCCATTATCAAATATTCTAGCTATAGTTCTCTTTAATGCTTTTACCTTTCAACTTTTATGCTAGAGTTAAAAGTCATTTAAGCACCACTCTTACAGTATTAGAGTATTCTGAATTTGGCTATATACTTAGCTTTACCACTTGAGTTTTATACTTTCATATGTATTCATGCTATTAATAGCATCCTCTAATTTCAACTTGAAGAACTCCCTTTAGCATTTCTTGTCAGGCAGGTCTAGTGGTGATAAACTCCCTCAGCTTTATCTCTTCTTCATTTCTGAGGGACATCTTTGCCAGGTATACTACTCTTGGTTTGCAGGGGTTTTTTTTCTTTCAGCACTTTGAATATATATCATCTCACTCTCTCCTGGTCTATAAGGTTTCTGCTGAGAAATCCAGTGATAGATTTATGGGATTTCTCTTGTATATGATGAGTTGCTTTTCTCTTGCTGCTTTCAAAATTCTCTGTCTTTGACTTTTGAGAATTTGATTATTATGTGCCTAGGTTTAATCTTCTTTTGGTTGATTCTGTTTGATGATCTGAGTTTCATAGAGCTGGATGTCCACATCCCTCCCATGATTTGGAAATTTTCAGCAATTATATCTTTATTTTATTTATTTACTTTTAAAATATTTATTTATTTGGTTGCACCAGGTCTTTGTTGCAGCATGGCATGTGGGATCTTCATTGCGGCATGCAGGATCTTCGTTGTGGCATGCAGGATCTTTAGTTGTGACATGCAGGATCTTCTGGTTGTGTTGTGCAGGATCTAGTTCCCTCACCAGGGATCGAACACGGGCCCCCTGCATTGGGAGTATAGAGTCTTAACTACTGTACCACCAGGGAAGTCCCAGCAATTATATCTTTAAATAAACCATCTGCCCTTTTTTCTCTCTCTTGTTCAGAGAGTCCCATGTGTTTATTCGTTCATTTGATGAAGCCCCATGAATCACATAGGTTTTCTTCAGTCTTTTTTGTTCTTTTTCCCCTTGACTGGAAAATTTCAAGTGACTTGTACTTGAGTTCACAGATTCTCTCTTCCATCTGATCAGGTCTGCTGTTGAAGCTTTCTATTGCATTTTTCATTTCATTCATCGTATTCTTCAGCTCCAGAATTTGTTTCACTCTCTTTTTATGATTTTTTTCCTCTTTGCTGAAGTTCTCATTTTGTTCTTATATTTTTTCTCTGACTTTGTTGAGTTGTATGTGTTCTCTTGTAGCTTTCTGAGCTTCCTTAAAACAATTATTTTGAATTATTTTTCAGGAAATTTGTAGATCTCCATTTCTTTGGGGTTCATTACTGGGAAATTATGCATTCTTTTGGTAGTGTTATGTTTCCTTGTTTGTTTGTTTTTTTTGTATTCCTTGAATTCTTGCATTGTCTTCTTTGCATTTGAAGAAACAGTCAGCTCCTCTGGTCTTTACTGGCTGACTCTGGGAGAGAAAGACCTTCACCAGTCAGCTTAGCTAGGGACTCTGGGGGTCTCTCAGACCTTTCCTGTGGGTGTGCCCACTCCACTCCTCTTGTTCCCTCTTAGGGGTGGGGGAGTCAATTTTGTATGCACTCTCTCAATCCTGCAAAGCCAGGCCAAGCACTGAGAATCTCCCATTTATTTTCCCTAGAGTAGTGCCCTGAAGCATTCAAGGTTATGTGCCTTCTCCCAACCCAGCAGAGTCAAGCCAGCTGAATGCATGTGCTTGTGCATGATCTGCAGAGGCTTACATGTACCTTTTATGGAGGCATGCACAGGGCATTAGCTCCAGGGGGGTAAGGGATGCATGGAGTTCTGGGGGCACCTGTGGACCAGCTGGGGGAGCCTGCAGGTGATGAATCCTACAAGGTTTGTGTACAGGCCTCTTGGTGGATTCCATGAGGTGAGTAGTAGAATCCATGACCCTTTGTTGAGTTCCACACACAAGTTGCTCTGAGTCCCCATCCCTTTTCCCTGCTCCTCACTGCCTCTTGACTACTCACTCTGCCAACATCCTAAGTGTTATGGGTGGAGTGAAAATAAAGTGTACCTCCAAAGCAGCTAGAGAAGCCAGGCACTCACTTTCCCCCATGGGAGAAATCACAGGCCAAGGGGATCTCTCTTGGCACTGAGCTGTGCTGCCTTTGGGGAGGGGCTACACAGGTAAAGTAAAACTGTTCTTCTTATTCTCTTCAATGAGTTTATTCTTGGATTTCTTCTCCAATGAGGTGCTGGAACCTCTCTATGGACTTCTGAATGCCCACAAAGGTATTCTCATCATGGATGGTTGTCAAAAATCTGTGTTTCTGTGTGGGGATGAGAGCTAAAACCCTTATTCCACTATTTTGCTGACATTACTTTCCTGAGCTGGGATTTTAAACCAGGTTTGTCTCAATCAAATGTCATGTTCTTTGCACTCTACAACACCACTTTCTTTGCTAATTATATCCATTTGGAATGTGTGTATGAAAATTAAACCTGCCTTTTCATTTTACAAGATCAGTAGCTTTCAACACAATTGACCCTTCCCTCCTTGAAGCCCTTTCCTACCTTGCCTTCCATTAAGCTACATTTTCCTGGTTTCCCTCCTATTATGTGGCCATTTCCCAGTCTCTTTTTCTAGGTCCCTCGCCTGTACCTGGCATTTCAATGTTGGAATACCCAGGAATCTTCCTGGACACTTGGCTTTTCAATTCTACACACCTGTCATAAGAAATGCCATCCATAAAAAAACACATTCACAGAAAGATAGACAAGATGAAAAGGCAGAGGGCTATATACCAGATGAAGGAACAAGATAAAACCCCAGAAAAACAACTAAATGAAGTGGAGATAGGCAACCTTCCAGAAAAAAGAATTCAAAATAATGATAGTGAAGATGATCCAGGACCTCGGGATAAGAATGGAGGCAAAGATCGAAAAGATGCAAGAAATGTTTAACAAAGACCTAGAAGAATTAAAGAACAAACAAACAGAGATGAACAATACAATAACTGAAATGG
This sequence comes from Balaenoptera physalus, assembly GCF_965194825.1. Classification (NCBI taxonomy): domain Eukaryota; kingdom Metazoa; phylum Chordata; class Mammalia; order Artiodactyla; family Balaenopteridae; genus Balaenoptera; species Balaenoptera physalus. The sequence continues at coordinate 134,729,108 of NC_138903.1, read as the reverse complement.
AAACTACACTAGAAGGAATCAATAGTAGAATAACTGAGGCAGAAGAACGGATAAGTGACCTGGAAGACAGAATGGTGGAATTCACTGCTGCGGAACAGTATAAAGAAAAAAGAATGAAAAGAAATGAAAACAGCCTAAGAGACCTCTGGGACAACATTAAACGCAACAACATTCACATTACAGGGGTCCCAGAAGGAGAAGACAGAGAGAAAGGACCAGAGAAAATATTTGAAGAGATTATGGTTGAAAACTTCCTTAACATGGGAAAGGAAATAGCCACCCAAGTCCAGGAAGCACAGAGAGTCCCATACAGGATAAAACCAAGTAGAAACACGCCGAGACACATATTAATCAAATTGACCAAAATTAAAGACAAAGAAAAATTATTGAAAGCAGCAAGGGAAAAACGACAAATAACATACAAGGGAACTCCCATAAGGTTAACAGCTGATTTCTCAGCAGAAACTCTACAAGCCAGAAGGGAGTGGCATGATATACTTAAAGTGATGAAAGGGAAGAACCTACAACCAAGATTACTCTACCCGACAAGGATCTCATGTAGATTTGATGGAGAAATCAAAAGCTTTACAGACAAGCAAAAGCTAAGAGAATTCAGCACCACCAAACCAGCTCTACAACAAATGCTAAAGGAACTTCTCTAAGTGGGAAACACAAGAGAAGAAAAGGACCTACAAAAACAAACCCAAAACAATTAAGAAAATGGTCATAAGAACATACATATCGATAATTACCTTAAATGTGAATGGATTAAATGCTCCAACCAAAAGACACAGGCTCGCTGAATGGATACAAAAACAAGACCCATATATATGCTGTCTACAAGAGACCCCCTTCAGACCTAGGGACACATACAGACTGAAAGTGAGGGGATGGAAAAAGATATTCCATGCAAATGGAAAGCAAAAGAAAGCTGGAGTAGCAATACTCATATCAGATAAAATAGACTTTAAAATAAAGAATGTTACAAGAGACAAGGAAGGACACTACATAATGATCCAGGGATCAATCCAAGAAGAAGATATAACAATTATAAATATATATGCACCCAACATAGGAGCACCTCAATACATAAGGAAACTGCTAACAGCTATAAAAGAGGAAATCGACAGTAACACAATAATAGTGGGGGACTTTAACACCTCACTTACACCAATGGACAGATCATCCAAAATGAAAATAAATAAGGAAACACAAGCTTTAAATGACACAATAGACCAGATAGATTTAATTGATATTTATAGGACATTCCATCCAAAAACAGCAGATTACACTTTCTTCTCAAGTGCGCACGGAACATCCTCCAGGATAGATCACATCTTGGGTCACAAATTAAGCCTCAGTAAATTTAAGAAAATTGAAATCATATCAAGCATCTTTTCCAACCACAACGCTATGAGATTAGAAATGAACTACAGGGAAAACAACGTAGAAAACACAAACACATGGAGGCTAAACAATACGTTACTAAATAACCAAGAGATCCCTGAAGAAATCAAAGAGGAAATCAAAAAACACCTAGAGACAAATGACAATGAAAACATGACGATCCTAATCCTATGGGATGCAGCAAAAGCAGTTCTAAGAGGGAAGTTTATAGCTATAAAAGCCTACCTCAAGAAACAAGAAAAATCTCAAGTAAACAATCTAATGTTACACCTAAAGGAAGTAGAGAAAGAAGAACAAACAAAACCCAAAGTTAACAGAAGGAAAGAAATCATAAAGATCAGAGCAGAAATAAATGAAATAGAAACAAAGAAAACAATAGCAAAGATCAATAAAACTAATAGCTGGTTCTTTGAGAAGATAAACAAAATTGATAAACCATTAGCCAGACTCACCAAGAAAAAAAGGGAGAAGACTCAAATCATTAAAATTAGAAATGAAAAAGGAGAAGTTACAACAGACACCGCAGAAATACAAAGCATCCTAAGAGACTACTACAAGCAACTCTATGCCAATAAAATGGACAACCTGGAAGAAATGGACAAATTCTTAGAAAGGTATAACCTTCCAAGACTGAACCAGGAAGAAACAGAAAATATGAACACACAAATCATAAGTAATGAAATTGAAACAGTGATTAAAAATCTTCCAACAAACAAAAGTCCAGGACCAGATGGCTTCACAGGTGAATTCTATCAAACATTTAGAGAAGAGCTAACACCCATCCTTCTCAAGTTCTTCCAAAATATTGCAGAGGAAGGAACACTCCCAAACTCATTCTATGAGGCCACCATCACCCTGAACCCAAAACCAGACAAGAATACTACAAAAAAAGAAAATTACAGACCAATATCACTGATGAATATAGATGCAAAAATCCTCAACAAAATACTAGCAAACAGAATCCAACAACACATTAAAAGGATCATACACCATGATCAAGTGGGATTTATCCCAGGGATGCAAGGATTCTTCAATATACTCAAATCAATCAATGTGATACACCATATTAACAAATTGAAGAATAAAAACCATATGATCATCTCAATAGATGCAGAGAAAGCTTTTGACAAAATTCAACACCCATTTATGATAAAAACTCTCCAGAAAGTGGGCATAGAGGGAACCTACCTCAACATAATAAAGGCCATATACGACAAACCCACAGCAAACATCATTCTCAATGGTGAAAAACTGAAAGCATTTCCTCTAAGATCAGGAATGAGACAAGGATGTCCACTCTCACCACTATTATTCAACATAGTTTTGGAAGTCCTAGCCACGGCAATCAGAGAAGAAAAAGAAATACAAGGAATCCAAATTGGAAAAGAAGAAGTAAAACTGTCACTGTTTGCAGATGACATGATACTATACATAGAGAATCCTAAAAATGCCACCAGAAAACTACTGGAGCTTATCAATGAATTTGGTAAAGTTGCAGGATACAAAATTAATGCACAGAAATTTCTTGCATTCCTATACACTAATGATGAAAAATCTGAAAGAGAAATTAAGGAAACACTCCCATTTACCATTGCAACAAAAAGAATAAAATACCTAGGAATAAACCTACCTGGGGAGACAAAAGACCTGTATGCAGAAAACTATAAGACACTGATGAAAGAAATTAAAGATGATACCAACAGATGGAGAGATATAGAATGTTCTTGGATTGGAAGAATCAATATTGTGAAAATGACTCTACTACCCAAAGCAATCTACAGATTCAATGCAATCCCTATCAAATTACCAATGGCATTTTTTACGGAACTAGAACAAATCATCTTAAAATTTGTATGGAGACACAAAAGACCCCGAAGAGCCAAAGCAGTCTTGAGGGGAAAAAACGGAGCTAGAGGAATCAGACTCCCTGACTTCAGACTATACTACAAAGCTACAGTAATCAAGACAGTATGGTACTGGCACAAAAACAGAAACATAGATCAATGGAACAACATAGAAAGCCCAGAGATAAACCCACACACCTATGGTCAACTAATCTATGACAAAGGAGGCAAAGATATACAATGGAGAAAAGACAGTCTCTTCAATAAGTGGTGCTGGGAAAACTGGACAGCTACATGTAAAAGAATGAAATTAGAATACTCCCTAACACCATACACAAAAATAAACTCAAAATGGATTCAAGACCTAAATGTAAGACCAGACACTGTAAAACTCTTAGTGGAAAACATGGGAAGAACACTCTTTGACATAAATCACAGCAAGATCTTTTTTGATCCACCTCCTAGAGTAATGGAAATAAAAACAGAAATAAACACATGGATCTAATGAAACTTCAAAGCTTTTGCACAGCAAAGGAAACCATAAACAAGACGAAAAGACAACCCTCAGAATGGGAGAAAATATTTCCAAAGGAATCAACGGACAAAGGATTAATCTCCAAAATATATAAACAGCTCATTCAGCTCAATATTAAAGAAACAAACAACCCAATCCAAAAATGAGCAGAAGACTTAAATAGACATTTCTCCAAAGAAGACATACAGATGGCCAGGAAGCACATGAAAAGATGCTCAACGTCACTAATTGTTAGAGAAATGCAAATCAAAACTACAATGAGGTATCACCTCACACCAGTTAGAATGGGCATCATCAGAAAATCTACAAACAACAAATGCTGGAGAGGGTGTGGAGAAAAGGGAACCCTCTTGCACTGTTGGTGGGAATGTAAATTGATACAGCCACTATGGAGAACAATATGGAGGTTTCTTAAAAAACTAAAAATAGAGCTACCATATGACCCAGCAATCCCACTACTGGGCATATACCCAGAGAAAACCGTAATTCAAAAAGACACATGCACCCCAATGTTCATTGCAGCACTATTTACAATAGCCAGGTCATGGAAGCAACCTAAATGCCCATCGACAGACGAATGGATAAAGAAGAAGTGGTACATATATACAATGGAATATTACTCAGCCATAAAAAGGAACGAAATTGAGTCATTTGTTGAGATGTGGATGGATCTAGAGACTGTCATACAGAATTTGTTGAGACGTGGATGGATCTAGAGACTGTCATACAGAGTAGAATAAGTCAGAAAGAGAAAAACAAATATCGTATATTAACCCATGTATGTGGAACCTAGAAAAATGGTACAGATGAACCTGTTTGCAGGGCAGAAGTTGAGACACAGATGTAGGGAACAAACGTATGGACACCAAGGGGGGAAAACTGCCGTGGGGTGGGGATGGTGGTGTGCTGAATTTGGTGATTGGGATTGACATGTATACAGTGATGTGTATAAAATTGATGACTGATTAAAAAAATAATTAAAACTGAGATATTTCAAAACTAAAAAAAAAAAAAAGAAATGCCATCCACCCTTGACTTCAACTACCATTGATATGCTGATGACTTCCACCTTTGATTTCTAGCATACACTATTTTCTAAGCTCATTACTATATCTAATTGCATACTCTACATCTGCATATTTCAAGTTCAATATGTTCAAAATTGAACTAATTATCATTTATTCCTCAAACCTGCTCATCTTCTGGGGTTCCCAAACTCAATAAATGGTAATACTATCTATTCAACTGCTCAAGCCATAAGCTTATGAATCAATCTTATTTTCTCCTTTTCCTTCACCCCATATATACAATGAATCAAAAAAGCCCTGCCAGTTTTACTTTCTTAAAAAAATATCTTGGGACTTCCCTGGTGGTGCAGTGGTTAAGAATCTGCCTGCCAATGCAGGGGACACAGGTTCACGCCCTGGTCTGGGAAGATCCCACATGCCGCGGAGCAACTAAGCCCGTGCACCACAACTACAGAGCCTGAGCTCTAGAGCCCACGAGCCACAACTACTGAGCCCGCGTTGCACAACTACTGAAGCCCACATGCCTAGAGCCCGTGCTCCGCAACAAGAGAAGCCACCACGATGAGAAGCCCATGCACTGCAATGAAGAGTAGCCCTGGGCTTCCCTGGTGGCGCAGTGGTTGAGAGTCTGCCTGCTAATGCAGGGGACACAGGTTCGAGCCCTGGTCTGGGAAGATCCCACATGCCGCGGAGCAACTAGGCCCGTGATCCACAACTACTGAGCCTGCGCGTCTGGAGCCTGTGCTCCGCAACAAGAGAGGCCGCGATAGTGAGAGGCCCGCGCACCGCGATGAAGAGTGGCCCCCACTTGCCGCAGCTGGAGAAAGCCCTCGCACAGAAACGAAGACCCAACACAGCCATAAATAAATAAAATAAAATAAATAATAATTAAAAAATAAAAAAGAGTAGCCCTGCTCACCACATCTAGAGAAAGCCTGCATGCAGAAATGAAGACCCAATGCAGCCATAAATAAATAAATAAATAAATTTTTTAAAAAATCTCCAATTAATTTACTTTTCTACATCTCCACAATCATACCTACTAACCACGAAGCTATTAATAATGCTTAATTGTACCACTCCAATACCTTCTTAACTAGTTTCTGCATAAAACTTTTGTCTCCACTCCAATATTTTCTCCACACAGCAAAGAGTAAAAAATTTTCATTCACATTTGATTATGTCATTACCTTGATTTCCATTGTTCTTTGAAGCCTCCTAATTACTAAATCAAACTTAACATTGCCAGGTCACTGCCTAGTTCTTTCCTATCTCATATCCTACCTTATCCCCCTCACTTTATTCCAGGTATACTGGAATAAAGTGGGCCTTCTTTCATTTCCTTAAACATACCAAGTTTTCTCCTGCCTCAGGCATTTGCCCATGTTGGACTATCAAACCAACCCTTTTCACATAGCTTACTCCTGCTCATTCTTTAGATATCTTAACTATAACCTTTGGTTCTGGTCCCTTGAAGACTAGATTATGTCCTCATTTTACATACACTTCTATAGCATTCAGTGCTCTCACTACTAGTAGTTATTTAATTACATGTAATTATTTAATTACATATTTCATTCTTTCTTCCACTAAAATATAAACTTCATGAGGGCAGGAATAGTGATTGTGCTGTTAATTGTTGTGTCCTAACTACCTGGTATATTGTAAAACTGCTAGAAAAAAGAACACATATCAATGTTCTACAGGCTATTCCACTGACAAATAAAAATAAGTTTCAGATTATTTCTCATTATAGGTCATTAATATCACTGCTCCCTTACACTAAGGCATAAAATTGAGAGCTATCTGTATTTCAATTGTGTCTATGACTTAGGCCTATACTTCATTCTCTATTGCAATCTTATTATAAAATGTGCCTGAGCTGTTGACTCAAAATTTTTAATTTGTATTATATGCTGCTTGAGAGTCATGCATTATTCATTCAATGTCAAAATATTGCCAGAAGTATTTTTAATTCTTCCTCATTTCTTACTGTGATTTTTTAAAATCCTGTTGGGTCAGGTGGCATTGACTCATCTTGGAAAATATACTCATTTGACTTCACTTACTTTGACTTTCAAATAGGAGTTCCTTATATTACAAAAGAAAAGAAACATTTTCTCTTCTCCTCTCTTGGATACAAAACCAAGATTCAGTTAAGAGACTCTATTATAAAGACACAGAAAGGTAAAAAGGAAATATGTGGCAAGTGATACACAATGCAAAAATAATCTAAAGAAAGATGAAGTGGCTATATTAACATTATATAATGTAGATTTCAGAATAAGAAATATTATTAGGAATAAAGACAGATATTTCATAATGATAAACAAGTCGATTCTCTAGGAAGACATAGCAATCCTAAATGTGTATGCACCTAACAACAGGGATTGAATGTACATGAAGTAAAAACTGACAGAAATGAAAGGCAAAATAGACAAAACATGATTATAGTTGGGTATTTCAACACACTTTTCTCTGTAACTGACAGAACAAGTAGACAGAACATCAATAAGAGTATAAAATATTTGAAGAGTTAGATCAACCAACATGATTTAATTGGCATTTATAGAAAACTCCACACAACAGCAAAATACACATTCTTTTCAACTGTACATGGAATATTCACCAAAATAGCCATATTTGGGGCCATAAAACAAGTCTCAATAAATTTAAAAGGAGTGAAATCATACAAAGTATGTTCTCTGACCACAGTAGAATAAAATAGGACTCTATAACTATAAGGTATCTCAGAAATACCTAAATATTTGGAATTGAAAACAAATTTGTATATAACACATGGGTCAAAGAAATCATAAATTAAATTAGAAAATATTTTTAACTGAATGAAAATGAAAATATACCATACCAATATTTGTGGGTTATAGCTAAAGCAGTGCTTATGGGTTATTTATGGTATTGATTATTAGAAAGGAAAGAAGTATTCAAGTAAATGATCTAAGCTTATACCTGAATAACTAGAAATAGAAGATCAAATTCAATCTAAGGTGTGGAAGGATGGAAATAATAAAGAAAGGGAATCAATGACATTAAAAACAGAAAAACAATAGAGAAAATCAGTGAAACCAAGAGCTGATTATTTGAAAAGATTCCAAAGCCTTAACTAACGTGGTCAAGAATAAAAGGGAGAAGAAACAAATAATGAATATCAGGAATGAAAGAGGGCTGTCACTACATACCCTACATATATTAAAAGGATAATAAGAAAATATTACGAACAACTTTATGCCAAGACATTTCACAACTAGATGAAATTCACAAACTGATTGTAAAAAAATCAAATTTTTGAAATTGACTAAAAAATAGAAAATTGGAATAAGTTTATATTCTATAAAGACATTGAATTCATCATTTAAAACACTATAGGACCAGATGGACAAGATGAATTCTATGAAACATTTAAGGAAGAAGTAATATCAATCTTACACAAACTCTTTCAGAAATTAGAAGAGAGGACACTTTTCAAATAAATTTTAGGCCAGCATTACCCTGATATTAAAACCAGACTAAAATATTACAAGAATAGAAAGCTACAGAGCAACATCCCTATGAACAAAAATATAAAATTACTCAACAAGATATTAGCAAATCGGATCCAACAATATCTATCTAAAAATGCATCACAACTAAGTTGGGTTTATTCTGTGAATGCAAGGTTGCATTAACATTTGAAAATACACTGTTGTTCACCATATCAACAGAATAAGGGAGAAAAACCATATGATCATCTTAATATGCAGAAAAAGCATTTGAAAAAAATCAAGACTAATTGATGATTTTTTAAAAATCTCTTAGCAAAAAGAAATTGAAGGGTACTTAACCTGATAAAGGTCATCTACAAAAAGGCCCTAATGTTTTACCCTTAGGATTGAGAACAAGGCAAGGATGTCCACTCTTGCCATCTCTTTTCAACATTGTACTGGGGGTCCTAGCCACTATATAATGAGACCAGTACACGAAATAAAAGTCATAAAGATTGAAAAGGAAAAAAACAACACTATCTTTATTCACAGGTGATATTTTGTATAACGGAAAATCCCAATGAATCTTCAGAAATGCTATTAAATACACAATTGAGCAAGGTCACAAGATATAAGATCAGCATACAAAAACTGATTGTTTTTTATAAACTAGCAAATAACAATCGAATACTGACATAAAAAAGCAATTACATTTGAAATAGTGTCCAAAAATATGAATTGCTTAAAGCTACATTTATCAAAATATGTGAAAACCTGTACATTTAACATTTCAAATTTTGCTGACAGAAATAGAAGAAAAGTTAAATAAATGGAGCGATACACTATATTCATAGATTGGAGGACTCAGTTGTGTTAAAGTTGTGTCAAATTCTCCTCATTAATTCATAGATTCAACTCAAGATGATCAATATCCCAACAGGTTTTTAAGAGATATTTATAAGCTGTTACTAAAATTTGTGTGGAAATCTGAAGGATATAAATGCCAGAAAGAATTTTCTAAAATAACAAAGTGGGGGAGGTATGGTCAAAATGGTGGAATAGGAAGATTCTGAGATCATCTCCTCCCATGCACACACCAAAATTACAACTATTTACAGAGTAGCTATCTATGAGGATGACTTGAACACTAGCAAAAAAGACGTTCCACAACTAAAGATAGAGAGAAGGAAACACAACGAGATGGGTAGGAGAGATGCAGTATAGTCAAGGCCCATTCCCATGGTAGGCAACCCACAAATGGGAGGATAATCATAATTACAGAGGTTCTCCCCTAGAAGCAAGGAGTCTAAGCCCCACATTGGTCTCCCCAGCCTGGGTGTTCTGCACCAGGAAAACAAGACCCCAAAATATCTGGCTTTGAAAGCAAGCAGAGCTTAAATATGAGAGACCTGGAGGTCTATAGGAAAAAGAGACTTCACCCTTAAAGGTGTGTATAAAAATCTCACATGCTCTGGATCCTAGCACAGAGGACTAATTTGGAAAGAGCTGGGTCAGACCTACTTGCTGATCTTGGAGAGTTTCCTGGAGAGGCAGGAGGCAACTGGAGCTCATCCTGGGGACATAGACACTGGTGGTAGCCACTTTTGGGAGCTCACTCTACCACAAGGACACTGGTGCTGACAATTGCCATTTTGGAGTCCTCCCTCTAGCCTATTAGTCCTGGGAGCTTATCTGGTCACTAGCAGGTGGCACCAGTTTTGGGACTCCTTAGACAAGTAGCCAGTGATGTGGGGACAGGAACCCACCCACCATTAGGCAGGCATCAACCCTGGACACTACCAGCCCCACACCCAGGCAGCCTGGGACCCAGCATTGCCCACCAGCAGGCTGGCACCAGACCCGGTGACCCCAGGTGGCACAGCCAGATGCTTTGGGACAAGGGCCCATTCACCAGTGGGCCAGTACAAGACCCAGGTCCTTGAGGGCCCCACAGCCAGCCGCCCCAGAACCTGGCTGTGCCCACCAGGGAGCCTGTAACAAGCCCAGACACCTTCAAGCCCTGCAACCAACCATGATGGGAACTGGACCTGCCTACCATTGGGGCAGCCACTGCATGAGGGAGGTCCTGGCAGCCAACTGGGCCAGGGGCCAGCCTCACCTACTAGCATTACCACAGTAGCTGGCTCCTCCACCAGAAGGGTGTGTGCAGCCCAAATAGGGGTACTCCTAAAGCATATAACTCTGGTGACCAGAGGGAAACATGCTGCTTAGGCCCATAGAATGTCTTCTAGATAAGGCCACTTCTTCAAGATTGGGAAGTGTAACTGACCTACCTAATCCATAGAAATAAACACAGAGAATGAGGAAAAAGAGAAATATGTTAGAAATGAAGGAACAAGACAAACCCTCAGAAAAAGAACTACACAAAAGAGAGATAAGGAATTTACCCAATAAAGAGTTCAAGGTAATGATTATAAGGATGCTCAAAGAACTCGGGAGAAGAATGGATGAACACTGAGAATTTTAACAAAAAGTTACAAAATATAAAAAAGAACCAAACAGAGCCAAAGAATACAATAACTGAAATAAAAAATACACTGGAAGGAATCAACAGTAGATTACATGATACAGAGGAATTGATCAGTGAACTGGAAGATGGAGTAGTGGGAATCACCCACGCTGAATAGAAAAAAGAAAAAGAAAAAAAAAGAATTTTTCAAAACTGAGGATAGTTTTTTAAAAAATGAGGACAGTTTAAGAGACCTTTGGGATAACACCAAATATACTAACGTTCACATTATAGGAGTCCCAAAGGACAAGTAAGAGAGAAAGGGGCAGAGAACTTATTTGAAGAAATAATAGCTGAAAACTTCACTAACCTTGGAAAGGAAACAAACATCCAGGTCCAGGAAGCAAGGTGAATCCCAAACAGGATTAACCCAAAGAGGACGATGCCAAGACACATTGTAATTAAAATGGCAAAAATTAAAGATAAAATGGGAATACTAAAAGCAGTAAGAGAAAAGCAACTATTTATGTACAAAGGAACTTCCATAAGACTCTGAGCAGACTTTTCAGCAGAAACCCCACAGGCCAGACGGGAGTGGCACTATATATTCAAAATGATGAAAGGAAAAAAAATATAATTAAGAATACTCTACCCAGCAAAGCTAGCATTCAGATTTGAAGGAGAGATACAGACAAGCAAAAGCTAGAAGAGTTCAGAACAACCAAACCAGCTTTATAAGAAATGTTAAAGCCTGCATCAAAAAGAATAAAATACCTAGGAATAAACCTACCTAAGGAGACGGAGACAAAAGACCTGTACTCCAAAAACTATAAGGCACTGATGAAAGAAATCAAAGATGACCCAAAGAGATGGAGAGATATACCATGTTCTTGGATTGGAAGAATCAACATTGTGAAAATGACTATACTACCCAAGGCAATCTACAGATTCAATGCAATCCTTATCAAATTACCAATGGCATTTTTCACAGAACTAGAACAAAAAATTTTTAAATTTGTATGCAAAAACAAAAGACCCCAAATAGCCAAAGCAATCCTGAGGGAGGGAAAAAACCCACAGAGCTGGAGGAATCAGGCTCCCTGACTTCAGACTATACTACAAAGCTACAGTCATCAAAACGGTACGGTACTGGCACAAAAACAGAAATATAGATCAATGGAACAGGATAGAAAGCCCAGAAATAAACCCATGCACCTATGGTCAATTAATCTATGATAAAAGAGGCAAGAAGATACAATGGAGAAAAGACAGTCTCTTCAATAAGCGGTGCTTGTATAACTGGACAGCTACATGTAAAATAATGAAATTAGAACATTCTCTAACACCATACAGAAAAATAAACTCAAAATGGACTAAAGACCTAAATGTAAGACTGGATATTATAAAACTCTTAGAGCAAAACATAGGCAGAACACTCTTTGACATAAATCACAGCAATATCTTTTTGCATCCACCTCCTAGAGTAATGAAAATAAAAACAAAAATAAACAAATGGGACCTAATGAAACTTAAAAGCTTTTGCACAGCAAAGTAAACCATAAACAAAACAAAAAGAAACCCACAGAATGGGAGAAAATATTTGTAAATGAGGCAACCGACAAGGGGTTAATCTTCAAAATATACAAACAGCTTATGCAGTTCAATATAAAAAATACCAAACAACCCAATCAAAAAATGGGCAGAAGATTTAAATAGACCTTTCTCCAAAGAAGACATACAGATGGCCAAAAAGCACATGAAAAATGCTCAACATTGCTAATTATTAGAGAAATGCAAATCAAAACTCCAGTCACCACACGCTGGTCAGAATGGCCATCATCAAAAAGTATGCAAATAATAAATGCTTGAGAGGGTGTGGAGAAAAGGAAACCCTCCTACACTGTTGGTGGTAATGTAAATTGGTACAACCACTGTAAAGAATAGTACGGAGGTTCCTTAAAAAACTAAAATAGAACCATATGATCCAGCAATCCCACTCTTGGGCATTTATTTGGAGAAAACCATAATTCAAAAAGATACATGTACCCCAATGTTCATAGCAGCACTATTTATGATAGCCAAGACATGGAAGCAACCTAAATGTCCATCGACAGAGGAGTGGATAAAGAAGGTGTGGTACATATATATAATTACTCAGCCATAAAAAAATAACAAAATAATGCCATTTGCAGCAACATGGATGGAACTAGAGATTGTCATACTAAGTGAAGTAAGTCAGACAAAGACAAATATCATATGATATCACGTGTGGATCTAAAAAAATGATACAAATGAACTTATTTACAAAACAGATACAGACTCACTGACTTTAAAAACAAACTTAGGGTTACCAAAGATGAAACGTTGTGGGCAGGGATAAATTAGGAGTTTGGGATTAACAGATACACATTACTATATATAAAATAGATAATTAACAAGGACCTACTGTATAGCACAGGGAACTCTACTCAATATTCTGTAATAACATATATGGGAAAAGAATCTGAAAAAGAATGGATATATGTATATGTATAACTGAATCACTTTACTGTACACCAGAAACTAACACAACATTTTATATCAACTATACTTCAATATAAAATAAAAATTAAATTAAAAAAAAAGAAATGTTAAAGGAACTTCTCTTAACATAAAAGTCCACAGCTAGAAATATGAAAATTATAGGAGGAAAGTTCTTATTAGGCAAATATACAGTAAAGGTAGTAGATCAAGTACTTATAAAGCTGGTAGGAACGTTAAAAGAGAAAAGTAGGAAAATAATCTATATTCACAATAAGTAGTTAAGGGATACACAAAACAAAAAGATGTAAAATAAGATGTTAAAATCATTAAGCATGGGAAGGGAGTAAAAATGCAGGATTGTTAGAATGTGTTTGAACTTAAGAAATTTTTACAAAACTAGAACAAATAACTCTAAAATTTGTATGGGGACACAAAAGACCCCAAATAGCCAAAATAATCTTGAGAAAGAATAACAAACCTTGAGGTATCACACGCCCTTATTTCAAACTATACTATAAAGCTACAGTAATCAAAACAGTATGGTACTGGCACAAAAACAGACACATAGATCCATGGAACAGAATAGAGAGCCCAGATATAAATCCATGCACATATGACCAAAGGATCTATGACAGAGAAGGAAAGAATATACAATGGGGAAAATAGACAGCCTCTTCAATAAATGGATTTTGGGAAAACTGGAAAGCTACATGCAAAAGAATCTAACTGGATTACTTGCAATGTGCAGAAGTAAATTCAAAATGGATTAAAGACTTAAATATAAGACCTGAAACCATAAATCTCCTAGAAGAAAACATAGGTAGTATACTCTTTGGATTGGCATTGTAATATCTTTTTTTTGAATACATCTCTTCAGGTTAGGGAAATAAAAGCAAAAATGAACAAAATGGGACTACATCGAACTAAAAAGCTTTTGCACAGTGAAGGAAACTATCAACAAAATGAAAAATCCACCTACTAGATGGGAAAAGATATTTGCAAACAATACATCTGATAAAGGGTTATATTTATATTTTGGATAAAATATAAAAAGAACTCATACAACTGAACATCAAAAAAATGAAGAACCCAATTTTAAAATGGGCAGAGGACCTGAGTAGACATTTTCCAAAAGAAGACATACACATGGCCAACAGGCACATGAAAAGATGTTCAACATCACTAATTATTAGAGAAATGCAAATGAAAATCACAGTGAGATATCACCTCAAACCTGTCAGAATGGCTATTATCAAAAAGACAACAGGGCTTCCCTGGTGGCGCAGTGGTTAGAAATCTGCCTGCCAATGCAGGGGACACGGGTTTGAGCCCTGGTCCAGGAAGATCCCACATGCCACAGAGCAGCTAAGCCCATGCACCACAACTACTGAGCCCGCGCACCTAGAGCCCATGCTCCGCAACAACAGAAGCCACTGCAATGAGAAGCCTGCACACGGCAATGAAGAGTAGCCCCTACTCGCCACAACTAGAGAAAGCCCGTGCATAGCAAGGAAGACCCAACGCAGCCAAAAATAAATAAATAAATAAATTAATTAATTAATTAAAAAGACAACAAATAAGTGTTGGTGAGGATGTGGAAAAAAGGGAACCCTCATGCACTGTTGATGCGAATGTAAATTGATGCAACCTCTATGGGAAATAGTATGGAGGTTTCTCAAAAAACTAAAAATAGAACTACCATATAATCCAGCAATTCCATACCTGGGTATATATCCAAAGAAAACAAAAGCACTAATTTGAAAAAATACACCCCAACATTCATAGAAGCACTATTAACAATAGCCAAGATATGAAAGCCACCTAAGTGTCCATTGATTGATAGATGAATGGATAAAGAAGATGTGGTGTGTATACATATATATATATATATATATATATATATATATATATATACACACACACACACACACACACATATACACAAAATGGAATATTACTCAGCCATTAAAAAGAATGAAATAATGCCATTTGCAGCCACATGTATGGACCTAGAGATTGTCATACTGAGTGAAGTAAGTCAGAAAGAGAAATATCATGAAATCCCTTATATGTGGAATCTAAAAAGAAATGATACAAATGAACTTGTTTACAAAACAGAAACAGACTCACAGACTTAGAGAGTTAACTTATGGTTACCAAGGAGGAAGGTGGGGGGAAGGGATAGTTAGGCAGTTTGGGATCGACATGTACCCACTGCCATATTTTAAATGGATAACCAACAAGGACCTACTGTGTAGCACAGGACCTCTGCTCAATGTTATGTGGCAGCCTGGATGGGAGGGGAGTTTGGGGGAGAATGTATACATGTATATGTATGGCTGAGTTGCTTTGTTGTGCACCTGAAACTATCACAACATTGTTAATTGGCTATATTCCAATATAGAATAAAAAGCAAAAAAAAAAACCCACTAATTCAAAAAGATACATACATCCCAACATTCATAGAAGCACTATTTACAACAGCCAAGATATGGAAGCCACGTAAGTGTCCATTGATAGATGAATGGATATATATAAAATGGAATATTACTCAGCCATAAGAAAGAATGAAATCTTGCCATTTTCAACAACATGGATGGGCCTAGAGGGTATTGCACTATGTGAAATAAGTCAGACAGAAAAAGAAAAATACTGTATGATTTCATTTATATGTGGAATCTAAAAATCAAAACAAATGAACAAATGTAACAAAACAGAAACAGACTCATATATAGAGAGAAATAAACTGTTGGTTTTCAGAGGGGAGGGGGGAGAGGTATGAGTGAAATATGTTAGAGAAATTAAAAGGTATAAACTTACAATTATAAAATAAATAAGTCATGGGATGTAATGTACAGTATAGGGAATATTGTCAATAATATTGAAATAACTTTGTATAGTGACAGAGGATAACTAGACTTATTGTGATGATTATTTTGCAATGTATAAAAATATCTAATCACTATGTTGAACACCTGAAACTAATATAATATTGTAATTCAATTAAGCTCAAAAAAAGTGAAATAAAGTGGGAGTACTTAAACTACCTGATTTCAACACTTACTATAAGGATGCAGAAATCAAGATAATTTGGTGTTCGCAAAAGGATAGTAATGTAGGTCAATAGAACAGAATAGAACATCCTGAAATAGACCCACATAGTTATGGTCAATTTATTTTTGATAAAGGTGCCAAGACAATTAAAGGGAGAAAAAGATAATCTTTATAGCAAGTGATGCTGAAACAACTGGATATCCATACACAAAGAAAGAAGGAAAGAAAGAAGGAAAGAAAGAAAGAAAGAAAGAAAGAAAGAAAGAAAGAAAGAAAGAAAGAAAGAAAGAGAGAATTCAAATGCAAACTACGCTGACAGAAAGCAGATGGGCCTGAGGGTTGAGGGGGAGAGGCTTGAGAATACTTTTGTGGGTGATGGAAATATTCAACGTTTTGATATTGATGGTAGTTACACAATTATATACATTTGTCAAAACTCAAAAAATGATAATGGGTACATTTACTGTATATAATTATATTTCAGTGATTCAAAGTGATTAAAAACATTATGAAAAAGAACAAAGCAGAAATATTTAGTATTAAAAAAGAGTTCACTATCTGGGGTAAATAAAGAAATAAAGAGTACAATATCTGCGATAAATAGGAGAATGGATTAAGAAATTTAAAAAGCAGATTGAAGAAATTTTTCAATGAAAAGGAAAATATAAAAGTAAACCTTGGGGATATGTATGCATAATAGAAGTAGAGGTGCTAACATGTGGGTAATGGGAGTCTAAGAAATGGAGAAAAAAATTAAAATCGAGAAGAGGAAAATTTAAAGGAATAATGTAGATAAATTTTCCAGAATTAGAGACAAACAACTTCTTATTGGCACTACTCTTAAGGAGAATAAGGAAAATCCCACACCTAGCTATAGTGAAATTTCAGAATTTCTCGAGGAGAAAATTCTAAGAGTTTATAAAGAGAATGAGCAAATGGCCTAACAGTGGCATACTTAATGTATTTATCACCTGAAGTAGATAATTTTTTAATTCTCTCTTCCTTCATATGAAAAAAATATTTTCAATAATATCATGTAACAATATGCAAAAATCATTATCTTTTTGATTTCTTCTTTAGTTTTAAAATAACAATTAATTTTAAAATGCTAAATTTCAATTTTAAGCACATTAATCCAACTCAGTAAAATATTTCACGTGTGAACTAAAACTCTCACTTATGAAACAAAAATGTTCTATCTCACAGTTCATACTCTTACAGTGTTTTGAATTTAAAAACAAATAAAAACTCCAAGTGTTCAAACAAAATGATAGAATTGAAGTAACTCAAAGTTCTTTTTCTCTTAATCTTTACAACCACTGTACTACCATTATTTCAAGTCCACCATTTAAATACAGGAATACACTGTATGTAGTAAAAGAGGGGTTGTTGACACAAACTGTACCTGCAGCAAGCTTGAACGAATAGAAATCAATATGGACTAACTCCCCAAATGAATGTGTATAGTTGAGTCTGCATGTGTCATGGGTCAACTGCATAATTAAGATTTCTCTAAATTAACTTCCATTTAGAATTAAAGGGAAAGTGATCCAAATTTGCTAATTTGAAGGTTACATATAAATTGTTAAAAGTAATTCTTACAATAATTGCATCAAATGTTTAGAATTTAGCCCAATTAAAGACTTTTTATCAGTAAGAGGATGAAAAAAAAGAATAGGAGGCAAATATTAAGAAAAGAAAAATGGTGTGCTTACATTAATTTCAGATAAAATAGATTTTAACATAAAAATATTAGATATAGAAAGGATCATCACTGAATGGTAAATGTTTACATTTTAAATATATTTATAGCTGCAAAACTGTGAAGCAAAAACTGATAGAATACAGGGAAAAGTTGACAAATCTACCACATAGAGGTAGATTTCAACACTTTTCTCTCAATTAGTGTTAGGTCAAGGAGACAAAAATGATTCAGAAGAATATAGAAGATATCAACATCAAAATTAAGAAGTTTGACTTAAACTTACCAATAGTGACCCAAGGAAATATAAAATTTTGTATAGTCCTAGAATCATGAAATAAATTAAAGCAGTATTTTAAAATATTTCTCCAAAGAAAACACCTGGTCCAGACTGATTTACAGGCAAGTTTGACTAAATTTCAAGAAGATCATCCTAATTTTAATCAAACTTTCTCAGGCAATAGAAAAAAGAGATACTTCTTACCTTATTCTTTGAAGACAGCATAATCATGATACCAAGATCAGATAAAGACACTCTGTAAAAGACATAATGTAAAAGCATTATGTGACATGTCCATTTCATTTATAAAAAGATACGTTAAATCTTACATGAAACGTTAACAATTGAATCAAATGGTTGGTTTTACATTAGAGATGCAAGAGTGGTTTAATATTTAAAAATGTATAGGGAATTCCCTGGCAGTCCAGTGGTTAGTACTCCATGCTTTCACTGCCGAGGGCCCAGGTTCAGTTCCTGGTTGGGGAACTAAGATCCTGCAAGCCGTGTGGCATGGCTAAAAAAAGAAATTTTGGAATAAAAGTGACATTTGAAAAAAAATGTATAAAAGTAATTCATTATATTAACAGATTAAATGAGAAAGCTACATGATAATAGAAATTTATTACAGACAAAGCCTTTGGTAAAATTCTGACTCTGGGAAGCAATGCAGTCTATTTTCCAGTAGATAGGAACAAGGAAGAATGTAGTCCTGATGTTTGCCGGCAGCCATCCTATGTCTTTAAAAGGAGCCAGCCTTGGGATGAATCTGACGCCATGGATGGCAGAGTTTCAGGGAGAGATTTGAACAGGAGACATACATTTTGTATTATCAGCATATGTATGGTATTTAACACTATAAGATTAGTTGAGGGAGGGGAGTAAGTATAGATGAGAAGAGATCTAAGGATGGAGCCCCAGTGCTTGGAAGTTAGTCTTATGGGAGTCACCTGAGATTTACCTTAATGGGCCAGAGGAACAAAATAACTCTGAATTCAGTGATCCTAATAAAAGAGCAAATTCTGGGCTCTCTAAGAGCCAGAACTTGATAACCAAAGGGTCTATAAAAGCGTAAAGAAACAGGCTCAGGTATGCTGGTGTGGCCTCCCTTGGACTTCTCCTATTTCTGAGAGAGAGTAGGCCAAGATTTCCCCCAGTTGAGGAAAATATCTGTCACCTGGCTTCAGAGGGGAAACTTGGGTAAGTCTGAGTATGAGGGTAACCTAGGCCATGTCATTTTAAGGTTTAATTTTTAGTATCACCTACATAGGGTTAGGGATGGAAGAATAAATAGGTATAAGAAAATTATCATTGAGTATAGCCAGAAGGATGGATTGAAAGTACATTAAGGAAAAAAGACTGAACTGCAAGTTTCTATCATATGTGTTTCCAAAATTAACTGCCCTATGGTTATCTTATGTAAAGTAGTAGCCAGAGGACAAAGATGAATTAGAACAGTTCCACAGGGAAACATAGGGACCCTGATATATGTTTCTTTTTAATTAGACACCACAAGGGTTAATTATATGAGGTCAATAGAACAACTGCTCCAAATTATCTCTCTGATATGTGCAAAAGTGGCGAGTTGCAATAGTAGATGTACTTTCCCAGCAACAAAAATACTAAGCCCTACACTTTAAGTAGAACACCAAAGAACTGGAATTGGTTCAGAGGATAAAGAGGGTGGTAGGAAACCAAATAAGTGCAGGAATTTTTAGCTTGAAAAAGAAATGATTCTAGGATGGCAGGATCAATGTCTACAAATATTCAAAAACTTGACATGTAAAAGATGAAAGAGAATTGATTTGTGTAGCTCTAGTGGGAAAAGGAGCCAGCTTTTGAAGTTGCAGAGTTGCTGATTTAGGATCAACATAAGCTACAGTTCTAGCTGCTCAACAATTGAACCGTCTGCATCACGAAATAATGAGTCCTCTGTTCAAATCAACGTTTAATAAGCGATAGAATGATTCTTATTTGGGATACTGGTGAGAATATTATAGCATTGAGAGGCTGTTGGGTGAAAGAAACTTTAAGATCTAATTTAAGCTTATTTTACTTTATGAAAAAAATACTTTCATCTTATTGGATTCAACATTGCATGTTATCAGTGGAATTGGTATTCCTTTGAAGATTTATATGATCTTCATTTTTTTCTTTCTTATCAAGTTTTTGACAAAACCATTGAATAGTACTACACTATGGCTTTTCATGCAGACAGCAATCTATGAATGAAAACACTTTGGACACAATTACACATAATATGTATGCAAAATATTTAATGAATGAATTTGCTATGAATATCCTAACAATAACCTTCAGGCTACATTTCATCATCTTATTCACAAGAATAGTATCCAGACACCTTTAATATACCTATTAAGCCTATTAATGGAAATGAAAACAGTAATAATAAAAATGGCTGAGATTTATTGATCATTTACTTTGTGCTAAGCAATTTTTAAAGCCTCTTGCATGTATTATTTTAACACAATCCTTTGAAGTAAGTACTATTGTTATCTCCATTTTAAAAATGAGGAAACAGAAGCCTGGAGAATTTATGCATCTTGCTCAAACACAGCTACTAAATTGCAGAGCCAGGATTCAAATACAGGAAGCCCCACTCCAAAGCCCCTGTTCCTAACCACTTCACTATAGTTCAATATGACTTGATTCCAGATAGTTACATGAAATTACTCCACTCTTTTAAATTAGATAAAAGATAATTTTGCAAGTAATATGTAAATATCTTTTCATTATAAAATTAAAACATTACTAATAAAGCTAAAATTTCGCTTGACCAACCCCCAAACCCAGTATCCTACCCAAATGTAGCCAATGCTATGTGTTGTATAATATTTGAAATATTTAAAACTTTTTAATACATATATACAAATATATGTATACACACCTGCATGCATACACACACACTTTTTTTTTAAGGTATCAACATAGAAATAGAAGTATCTGCAACTTGCTTTTTTTATTCAGCAATATATCTTGGAGCTCTTTTAATTACAGTACCCAGAGATATTCTGCATTCTTTTTTTAACTATTGCATAATATTCCATGATTTGGAAATATTTTAAATTTAGCCATTCCCCTGTTGGTGTACATCTGGGTTGTTTCAAATTTTTTGCTGTTACAAATAAGGTTGTGGGAGTACCCTTGCCATGCCTGCTTTTGTTTTTGTGCGAATGTCACTCTAGGGTAGATACAGAGAAGTGGTATTGTTTGGTCATTGAGGATGTGCATTTTAATTTTAATACACACTGCTAACTTGTCATCCAAAATGGCTGAATAAACTGATACTCCCTGTAGGAGTGGTAGGAACTTTAGAGAAAAGAATAGCTCCACTTCATCTAGAATGTATTAAAGACATGTGGATAGATGAGATCAAATAGAGAGAGTGTAAACTATAGGATCTGGTGACACCCAAAGTTACACCTCCAGCATGACTTCTCAGCTGAACACCTGACTCATATCTAATTATCTGTTTGATAGCTCCATTTCTACACATAATAGGCTTTTCAACTCTAATGTATCAGAAGCAGAACTCCTGATCTGGCACTTTCCTTCTCCCAATCAAAACCTGTTTCTCTGGCTTCCCTATCTTACTAACTATACCACCATGCACCCAAATGCTCCAGCCAAAAACCTAGGTTATTAGCTAATCTTGTTTCATCTATACCCTCCAATTTTGAAACAAGACCAAGATGTATCATTTCATTCATAAATATTTCACTATATATCTCAAAAAGATAAGGACTCATTTTTAAACATAATCACAATACCACATCTAAAGATAACAATTATTCCTTAGTGGCATCAAAAGATACTATCACATCTAAACATAACTAATTCTTGGGCAGAAGACCTAAATAGACATTTCTCCAAAGAAGACATACAGATGGCCAATAGGCACATGAAAAGATGCTCATCATAGCTAATTATTAGAGAAATGCAAATCAAAACTACAATGAGGTACCACCTCACACCAGTCAGAATGGCCATCATTAAAAAGTCTGCAACACAAAAATGAACTCAAAATGGATTAAAGACCTAAATGGGAGGCCAGATACTATAAAACTCTTAGAGGAAAACATAGGCAGAACACTCTGTGACATAAATCACAGCAAGATCTTTTTTGACCCACCTCCTAGAGTAATGAAAATGAAAACAAAAATAAACAAATGGGACCTAATGAAACTTAAAAGCTTTTCCATAGCAAAGGAAACCATAAACAACACAAAAAGACAACCCTCAGAATGGGAGAAAATATTTGCAAACGAATCAATGGACAAAGGATTAATCTCCAAATTATAGAAACAGCTCATGCCACTCAATATCAAAAAAACAAACAACCCAATCAAATTATGGGCAGACCTAAATAGACATTTTTCCAAAGAAGACATACAGATGGCCAAGAGGCACATGAAAAGATGCTCGACATCACTAATTATTAGAGAAATGCAAATCAAAACTACAATGAGGTATCACCTCACACCAGTCAGAATG
Source organism: Balaenoptera physalus (assembly GCF_965194825.1). Lineage (NCBI taxonomy): Eukaryota > Metazoa > Chordata > Mammalia > Artiodactyla > Balaenopteridae > Balaenoptera > Balaenoptera physalus. The sequence continues at coordinate 134,706,271 of NC_138903.1, read as the reverse complement.
GCCATCATCAAAAAATCTACAAACGATAAATGCTGGAGAGGGTGTGGAGAAAAGGGAACCCTCTTGCACTGTTCGTGGGAATGTAAATTGATACAGCCACTATGAAAAACAGTATGGAGGTTCCTTAGAAAATTAAAAATAGAACTACCATATGACCCAGCAATCCCACTACTGGGCATATACCCTGAGAAAACCATAATTCAAAAATAAACATGCACCCCAGTGTTCATTGCAGCACTATTTACAATAGCCAGGTCATGGAAGCAACCTAAATGCCCATCAACAGACAAATGGATAAAGAAGATATGGTACATGCATACAATGGAATATTACTCAGCCATAAAAAGGAACGAAATTGGGTCATTTGTAGAGACGTGGATGGACCTAGAGACTGTCATACAGAGTGAAGTAAGTCAGAAAGAGAAAAACAAATATAGTATATTAACACATATATGTGGAATCTAAAAAAATGGTACAGATGAACCTGTTCACAAGGCAGAAATAGAGACACAGACGTAGAGAACAAATGTATGGACACCAAGGGGGGAAAGGGGGACTGGGTTGAATTGGGAGATTGGGATTGGCATATATACACTAATACATATAAAATAGATAACTAATGAGAACCTGCTGTATAGCACAGAGAACTCCACTTCGCTGTACAGTAGAAACTAACACATTGTAAAACAACTATATCCCAATTTTTAAAAAAAAAGGTTAAAATAAAAGTCTACAAATAACAAGTGCTGGAGGGGATGAGGAATAAAGGAAACATTCCTACACTGTTGGTGGGAATGTAAATTGGTGCAGCCATTATGGAAAACAGTATGGAGATTCCCCAGAAAACTAAAAATAGAGTTGCCATATGATCCAGCAATCCCACTCCTGGGAATATATCCAGGCAACACTATACCAAATGTAAAATGGTTGGCTGGTGGGAAGCAGCAGCATAGCACAGGGAGATTGGCTCTGTGCTTTGTGATGACCTAGAGAGGTGGCATAGGGAGGATGGGAGGGAGGCTCAAGAGGGAGGGGATATGGGGACATGTGTATGCATATGGCTGATTCACTTCGTTGTGAAACAGGAACTAACATGGTATTGTGAAGCAATTATACTCCAATAAATCTCTATTAAAAAAAATACATTCACCCCAATGTTCATAGCAGTACTATTTACAATAGCCAAGACATGGAAACAACCTAAATGTCCATCAACAGATGAATGGATAAAGAAGTTGCGATATGTATATATATATATTGCCATACAATGAAATATTACTCAGCCATAAAAAGAATGAAATAATGCCATTTGCAGCAACATGGGTGGACCTAGAAATTATCATACTAAGCGAAGTAAGTCAAAAAGAGAAAGACAAATACTATATGATATCACTTATATGTGGAATCTAAAATACGATGCAAAGGAACATATCTATGAAACAAAAACAGACTCACAGACTAAGAGAACAGACTTGCGGTTGCCAAGATGGGGGTGGTGAGGGATGGATTGGGAGTTTGGGATTATCAGATGCAAACTATTATATATAGAATGGATAAACAACAAAGTCCTACTGTATAGCACATGGAACTATATTCAATATCCTGTGTTAAACCATAACGGAAAATAATATGAAAAAGAATATATATATATGTATATATATATATATATATACATATATATATGCATAACTGAGTCACTTTGCTGTACAGCAGAAATTAACACAGCACTTTAAATCAACTATACTTCAATAAAATTTTTAAAAGTCAAGATAACTATTATTTAATATCATCAAATATCCATTTAGTATCCAAATTTCCCTGGTTGATGCCTACATTTTTTACAGTTTGTTTATTTGAATCAGGATCCAAGCAATATGTATATGTTGCAGTTGATTGATGTGTATCTTTACTCTCTTTTTAATCTATAGGTTCTATTTCTCTTTTCCTTCCTTTCAATGTGTTTGTGGAAGAAATCAGTTGTTTGTCCTGTAAAATTTCCCACACTCTGGATTTTGCTAAGTGCACCTCTCCCATGGTATCATTTAACCTCTTCCAGCCTTCCCTAACTCATTAACTGGTACCACCACTCACCGGTTCCTCTGACCCCTGTACTTCCTGTAGTAAGGCATAGAGGCATACCAGATTTAGATTCAAATTTTAGCAAGAATAAATTATAAGTAGTGTTATTTTTACTTCCTATTGCATCACATAATATCTGGTTGTCTCTCTCTTTTTGTGATGTTAACTCTGATTAGGTTGTTCATGTGTTGTCAGCCTGATCTGTCCATTATAAACTTACCCAATGACTTTTCACCTAATAATTTTTGCAGTTTTTGATGATCTTTGCCTAGAACTGTCATTTCATTATAGGTTTCAGAATGGTGATATCCTATCATTCTTGCATTTATAAGCTGGGATTCTTCTATAAAGAACTTTTTTTTTTTAATTTTATTTATTTATTTATTTATTTATTTATTTATTTATTTTTGGCTGTGTTGGGTCTTCATATCTGTGCGAGGGCTTTCTCTAGTTGTGGCAAGTGGGGGCCACTCTTCATCGCGGTGCGCGGGCCTCTCACTATCGTGGCCTCTCTTGTTGCGGAGCACAGGCTCCAGACACGCAGGCTCAGTAGCTGTGGCTCACGGGCCTAGTTGCTCCGCGGCATGTGGGATCCTCCCAGACCAGGGCTCGAACCCGTGTCTCCTGCATTGGCAGGCAGATTCTCAACCACTGCACCACCAGGGAAGCCCCTAAAGAACTTTTTTACATCAACGATTTGGTTACCCTAAAGTACGTTCATCAAGAAAGGCAGAAAAAATGTTTGGTTTTTTTTCCACTTATTTACCAGTTATAATAGATAGTTATTGCATGAAATAATTTCATGTAACAAACAATTCCAAAATCTCAGTGGCTTAAATAAGTATTTATTTCTTATTCAAATATCTGCTAGTCATTTGTGGTTCTGCTGGGCTCTGCTGGGCTTGGCTAGGCTTGATTCCAGACTGAGGGTTGGATTCAGGTCTGCTCCATGTATCTTATCACTGTGGGATCACACCAGAGGTTACCCAGGGCAAGTTATTCTCATGGCAGGTGGCAAAAGTGCAAGAATAAGCCAACACACAAACATATTTAAAGTCTCTGCTTGTGTCATGTCAGTTCATATTCCAGTAGCCAAAGTTACATACCTAAACTCTGTATACCAAGTGTTCTATTGTCAACTTAGTTGAGCTGGAAACTACATTTCCCAGAATCCCTTTATTTGAATGGTTCCATGTTAGAGGAATCTATGTGAGATTTGGGAGGTGGAAGTGAAGCAATGGCTATAATCCTTGGAGGGTCTTCATGATCAGATGTTGTTTTGATTATCTATTGTGACATAACAAATCATCCCAAGACTTAGTGGCTGAAAAACTTTATGCTCTCTTATGGTTCTGTGGATTGACTGGATTCAGCTGAGTGGCTCTCACTTGGGCTCTCACAGCTTCAGACAGATGGTATCTGGAGCTGAATTTATCTTAAAAATTAACTGAACTGGACATCCAACATGCTCATGAACATAGCTGGCTGTTGGCTGGGAGCTCAGCTGGGGCTGTGGACTAGAGCACTTACATGTGGCCTCACCATGTGTAGGTGAGGCTTGGGCTTCTACAGTATGGAAACTGGGTTCCCTGAGGGAATGTACCAATAGTGAGTGTTCCAAGAAGCAGCAATCAGAAGTTTTAATGCCAGGAAAGTGCTGTGTTCAAAACTGGCATAGTTTCACTTACACCATGTTCTGTTAGTCAAAGTAGTCACAGGTGGGGCCCAGATTCAGTGGGGTGAGAAATAGACTGCACCTCTTGATGGAGAAGTGGCAAGGTCATATTGCTCAGGAGCATATATGATGGAAGATATTGTTGCAGCCATCTTTGAAAAATGTAAATATGCAAATATGATGATAGATGCAGAGGTGCCTGATAGATTCCAGTTTGTCATTGCTCTCCTCTGCTCAGCATCTAACTCTTATTTCTGACTGTTGACCCTGCTGATCAACAGCAGCCCCAGATCTACCATCAGATGCTAGATCCCAAAGAGATTATAGCTTATACAAAGGCAAAATTTCCCATAGACCTCTGCATGAGCTTCCACTTCATTGTTCTACTTTAGTGGCTAGATGTAATTGAACTTTCAGATTACCCTGAAAATCTCCAACTTATCCATTTGCTCTAGTGTTTCAGAGGACTTGTCAGTGACTCTGATCCTCAGTCCTACAACTGCAAGTAACTGAATTCTCCAATAACCAGTGAGCTTGGAAGAGGACCCTGAGCCTCAGATGAGAGCATAGCCTTGGCCAACACCTTGATCTCAGCTAGCATGGTGAGACCCTGAACAGAAGGTCCAACTAACTTGTACCTTGACTCCTGATTCATATAAGTTATGAGATAAAAAATTTGTGTTGTTTTAAGTTGCTAAATTTGTGGTAATTTCTTACACAATAGAAAACTAACACAGTATCTAAAAAATATTGAGCCTTCCAATACATGACCATGGTATATCTCTCCATTTATTTATATCTTCTGTTTATTCATCTCAACAATGTTTTGTACTTTAAGGCAGGGGTCTCCAGCCCCCAGGCCATGGACTGGTACCAGTCCGTGGTCTGTTAGGAACTGGGCCACACAGCAGGAGGTAAGCGGCAGGTGAACAAGCGAGGCTTCATCTATATTTACAGCAGCTCCCCATCGCTCGCATTACTGCCTGAGCTCTGTCTCCTGTCAACATTATGGTGAGTTGTATAATTATTTCATTATATATTGCAATGTAATAATAATAGAAATAAAGTGCACAATAAATGTAATGCACTTGGATCATCCCAAAACCATCCACCCACCCCGTCCATGGAAAAATTGTCTTCCATGAAACCGGTCCCTGGTGCCAAAAAGGTTGGGAACCACTGCTTTAAGGTGTAGAAGTCTTGCACTTATTTTATTTAATTTATCCATTGATGTTTAATGTTTTTGTATGCTTTTGTAAATGGCATTTAAAATTTTTAATTGCTAATTGTTCATTGCTTCATACATAGAAATACAATTAACTTTTGTATATTGACATTATGTCTTGTGACCTTACTTGTTCAAATAGCTTTTTAAGTAGATTCCTTAAGATATTATACATAGATGATCATGTCATTTATGAATAGAGGTTTACTTCTACCTTTGCAATGAGTATACTGATTATTTCTTTTTTTCCCTTACATACTGACTAGGATTTTCAGTACTATGTTTAATAGAAATTATGAGAGTTGACAACCTTGCCTTGTTCATAATCTTACAGAGAAAATATTCATTCTTCACTCTTTAGGTATGACATATGCTGCAGGATTTTTACAGATACCTTTAATAAGGCTGAGCTGCACGGAAGCTTTTTTCCCCTTTGGCTCCTTGACACAGAGTTGGTGCTGCCTCTTCCCCATGTACCTCCTAGAGACCATCAAGGGCCCAGGCCCAGGGGCCTTTTCTGTCCCCACACGTGCTGCTGCAACTTTGCCCTGCAATCCTCAATGTTTTGGAATACCCTCACAGGACCATGTAAGATGGTGACTTGGGTGCCTATGTCTAACAGTTATAAAAGTTTGAGTCCCTCCTTTCCCCCAAATTCCCGAGTATACTCATTTTTTTTCTTAAATCACTTGAGATTGGGGGAGAAGGGGAGAGAGTCGTCAGGGGTGCAGAGAGAGAAAGAAGTTCCACAACAAACCTTTACATTTACTTTGGTTTTCAAGTGGACACTTGCTCAGGCTCAACAAAAGAACTTCCAATGTTTTGTTCCATTCAAAGCTCTATATCCTCATAGCTGACACTATATCCTCATTGGAGGTCCTTTGACTCAGCATACATTGCATTTTGGCTGGAGTTCCAGGGCTTGCTGGAACTGGAGTTCCAGGGCTTCCTATTGTCATGTTAACATCCCTTCAAACTCCCACCCAGATGAGAGTGAACAATAATCATAAAATCACTGGAGGGATTTTTTGCAATCCTTGGTCTCATTAACAGCTAGAACAGTGGAGGACCCTTATTTCCACCTTGGCCCTCCCATCACTGGGGAGAAACATTCTCTATTACATCCTGGGGAATCTTTTCACATCCACTAACACAGCCCACAGCCATACTCATTGCCAAAATTGTCAAGAATTGTGAGGGTCTAGGATTTTACCCTATGACAAGCTATTGAGATAAGGTCTTACTGTTTCATGGATGCTGGCAGAAAACATGAGACTCCTAGATAGATACTTACACACTCAGTGGGTTGCATTACAGGAGAGAAACACTGATATCAGGGTATTCACCATTTTTATAGTGAACCACTACACTGTCCAAAGGAGGGACATTACCTCATCCCTCTAGACCGTTCACTGAAAACAAAACCCTGAGAAGCAATCCAGGTAGAGTGTTCAGGGCCTTGCATTCTTGGCATACCCAGCAAGGACTTGAAGGGATAATCAGGTCCCATGGTAGATTGCTGCTGCCAACTGAAAAAAAAGGCTCACTCAAGGAGAAATAGATCACTTGAGTACCTTCATCTATATTAAAGAAACTGAATTTATAATGTAAATTGTACACACACACGGCTCAGATGGTTTTTCACTGGTGAATTCTGTCAAACATTTAAGGAAGAAAGAAGTTTGTTCTACACAAACTCTTAAGAAAAATTGAAGAGGAGGGTGTACTTACCAGTTTATTCTATGAGGCCAGTGTTACTATTATACCAAACCAAAGACATTACAAGAAATTACAAGAAACAACAGATTAATATCACTGGACAGCACAGTTGCAAAACCAACACAAAGTATTAGGAAATTTAATTCAGTGATATATAAACATAATCTGCCAAAAAATATAGAAATAATAAGTGAGTTTAGCAATCAAAGGATATAAGGCCAGCAAAGAAAAATCAATTGTATTTCTATATACTATCAATGTACAATTGGAAATAAAAAAAATTAAATAAAACAATTTATGATAACCCCCAAGAAGTTAAATACTTAAGTGTAAATGTAACAAAACATGTATAGGTTCTGTACACTGAAAACTATAAAACGCTCATGAAAGAAATCAAAGAAGACCTGGAGAGACATAACATGTTCATGGATTAGAAGGTACAACATAGTAAAGATATCAACTCTACTCAAATTTATTTATAAATTTAATGCAATTATTATCAAAATCCCAGCAAGATTTTTTTGCAGATACAGACAAACTGATTCTAAAATTTATAAGGAAAACAAATGAACTAGAATAGCTAAAATAATTTGGAAAAAGAAAAATAAATTTGGAGCAATCACACTGCCTTATTTTAAGAATTACTGTAAAGCTACAGTAATCAAAAGAGCATGGCATTTTCAAAGGAATAGACATAGATCAGTGGAGCAAAATAAAGAGCCCAGAAATACACCAACATGAATATGGCCAATTGATTTTTGGCCAAGGCGCAAAAGTAATTCAATGCAGTAAAGATGGTTTTTCCAACAAATGGTGTTGCAACAATTGGACATCAACACACAAACAAAATAAAACAAGCAAAAAAAAAAATCCCTCAACCTTAGCCTTATATCATATACAATATACATTTATGTTCAGAACCATATTCTCTTATAATACGATTTAAAGTTATAAAAGTAACAAAAGGATAGTTGTAAATGTCCATATATACTCATGAATAAGTTAAATACTTCTGAAAAGATATACACAAAACCATTAACAGTTTTCTCATGGTTAGTGGAAGGGGCAATGGAGGATTTTACTTCATACATTTTACCTTATATTTTATATTTGCTAAAAAAAATGAATCATTTACTACTATAACAGGAAAGAAATTTAAAAAAAAAATCAGCGGCACTTCCCTTGTGGTGCAGTGGTTAAAAATTCTCCTGCTGGGGGGAGACCTTCAAGATGGTGGAGGAGTGAGACATGGAGATCGCCTTCCTCCCCACAAATACATCAGAAATACATCTACATGTGGAACAACTCCTACAGAACCCCTGCTGAATGCTGGCAGAAGACCTCAGACTTCCCAAAAGAGCCATGTGGCTGACAGGGTCATGGTGCTCCGGCCGGGTGTCAGGCCTGTGCCTCTGGGGTGGGAGAGCCGAGTTCAGGACATTGGTCCACCAGAGACCTCCTGGCTCCATGTAATATCAAATGGAGAAAGCTCTCCCAGAGATCTCCATCTCAATGCTAAGACCCAGCTCCACACAACGACCAGCAAGCTACAATGCTGAACACCCTATGCCAAACAACTAGCAAGACAGGAACACAACCCCACCCATTCATTAGCAGAGAGGCTGCCTAAAATCATAATAAGGTCACAGACACCCCAAAACACACCACCAGACACCCCAAAACACACCACCAGAAACACACCTTTCTGCCCACCAGAAAGACAAGATCCAGCCTCATCCTCCAGAGCACAGGCACTAGTCCCCTCCACTAGGAAGCCTACATAACCCACTGAACCAACCTTAGCCACTGGGGGCAGACACCAAAAACAATGGGAACTACGAACCTACCGCCTGCAAAAAGGAGACCCCAAACACAGTAAGTTAAGCAAAATGAGAAGACAGAGAAACACAACACATGAAGGAGCAAGGTAAAAACCCACCAGACCAAACAAATGAGAGGAAATAGGCAGTCTACCTGAAGAAGAATTCAGAGTCATGATAGTAAAGATGATACAAAATCTTGGAAAAAGAATGGAGAAAATACAAGAAACGTTTAACAAGGACCTAGAAGAACTAAAGAACAAACAAACAATGAAGAACAACACAATAAATGAAATTAAAACTTCTCTACAAGGAATCAAGAGCAGAATAACTGAGGCAGAAGAACAGATAAGTGACCTGGAAGATAAAATAATGGAAATAACTACTGCAGAGCAGAATAAAGAAAAAAGAGTGAAAAGAATTGAGGACAGTCTCAGAGACCTCTGGGACAACATTAAATGCACCAACATTTGAATTATAGGGGTCCCAGAAGAAGAAGAGAAAAAGAAAGGGGCTGAGAAAATATTTGAAGAGATTATAGTGGAAAACTTCCCTAATATGGGAAAGGAAATAGTCAATCAAGTCCAGGAAGTGCAGAGAGTCCCATACAGGATAAATCCAAGGAGAAACACGCCAAGACACATATTAATCAAACTATCAAAAATTAAATACAGGGCTTCCCTGGTGGCGCAGTGTTTGAGAATCTGCCTGCCAACGCAGGGGACATGGGTTCAAGCCCTGGTCTGGGAAGATCCCACATGCTGCGGAGCAACTAGGCCCATGAGCCACAGCTACTGAGCCTGCGTGTCTGGAGCCTGTGCTCCGCAACAAGAGAGGCCGCGATAGTGAGAGGCCCACACACCATGATGAAGAGTGACCCCACTTGCTGCAACTAGAGAAAGCCCTCGCACAGAAACGAAGACCCAACACAGCCAAAATTTAATTAATTAATTAATTAATTAAAAAAAATATTAAATACAAAGAAAAAATATTAAAAGCAGCAAGGGAAAAGCAACAAATAACATACAAGGGAATCCCCATAAGGTTAACAGCTGATCTTTCAGCAGAAACTCTGCAAGCCAGAAAGGAGTGGCAGGACATATTTAAAGTGATGAAAGGGAAAAACCTACAACCAAAGTTACTCTACCCAGCAAGGATCTCATTCAGATTCGAAAGAGAAATTAAAACCTTACAGACACGCAAAAGCTAAGAGAATTCAGCACCACTAAACCACCTTTACAACAAATGCTAAAGGAACTTCTCTAGGCAGGAAACACAAAAGAAGGAAAAGACCTAAAATAACAAACCCCAAACAATTAAGAAAATGGTAATAGAAACATACATATCGATAATTACCTTAAATGTAAATGGATTAAATGCTCCCACCAAAAGACATAGGCTGGCTGAATGGATACAAAAACAAGACCTGTATATATGCTGTCTACAGGAGACCCACTTCAGACCTAGGGACACATACAGACTGAAAGTGAGGAGATGGAAAAAGATATTCCATGCAAATAGAAATCAAAAGAAAGCTGGAGTAGCAATTCTCATATCAGACAAAATAGACTTTAAAATAAAGACTATTACAAGAGACAAAGAAGGACACTACATAATGATCAAGGGATCAATCCAAGAAGAAGATATAACAATTGTAAATATTTATGGACCCAACATAGGAGCACCTCAATACATAAGGCAAATGCAGACAGCCATAAAAGGGGAAATCGACAGTAACACAATCATAGTAGGGGACTTTAACACCCCACTTTCACCAATGGACAGATCATCCAGACAGAAAATAAATAAGGAAACACAAGCTTTAAATGATACATTAAACAAGATGGACTTAATTGATATTTATAGGACATTCCATCCAAAAACAACAGAATACACATTCTTCTCAAGTGCTCATGTAACATACTCCAGGATAGATCATATCTTGGGTCACAAATCAAGCCTTGGTAAATTTAAGAAAATTGAAATCATATCAAGTATCTTTTCCAACCACAACGCTATAAAACTAGATATCAATTACAGGAAAAAATCTGTAAAAAATACAAATACATGGAGGCTAAACAATACACTACTTAATAACCAAGAGATCACTGAAGAAATTAAAGAGGAAATCAAAAGATAGGTAGAAACAAATGACAATGAAAACACAATGACCCAAAACCTACGGGATGCAGCAAAAGCAGTTCTAAGAGGGAAGTTTATAGCAATACAATCCTACCTCAAGAAACAAGAAACAACTCAAATAACCAACCTAACCTTACACCTAAAGCAATTAGAGAAAGAAGAACAAAAAAACCCCCAAAGTTAGCAGAAGGAAAGAAATCATAAAGATCAGATCAGAAATAAATGAAAAAGAAATGAAGGAAACAACAGCAAAGATCAATAAAACTAAAAGCTGGTTCTTCGAGAAGATAAACAAAATTGATAAACCATTAGCTAGACTCATCAAGAAAAAAAGGGAGAAGACTCAAATCAATAGAATTAGATATGAAAAAGGAGAAGTAACAATGGACACTGCAGAAATACAAAGGATCATGAGAGACTACTACAAGCCAATATATGCCAATAAAATGGACAACCTGGAAGAATTGGACAAATTCTTAGAAAAGCACAACCTTCCGAGACTGAACCAGGAAGAAATAGAAAATAGAAACAGACCAATCACAAGCACTGAAATTGAAACTGTGATTAAAAATCTTCCAACAAACAAAAGCCCAGGACCAGAGGGATTCACAGGTGGATTCTATCAAACATTTAGAGAGGAGCTAACACCTATCCTTCTGAAACTCTTCCAAAATATAGCAGAGGGAGGAACACTCCCAAACTCATTCTACAAGGCCACCATCACCCTGATACCAAAACCAGACAAAGATGTCACAAAGAAAGAAAACTACAGGCCAATATCACTGATGAACATAGATGCAAAAATCCTCAACAAAATACTAGCAAACAGAATCCAACAGCACGTTAAAAGGATCATACACCATGATCAAGTGGGGTTTATCCCAGGAACGCAAGGATTCTTCAATATACACCAATCAATCAATGTGATACACCATATTAACAAATTGAAGGAAAAAAAGTCATATGATAATCTCAATAGATGCAGAAAAAGCTTTTGACAAAATTCAGCACCCATTTATGATAAAAACTCTCCAGAGAGTAGGCATAGAGGGAACTTACCTCAACATAATAAAGGCCATATATGACAAAACCCACAGCAAACATAGTTCTCAACGGTGAAACACTGAAACCATTTCCACTAAGATCAGGAACAAGACAAGATTGCCCACTCTCACCACTATTATTCAATATAGTTTTGGAAGTTTTAGCCATAGCAATCAGAGAAGAAAAGGAAATAAAATGAATCCAAATCAGCGAAAAAGAAGTAAAGCTGTCACTGTTTGCAGATGACATAATACTATACATAGAGAATCCTAAAGATGTTACCAGAAAACTACTAGAGCTAATCAATGAATTTGGTAAAGTAGCAGGATACAAAATTAATGCACAGAAATCTCTTGCATTCCTATACACTAATGATGAAAAATCTGAAAGAGAAATTAAGGAAATACTTCCATTTACCATTGCAACAGAAAGAATAAAATACCTAGGAATAAACCTACCTAAGGAGATGAAAGACCTGTATGCAGAAAACTATAAGACACTGATGAAAGAAATTAAAGATGATACCAAAAGATGGAGAGATATACCATGTTCTTGGATTGGAAGAACCAACACTGTAAAAATGACTCTACTACCCAAAGCAATCTACAGATTCAATGCAATCCCTATCAAACTGCCAATGGCATTCTTCACAGAACTAGAATAAAAAATTTCACAATTTGTATGGAAACACAAAAGACCCCGAATAGCCAAAGCAATCTTGAGAAAGAAAAACGGAGCTGGAGGAATCAGGCTCCCTGACTTCAGACTATACTACAAAGCTACAGTAAGCAAGACAGTATGGTACTGGCACAAAAACAGAAACATAGATCAATGGAGCAGGGTAGAAAGCCCAGAGATAAACCCATGCACATGTGGTCAACTTTTTTTTGATAAAGGAGGCAAGAATATATAATGGAGAAAAGACAGCCCCTTCAACAAGTGGTGCCAGGAAAACTGGACAGTTACATGTAAAAGAATGAAATTAGAACACTCCCTAACACCATACACAAAAATAAACTCAAAATGGATTAAAGACCTAAATGTAAGGCCAGACACTATCAAACTCTTAGAGGAATACATACGCAGAACACTCTATGACATAAACCACAGCAAGATCCTTTTTGACCCACCTCCTAAAGAAATGGAAATAAAAACAAAAATGAACAAATGGAACCTAATGAAACTTAAAAGCTTTTGCACAGCAAAGGAAACCATAAACAAGATGAAAAGACAACCCTCAGAATAGGAGAAAATATTTACAAATGAAGCAACTGACAAAGGATTAATCTCCAAAGTTTGCAAGTAGCTCATGCTGCTCAATATCAAAAAAACAAACAACGCAATCCAAAAATGGGCAGAAGACCAAAATAGGCGTTTCTCCAAAGAAGATATACAGATAGCCAACAAACACATGAAAGAATGCTCAACATCACTAATCATTAGAGAAATGCAAATGAAAACTACAATGAGGTATCACCTCACACCAGTCAGAATGGCCATCATCAAAAAATCTAGAAACAATAAATGCTGGAGAGGGTGTGGGAAAACGGAACCCTCTTGCACTGTTGGTGGGAATGTAAATTGATATAGCCCCTATGCAGAACAGTATGGAAGCTCCTTAAAAAACTAAAAATAGAACTACCATATGACCCAGCAATCTCACTACTGGGCATATACCCTGAGAAAACCATAATTCAAAAAGAGTCATGTACCACAATGTTCATTGCAGCTCTTTTTACAATAGCCAGGACATCTAAACAACCTAAGTGTCCATCGACAGATGAATGGATAAAGAAGATGTGGTACATATATACAATGAAATATTACTCAGCCATAAAAAGAAAAGAAATTGATTTATTTGTAGTGAGGTAGATGGACCTAGAGTCTGTCATACAGAGTGAAGTAAGTCAGAAAGAGAAAAACAAATACCGTATGCTAACACATATATATGGAATGTAAAAAAAAAAAAAAGGTTATGAAGAACCTAGGGGCAGGACAGGAATAAAGATGCAAATGTAGAGAATGGACTTGAGGACACAGGGAAGGGGAAGGGTAAGCTGGGACAAAGTGAGAGAGTGGCATGGACTTATATATATATTACCAAATGTAAAATAGATAGCTAGGGGGAAGCAGCCGCATAGCACAGGGAGATCAGCTCAATGCTTTGTGACCACCTAGAGGGGTGGGATAGGGAGGGTGGGAGGGAGACCCAAGAGGGAGGAGATATCGGGATATATGTATACGTACAGCTGGTTTACTTTGTTATAAAGCAGAACCTAACACACAGTTGTAAAGCAATTACACTCCAAGAAAGATGCTAAAAAAAAAAAAGAATTCTCCTGCCAATGCAGGGGACACGGGTTCGATCCCTGGTCTGGGAAGATCCTGCATGCCATGGAGCAACTAAGCCTGTGCGCCGCAACTACTGAGCCTGCACTCTAGAGCCCATGAGCCACAACTACTGAGCCCACAAGCTGCAACTACTGAAACCCGCACGCCTAGAGCCCGTGATCCACAACAAGCGAAGCCACCGCAATTAGAAGCCTGCACACCGCAACGAAGAGTAGCCCCCGCTCGCCGCAACTAGAGAAAGCCCGCACACAGCAACGAAGACCCAACACAGCCAAAAATAAATTTAAAAAATATGTATTGGCAATACCAGGTGCTGAAAAGAATGTGAGCAAATGAGACTCTCATACATTACTAGAAGGAATGAAAAATGCTACAGCCACTCTGGAAAATAGTTTGGCAATTCCTGTTTATACCCCAGAGAAATGAAAACTTATATCTGATCATCAATGTTTACATCAGCTCTATTCATAATTGCCCTAACCTGGAAAGATTTCACATGTCCTTAAATGGGTGAATGCATGAACAAACTGTAGTGCCCCCGTATAATAAAATATTATTCACCATAAAAAGAACAAACTATTGATATACACAACTTAGATGACTCTCAAAGACACGATGCTATATAAAAAATGCCTGTCTCAAAGGGCTACATACTGCATTATTTCATTTATATTGCATTCTGAAAAAGGTAAAACTATAAGGATGGAGAACAGATTGTCAGGGTTTATGAGCAGAGGGAGGGGATGACTATAAAATGGTAGAATGAAGGAGTTTTTTGGGGCATTGAAACTGTTTGTATCCACACTGTGGTGGTGATTACATATCTATATCTATATCTATACCTATCTATCTATCATCTATCTATGTTAAAATTCATAGAACTGTATATCAAAATAGAAAAAGTCCATTTTTTTGTATCATAATTTAAAAATAATAATTAAAATATTTTTCTAGCTTAAAATTTTTTTTAATGTTAAATGTTAAGAAGCCCACTACTTTTCTGGCCATACCAGAAATTGAAAACTCAAATGTTTCCAGAGGCCAAACAGGTAAAATAAATTTATGAGGTTGAAGTTGTTCAGGTATAAGAAAATAGGGAATGATAAGGACTGTGTTTGAATTATAGAGTGTGTGTCCCAACCAGAGATATTCAAATCCAATTAAAACTAAAACAAAACTAACAATAAGGTCCTATTATATAGCATGGAGAACTATACTCAATATCCTATGATAAAACATAATGGAAAAGAATATATTTTTTAACATGTGTATTAATGTATAACTGAATCACTTTGCTGTACAGCAGTAATTAACACATTGTAAATCAACTATACTTCAATAAAAAATAATAAATTCTTTAAAAGCTAAAAAATACACTGCACACACAGACACACACACACACCCTCTGAGATCCCCTGCTCTGTGTGCTGTTTTTAGGTAACTTCGTGTAATCCTATAACTTCAATCACCATTTGAATAGATTTTCTTTTAATGTTTGCTACCCAGATCTTACTCTGAGCTCCAAATCTATATCTTCACATGCCTTCTAGATATCTTCAACTATGTTTCCCACTGATACTTCAAAACTTAAGATGTTCGAAAAATAAAGTCATCATTTTGTTTTTCACTCAAAACCTTGTTATCCTCCTGTATTCACTAGTATGTCTCTCTGACATAGTTTGACATAGCACTCTGTACTTGTCTTGCTTAATACTCATTTTCAAAACTACACTTTTTGTTAATTTTATTTATATCTTGTTTCCTCCACTAGATTGTAATATACATGTAGACAAGAACTATGTCTAACTTATCACCTTATTTTCAGAGCCTGGTACATAGTACGCATCAATAAATTTTTGTTGAATGATATATGGTATCATCATATATTCAGTCACCCAAGACAAAAACTTGAAAGTCACTCTCCTTCAGATGCCATGTTTTCACTCACCAGTGAGTCATCAACTTTTATATATTTTACTTCCTCAACTCTCATATCTCACGTCATTTCTTAAAACATACAACCGTGTTCTTTTAAAGGCCTATTTTCATTATATAAAATTTCTGAAAACAGTTACTCAGTTATTTCTGCTATCATGAAACTTTGCTCACAATATATTTTGACATGGAATTTTACATTCCCATTACTTTTACAGCTTATATCGTACAGTTTCCTGCTTAACTGTATTCATTTTGTATATGAGTAATAAACGCTACCATTACTAAATACCTACTATGTGACAGGCAATAATATTATAAATATTTATTGTTGTTATCATTATCCTAATTTTACAAATGGGGAACTGAGGCTCATAAAGGTAAGTAAATACCCAAAGCCACTACAGCTAGTAAATGACAAAGACAGAATTCAACCCCAGGTTTGTTTTAATATCAAAATGTTCTTTTTACTACATCATTATTACCTCCAGTTATTAGCAACTGTATTGTCATTGACAGCATCTGACTAACTCTTCATAATTTCTGAAGTACTCTCATATACCATCTCACTGAATATTATTTCAACAGTCTGAGAATCTGAAGCTCAGAGAGAAGTCCCTTGGCCAAAGTCACAGAGTAAGCTGGTGGAATTCAAGTCTTCTGACTCTCAGTCCATATCTCTTTCCATTATATGATGCTGTCTTGGTAAGTACTCTCAGACATGAATCTCATTTCTTCCTCATGTTCTCCATAGCACTTAGCACAGAGTTGAGTACAAAGCAGCTGCTTAATGTGTTTGTTAGCTTTATAATTTGGCTTAACAATATGCTCAGATTTTTTACAAATACAGCTCCTTGACAACTTGAGTGATAATACCTATTCCTTTAGTTTCTCAGAAAACAGAAATTTTCCTGAATTAATCTACTCACTATGCACACAGCCAAATCTTACTTCTTGCTTTCAAATCTTCAATAACATTCTGTAGTGTCATCTTAGTCTTCTAAGCAGTGTCATCTTTCTTTATGATTCCTTTTTCTAAGCAACTTCCCTTTACCTTTAATCTAGTCTTCAACTTAAATACCACCTCAGAGAAACAGCAAAGAACTTCTCTACGTACTAAGAACTATCACTATTGTCCTCCTTTACAATATTCTTATGTTCAAATACACAGTGAATTAAAGATGGTTCTTGTCACAACCATTCACATTTCATATGGAGATTTTCTTTTAGTCTGTGGACATTAACACAACCATTATTGTTATAGCTGAAGCAATACTGTGTAGTTTTCTTGCGGGGAAGGATTCAGTCCTGGGTGAAAGGGTATAGTGACAATGAGTCAAGAGCTTGAAAATGACCCACTCTGCTGCCAGCATTGCTACAGATCTCTTGGTGTAGAGCCCAGATCCATTCCAGTAAACTGCTCAAAATGTTTGATTCCATTTTTTATTTGGTTGCCAATTTATTAAGTGGTTAACCTTGGACTGCATCTATCCAGCACTTAATTAATTAAGGCCAGTTTGAAATACCTTTAGAAACTTTACTAATTTCAATACACCAAGCTGGCACATTTATAAGCAACTAGCAATTGCTGAGATACTAAATCATCTTCACTAAAATACAGCCATTGCCAGCAGAGCATTAATCAACTCAAGAGCTAATTGTTAAACTGAAAGAGTAAAAGTAATCCAACATACCTTCTCCCTCTCCCCACAGTTTTGGAGAAGGACAAAAATAGTGAGAAGTACAGCTTCATAGAATTTCAGGGCAAGAAGGGCCCTCAGAGACTATTAATTTATCCTCCTTGTTGTAAAATGGGGAAAGTGACACAGAATAGTGAGTTAGTAATAAAGTCAGGATTAGATCCCATGGCTCTAATACATAAATATTCCTCATTTCCAGAATACCTTTTATTATGGAAAATGATTCTAATTCACTACTCACCCAGTCTACACTTCTATAGAGAATACTGAGAGGAGAGTATGATGACGATAAACAGTATTTGTGCATCTCATAGAAAATTGCATCTCATAGAAAATTGCTAAAAATTATTGTTTTATTCTGTATCATACCGGTGCAGAAACCCAGGGCATAGTTTTGAAGGTCTAATTCTAAAGCCACTGCTTTCTTTTAAAATGAGAAGCAATCATTTTCTTCATTACCTATACTTAGATGTATCCCTGACATTTGGAGTATCAGGCCACAGTGGTACCTAAAGCCATTGAATTACAAATTGTGGTTTAGACAAAAAGCATTTCTATTTGGCACTGAACTTCAGGACGTGAGTTTGTGGAAGCACCAAAGCTCACTAACACTATGCTAAGCAAAACAGAATGATAATTTCCATTTTTTGAGTCCACCCCAGCTGAATGTGTGGGTCTGCATGTGTTAACATCAGCAGAAAAATTAAAGTCAACTATCTTTGGATGCTGAGAAACTAACTCCCTCACAACACATCAACAGTCCATGAGAGAAAAAGAGAGAAAGGGGATCCAATACAAAGTAACCCTGGGCCAAGCAACAATAACAAATATATCAGTGATGCTCAAACTGCAGTGTATATATAAACCACCTGAGAAAATTGCTAAAAATAGGCTGAATGTAGACAGAAGTAGGAGTGGTTCCCAAACCAGGCTATGTGTGTGGTGTTTACACAATTGTGTACAATTAACAAGATTCATCTGACTGTACATTTAAAATGGATAATTTTATTGAATATAAGTAATGTCTTTATAAAAATTTTAATTCCATTGGGTCATTTAGTAGAGGGGAAAATGTCTTTCTCCAAAATCTGTATAGCAATAGAAGTAAACTAAATGATATCTTATTACAAAAAGCAAACAGTAGACATACTAATATTGACCTGAGGAAATATTAGGGGCAAATATATTTAACAAGAGAAGAATCAATGAGAACCTCTCAAAATTAGATCATCTTATTCTTCAAGAAGCTAATTGGAACCTCAACTGGTTATTACTTTATTTCTACAGCAATGAGAAATGAGGCTAAAACTTAATAAATCGGTCAATAACTACACAGACCACATGGTGAAGGATTGGTAACAGAGGCCTAGACATACTCATTAAGATAAGGAGAGTATTAAATAGCAGATTCAATGTGCATGATACAAGAAAGTTCAGTCAGGTAGTTAAGCAAAGCCTGATGGAAAGTGTTAACAAGCTATAGAAATTGGCACAGGTAAACAGTCAATTTCTTGGGGGAGTTTGACAGCAATGAGGGTGGAGCCAGGAAGGTGACAACCATAAGATTGAAGTTTAAGGGGCAATCAGCCAAGATGGAAGAGTAGAAAGACCCCAGAGCTCACCTCCTCTCACAAGCACACCAAAATCACAACTATTTGCAGAACAACCATCAATGGAAAAGATCAGAACCTACCAGAAAAAATCTTCTACAACTTAAGATATAAAGATGGACAAGATGCATAGGAGGGGTGGAGTCATAACATACTTAAGTCCCATACCCCCCAGTGGGTGACCACAAATGGGAAAATAATTAGAATTGTAGAGTTTCTCCCCAAGGAGTGAGAGGTCCAAGCTCCATATTGGGCTTCCCGCCTGTGGGTCTTGCACTGGGAAGATGAGTTCCCAGAGCATTTAGCTTTGAAGGACAGTGGGGCTTACTTTTGGGAGTCCCAGAGGACTGGGAGAAATAGACACTTTACTCTTAAAGGGCACACACAAAATCTCACATGCTCCAGGATCCACAGTAGAAGCAGTAACTTCAGGAGACTGGGTCGGACCTACCTGCTGATCTTAGAGTCTCCTGGAAAGGAAGGAGGCAACTTCAGCTCACCTTGGGGACATAGACACTGGTGGCAGCCATTTGGGGGAGCTGGTTCAACTACATGGACACTGGTGCTGGCAAATGCCATTGTGGAATCCTCCCTCCAGCTTATTAGCTCCAGGACCCAACCCCAGGAGCCAGTGCTGGGATGCCTCAGTCCAAGCAACTAACTGGGCATGGACACAGCTCCACTACCAGCAGACAGGCTGCCTTAAAACCCCTTGAGCCCCCAGCTGCCCCTGGACAGGGCCTAGCCCACCAGAGACCCCAGGACCCAGCTCTGCCTACCAGCAGGCAGACACCAGCTACAAGAAAACTGCAGCCCCATAGTGTGTGGACCCAGCTTGCCCACAAAGAGGCCAAATTCTGCCCTGGGACCAGCTGGGCCATGGCCCTCTCACTAGTAAACCAACACAAGCTTAAAGACACCCAGGCCCCACAGACAACAGTGTTAGGAACTGGCTCCACCCACCAGTGATCTGACACTAGCTCTGAGACCCCTGGGCCCTGAAACAAGACCCCAGGATTTAGCTCTGCCTGCCAGTAGGCTGGCACTATCCCCTGGCATTGCCCACCATTGGGTGAGTAACAGCCCCATGGTCTCTTGGACCCTAACTCCACCCACCAGTAACACAACACTAGCCCTGTGGCCCCTGGGATTCCACATTCAGCCCCCTCCTGACCCAGTCCTGCCAACGAGCAGCCAGTAGCCTCTGCACAAGGCAGGATCTGGCAACCAACCAGACTACGAGCCAACTAACACTAACAGACTGCACACATAGTGAGCCCAACACAACAGAAAGACCAACACAGCCTTCATAGGGCAAACCCCTAGAGCATATAGCTCTGGTGACAAGAGGGGAGTGCACAGCTGGGACACATATGTCATCTCCTACAAAAGGCAACTTCTCCAAGGTGGGAAATGTAACCAACTTACCAGATACATAAAAATACAAATAGCAACTTAGGCAAAATGAGGTGATAGTGGAACCTTTTCCAAATGAGGGATCAAGATAAAACCCTAGAAAAAGAACCAAGTGAAGTGGAGATAGGCAATCTACCCAAGAAAGACTTCAGGGTAGTGATCATAAAGATGATCAAAGAACTTGGGAGAAGAATGGATGCACAGAGCAAGAAGTTAGACGTTTTTAACAAAGAGTTAGAAAATATAAAGAACTATCAGAGATGAAGAATACAATAACTGAAATGAAAATATACTAAAGGAAATCAACAGTATGCTAAATGATACAGAAGAATGGATCAGCAAGCTAGAAGACAGAGTAGTGGAAATCGCTGATGCTGAACAGAGAAAAGAATGAAAAGAAATGAGGAAAATCTAAGAGACCTCTGGGAAAGCATCAGATGCTCTAATATTTGCATTATAGTGGTCCCAGATGGAGAATAGAGAGAGAAAGGGACTGAGAACACAATTGAAAACATAATAGCTGAAACTTCTCTAACCTGGAAAAGGAAACAGACATCCAAGTCCAGGAAGCACAGAGAGTCCCATACAGGATTAACCCAAAGAGGAACACACCAAGACACATTGTAATTAAAATGGCAAAAATTAAGTATAAAGAGAGAATATTAAAAGCAGAAAGGGAAAAGCAACAAGTAACATAAAAGGGAACTCCCATAAGGCTATCAGCTGACTTTTCAGCAGAAAATCTGCAGGCCAGAAGGGAGTGGCACAATATATTTAAAGTGATGAGAGTGAAAAACCTACAGCCAGAATACTCTACCCAGCAAGGCTCTCATTCAGATTTGATGGGGGCGATTAAAAGCTTTACAGACAAGCAAAAGCTAGAAAAGTTCAGCATCACCAAACCAGCTTTACAAGAAAGGTTAAAGGAACTTTTCCAAGTGAAAAAGAAAAAGCCACAACAAGAAGCATGAAAATTACAAAAGGTAAAAGCTCACCAGTAAAGGCAAACATATAGTAAAGGTAGGAAATCATCCATGCACAAAGTTAGTAGGAAGATTAAAAGACAAAAATAGTAAAATCATCTATATCCACAATAAGCAGTTAAGGGATACACAAAACAATTAGACATAAAATATGATATCAAAAACAGTAATCTTGAGGGGAGGAGAGTACAAACGCAGGGTCTTAAAGTGCATTTGAAATTAAGAGATCAGCAACTTAAAACAATCATGTCTATATATAGATTGCTATATATAAATGCCATGGTAACCACAATCCAAAAATCTATAATAGATATGCACACAAAGAAGAAAAAGGAATCCAAACATAACACTAAAGATAGTCATCACATGACAAGAGAAGAGAACAAAAGAAGAAAGGAACAAAAATGACCTATAAAAACAACCCAAAACAATTAACAAAATGGAAATAAGAACGTATGTATCAATAATTACTTTAAATGTAAATGGACTAGACATAGAGTGGCTGAACAGATACAAAACAAGACCCGTATATATGCTGCCTACAAGAGACTCACTTTAGATCTAAGGACATACACAGAGTAAAAGTGGGGGAATGTAAAAAGGTATTCCATACAAATGGAAATCAAAAGAAAGCCAAGGCAGCAATACTTCTATTAGACAAAATTGACTTGAAAATAAAGACTGTTACAAGAGACAAAGAAGGGCATTACATAATGATCAAGAGATCAATCCAAGAAGAAGATATAACAATTGTAAATATATGTGCACCCAACATAGAAGCACATAAATATATGATGCAAATATTAATGGACATAAAAGGAGAAATTGACAGTAACACTATAACAGTAGGGGACTTTAACACCACGCTTACATCAATGGATGCATCATCCAGACAGAAAATCAATAAGGCAACACTGTCTAAAATGACACATTAGACCAGATGGATTTAATCAATATATATAGAACAGTTCATCTAAAAGTAGCAGAATACACATTCTTTTCAAGTGCACACGGCACATTTTCTGGGATAGATCACATGCTGGGCCACAAAACAAGCCTTGGCAGATTTAAGAAAATTGAAATCATATCAAGCATCTTTTCTGACTACAACATTATGAAACTAGAAATCAACTATAAGAAAAAAACACACACACAAACATGTAGAGGCTAAACAATATGCTACTGAACAACAAATGGATCACTGAAGAAATCAAAGAGGAAATCAAAAAATACTTGGAGACAAATGAAAATGAAAATACAATGATTCAAAGTCTATGGGATGTAGCAAAAGTAGTTCTAAGTGGGATGTTCATAGCAATACAAGCTTACCTCAGGAAACAAGACAAATCTCAAATAAACAACTCAGCATCACACCTAAAGAAGCTAGGAATAGAAGAACAAACAAAACCAAAAGTTAGTAGAAGGAAAGAAATAATAAAGATCAGAACAGAAATAAATGAAATAGAGACAAAGAAAACAATAGAAAAGATCTGTGAAACTAAGAGCTTGTTTTTTGAAAAAATAAACAAAATTGATAAACCTTTAGCCAGACTCATCAAGAAAAAAAGAGAGGGCCCAAATCAATAAAATCAGAAATAAAAAAGGAGAAATTGCAACAGATCCCACAGAAATACAAAGGATCATAAGAGAATACTATGAACAACTATATGTTAATAAAATAGACAACCTAGAAGAAATGAACAAATTCCTAGAAATGTACAATCTCCCAAGACTGAACCAGGAAGACATAGGAAATATTAACAGACCAATCACAAGTAATGTAATTGAATCAGTAATAAAGAAAAAGATCCCAACAAACAAATTCTAGCACCAGATGGCTTCACGGGTGAATTCTACCAAACATTCAGAGAAGAGTTAACACCTACCCTTCTCAACTTATTCTAAAAAGTTGCAGAGGAAGGAATGCTTCCAAACTCATTCTACAAGGCCAGCATCACCCTGATACCAAAATCAGACAAACATATGACAAGCCCACAGCTAATATCATACTCAATGGTGAAAAGCTGAAAGCATTTCCTCTAAGATCAGGAACAACACAAGGATGTCCAGTCTTGTCACTTTTATTCAATATAGTATTGGAGGGGCGGAGTCAAGATGGCAGAGTAGGCAGATGCGGAGTTCGTGTCTCCTCACAACTAGGGCACCTACCAGGCACTGGTGGGGACCTTGGACACCTAAGGGGATGGGAGGAATCCCCAGGGGGTCGGGTAGCATGTGTGGGGAAGGAGGGAGAAGGAAAAGTGGAGGCAGGACGGGACTGGTGCCCCTGATGGGAGGCTGGGGGAGGGGAGGTGTCCCCATGCTCAGAGGGGCCCACTCATGGCAAGGGAATCAGCAGGGACAGGGAGAGACCTTCGGGGGGATCAGAGGGGAATGCGGCCAGCATCTCCCCCACCCACTCAGGCCCCAGCAAGCCTGCTGGGGTCCTGAACCTGAATCTTTGCCCTCTGGGGCCCCCTCCGGCCGTGAGGGTCCTGGGGGCATAGGAGGGGAGAGAGGCAAAGTGGAGGTGGGATGGGACCAGTGCCCCTGAGGGGCAGCTGGGGGAGGGGAGGGGTTCCCACACTCAGAAGGGCCCACTCACGGTGAGGAGATCAATGGGGACAGGGAGAGACCAGCTGGGGATAGGGGGATCAGAGGAGAACATGGCCAGTGTCTCCCCTGCCCGCTCAGGGCCTGCAGAGCCTGCTGGGGTCCTGAGCCTGAACCTCTGCCCTCTGGGCCCCCTCGGGCTGTGTGGATCCTGAGCATAAGCCCCGCCCCCCAGGGCCTTATCCAGTCATGCAGGTCCTGAGCCTAAGCCTCCCCACACCCCCTGGGGCATTTTCCAGCCACGGGGGTCCTGAGCCTAAGCCCCCCCAAGGCCTCTTCCAGCCACGAGGGTCCCAGGCTTGAGCCCCACACCCCCTATGCCACCCCCCGCCGCCAAGGCCTTTTCCGGCCCTATTGTGGCTCTGTTTTTGTTGTTTCATCTTTATTTTTATTTTTTCTAATATATTTTTTATTTTTCTAACTTTATTTTACTTTTTATTCTTTGTTATTGTTCTGCTCCTTTTTGTCGGTTGCATTTATTTTTCTTTTGCCACATTGCATGGCTTGTGGGGTCTTGGTTCCCAGGCCGGGAATTGGGCCTGAGTTCCTGTAGTGGGAGCACTGAGTCCAAACTGCTGGACTAACAGAGAACCTCAGACCCCAGGGAATATTAATCAGTGTGAGCTCTCCCAAAGGTCCTCATCTCGGCACCAACACCAGGCTCCACCCAACTGCCTGCAAACTCCAGGGATGGATGCCTCAGGCCAAACAACCAGCATGACAGGAATACAGCCACACCCATCAAAAAAACTGAGACAACAAAAAAATATGACACAGACGAAGGAGCAAGGTAAAAACCTACAAGATCAAATAAATAAAGAGGAAATAGACAACTTGAAAACAATTCAGAGTAATGATAGTAAACATGACCCAAAATCTCAGAAATAGAATGGAGGCACAGATCAAGAAGATACAAGAAATGTTTAACAAGGACCTAGAAGAACTAAAGGACAAACAAACAGTGATGAACAACACAAGAACTGAAAGGAAAAATACGCTAGAAGGAATCAATAGCAGAATAACTGAAGCAGAAGAAAGAATAAGTGAGCTGGAAGATAGAATGGTGGAAATAACTGCTGACGAGCAGAATGAAGAAAAAAGAATGAAAAGAATTGAGGACAGTCTCAGAGACCTCTGGGACACATTAAATGCACCAACATTCGAATGCAAAAAGCTAAGAGAATTCAGCACCACCAAACCAGCTTTACAATAAATGAAAAAGGAACTTCTCTAGGCAGGAAACACAAGAGAAGAAAAAGACCCACAAAAACAAACCCAAAACAATAAAGAAAATGATAATAGGAACATACATATCGATAATTACCTTGAATGTAAATGGATTAAATGCTCCAAACAAAAGACACAGACTGGCTGAATGGATACAAAAACAAGACCCATATATATGATATCTACAAGAGATCCACTTCAGACCTAGGGACACATACAGACTGAAAGTGCGGGGATGGAAAAAGATATTCCATGCAAATGGAAATCAGAAGAAAGCCGGAGTAGCAATACTCATATCAGACAAAATAGACTTTAACATAAAGACTGTTATAAGAGACAAGGAAGGACACTACATAATGATCAAGGGATCAATCTAAGAAGAAGGTATAACAACTATAAATATTTATGCAGCCAACATAGGAGCACCTCAATACATAAGGCAAATGTGAACAGCCATAAAAGGGGAAATTGACAGTAACACAATAATAGTGGGGGATTTTAACACCCCACTTACACCAATGGACAGATCATCCAGACAGAAAATAAATAAGGAAACACAAGCTTTAAATGACACAAAAGACCACATAGACTTAATTGATATTTATAGGACATTCCACCTGAAAGCAGCAGAATACACTTTCTTCTCAAGTGCACACGGAACATTGTCCAGGATAGATCACATCTTGGGTCACAAATCAAGCCTTGGTAAATTTAAGAAAATTGAAATCCTATCAAGAATCTTTTCTGACCACAATACTATGAGATTAGAAATCAGTTACAGGAAAAAAAAACACCTCTAAAACAGGGAAACACATGGAGGATAAACAATTCGCTACTAAATAACCAAGAGATCACTGAAGAAATCAAAGAAGAAATAAAAAAATACCTAGAGACAAAGGATAACGAAAACATGATGACCCAAAACCTATAGGACATAGCAAAAGCAGTCCTAAGAGGGAAGTTTATAGCAATTCAATCTCACTGTAGGAAACAAGAAAAATCTCAAATAAAAAACTTAACCTTACACTTAAAGCAACTAGAAAAAGAAGAACGAGAAAAACCCGAAGTTAGTAGAAGGAAAAAAATCATAAAGATCAGACCAGAAATAAATGAAATAGAAACAAAGAAAACAAGAGCAAAGATCAATGAAACTAAAAGTTGGTTCTTTGAGAAGATAAACAAAATTGATAAACCTTTAGGCAGATTCATCAAGAAAAAAAGGGAGAGGACTCAAATCAATAAAACTAGAAATGAAAAGAGAGAAATTATAACTGACACCACAGAAATACAAAGGATCATAAGAGACTACTACAAGCAACTATATGCCAATAAAATGGACAACCTGGAAGAAATGGACAAATTCTTAGAAAGGTACAACCTTCCAAGATTGAACCAGGAAGAAATAGAAAATATAAACAGACCAATCACAAGTAATGAAATTGAAACTATAATTTAAAATCTTCCTAAAATCTGAGTTCTTTAATAAAAAAAAATTTTTTTTAACTTCCAACTAACAAAAGTCCAGTACCTGATGGCTTCACAGGCGAATTCTATCAAATATTTAGACAAGAGCTAACACCTATCCTTCTCAAACTCTTCCAAACAATTGCAGAGGGAGGAACACTCCCAAACTCATTCTATGAAGCCACCATCACCCTGATACCAAAACCAAACAAAGATACTACGAAAAAAGAAAATTACAGACCAATATCACCAATGAACATAGACACAAAAATCCTCAACAAAACACTAGCAAATAGAATCCAACAACACATTAAAAGGATCATATATCGTGATCAAGTGGGATTTATCCCAGGGATGCAAGGATTCTTCAATATATGCAAATCAATCAATGTGATTCACCATATAAACAAATTGAGGAATAAAAATCATATGATCATCTTAATAGATGCAGAAAAAGCTTTTGACAAAATTCAACACCCATTTATGATAAAAACTCTCTAGAAAGTGGGAACAGAGGGAACCTACCTCAACATAATAAAGGCCATATATGACAAACCCACAGCAAACATTATTCTCAATGGGGAAAAACTGAAAGCATTTCCTCTAAGATCAAGAACAAGACAAGGGTGTCGATTCTCACCACTATCATTCAACATAATTTTGGAAGTCCTAGCCATGGCAATCAGAGAAGAAAAAGAAATAAAAGGAATCCAAATTGGAAAAGAAGAAGTAAAACTGTCACTGTTTGCAGATGACATGATACTATACATAGAAAGTCCTAAAGATGACACCAGAAAACTACTATAGCAAATCAATGAATTTGGTAAAGTTGCAGGATACAAAATTAATGCACAGAAATCTCTTGCATTCCTATACGCTAACAAGGAAAAATCAGAAAGAAAAATTAAGGAAACAATCCAATTCACCATTGCAACAAAAAGAATACAATACCTAGGAATAAACCTACCTAAGAAGGCAAAAGACCTGTACTCAGAAAACTGTAAAGCAATGATGAAAGAAATCAAAGAGGATAGAAACAGATGGAGAGATATACCATGTTCGTGGATTGGAAGAATCAATATTGTGAAAATGACTATACTACCCAAAGCAATCTACAGATTCAGTGCAATCCCTATCAAATTACCAATGCCATTTTTCACAGAATTAGAACAAAAAATTCTATAATTTGTATGGAAACACAAAAGACCCCAAATAACCAAAGAAATCTTGAGAAAGAAAAACAGAGCTGGAGGAATCAGGCTTCCCAACTTCAAACTATACTACAAAGCTACAGTAATCCAGACAGTATGGTACTGGCACAAAAACAGAAATATAGATCAATGGAACAGGATAGAAAGCCCAGAGATAAACCCATGCACCCATGGTCACCTAATCTATGACAAAGGAGCCAAAATATACAATGGAGAAAAGACAGTCTCTTCAATAATTGTGCTGGGAAAACTGGACAGGTACATGTAAAAGTATGAAATTAGAACACTCCCTAACACCATACACAAAAATAAACTCAAAATGGATTCAAGACATAAATGTAAGGCCAGACACTATAAAACTCTTAGAGGAAAACATAGGAAAACCACTCTTTGACATAAATCACAGCAAGATCTTTTTTGACCCACCTCCTAGAGTAATGAAAATGAAAACAAAAATAAACAAATGGGACCTAATGAAACTTAAAAGCTTTTCCATAGCAAAGGAAACCATAAACAACACAAAAAGACAACCCTCAGAATGGGAGAAAATATTTGCAGACGAATCAATGGACAAAGAATTAATCTCCAAATTATAGAAACAGCTCATGCCACTCAATATCAAAAAAACAAACAACCCAATCAAAAATGGGCAGAAGACCTAAACAGACATTTCTCCAAAGAAGACATACAGATGGCCAAGAGGCACATGAAAAGATGCTCGACATCACTAATTATTAGAGAAATGCAAATCAAAGCTACAATGAGGTATCACCTCATACCAGTCAGAATGGCCATGATCAAAAAATCTACAAACAATAAATACTGGAGATGGTGTGGAGAAAAGGGAACCCTCTTGCACTGTTGGTGGGAATGTAAGTTGATATAGCCACTATGGAGAACAGTATGGAGGTTCCTTAAAAAACTAAGAATAGAACTACCATATGACCCAGCAACCCCACTACTGGGCATACACCCTGAGGAAACCATAATTCAAAAATACACATGTACCCCAATGTACATTGCAGCACCATTTACAATAGCCAGGACATGGAAGCAACCTAAATGTCCATTGACAGATGAATGGGTAAAGAAGATGTGGTACATGTATACAGTGGAATGTTACTCAGCCATAACAAGGAATGAAAGTGGGTCATTTGTAGAGATGTGGATGGACCTAGAGTCTGTCATACAGAGTGAGTAAGTCAGAAAGAGAAAGACAAATACCATATATTAACACATATATGTGGAATCTAGAAAAATGGTACTGATTAACCTATCTGCAGGACAGGAATAGTGATCCAGACATAGAGAACAGATGGGTGGACACAGTGGGTGAAGGGGAGGGTGGTATGATTTGGAAGATTAGGATTGACATATATACACTACCCTGTGTAAAATAGATAGCTAGTGGGAACGTGCTGTATCGCACAGGGAGCTTAGCTTGGTGGCCTATGATGACCTAGATAGGTGGGATGGGGGGGTGTGTGGGAGGGAGGTCCAAGAGGGAGGAGATGTATTTATACATAAAGCTGATTCACTTCACTGTACAGAAGACACACACAACACTGTAAAGCAAATATACTCCAATTAAAAAAAAGACAAAATTGTATTGGAATTCCTGACCACAGCAATCAGAGAAAAAAAGAAATAAAAGGATTCCAAATTCAAAAGGAAGAAGTAAAACTGTTACTGTTTGCAGATGACATGATGCTATCTATATTTCTGTTTTTGTGCCAGTACCATACTGTCTTGATTACTGTAGCTTTGTAGTATAGTCTGAAGTCAGGGAGCCTGATTCCTCCAGCTCCGTTTTTCTTTCTCAAAGTGTTTTGGCTATTTGGGGTCTTTTGTGTTTCCATACAAATTGTAAAATTTTTTGTTTTAATTCTGTGAAAAATGGCATTGGTAATTTGAAAGGGATTGTATTGAATCTGTAGATTGCTTTGGGTAGTATAGTCATTTTCACAGTATTGATTCTTCCAATCCAAGAAAATCCTAAAGACACCACAAAAAAAAAAATACTAGAGCTCATCAATGAATTCAGTAAAGTTACAGGATATAAAATTAATATACAGAAATCTGTTGCATTCCTATACCTTAACAATGAACTATTAAAAAGAGAAATTAAGGGGAATTCCCTGGTGGTCCAGTGGTTAGGACTCCGTGCTTTCATTGCTGAGGGTCCTGGTTCTATTCCTGGTCAGGGAACTAAGATTCCACAAGCTGTGAGGCATGGCCAAAAAAATGAGTCAGAGTTTCTGACTTTGAAGATGGAGAAAGGGTGCCATGAGCCAAGGAATGCTGGGAGCCTCCCAGAGTTAGAAAAGGCAAGGAAACAGATTATCCTCTACAGCCTCAGAAAGGAACACAGTCTTGCCAACCTTGATTTCAGCCCAGTGAGACCTGTATCTGACTTCTGACTGTACGATAATAAATCTATATGTTTTTTTTAAAAAAAGAGAGAAATTAAGGAAACAGTTCCATTTACCATTGCATCCTGAATGAAATAACTAGGAATAACCCTACCTAGGGAGGTAAAAGATCTTTACTTGGAAAACTACAATGAACTGGTGAAAGAAATTGAAGACGACACAAACAGATGAAAAGATATACCATGTTCATGGATTAGAAGAATCAATATTGTTAAAATGAGCATTCTACCCAAGGCAATTTACAGATTCAATGCAATCCCTACCAAAATATCAATGACATTTTTTACAGAACTGGAACAAATAATTCTAAAATTTGTATGGAGACACAAAAGACCCCAAGTAGCCAAAACAATCTTGAGAAAGAAGAACAAAGCTGGACCACACTCCCTGATTTCAAACTATACTACAAAGCTACAATAATCAAAACAGTATGGTACTGTCTCAAAAACAGACAAATAGATCCATGGAACAGAATAGAGAGCCCGGAAATAAACCCACGCATGTATGGTCAATCAATCTATGACAAAGGAGGCAAGAATATACAATGGAGAAAAGACAGTCTCTCCAGTAAGTGCTGCTGGGAAAACTGGACGGCTGCATGTAATAGAATAAAATTAGAACATTCTATAATACCATATGCAAAACTAAACTCAAAATGGATTAAAGACCTAAATGTAAGACTGGAAACCATAAAACTCCTAGAAAAAACATAGGCAAAACACTCTTTGACTTAAAGCAATATTTTTTGGGATCCTTCTCCTAAAGCAAAGGAAATAAAAGCAAAAATAAACAAGTGGTACCTAATTAAACTTCAAAGCTTTTACACAGCAAAGGAAACCATCAACAAAATGAAAAGACAGCCTAGTGAATGGGGAAATATATTTGCAAATGATATGACCGATAAGGCTAATATCAAAAATATATAAATAGCTAATACAATTCAACAGCAAAAAGCAAAAAACCTGATTAAAAATTGGGCAGAAGACCTGAATAGACATTTTTACAAGGAAGACATACAGATGGCCGACAGGTATATGAAAAGATGCTCAACATCTTTAATCATCAGAGAAAAGCAAGTTAAAACAACAATGAGATATCACCTCACACCTTTCAGAATGGCTATCATCAAAAAGACCACAAATAACAAATGTTGGTGAGGATGTGAAGAAAAACAAACCTTTGTACACTGTTGGTGGGAATGTAAATTGGTGTAGCCACTATGGAAAACAGTATGGAGTTTCCTCAAAAAAATAAAAATAGAACTACCATATGACTCAGCAATTCCACTCCTGGGTATATATTGTAAAGAAACAAAAACACTAATTTGAAAAGATATATGAACCCCAATGTTCATAGCAGCACTATTTGCAATTGCCAAGATACAGAAGCAACCTGTCTGTCAACAGATGAATGGATAACGAAGATGAGGTATATATTATATACAATGGAATACTACTCAGCCTTAAAAAGGAATGAAACTTTGCCATTTGCAACAACATGGATGGACTTAAGTCAGATAGAAATGACAAATACTGTATTATATGATACATGTGGAATCTAAAACATAAAACAAACTAGGGAATGTAATAAAAAAAAAAGAAACATACAGATATAGAGAACAAACTATTGGTTACGTGTGAGGAGAGAAAAGTGGGGGAGGGACAAGATAGGGGTAGGGGATTAAGAGGTACAAACTACTACATATAAAATAAATAAGCTACAAAGGTATATTGTACAACAGAGGGAATATAGCCAATATTTTATGACTATAAATGGAGTATAACCTTTTAAAATTGTGAATCACTATGTTGTACACCTGAAACTTATATAATATTGTACCTCAAATATACCTCAATAAGAAAGGTTGAAGTTTAAGGTATGACTGTACTACTGCAGAGGAGAGGCATATGAATACAAGGAAGGTTTTCAATATAAGACTATAAGCACAGGTTTGAACAAGACAGAGACTTTCAAGGGATCTGTAATTCAATTGGTAGCTTGGTCATGTAAGGAGCTGAAATGCGGATTTGTTAAGAGGGTCTATTAAGGAGGTATTTTGATAGGAAGTCCCAGGAATATATGAACCCTGACGTATCCCCCAACTATCCTTCCTTTCTATGAGGTCTCTGAGGTAGATACAGCCACAAAGACAAAGAAAAAACAATAAAAAATACTTGTCAGCTGATAACTTGGATCCTAATCTTAAATAGTCTAGTAGGCTGGTTTGAGTCACATGGAAAAATTCTCTCTTTTTAATCTAAAGGCTTAAGTGACTTTCTTCAAAGCCCAAACCTGAACCTCTGATATTACCTTCCAGTAAAATTAAGGCCACATCTTCTAATGCCAGAGAAATGGATCAAGGAAAAAAAACATTGTTCAGTACCTAGAGCTAAGCTGACCTAGACTGCTTTCCCTAGGGCCAGGTATCATGTATGAAATGAGAGAAAGTGGACAGGAGAGAAAGAAAGAGCTAGGTCTTCTCCTAAGGGGTGCAGGCTCTGAGCCATCTTACCATTAAAAGTGCTTATATACCTGTCTCCTAGTCTGTAACCATCTACAATCTAAAACAGCTCCCAGTAAAGACTTCTTTATAGCTAAATTCAATGAATACTGTCCAGTCCTCATCTCATTTGACTTTTCCATGCAGCATTTTACTTAGTGAAGCAAACTCTCTTCTTCCACCTTCCATAACATGACACTCTTCTAGCTTTCCTCCTACTTCTCTGGACCCCCCTCCTTTCAACCTTGTTTGGAAGTATATCGCCTTCTATACACTGTAAATGTTGAGACCTCAACAGAGCTTGGTCTTGAACTCTTTTATCTTCTCATGCCACATTTCCACCCCAGCTGATCTCATTTGGTCCTATGCCTTCAATTACCAAATACGTGCTGAGGACTCCCAATTTTATATCTTCAGATCAAACCTTTCCTCTGAGCTTCATATCTACATACACAATTTTTGTGAGACATCACTTAGATATTTCTTTATAGACATTTCAAACTTTACATATACACAATTGAAATATTGGTATTCTCCCCCTTCTCAAAATGTTCCTCTTCCAGTCTTCCCCCATTTCAATAAACAGCACTTATCAGTCTGCTTAGGTCATACACCTGAGAATCATCCTTGACTTCTTTCTCCTTTACTCCCTTCATACACTTTCACTAAGTATTATCCATTGCACCATGAAAATATCTCTGAAAACCATGTGGTTCTCTCTATCAGTTTAGGTCATCATGATTACTTGCTCTGGGGTTGTTAGTGGAGGGAAAGTGAGCAGTAGGTTTCCCTGCTTCCACTCTTGTCCCCTTGTAATCTATCCTTCATGTAACAGCTAAAATGATCTCTTAAAATAAAATGCAAAATTATATCATGCTTCTATCCCACCTAAAACATCCCAGTAGCTTCCCAATTATCCTAGAATAAAATCAAAGTTCTTACCATGGTCCATAGAGACCCAGCATAATCTGGTCCCTCCCAAATTTTCCAACTTAGTCCCATAAAATTCTTGCAGCCTTGCTCATGCAGCTTTAGCTACACCAAATTAACTTCTGTTGTGAATAAAAACACCCACTTCTTTTCTGCCTCAAGCTTTTCACTCATACTGTTTCCTTTGTCTGAAATACAACCTGTAATCTCTTTCCCTCAATTACCTGTACCTAGAACAGTGTCTGGAAGAAAGTAGCTGCTAAACAAGTATTTGTTGAGTGAATATATCTCAGGTCTTTCTCTATATTAATAATTATATTTTAACCCATCTTTTTTCTATTCTTTTCAGCTTCCTAGTAATTAATTCTGCAGTAATATCGTTTTGACCTTTCCTGAGTTCTGCAGTCTGCCTTTTCATCTAATTCTGTTGTTTTATCATTTGTCTTTGAGTCCTTGTTTTATTGGATTCATTCAATGTATTCATTAGGGTGTATTCTAAAACTTCTGTCACAAAGAGACCTCAAAATACATTAGCTTAAACAAAATAGAAGTTTATTCTATTTTGCGTTGCAGTCCAGAGGTAGGGTAGTGTGGGGTTGGTAGGACAAATTGTGTAGCTTCCACGTATGTGTCTCAACTGGCTTCTCCAGTTACTACTATCTATAGCCAGTGAGAAGGGAGAATGGATAAGGGGCACACATTTATTCCTTCCAAGAGGATGACCTTAAAGTGAACCATATCACTTCTGCTCATATCCCCTTGGCCAGAACTTAATAATGTGGCCACGTCTAGCTGTAACAAAGGCTAAGAAATGTAGTTTTCTAACTGTGCAACCATATGCCCAGGTGAAGCACAGGATTTTTATTAATTATTCAAGGGAGATGAGGAGATGACTTTCAGTATTCATCACTTATTTTCTTCCACATTTAGTTTTTATGACTACTTTCCCCCTCCAGTGTGTTTGAATATTTGCTGTGCTACTTCTTTTAACCTTGCTTGTTTAAACATAGACTATTCTACCTATTTTAGACCTTTTTGCACTAATATAATGTTGGCAACTTAAAGATCTCTCCACCTATATACAATATCATGTTCTAAATTAGTGGTTCTCAAGCTTTAACTTCCATATGAGTCACCTGGAGGGAGGGCTTTTAGTTAAAATACAAATTCCTGGGACTCATCCCAAGATTCCAATTCAATGATTCTGAGGAGGGGCCCATGAACTTTCATTTCTAAGTTTGGGCAGAGGGTACAAGTAGAAAGCTCAGCTAAGATTTATGCACAGCCTTAGTTGGAGCAATTGGGTTCTTTCTTCTGAAATTTGTTAAATGTTGGTGTGAGAGTTTACTCCACCTGGTCAGGAGCACAACTTTTCCTTAATTAAATATCTTTAGTTATTCTTACAATTTGACATGGAGTTATGCAAAATAGCAAGCCCTGTGTTTGTTTTTGCTGCATTTGTGTAGTGGTAGACAAGGGTTTCTACTATCAAGAGCTTTCCCTTGATTTTCCCCAGTCTTCCTACTCACATCCTCAGTCTCCTAAGATTTTATTGACTCACATTTTTATCTCAGCACTCCCTACAGTCATCCCACAGTTTTCTTATATCATTTATAGCTGTATAAAATTGCGTTTTGATTCTCTCTTCACAATAGAAAGTAAGCTTCATGAGGGTAAGGACGGTATCTGCCTTAGTCACTTAGAACAGCACTTGGCACAGAGTAGGTACTCAATATTTTTGAGTGATCGGATGGATAAGTGAACAAAGAAGCATAACTAGCTAAGCTTCTTCTAAAGAAGAGCATACCTCAAGCCACATTTTATTTTTTCATGATCTTGGGAGTAAGAGCCTACAAAAGAAGTAGCAGGAAAGAAGGCCAGAGTTTCTGAGCACACCCAGGTGAAAGTACTGTTACCATTTCAAACAAACATGAAGAAGATGTAGGGAAACAGAAGAAAAATAAGTTACCTCTCCACATTTTTAGGAGTAAGAAAACATTCCTAAGTTCTTATCCTCTAGAAAGATGAATACCTGAACAAGGCTCACGTTCCCTCCACTAAGAACTCCAAACTATCTACCTCACCTGGGTCAAATGGCACCTGTAGCCTGGAGACAAATGAACTTTTTGATACTGTGATAATTATAATAAAAACAATTGGTGCTGGGCTTTTTACACAATGAGCTAAGCAAGTGCCTAGAGACTGATATCTAAGAGCTCTAATGGTATGGATCTTCACTGATATATAGATGCAGGAGGCCAAATATTTAAATAATTTCAGCTCCAAACAGAGAAAATAAAACGTGGAAAATGAGAAAATTAATCAAACAATAGAAGAACAATCCTTGAGTTGAAAAAAAGACGTCTGCATATGAAATACAGCAGTTAAATGTAAGTGAGTGATAATAGACCATCCGGGAATGGGTAACATAACTTAAATAAGGATTCTTAAAAACAGAAGGTCCATATTTCTAGGGAAACTCTAATGTCTAGAACGAAAAGTACCACGTCATCTATGAAAAATCAGACTTATGGATAGCAAAGGAATGAGTACAGAGAAATAAACACGTTCTAAAGGTCTTATCTGGAAAGGCATGAATTTAGAAGAGGGAGAAAAGTGAAACTGTTCCAAA
Organism: Balaenoptera physalus; assembly: GCF_965194825.1. Classification (NCBI taxonomy): domain Eukaryota; kingdom Metazoa; phylum Chordata; class Mammalia; order Artiodactyla; family Balaenopteridae; genus Balaenoptera; species Balaenoptera physalus. The sequence goes on along the minus strand of NC_138903.1, from coordinate 134,669,562 downwards.
TAAGAAAATATTCTAAATAAAAATATTGGAGGAGCAGTGAATCCTAAGAGGGTAAAAAAGTCATGTTTTCAATTAACAATGGAGGCACATGTGTCTGAAAGTTGAGTTAACCATTAATGAAATGGTAAAGCATATTAGAGCTCACAAATTAACAAAAGGAAAACTGAATAGCTTGATAAAATCAGCACACTTGGGAAAAGGAAAATAGGGAACAATAATGTAAAATAAACAATATGTTTATTAAATAATGTGTATTAAATAACATGTAAGAAATTAAATAAAGTGTATGAAACATACAAAATGTGGATGATCTCAATTATCTCTTTAAAAGACAGATCATATAAAATTGGTAAAAAATAATTTAAGCATATGCTGTTTCCAAGAAAGAAGTAAAATAAAAATGAGTAGACAATAAGAGGCTGTGTGTGTTCATTCATTGAACAAATAATTTATGGAATGCTTACTATGGGCCAGGCACTATTCCAGTTACTGGGGACACAGCACAAATTAAAACAAAATTTCTGCTTACATTCTCATAGTTGATGTAGGCAACAAACAAATAAATACATAGTATATTAGGTGGTGGTAAGTGCTAAGAAGAAAATTAGACCAGGGTAAAGGGACAGAATGACAGAGTGAGAGTTTGAGGGAAAGCCTCATTGATAAGGTGACATTTCCACAGAAACCTTGTAACAGGGAAGAGCCAAATCTGACTACATGTTGGATCTGTTTCTTTTGCTTTAACCTTTGCTTTCCGCTGATTTGTTCACTAAAAGTATACTGTCTATACCTGATGGCCTGCCTCAGGGAACCCTGCCCCTCTGCCCGAATGTTAAACCAAAGTACCTTTGTTCAGGGAAACATCCTGACCTCGCCCACCTGTGAATGGCTGCAAGAAAGAAGAAATTAACACATCCCCTCCCTGAGGCTGGCCATTCCAGGTGATATTTGCAAAACATACGGCCTTTTTACTTTACTTCCTCATCTCCTCCCCCTCTCTGTGCTGTAAAGGAACTGGCATCCAAACCCCAATAAGATGGTTATTTTGAGGCTCTAGTCTGTCAACTTCTCGGTCTGCTGGCTTTCTGAATAAAGTCGTATTCCTTGCCTCAACACCTCGTCTCTGATTTATTGGCCTGTCGTGCGGTGAGCAGAGCGAGCTTGGACTTGGTAACAACCTGAGTGAAGAACATAAGCAAAGTATGCAGGTACCAGGGGGAAGAGTGTTCAAAGTAGTGGGTACATCAAACACAAAGTACCCAGGCCATGGCAGATGTTGAGAACAGATATGACATTATTTGACTTATAGTTTAACAGAATCACTCTGGCCTTTCTGAGGAGATAGAATGTAGGGGATACAGTTATAGAAGCAGGAAGATCTGTTAGGAGGCTATTAAGGTAATATAGGTAAGAGATAATGTGAGCTTGGATAGGGTAGTAGCAGTGGAGGTAGTAAAAGAGGGTTGGATTTTATATATAATTTGAGTGGTATAGCCAAAATAATTTTTTGATAGATTAGCTGTGAGGTGTTAGAGAAATAGTCACGGATGGACTGAACAACTAGAAAAATAGAGTTGTCACTTACCTAAATGGAGAACATTGGGTAGAATGTTTGGAAGGAAGAAATGAAGACTTTGGTTTTAAAAATGTGAAGCTTCAGATATCCATTAAACATCCAAGTGAATATGGCAGTTGACTGTATACATCTGGAGCTGAGGAGAGAGTTCCAGGCTGGAGAAATAAATTTGGAGATGTCAAGATGCAAATATTTAAAATAATGGGATTAGATAAGATCACCTAAAGGTGCAAGCATGGAAAAAAGAAAATGTCTGAGGTCTAAACTCTAACCTTAATTTTGAAATTGTCTTTCCACCATAAACAATTTAAAAGGTGGACAAAATATATGCGATGACAGTTTTCAGACATTAGAAAGGAAGAGCAAAGATTGTGACCCCTGAGGGAAGGAAAACAAATGAGGTAGGCCCTATGATTGTTTTGTGTTTGGAGACACCTTCTGGACCATGGCGCTGACAGAAGAATCCCAAGCAGGGCACATCTGTCTTTCTGAGTTAAGACAGAGAATTGAGTTTGAGGATACTTGGGATGCTGGAATTTTGGGTTTGGAGAACTGAAGAGGGGAGAACTAGTCAGAAAAAGATCCCCAGAAATCTGCATAGGGGTTTTCTTAAGTCTTTGGCTGAATATTAATCCATGCACATATAGGATGAAACCCCATTAAGCAAATTCAATAACAACTACCCAGAACTCACACAAAGCTGAGAGCTATTTGAGTTCTGTCAAGCCAGAGTAATGATACCTCAGATAAATGTTGGGACATTCTGTAGAGACCCCAAGTGTCACACCTTACTAAATTAGTCATAAGGAAAATCAGGAAACCTTCCCTAGCAGAACTTAATAAATCTCAAAGAAATCACCTTGATACAAAAATAACAACTGTTCACCAAACTTTAGCGCTCTAAAAAAAAGACAACAAAGTCCATTGTCCAAAAATATTAATGCACATAGTCTAACATACAATGAAAAATTACCAGGCATGCAAATGTTACTCATACAAGGAGGAAAATGGTGGAATGGAAATAGATGCAGAAATGATAGAGATGAGAGAGATGATGTAATCAGTAGACAAATACCTTAAACAAGTATTATAAATATTAAAATATGCTCAATAATTTAAAGAAAAACATGGACACAATGAAAACCACAATGAGATACCATTAATATACCTGTTTGAGTGGCTAAAAACATTTTTAAGTAACAATACCAAGTTAATAAGTAACAATACCAAGTTAATAAGGATTTAGAGCAGTTGGAACTCTGGTGGTTATACGATTTTATGCATTTGTCACAACTCAAAGAATTATACATCAAAAAGTATAAATTTTACTTGTGTAGATTAAAAATAAATTTTAAAAGATAATTGAAACAATAGCAATGTATTTTGAAATTATAACCTATAACAACAATAACACAAAGAATGGAAGGACGAAAATGGAAGTATACTGTGGTAAGACTCTTATGCTGAACCTGAAAGTTTAATGTATTTGAAGGCAGACACTGATTAGTCAAAGATGTATATTGTCAACCCTAGGGCAAATGGTAAAATATAATAATAATAATAAATTAAGAGGTAAAGTTAATAAGCCAATAAAGGAGATGTATTGCAAATTTTTAAAAAATCCTCAACACCAAAGGCAAAAAAGAGAGAGAGACAAAAAGGAACAAATAATTGATGCAACAAATTGAAAACAAACAGCAAGAAAGTATAATTACATCAACAGCATTAATTATTACATTAAATGTAAATGGCCTAAAAATTACAACAAAAAGAAATTGTCAGGTAGAATAAAAATATGCATATATAAGAAACTATATGTGCCTAAAAGAAAACAACCTTGAATATAAAGACATTGGTTAAAAGTAAAATACTATACAAAAGAAAGATCAAGTAGCTATACTAATATCAGATGACGTAGACTTCATAACAAGGTACATTTTCAGGTTGAACATGATACTACATAATGATAAAGAGGTCAATTCTCCAAGAAGACATAACAATCCTAAATGTATATGCACCTAAAAACAGAGACTGAATATACATAAAGCAAAATCTGCCATAAATGAAAGGAGAAATAGATAAATTATAATTAGTGTTGGAAATGTCAGCATACTTCTTTCAGTAATTGATAGAACATACAGACAGAAAATTAGGAAGTATATGGAACACCTGAACAACACTAATTACCAGTTTGATCCAATTTATATTTATATTTATAGAACATTCCATCCCAAAACAGCAAAATACACATTATTTCAACTACATGTGAAAGTATTCATAAAGAAGAACAATATGGTGGGCCATAAAATAAGTAAGTCTCAATAAATTGAAAGAAATTGAAAGCATAGAGATCATTCTTTGACCAAAACAACGTTAAATTACAAAACAATAATTTAAAGATATCTAGAAAAACCTCAGTTACTTGGATATGAATCAACACACTTCTAAATGACCCATGAGTCAAAGAAGATATTATAAAATATTTAGAACTGATTGATAAATGCAGCACATCAAAATTCGTAGGTCTACAGCTACAGCAGTACTTATTTGGAAATTTAAAACTTCAATGATTATATTAAAAAAGAAGAAAGGTCAAAAATCAATGATTTGGGGCAGGACTTCTGGAAATTCTGAGTGAGGACCTTGACAATTCCCCTAAAAAAAAATAAAACTTGGACAAAATTTTCAAAAACTACCATTACAGAACTCTGTAAATTAGCCAAAGGCATAAAACAAATTGAGAAGAGTCTATTCAAGAAAAATTGCTAAACCTCAGTAAGAACAATGGGAGTCTGAGGCATTTTAGGCTGGGGATACTCCCATACCCACCTCCAGCTCCATGCCATGGTAATTCTCCAGAGATGAGGCAGGTCATAAAGAACAGCAGATTCACTGCTGGAGGAAGTAGTCCTGATTTAGAACTGAACATGGAAAACTATCAGGGAAGTCCAATATAACAGCTAGCTTGAGATCTTGATACTGGCTGTGGCCAGCAAAGCAGCCAGAAATTTAATATGATTTTTTGGGAATATGACATCAAAAGCACAGGCAACAAAAGCAAAAACAGACAAGTGGGATTGCATCAAACCAAAAATCTTCTGCACAGCAAAGGAAACAATCAACAGAGTGAAGAGATGGGAGAAGAGGAATGGGAGAAAATATTTGCAAAACATACATCTGATAAGTGGTTAAAATCCAAAAAATATAAGGAGCTCACTACTCAATAGCAAAAACACCCCAATAACCCAATTAAAAAATGGGCCAAGAACCTGAATAGACACTTCTCAAAAGAAGACATACAAATGGCCAACAGGTATATGAAAAGGTACTTAACATCACTAACAATAAGCGAAACGCAAATCAAAACCACAATGAAATATCACCTCACACCTGTTAGAATGCCTATTATCAAAATCACAAAAGATAACAAGTGTTGCAAGGATGTGCAGAATGGGAACCCTTGTATATTGTTGGTGGCTATGTAAGTTGGCACAGCCATTATGGAAAACAGTATGGAGGTTCCTCAAAAAATTAAATATAGAACTACCATATGATCCAGCAATACCACTCCTGGGTTTTTATCTGAAGGAAATGAAATCACTAACTAAAAAGATACATATGAGTATATAAGTGGTGTTTAAATCCAGGAGAGTAGATGAGATCACCAAGAGAGCGAGTCTAGATAGAGAAGAGAAGAGGACTAAGAACTGAAACCTTAGGCACTCTAATATCTAGAGTTCAGGGAGATGAGGAAGAACCATTAAAGAACTTGGAGAAGGAGAGATCAATGCGGTAAGAAGAGAATTAGGAGAGTGTGGTGTGCTGGATGCCAGTAAAGAATGTGTTTCAAGAAAGAGAGTGTGTCAAACATCTTTTGTGCCTCATTTCACATTCTCCTGGACCACCTTTTGTTCAGGACAGTATTGCAGCTGCTGTATGCAGGGGTAGCTTGACGCTACCTCATTCAGCTGTATCTCACACTACTGCTTTCTGCCTTGGGGCTTCTCTGCTACCACCAGATGGGACGGACATCTGCAGGAGCCTGCTCAGTGATTCTAGGTCATGAACAAACCTGCAAGTGCCAGTGAGTTAACACCCTCTAGGATTACCCTTGGTCAATGGGAGATGAAATCTGATGGATAAACACTTTTCTGTGTCTGGTGGAAAATTCTGAGGCACATTCCACATAGCACCAAAGAGAGTCCTCAGTGGGAATAATCCACAGTTGCCTTCAGTAGTAAACACATTAATAACATACCCTTGAATTGATGGTCCATCCCTACTTGGTTCATTCTTAGTCCCCTTCTCTTGTTTCCTGAATCATCTCCCCAAATAAACTACATGTAAGTCCTTGCCTCAGGCTCTGCTAGGATTTGCGGGGGGAGGAGCTAAGTCAGATTGCATGATCAGGTCGGACAAATGCTGCTGATTGGGTGAATAAGATGAAGACTGAGAATTGACCATTGGATTTAGCAAGGTAGAATCATTGGTGACATTGACAAGAGTTATTTCAGTGGAAGGTAGGTTCAAAAGGCTGGCTGGAGTGGGTTCAAGAGGGAATACCCTATTTTCTCAATGATATGTGGCAAGGTCACAAGCTGGGAGTGGAAGTATGGAGGAGGTGGAGGTATTGGAGGTATGATGAAAGAGAAGTGTGAGATAGCCTTTCTTAAGAGTTGGAAAATAAACTGAAGGGAGAAATAAAGTAGAAATTGCCTGGTGGTACTGAGGGCCCACTTGAAATTTCTGATTGTGTGTTTTTCTCCAACTACATTCATCTGTTTAGATTAAAATGTGGAATAGGTGGTTATATTTAACTAAGATCCAGATTTTGTTAGGCTAGGGGTGCGCTAGGGGGAGAGAGGGTCAACGGTGTTGTTGTGAAAGACCAGGGAATGTAAGCTGGGCAAAAAGACTTGAGGTGGGTGGTGACAAATTTAAAAATTGTGGGAGGGCTCAATTTTGGATGATGCTTGAGGATAATATGAGAGAAGGGCCAACACTAAAATTATCCTGATCTCTTTTCATGCAATGATTTTATCAAAGTTAGCAAATTAAATATACAATTATGTATTATATACAAGTCATGTGAAGATAAGTTCTCAGAATGTAAGAGGACACTATTAAATATTCTGAGACACAGGTATTAACTGAGACTGTCCTGGGCAAATTGGGACATAGTATGACTCTACTCATATAGCCATTTTTATGCTGTAAGAAGTAGATTGTAGTAGTTAAGAGCACAGTTTTTAGAGTCATGGTTCCTGAGTTTCAAACCAGGCACAGAAAGCCTAAGTAACTTACCAAAGATGGCTCCTCCATCTCATAGTGTCTTGTGTGTTATTACATTTATCTTCTGATTCTAAATTCAGTGTTGCTTCTGAACTTCAGGTTGTGCTCTAACCTCTTATGCAGTAATTACCCTTTTTCACCTTCTCAGGTCCAGTCTCCATTATGTTTATTTGAAGTTCTGTTGAAATAGATTTCAATGTCCCTACAATTAATGCCTATGGCTGACACCACAACCAAATTTGATCCTTCCTTTAGAACTACAGTCTACTTTCTCATTTGGTCCACATGCTATTTTATGCAGCTCATCTTAGGCTCTTGTGTTAATTGTTATCAGGCAAAGTACAAGCACTTTATTGGCAGTGTAGTTATTAGCAAGGAGTTTTTTGGGTTCTATTTTCCAGGAAATCAGAGACTCCTGAAACATGGCCTCTAACGACTCAATTTTTCCTGATTGAGTATAGCTCATCACCTCTTAATTACCTGAAAGGTAACCCCTGCCTAAGGCAGGTCTGGATTATAAGTGCCCATCACTATACTTTTAGGCCTCTTGCTTCCCACTAATTCCATGTCTCTCTACCTCCCGCTTAAAAAGGAGGCATTTCAAGATGAAATGAGGATATATTTACTAAATAGGTTTTTAAATTTAGCTTGTAATGTGACACATAGAAACAGTTTGATCATGGCTTGTTTTTAATTTGTTAGCATGGCTCAACTAAGGATAAAGGAGTGCTTTGTTAAATAAATATATTTTCGTATTTTAAAATAACTTTCAAATAAATACTTAAAAGTCGTTGGCAAAAATTAATGATGAATTAAGAATGTGTATTATACTTTCAAAATAAGGAAGAAACAAGAAATCCATTTTATAAATGGTACAGAATTCCATTTTTACCAAATAAACAAGTAGCCAGATATATGACTCCTAGGAGAACAGAAGTGGCCCCCTCTGGAAATTCCTAATATCTGGAATGGAAAGGACAGGAATGGGTCTGGATACTCTGTTCCAGGGCCCTGGAGTTCAGGAAACATGTTCCTTGCGGTTATAGATCATTCTGGGGATACTAGATCCCCAAATAATCTACTTCCTCAAATAAGCCAAATCAGAAAGCCACTTCCCTCCTTTCTGGCTTCTATAGCAGTAGCTCCTCCTAATGGGCAGACTTCCCTGCTGGCTTTTTATGCATACTGCCTTTCAGAAGAGATGTCCTTTTTTTGACCCCCTTCCCTCCAACCCCTGACAGACCCCAGGAATGGGATCTACAAGTCCCATAGAAACCCTAGGCCAGTTCAGTTCTAAGGCCCCATTGTAATTGACCAAGTATAAGAAGTCCAAATATCCCTTTGCTTTTATATTTCTTTTAATCCCTATCCCAGGGAGGGAAAGAGAAATAAAAGAATGACCTCTGTCCTCAACTCCTAATTTCTTTGATTGTCACTGAGGCCAAGTTTAGTTTAAAGGTACAGAAAACCTACACAAGTGTTCAGTCTTCATACATGTTATCAGGTAGTCACAACACCCAAATGACTGATGGATTAAAATTTTTTAAAAACTTTCATTATGTTGTTTTAGACATTCAGCCTCACGTATGTGTTGTACATTAATTCCCTCAAGTATAACATTCCTTTGCATTTGTGCAGAACCTTGTACATTAAAATATGCTTCTACTTTAATGACTCTCACAAAATCTCTAGGCTTTATTATCTTCATTTTACAGATGAGGAAAGCAAAGATCCAGAGAGGGCACAGGGTAGAGAAAAGCAGCATAATATAAAGACAAAAACTTTGGCCTAGGAGTCAGCAGACCTGGAGTCTCACATTCCTAACTTTGTCCCTAACTCACTGTGTGTTTATGAGTGAATCATTTCCCCTCTCCGAACCTCAGTATCTCAATTTATAGAACGAGGTGACTGAGCTTTCTCAACCCTGTTTGTGTATTATAAAAACCTGGAAGCTTTTTTAAAAAAATCCATTCTTCAGCCTCACCTCCAAAGATCCTGATTTAATTGGTTTCAGGTTACTGTAATTTCCACACCACCGAGAAGCCAATCCAGGTAAAGCCACAAATCCAGTCTGGTATTTCTCTCTAAAGGAGAGAAACTTTGTCATTTAGTATAAGATCCAAGTACTATGGGGACATGTACTGGAAGGGAGTTTGAAAGGCTGAAAGTTTTAGAGTGCATACTCTAACTCTGAACCTCTAGGGGAGAGCTCAAGGCTCTATCCATCTCCCTCTCCCTCTCCCTCTCCCTCTCTCTCTCTCTCTCTCTCTCTCTCTCTCACACACACACACACACACACACACACACACACAATCATTCCAGTGGAAGTGTTGTAGGAGTTTGAAAAAAAAAGAATGCTGATATAAGTCAAGGACAAAAAGGAGTTTAAATATACAACAGAGCCAAGAGGTTAATAAAATGGAGTTTTGGATGAGAGAAACAAACAGATTACAGAGCTTTTTTTTTTCACATAGCTTTTTCTTAACCTTTGTTTTTCTTTCTGGACCTACATACAGTATTACTTCGCACTACTTTTTTCTCTTTTTCCTTCAGTATAGCTTATGTATTACGATGGGCCTGGAGCTTTCTCCTTATTGGGAGGCCTTAACACCCATTGGAAGGGGATCCCTTAAAACTTTTACAGAGTAAAATTAAGCCAACTAATTTCTGATATTATAAAAATTAGTGTTCCTTTCCCTTTTAGTGTTTCTTTTTGTCACCAGAGTGGTAAGACTTTGAAGGCTAAGATTAAAGTGTGGACCTAGGAGAAAGGGGCCAAGGGAGTCATTCAGTCTCCCTTAGTTTAGGCTTTAGGACATAGGTTCAAAATGAGCCCTTAGGATGCATTTACGGGTCACCTCATCTTATCACAATAGAATATACAGGTGACTTGAGGTTAAAGCCCTGTATTAATAAAACTAGGGTGTTCGCCTGAAGGATTATCTCTGTTTTCTTTCCTTAGTGACTTGCAACAGCAGTGTTGGTCAGTTCTTCAAGGACTTGGGGGTTTCCTAATCCTTGTCATCTGTGTCTTTTATTATCAGAGACATGACCATTATCTAGTACAGTCAAAAGGACTGCTTTAATAGTTGGAGAATGACAACTTGTGTGTCAGGATTACCCCCTTCTTTTCCAGGGAACTGGCCAGCAAATATTTGTGGGAGCAACATACATCACTTTGATTGTAATGACAGAAAGATCCCTAAACAATGAGCAGCGTCGCTCGCAAGATGTCTTTCCTTGAAAGCTGTGTGTCTTGTTCATGCTGGCCTTTGAAGGCAGCAACACTGCTTTAAGGGTCAAGATAAGGATATGGGCCTAGATTGTTACTCCTCTAGTTGAACTAGGAACTTCATCTCTATGCAGAAAGAAGTCCTTAAAAACAAGTCGGGGAACATATAGGTTTAGGAAGGCAAATTTAGTATGTTTCTGAGCACCACAATAAAGCCTCATATTCTTTAAAAATTGTAGGTTGTCTCTAACTCACTTTGAATGAAAGTGATTAAAGATGTAAGGGAAAAGCACCAGCCTAGTGTACCAGTTTAAGTTCATATGTCTCCCTTCATACGCACACTTGCCTTGCTGTCTGTAATGCTACCCCATTGCCGCTGAGGCTTAAGATGCCAAGGTACATGCTTGGGCACCCACACATGCATTACCCAAAAGTGCAGGGGAGTTAATATTCCACAGGGAAGGTATTTGACTAATGAGATGGGAGATAGGAGTTGAATTCTTCCCCCTTCCTCACGCAGATGGGCTGAGATACAGTATGGCCTATCATAAGAGATTGAAAAGTTAGCTTGTCATGAAACAGATTACTATCCCTCCTTCCCTACCTCTTTTTCCTTGCTCGTACTTCCTTGGAATTTCACATAAGCTTTTGCTTCAAGCTCTATTTTCTAAGAAACTCAGACCAGGGAATCCGGCAACTAGGAAGTCTGGAATTGTCATAATTCCACCCTAACTTATAACTGTGTGACTTTGGGCAGGTTGTTTTCTCTCTTTGTGCATCTTTTCCTCCAACTATAAAATGCTGATGTTGGAATAGATGTTCTGTAAGGGCCTTTCTGGCTCTGAAATAATGCCTGTGTGAAGTAGGTGATGGGAAGAGGTAAGGTGGTATACTGACCAATGGACATCAGTGGATTACTTACATTTGAATCAGCAAAATGCACTCAATATAATCAATGAGCTTGAATGTTAACAGCTCCAACCAATCTCAAGTTCCAAACATAGATTTAGTTCTACTTTCTGCAGAAAGAAATTGAATTAGATTTCCTGGGCCCTTAAAGAGAAGGCCAAATAAACTCTTACCCTCTCTGGCAAAGTAAAAAAATTTCTCTACTGGCTCCATACCATAAGCTGATTGAGAAATGGTAACTGGCTGCAAACATGTTTTCAAAGGGAAAAGTGGAGAAGTGTGTAACGCCGCCATCTTGGGAAGCAAGACAGCTAATAATATGATGTCTGTAACTATTGCTTCACTCCTAACATAGTAGCATGTTTGTTTCAACTCTTAGGCTGCAGGTGGACTGGAGTTAGGGACAGAACCATTCACCATTTGAGGCTTGTTATACCACAGGGTTTATATTATGCTCTGGACTTCTATACCTGACTCTGGACCATGGACTCTGGAGTCAGACAGCCTAGGTTCAAATCTTAGTTCCAGCATTTACAAGCTTTGTTACCTTTGACAAGTCACTTAGCCCCTCTGTACTTCAGTTTTCTCATTTGTAACATGGCAATCATAATAGTACATACGTTGCAGAGTTGCCGTGAGGATTAAATGAGCTAATATAGGTGATGTGCTTAAAATAGTGCTTAGCACATAGTAAGCATTATGTAAGTGCTCACTACGTTTATTATAGCTATGGTGATGAGGAAAGATGGGCTGGAACAACAACAACAAAAAACTCTTGGCTAAAGCCATATGAAATGTATCAAGGGACCAATATGTGGAAAGCAGTACATTTAGGGGGTAACAGATGATTTAACTGCAAAAAAATGCTAAGCAGGAAACACCCTCTAAATATTCCTGTTTATACAGTACATGACACAAAGTAGAAAAATAATGAAAACAGAGCCTCTCTGCAGGATTTAGAGTTCTTTCATATATATTTTAAATATACATGTGCAATACATTAAAATATATAGAGATGTGTGAATATATATTTACATATATGTATGTAAATATATATCTCTCTCTCTCTCACAGAGGGCATACATATGCACACTCACATGTCCGTGCGCATACCCCAACAGGACCCATCTATACGTAAACCAGATGCAGTCCATATCAGGCCAACTTGGACACAAATGAGAGCCCTGACTCAGCAGATTGCAGACTGCAACTGCATTGGAGGAACCCTTCAGTTTCTTCTACCAAGTGTAAGGCCATTTAGAAATACACTGAGAAGAGCTCCTTTGGGTGTGTGGCAGAGCCCAGGGCCCCTCTGGCAGTGCACAGTTTGCCTGAGTAAGGACTGCAGGATTGAGATGTGAAGGAGCTATCAAGGAGGAGGGACTTGGGTTGTTCTGGGTCCTGAAACTAATAAGCAAACATCCATAGAATGACTTTAGCTCCAGGAACAATGCACTAGTGTCAGAATCCTTACTTATCTCAGCTTTAAGCAAATTTCAGGAGGGAGCGAAGAGAAGTGTGTGTTGCTACTCATCACCATCCAGCTTGACCCAGAGAACCGGGCACAGCTTTTAGGGGTGGATAAGTTCAAAGGTCAATCAGGCAGACTTGTAAGATAAAAAGAAGTTACTCAAATGGAAGGACTTGAAAGCAACATAAGAGGTTACAGGTATTGGTTTGGGTTTATAAATGTTCCAAGAAGCCAAACCTTGTATATGGCACCATTTGCAGCAATATCATTAACATTATTAATAATCATCATAACATATTTATATATACAAAAATAGAGCAAAGCAATTCTAGAAGAGGAGGTGAAAGTGAAGGTGAGGGTCTCTGTGCAGCCCCAATGTCAGTACACTTCAGGAAGATTCAGAACCAACAAAGACTGAGTGGCACGTATTCCTATAGTAGATAGCCAACAAGGGGACGTGGGTGTTCCCGTCTTCTTCCCCCTGTGTGTGACTATACATTTCTCCCCACCTTTCCACCCTGTAATACATATCCATGCACACTTTAAAAGAGATGATGATATATAAAGCTAGAGTCTGGAAGTCTTAAACTAAGTTGGAGCACCTTGATTTCAAGCAAGTGCCCTCAATCTTTGAATTCTTTAGTGAATTTTAGATTCACTTACAGAGGGAAACTGTATCTAATTCTTGCGTCTTTCAGCAGCAGTCCTTAGGAGCCTGCTATCACCACTGCAGCCTTTTCCCATTGAAGGGGATTCACAGCACAAGCTCTTGGTATTTCTTAAAAGAGAAGTCAGTTCTCTGCATTATACATCTTTCATCTCAGTTTTCCACTGTTGCTGAAATTTAGGTTCTCAGGCAACTGCCACTGCAGACAAAGCCAGGAGCAAGCACAGTGTGCAGCAAAGGGTAGGTGCAATGGTGAAGATACAGCTTGATTGGGGCTTCCTTAAGCTTTTCTTTTGCACACTTGAGCTTCTACAAGGTGACAGAGCCAAAGGTGATGTCCACTGGGGGCAGCCTTGACACCTGAAAGTTAGCTACCCACTATGCCCCACATAAAGACCACCACACTAGCTTGGCATGATTCCTGAAAATTGAATGGGAATGGCTTTCTGTCATTGTTAATAGAGAATACTGAACCAAGAGTCACAAGACCTGTATGCCAGGCCCAACTCTATTAACTCAGCGTGTAGCCTTGGGCAGATCCCTTCCTATTTCCAGGCCTCAGTTTTCCCATCTGTAAAATAAGGGCATTGAACTAGATTGACAGTTAAGATTCCTTCCAGCTCTAAAGTTTTATGACTTTTTATGTCCATTGTTAAGGCCTGAGCCATGCAGTCTCAGGCAGTTAGCTTCTAGGAGAGAACAGACCTCTGTAATATCCTTTGCTTTGTTCATTTAGCTATAAAGCACGTCTGCCTTTGGCACTTGGGTCAGACATACAAAGTTATGAGCATCCTGATTTACTATCCTACTCAGCATGCTAGTGGAATCTGTCAGTACTATAAGTTGATTATTGGGAAAGGGAGTAAAACTTCAACTAATTAAACCTGGAAATGTAAGATAAGTTTGCCTCGTATGCTCATAAACTGGTGAGTGTGGTTATGAGTGCACACACACTATTGCTAGTGATAAGTTCATTACAGTAATCAATTTCCCTTAATAAAAATTAGTAAATAGTATAACGTAGCAAAGTTTGGCATCAAAGGAAACACCTATGGAAAAACAGCACTTTTTGACGTGTTAGAGAGAAAAAGAGGGACAGGTAGAAGGAGACAAAGATTAGACCAAACAAGACAGAAATACAGGCCGAGAAAGGATTAGTCTGAGAGAAAGGGAGGGAAGGAGAAGAAAGCAGAGAGAGAGAAAGAAAAGAGAGGAAAAGTAAAAGTAGGGAGGGTGAGAATGAAGTGGGAATGAGAACAGAACAGAGTAATGCAAGAAGAGGAGAAAATGAGAAAAAGACGAAAGACCAGAGGGGCGGTAAACGGAGAAGGGGTCAGATTCCCTGGAATACTGAACACTGTTCCACATGGACCTGTGAAAAACATCTAAGAAGAAAGCTTCCAAAGGCATTGTGGAAAGCAGAGTGACGCTCAGAGCCTGCATCGAGAGGTATTACGTTGGGGAGCCCCTAAACCTCCACGTTGCTGGCTCTGTCAGCCCTCAGTGTCCAAATCTCATGCTTATATATCACCTGAATATGCCATGACAGCCATAAGGGCTGAGATGGTGGGTGTAAAAAGACTGAAGAGGAGTGGGATAGATACTGTGAGAAAGAACAAGGCATCCTGCACCAGGATGTACGTGACCATTCCCCTGACACTGCAGGAACAAAATTGGTGAGCCCTAACTTTGGCTACTTTACTCCTCCTCCCCTTCTTCAAAGATGAGGCCTATGCTTTATTGATGGGGCCTAGAAGGAGAAAGCACTGGATCCCTTTTGTGGGGAGGTCATACAGACTTCTCCTGGGCCTTGGGGAAGGGCGCACTACCAGAAGAGATTTTTCTGCACACAGTGTTGGTGTGCCTTTTACAGCGGCAGCCTGGTCGCCTAAGACTATCATAGCCCTGCTGGCACAGATGGAGGCATCCACGGGTAGGCAGGTAGCAGCACAGGCAGGGTAAGAAGAGGGAGATGAGGCTCATGGCTGCCCAGCGGACGAAGCAAGAGCCAGGCCCACAGGAGCAGGGCTCGTCGGCGCAGTTGTCTTCGTCATCAGTAGAACAGTGGTAGAAGAGGCCCTTAACACAGCAGAGACAAGTGCCATAATCGAGGAGGCTCTCAGCAGAGCAAAGGCAACGCTGGTTGCACAGCCAGAAGGAGGGGAGCGGGCGAGCTGCCGTACAGAGGACACATTTGCAGCGCCCACACTCCTCGCAGATGAAGAGGTGCTCACCGGGGTGCACTGCAGGTTGCTCAGCTGCTCCCTTCAGGGCACCATCAGCCTTTGGGTGGGCTCCTGTTCCAGGCTGGGTTCGGATGATGGACTGGCCTGAAGGTGAGGGCGTAATGCTGGCCAAGAGCCTTTGATCAGAGGCAGTGGTGCTATGGGACATTGAGCTGGCAATGCTAGATTGGCTCAGATGCTGAGGCAAGGGCTGCAACTGATGGCACTGGCTGAGACTGCGTGGGAGAGCAGTAGGCATGGTAGCCAGGGACCAATCAGACTTGTGGGTTTGCACGATAAGGGAAGGGCTGGAGAGGGCCTGTTTACAGGGGACTGGAGGACGGTCCACATAATCATTGCTAGCGTGAGTAGAGCGCAGCTGTTCAATAGGCAGAATTTGTTGGAAATCATCTGTCACTGCGGCATCCATTTTGCCTTGATTCTTGTGTTCTGAGTGGTTTTGGGTCAGGGTGGCACTTATGGTGATAAAGAGCCCTTGTAGTTACATGGATCTTAGGGCACATCAGAAAATCCTAGGAGAGAGGGAATAGAAACAATAAATGAGAACACACAGGCATGAGTACTTTGCAGGGAACCAACAAACCTCAGGCCCTATCACCGCCACTACCTTAAATCACTTTAGTCTTCATGTTACTCCTTTATTCTGTAATTGACCTCACCTACTTCTTTACAGGCAAGTCTGGTCATCTCATCCAGACTATAAAGCACATCGGGAGCAAAGATCTGATTATGGGTTCCTGTAGTAGTCATCATATGACTAGGGTCACAGGAGCAGTTAGCTCATTCAGAGGTTTGCTAACCAAGAACTCTAGGCCTTCGGCATCAAAATTCTAATAAAAGTGGACCCTAATTTCAAATGCAAAGGTCACTTCCTAAAGCAACGCTGATGTAAAAGAGAAAGCCTCAAAAGTCTTCCATGAGAAGTTGCATATACGTATATATATATATATATATATATATATATGTATATATATATATATTTATTCTCAATCAAAATTTTCCTTTCAGTGAAATTTATAAGCATAAACAAACAGATGATAAAGGACAAGCTTGATTCAATGAATACAGGCAAGCAAGCAAGTTGCAATAATAGCAGAGATATGGCAGAGATAAAGATGGCAGAAATTAGGCTATCTGTAGAATAACAGGAAAAAAGGCTTCCCAAGGGTGTAAGAAAGTCAAGACTAATCATCTTGCTGTTCTCCTCATTTTATAAGCTGCTTTAACTTATTGAGGAGGTAATTCTTTCTAAATGGCGGCATGGCTTCAGAATCAAACTTTTGTATACGTAGGAATAACCTGGGGATGGGGGAACCACAGAAGATGAGCCCTGAATTATTTCAAATATCACCTATAATTGTACTTTTTACCACCCTAAGTCAAGTCTATATTGATGGGATTTATGAGGCAGAATCTGCTTGGACTGCTTTTCTCTATCTTTACCTTATACGATAAACTGGCTTTCTTAAAGAGCAGCAATGTTTTTATACCAAATTTCAGATAAGTTGAATATCTAGAAAATATATACTTGTGTCTTCATTGTACCACAATCAGGAAGAGCTCGGTGGTCATTCCGTGAAGCATTTGATTGAGCCTAGTACTGATAACAGTGACCATGAGGAAAATATTTTTCCAACAGTAGATTACTGTATTGCACCACCTGGAAGACTGAACAGCCAAAAGAGGTGTGCATAAGGAAACTTAAACAAAAATCTAAGAGTCACCGTGGGGGCATTAGGACCTAGGAAACACTAGCATGAATAAAGTATATATTTGAAATCCATCAGACTTCAGGCCTCCTCAAAATAGATCGATTACTCACACTACTGTATGGGATGGAAAGCTTGAATGAGTAATAGAAAGGAACAAGTGAAAGAGGATAGTGCTTGATTAGGTTTCCATAAGCAAGCAAACATGACACTGAAATGTGCCCAAAGTTCAATAGCAAGAAAAAAAAAAAAAGAGACGTAGTTCATAAAGGACTCAGTGGCTAATAATGTGATCAGACTCATCGCCCTTCGAGGCCATATCCCCACGCAAACTGATTTAGTTGAATTTACATCTGTTCATTTTTTGAAAAGAGGATTTAATTTGGTTAAAAATAACTTTTCTGGCACATCACATCAAAGAACCAGTCTGACTATAATTTCACTTTTTAGCTACTTGTTTCAGTGTTATTTAATGCAGCATAAGAGAATGCAGATAAAGACTATGGAGATTCTAAGACTCAAATGTGTAACCTTTGGCAAATCACTTACTTTGTTTGGGCCTCAGTTCCGCTATCTATATAATTATAGGAGTGGACTAGGTGATTTTGAGGGGCTCTGCCCTATGATGGTCTGTAATTATATAACTAAACAATTTGACAAAATAATTCTCTTCGTCCATACCTTCTACATCTTCAGCCCTTGAGGGTAAACTGGGCAACATGCCCTTGTTTACTTGGGCGTTCAAAAGCAACATGTTTGTCTCTTTTATCTACTTGCACTCACAATCCCCTGAAGCCTTACACCTCTACCTTTGCTGTATCTTTGTTAAGACTCATATTCCCAGCATTAGAAAGAAACAGGTAGTTTTCATCTGAACACCCAAACAAACAAGGACACATTGTTCAGCTGGCTGGCAGGGTATGTGGATGTAGGAGCTCTGGATTGGGAAGAATCTTTTGATAATTTTATAAGAAATGAATTTATTCCCCATTGATCAGATAAATAATGTGTGGAGCTCTTCAAGTCATTTACACTGTAAAAACAATAACATACATGCTAGATGCATTTTAGACTCACTGATTTCCCAAAGGAAACTAGATTCAAACATACTGGAAATTCGAAGGATCAATGACTCAAAGGAAGGCATACTAGGTCTTAATGTTACAGGAGATAATCATATGGGATCCCAAGGATGTCACTAGATATCTCAGGGACTTGCCCAGAAGGTTGAAAGCTATGCTTGGAGGAATCTAGGTCATAATACAAATAACTCAGAGCCACGAGGGGATCCTGTCTTGGCAGCAGAAGGGTATATGGTGTTTAGGTTGAGAAGGTGTATTTGGATATTGATTAGACTGCTGCAAGACTGAAGAGTTGAGATGCTTGGACGATTAAAGGAGGCTTTGGGCATCAGTCTGGGAGGATGAAGTACTACTGTCTTGCTTACAGGTAAGGGGATTAACAGGATGAACTCAGAAGGTTTCTTCCTGCCCTGTAAAATCTTTACTAGAATGGACTGTGGAAGATCTGCAATACGGTGGGCAGTAGGACCTGGGTAAAATCGGGGTGTTGAGTAGGATAAAACAGGATTGAATGACAATAAATTGTTTGCCATTCCGGATGTGCTGACTCCGATCTGGCTAACAGGATGAACTGAAATAGATACTGTAGGGGAAGGTAAGAGGGGAAAAAAAGTTGAGAAACAAATAGACAAGAGACTGCTGCGGCACATAGATTAGACGAAAAACTACTACTGCAAGCGTGTTTATGATTCAGAAATCCACTCATTAAAGGGCCATTCATTGTGAGCAGCAACAGTTAAGAAACTGACTGTGCTGCTGGTCAATTCTATTAAGAATTCTATTAAGTGAGAGAGAGAGAATATATATATCATATATTATTAAATAGGAGCCAAGGTGATTGCAAGTCTTGGCTGCACATTGATGGGATCTAGTGATTTCTGTCACGTAGTGCCTGTGCAGTAATGAATGATGCATTGTAAACCCACTCCCATCTCAGTCCCTCTGGCCAGGTGCTCATAGCTTTCTCAACAGTTTTTCTGTAGCCCTGAAATTTGCTATGTTCAACCTAAACAGAAATTTCTTTTCTTATGCCAACTTAGGGACTAGAAAGGTAAATCCATTCAAGAAATGCTGTTTGTTAATGAAAGAAAAATGTATTTTTTCCCTGGAACCTAAAATCTGCCATGTTGAGACTAAAGTTGAAAACTTTCCTATCTAAAGCCCTTCTATGCTAACACCTTAAGAGTGTTCTGATTTTTGTGATAAATCCTTTCTGATACAGTATGACTCAATCTTGATTTCAAAGAAGAGGGGAGAAGAGAAGGAGAGCCTGGCTCCTGTTTTCTCCTAGTCCCATGGGTTCAATGCTGTTTTGTACCTTTCTGTGTAACGGCTCTGGGGTGTGTTGCTTTTTTCTGTGCTCTGCTGTTATATACACTCGTTCTCAGAATAACTGAAAGCAAACATAGGGGGGATTTCTGCTATGGCTTTATGTGTTTTCTTAGTTCTACTGTTCCAAAGTCTGCTCTCTAAAAATCCCTCTCTGTGCAAAAGCATTTGCATCTCTATCAAAGCACTCCCCCCCTTACAAATACCAAGTTGTATATAGTTTACATTACTAACCTCTCAGCCACTGACTGGGCCTCCGTCCTACCACATACATCTTGTTGGAGCTGCCAGGTTCTCACCACATTTAACTCTTAACTTGTCACTTTGCTACCCTAGTCCTATTCATTACCTACATAGTTTCATTAAGACTCAACAGCAGTTTATTTCAAACCAGAGAGTCTTGCATTTTAAGAGCTTGAATTTTTAAAGATATAGGTGTTTTAGTAATGAGCAATACAAGGAAAAATTGTAATATCAAATGAATTCACATACTTCTAATCCTGAAGAAAATGCTAGTTGTTCATTTAAGAAGTAGGAATCTTTCTTTAAACCCCAAATCCTTTTATAAGAACAGGAAACTTAAGTTCTGTGTGACTGTGGGCAAGTGACTTCTGTTCCAGGCCCATTTCTTCATCTGCAAAATGAGGGGGGTATGAAAGGAAGGTTTTTAAATCCCCTTCTTGTCCTTATGCTCTAAGTTTTTATGCTGGGTTTGTTGGTTGCGTTCCTCTGCCTCAAAAGTCTTTCATGAAGAATTGGTGTCCTTTCCTTCAGGTTCCTTACTTCCTCACAACTCAACTTCTCAACTCTGAATCCAAGTCACTCAGATCACTAACTAGATTGTTTCTCAGCTAGAGAGACCTAAAAACAGAACAAAAAAGCCAAAATGTATACAATGTTACAATAAAATCTTAGAAATGTTTATTTAGAGGTTTAGGGAACAAGATTAATACTTCCTTGTGGATAAAAAGCTAGCCTGTGCCTTCTTTGTATGTATGTATGCAGCTGACTTGCTGGGAACATCACTTAACACCTGGTATATCCAAATTCATGTGATAGCACATTATGTTACAGTGAGGTTTTAATGTACCCAGAAAAGCAACAATGGTTTGCATTTCAAAATAGATTTTCTGTCTAAGAGGTCAAGGTCTGTTTTCTGTTCATCCAACATGGTTTGCAGCATACAGAGACGAGTGGTGACTATAATTACACGAATGGAAGGGAGTGTAAACCACTGCCCTAGGTCCTATCAGATGTCTATTGGCTAACTAGACATGCTCACAGGTTCTCACTTTTGACAAAATTTCCATATGCCACACAGAGACATGTGCACACACACCCAGGCATGGATCCAAAGATTTCTAAATCATTGCTCTGACTCAATGTAAGTAGGGGGTTATGCCGTGTCAGCTTGCGCCATTTCTACCCAGGGCAAGGTGATGTGATGAAATCTGAACGATGCACAGCCCAGACTTGTGAGCCAATAGCGGACTAGCCCTACACTGACAGGATGCCCGCTGGGCAGCCAGACTGGCCTCAGCACGGGCTCTCCCTACGTTCTCAGCTTGGGTGGTTAGGCTGCGCTATAAGGGGCTTAGGCAAGCACCAAAATTCATTTAAAGGTCAACAGGCTAGAAATTACATTGACATTTGGCTACAAAAGAGTTATTTTGAAGTTCCCCTTTGATTTAGAAATTTCCGATACGGATAGTTTTCTGCAAGAGCTGATTCATTTAAATCTCAGTTAAACGGTTTTCATTTTATTCTACCCATGCGCTTGCGCTTGTGCGCGTGCACAGACACGCGCGCGCTCTCAAACACACACACACACACACACACACACACACGATGACTGGAATGAATGGCAATCTGTGCATTTCATAGAAAGAATTCTGAGGTCTTTAGGAGCTAATCTCTAAGCTTACCTTGAAGAAAGGGCTTATCCATACTGAGAAAAGCAGAAGAACTAATGCCCCATCTGGCTCAAAGGACCTCTTCTTCTCCTGAGTCTTTAGGTTTCTCCACCTCTCTTCGGAAAGTCTGAATGAAAACTCCTTCACTGGCAGTGGAGCCAGAAACAGAGATAGTTCTGTTTCAGTCTTTCTGACAGCAGAGAAAAGGAAAAGAAAAAAAAAACAAACAAACGGGGTGGGGAGGAGAGTCGGACTTGTAGTGGCAGATACTTTGTATGGATTTTACATGCAGATCTAAACCTTGATGCACGTATTCCCCAAAGAAAGCTCAGCAGGGTAAGTTGTTCGCCTCCTCCTCCTCCTCTTCTTTCTCCTCCTCCTTCTCCTATTTCTCCTCCCCCTCCTCCTCCGCCTCTTTCTCCTCCCCCTTCTCCTCCTCCTTCTTTTTCCCCTCCTCCAGCGTTTTCCTTCCCCTTCTCTTCCCCTCCCCCTTCCCTCCTCCCACCTCCTCCAATCTGACAGATGAACCGAAGCAGCAGAAACTGCAGTTGTAGACACAGGGTATCTCAACAGAGCAATAGATACCGCTAGTGTGTGATTATTTATATAGCTTAGGGTGTGTTGGTATATAATCTGCAGAGAGCGGGCCGCGGGGGGGGGGGGCGGGAGGAAGGGGGATGAGATTGCAGTGTGTTCAGCTCAGCCAGCCAGCTGTTTTGTGAATGTAGATGTTTTCTAGAGGTCTTGTGAATGGGTTATAGGGGAGGGAAGGGATTTATTGCTCCTTGCTACAGTCTTTTTTTCTGCCTCTCTTTCTCCCCCCGCCTCGTTTGCTTTCCCGGAGCTATAGCTCTTAATGCTTGGCTAAGTGGCGTCATCCCGTTGAAATTGAATCGACCCATTAGAACTCCCCATAGGAATCTCTGTATCCGGTCCCTGGGTAATGACTGAAACAGAATTTAAAGAGGAGTGGGGGTGGGGTGGAGAGTAACAATTTTAAGGAGGCCTCATTTAAATATCTCTGCCAATCGCAGTCCTACCAAGCCACTCAGCCCTTGCTGAGTGATTGCTGCTTCAATCAGCTAAAGAGACACAGAGCTTCTCCTTTGTTTAAGGGTTTCTCCCTCCTCTTTTCTACAGTCATTCCCATTTTTTCAGCACTAATAATGATTATCCATCCATCATCCATTGGGGAACCATTACTTTCCCTTTGTGTGTTTAGTATGTTATATATTCAACAAATATTTTTGAGTGCCTTCTTTTGTGCTAGGTATTGTGGATTCAGTCAGGAAGACAAAATTCCTGCCTTCATGGAGCCTCCTTGGGACTGCCAGCCTTCTGAAAATAAAGCAGCTTTGGCCATTTTCTCTTAAAGTGAAGGACAAAGCTTTCTGGAAATTATCTTCAGTCCACTATTTAATTCAATAGGAAAAGGTCTTCCTTCTGGGCATCCAGACAGAAGCACTTGAATGAAAACAAGCCTCATATTTAAAATAAAAGAGATCTGATTTCAAGTCCTGCTTCAATGGACAAGTAGCAGGAGCTTGACCATCAACATTCTTAGGATACTTTGGTTACCCCATCTATAAAACTGAGCCGGTAAACGGTGACAGTTCAAAGTAAAACAAACCTGTGAGTTAGGAAACTCAAATTCTTAATCTACTCTAACTCCTTGTGTGACCTTTGCAATTTACTTTCCCTCTAGTGCCTCAATCTCTACATTCACTTGAGGGCATCTGATTGGGCAATTGCTAAAGTCCCTTCTAGCTCTGACATTCTATTATTTACACCCTTTCAGGAGGGTTAAGAAAACAAAAGAAAGCGTGTGGGTCTGCATGTGCATGTACGTGTGTGTCAAAGGTGCTCCAAACTGTTCTGTTGATGTGTATGTATGCACGTGTTTACACACACACTCACATACACATACATACATACATGTACATCTGTGTGTTTGTGTGTACATATATATATATATATATATATATATATATATATATACATAATTTCTAACCAAAACCATATCTCTACGCAATCAGAAATTCCAGTCAAGAGATTTTCCTATGTAAATTCTTCTCTTTTGTAGCTCAAACCTCTTCCTTACTTTTAACACTGACCTAAGCTTATCAAGATCATGAAAACCATTAAAGCTAATATGTAGGTTCATCTGCATAAGAGGATAGATTTACTGATATATTCATTCACCCATTTATTCAACAGGTATTTGTCGCATGTCAGCTATGTGCAATAGTTGTACTAACTAGATTCAGGTCAAACAGATCAGGGTTCACATTTTTGCTCCTCAATTTGTGAGCTATCTGACTTTGGGAAAATCAATTCACCTCTCGGGATCCTGTTTCTTCATCTTTAAAGTGGAGGTAGCAATAGTACTTACTTCACAGGATTGTGCTATTTCTCATACATTAAATAAGGTCTTGCATTTAAAAGTTTTATCATGTGCCTGGCATATAGTAAGTGCTCAAAGAACAGTAGATATGAGTATTAAGAAATTGTTCTCACTCTAATGTAGCCTGTAGGAGAAGGAAGAGATGATTTTAATTTGAATCCTTTTATTTTTTTAAGTCCAGCTTTAAATTTGAACAGATATGCACCAAATATATACCTTCCTTAAATGTGGCTTATTTTCACACTTCATTCCTTTGTTCAAAAACTTATTTCTAATTCCTACAGCACTAAGTCTAAATTACTTTGCCTGTCAATCAAGTTGTTCTCCAACTATATACATTCCACTTCTCTCCTCAACATAAGTTGAATGTTTCACTCTTTTCAGATACCAATGCACACGGCTATCAGTCCAGCTTTCCATAGGTATCCTCCACAGGAATTACATATATTTATTCAGTTTCTACCGTCAGGTCCTAATTTCTCTGTAAATCCTTCCCTGACTAAGACTCCTTTATGTTCTAAAGCCCTATGATAGTTTTCACTGATCCCCTAATTTATTTCTACAAACACTTTCAACTATGTCCTGTCCTCCTTATTCAGTATATTCTGTTACATATACTCTCCCTTCTTTCAAAAGCTTTTTTGAGTTAACTGTCATGTTACAAATAATCTGAACAACTAGTTGCTATAAAGTGTGGAATGATGTGATTAATTCACTATAAAACTATAATTTAGACATTTCTAAAACATAGTAGTAGGGACAATATTTGGAGGGAAGAGTGATTTTTCTGGTGTCCTTTAAGGTTACTTATTTATTGTTTGGAAATCACTGGCTTTTAGAAGAGATGGGTTGATCTGTGCTGAGACAGTGTCTCCAAATTTAATTGGAATTGAATTAATGTCAGCAAGGTGCCTATAAAAAGAAAAAAGGCCTGGGATTGGGAAACAGCAGACCTGTGTTCACTTCTGCGCCCAACACTCTCACTAACTAGCTGTATGATCTTGGACAACTCAATGAATCTGTCAAAATGTATTTCCTAACAAGCACACCATTAACTAAAGAGTTAAGAAAGCATATTTTCTGAAATACACTGAATCTAACAAGTTTGTAAAACAAGTTGTCAGGTATCATATAGTGAATTTTGTAATGTCTCAACATCAATTTCTGTATATAATTGTACTATCCTGATATCCTATCAAAAATCATGAAATTGCAAGTAGTCTTTTAGAAACATAACAGCCTAAAGCACAAATAAAATTTCTAGAAATCACTTTCTAGAATGGGAGACAGTAAATTATAATAAAGGATGATAAAGAAGAGGACAGATACCTAAACTGGTCTTTTGGGGAGAGAGGTGATTAAGCAAGGTTTTTCCTAGAACAAGTGACTTCTAGGCTAAGGTCTAAAGGATATAGGTTAGGGAGGCATTTCAGGAAGAGTGAACAAGATATTCAAAGGCAAGGGAATATATAACAACATGGAATATTCAGGCATATTAAGTAATTTAGAATAGTTAGAGCAAAAATCCTTGAAGGGATTTGCAGATGAGAAAAGGGTTCTGTGGTTAAGAGTGTAAGTTCTGGAGTGAGTTGACCTGAGTCAAATATCAGGTCTGCAACTCGCCAGTTGTATAACCTTGGCCAAGTTACTTAATCACTTTGGGCCTCGGTTTCTCACTGTAAAATCAGTACAATTTATCAATATACCTCGTAGGGTTGTTGTGAGAATTAAATGGAGTAAAACATGTAAAATGCTTAGAACAGTATCTGGCACAGAGTAAACATCTCTCCTTACTACTTGAATGACAAGTCCATGAGAGAAGGAAATTTAGTTGTTGAATGACCAGCACTTAGATAGTGAGTGGCTCATAGCAGGCATTGTTGAACGAATGAATGATCATTAACATGATTATTATTTTTGATGGGTATCATCTTAAGAGGTGAGAAGGTTGAATAATCTCAGTTGTTTCCATTGTTACCTTAATATAGGGCCACAGAGTAAAGATATAGTAATAAATTAATATATAAAATAAATGAATTAATTATATATTATTAATATAGATATTAAGCTATATATAATAATCATATATTATTAATTAATATATATTAATAAATGAATCCCTACTCTCAAGTGGCTTGTAATTTAGTAGGAAACATATCAAATACACAAATGTAATAAAGGATGATAAGTGCTATGGAAGGGAGCAGAGAAGAAATACACGTAATCCAGTATTGAGGGGGTTGTGGAATGCTCCCTAAAATAGGTAATGTTTAAATATGAATTTGAAGGATGAGAAGGACATTACAGCCAGAGGGAATAGCATGTGCAAAAGCCAAGAGGATGGCCTGCA
Source organism: Balaenoptera physalus (assembly GCF_965194825.1). Lineage (NCBI taxonomy): Eukaryota > Metazoa > Chordata > Mammalia > Artiodactyla > Balaenopteridae > Balaenoptera > Balaenoptera physalus. The sequence goes on along the minus strand of NC_138903.1, from coordinate 134,643,382 downwards.
TAAAGAACTGTCACCGAATCTCCCAAACTCAGCATAGTGTCTGGCATAGAGTAGATGCTCAGAAAATATTTTATAAATAAGAGAATGAATAAAAACCATTGCAAGCAGAGATAACAGAATGAACAAAGATACAAAGATGGGAAAACAACATGTCTATAAGCTATTCTAAGAGGGTCCCCTACACTCATAGCCTGAAGAAGTTCAGAGCAGAAATTTTCTCTAGAAGGTACCACCCACATATTTTATTCATATTCCTAGAATGTACTGAGCTTATTTAGGTTTTATTAAATTGTAGCAAGTGAAATACATAATACATAGAAAAAGCTTGGTATGATGGTCCAATACAGTGTCTTCATCCATAAACCCAATCAAATAAGTTCCCTCAGCTTATAATTATAACACATTCTCTCTTACTTTGTCTGCATAAAACACCTACTCTGCACAAATTTTGAAAGTCTTTCCTCATTCTGTTTTTCCCAGAATACAGCCCAAACCTGTTGAGAGCTTACAAGTTCCTGTATGAAGCCAGCTCTATCCATACTCTACTGGAGTCAAGAGGAGTCAGATGAAAAGCTGACCTATGTTCATCCTGATTCAGCAGTGATGATGCCAGAATAAATCAAGCAATGCCAAGCAAATAGAGATTCTTAACCAAGAAGCCTATAGGATGGTCATGATTATTTTCTTTTCCACAGAAGCTGGCAAACAAGTATAGGAGCAATATCACCATGAGAGAATGGTACAGAAAAGTCAGAGAGAGAAAAATAACCTGCGAGAGTATGGAGAGGTAGGAGGGAGAGACAATGTGGTCCTGAGGAAACAAAACTGGACTAAGAGTAAGGAAATGTAAACTCCAGTATTCTAACCTGCTGTGTGGCTTTGGCAGGTCATTTTTCATCTCTAGGCCCTATTTTCTCATCTATAACATAGTAAGTTTCAATGTAATCCAATAAAACAAGCATACTGAGCACCTACTTAATGTTAGGCAATATACTTGATGGGAAAGACACAGAGATGAAAGTGACACAATATGCCATGTAGTAGGCCCTCAATACATACTGGTTGAATGAACAAATTAGTGGTCTTATCCTCTCATTACTCACAGTCTAGTAGAGTAAATGGACATGTAAACAGATAAACTGCAATACAGTCTGTCACTAAATCAGATAAGACATGATTGTGCCCTGAATCCAGGTAGGGACAGTATAGATGAAGAAAAGTGCATGATAGGTAGAATGTAGAATAAATAAGACTTGGTGACTCATTAGATATGGCATGCTGATTGTGCCATATCTAATGAGGTGCCCATGTAATATCTAAATGGTAATCTAGGCAATATTATACATGGGTTTTGAGCTTAAAAGTGGATATGAATCAGGAATAGAAATAAGCCTCACCTCCAGAGATTCTTATTCAAGAGATCTTGGGTGAGATCCAGAGAATCTGCATTTTCAAAAAGTCCCACATGGTCCTTGACGGAAACTCTCAAGTCTACATCTCTGGTCCAGACTTCCCACCTGAACTCTACACCCATATATCCAACAGCCTATCAGACAACTCCACCCATCATTTTCCTTTATCCATCGAATGTAATTGAGGGTAAGGGTGTTTGCTATTTTATGTATGGTGGTTATGGAAAGTCTCTTTCATTGACATATATATATTCTGGTATTTACTTAGCAGGACACTTCACTGCTCCACGTATATACCAACATACACTTCACTTTCTTCAGCTATGTAACTTTTTTTCTCCACATTAATCAGACGTTTTAAAACTTAGGAATGGGGTAAAGGGACAAAGTGGGGCAAGTCCTTGTGATTGTCAGGAGCTCTGAAGTAGGTGATGTGTCCACGTTCCAGGGTGGCCAGCCTGCTGCAGGTGACAACACCACAGAGGATTACATTTGGTTCTGGGAGCAGTTTATTTTCAGAACTGACATCCTACCCAGTACTAAATATAGCCAGTCTCTTCCTTTCAAACAAGGATTTCTTTTCTGTTAAACTTCAATAAAGCTCTTAGCTCTGTATTACAAGATCTCTCTCTCTCTCCCCTCCCTCCATCTCTCTCCCTCTCTCTCTTTCCCTCTCTCTCTTTCTATCTCCCTCTCTCTCTCTCTCCTGCCTTTATGAACTTTATTCTTATTATACCCCCTCTTGCCAACCACCTACTTTCTTCTTGGCTTCCTTGGTTTCTTCTCCTAACTTTCTTTTCTTTCCGATTTCTCTTCTCTGCTTTCTTGGTATTCTTCACTATCTCCTCTGGGCACTTTCCTCTTGATGTCTCCAATTTTTAAAAAGAAAATCTCTTAGGAACCCCCTCCCCCGATAGGTCAAGAGAATGCAGATGTCCCAAGCCTAAAATGAGATACTTTGCTTATTTTTAAATCTTCACAGGCTGGAGATAGCTATGTCTCTTTCCTTATGTGCCAACTGACTGACATGTAATATTAAGGACATGGCAGCATTTATTGCTCATTAACAGTGTATAATTCTAAATACTTTATACATATAATCCTTATAAAAATCCCACAAGTAAGGCACTAAAATCATCCCATTTTTGTATGGGGCAACGGAGGCCAAGAGAGGTAAATGTAGGTATGTCATCTAACGAGGGAGCAGTTACAGGGGAAGTTACAATGGGAAGGGTAACTGCATCTAAAATAGCTTTCGGCTGACCAAGAAGACTGTACCCTCATTAACTTTTGCTTTTACTAAAGCAAAATGTGAAGGAATTCAGAGAAACTGGAGTAAAACATGAAAGAATTGGAAAGGATTTCGCTTTCATTTTTCTGCATGTTTTGAATTATGATTCTGAGTTTTAGGCACTGATAATCTCTTTACCCTCCAGTTAGACTGTGAGTTCATCAGGACCCAAACAATTTTTATGGATATATTACAAATTCTACACTCATTACAGGGGATGAGAGGTGGAGTGGTTATATCCATACAATGAATTACCACTCAACAATACAAATGACTTTTTCTCCACTGCTGTTACCCAATAGCCCATGATTATTATTTGTAACAAACTTCCTGAGCAACTTCTCTGTCTAAAATACACACACACACACACACACACACACACACACACACACACACACACACATAGTCAATTAGATGGCAGTGTATAAGGTCAATATACAAAAATAAATTGTATTTCTGCACACTAGCTATGAACAACCTGAAAATGAAATTAAGAAAACAATTTCATTTACAAAAGTATCATAAAAGATGAAATACTTAGCATTAAATTTAACAAAAGAAGTACAAAACTTGTACACTGAAAAGTACAAAATATTGTTGAAAGAAACTAAAGAAGACCTAAATAAATGGAAACACATTCCATGCTCATGGATCAGAAGACTTAGTATTGTTAAGATGGCAATACTCCCCAAAGTAATCTACAGACTCAACACAATCCCTGTCAAAACCCTAGTTGGATTTTTTGCAGAAATCAATGAGCTAATCCTAAATTTTATATGGAAATGCAAGGGGCACAGAATAGCTAAAACAATCTTGAAAAGAAAGAGCAAAATAGGACTACTCAATCTTTCTGATTTCAAAACTTACCACAACACTACAGTAATCAAGATAATGTGGTAGTGGCATAAGGATATATATATTGGGCTGGCCAAAAAGTTCGTTCGGGTTTTTCATATATATATATATATATATATATATATATATATATATATATATATATATATCAATGCAACAGAATTGAGAGTCCAGAAATAAACCTTTTACATTTATGGTCCATTGTCAGGACAATTTAATGGGTGAAAGAATAGTCTTTTCAACAAATGGTGCTGACACAACTGGATAGCTACATGCAAAAGAAGTAGGACCTCTACTTCAAACCATATATGCAAGTTAACTCAAAATGGACCACAGACCCATTGTATGAGCTAAAACTACAAAATTCTTAGAAGAAAGCATAGGAATAAATCTTTGTGACCTTGGATTAAGCAAAGCCTTCCTAGATACAATAACAAAAGCACAAATGACAAAATAAAAAATAAACTGCACTTCCTCAGAATCAAAATCTTTTTTGCTACTAAACATGTCAGCAAGAAAGTGAAAATACAAGCCACGTGATGGGAGAAAAATGTTCACAAATCATATATCTGATAAGGAACTTGTATCTACAGAAGATAAAAAAAGCTTTCAACTCAACAACAGAAACAGAAACAAATAACTGACTTGAAAATGGGCAAAGGATTTGAATAGACATTTCTCCAAAGAAGACATACCAATGGTCAATGTCTGCATGAAATGATGCTCAATGTCATTAGTTATTAGGAAAATGCAAAGCAAAACACAGATACCACTTCATACCCACTAGAATGGCTAAAGTCAAAACAACAGACAGTAAGAAGTGCTGACAATGATATGGAGAAATTGGAAGCCTCACACACTGCTGGTGATATTGTAAAAATGATACAGCCACTCTGGAAAACAGTTTGAAAGTTCCTCAAAATGTTAAACATGAAGTTATCAACTGATATGGCAAGAGTTGAAAACATAGCTCCACACAGAAACCTGTATAAAAGTATCCACAGCAGCATTATTCAGAATAGCCAAAAGGTAGAAACAACAGAAATGTCCATCAATCTAATGACTGGAAAAATAAAATGTTGTCTATCCACACAATAGAATATTATTCAGCCATGGAAAGGAATAAAGTACTGATTCATGCTACCACGTGGATGAACCTTGAAAACATCACAATAAGTGAAAGAAGCCACATGCAAAAGGCCACATATTGTATGATTCCATTTATATGAAATTTCCAGAATAGGAAATTCTATAAAGACAGAAGGCAGATTAATGAATTCAGGGGCTGGGGAGAGGGGGAAATGGGAAGTGACTGCTAATGAGTTTCTTTTTGGGGTGATGGAAAAGTTCTGGTATTAGTTAATGATGGTTGCACAACTCTATGAATATACTGCAAACAATTGAATTTTTCACTTTAAATGGGTGGATTTTATTGTGTGAATTATATCTCAGTAAAGCTGTTTTGTTTTGTTTTTTTAAAAAAAAGAATACATTTGGGAGACTCTTTAGTCCTCATGAAAATAGAATTCTGTCATGTAAGCCTTTTCACTTTGCCAGAGTGCCTAAGTCTAATCTCTGACTGATGGACATTTAGAATGTTTTCAGGTTTTTTGTATTACAAACAATGCTGCAATAAACATCTTTTACATATATTTTTGTATATTTGTGCTAGTCTATCTGTAAGATAAATTTCTAAAGTAAAAATGCAGGGACAAAGAACACATGTATTTTAATTTTGCTTAATATTCAGTATTACCAAATAGTTCTCCAAAAAATATGCACCAATTTACACTGCCACCAAGAGTTTAGAAGAATACTCATTTTCTCACATTCTTAGCATATTATCAAATTTCTCAACCTTTTTCCACCTGAAAAGTAAAAATCTTGGGTTTTTAAAATATGAGTGAGATTCAACATTTTTTCACATAAATGTTGGCTACTTATATGTCTCATTTTGAGAACAGTATTTTCATGTTCTTTGTCCATTTTCCTATTGAGTTTTTTTTTGTTCTGGACCTGTAAGAATTTGATATATACATTTAAATATCAATATTAATATAAATATTAAGGCATGATCTCTGGTATAAACATTATATTTTTTATGTATTATATTTTTTATCAGTTTGCCATTGGCCTTTTAACTTCATTTATAATACTTCAAACCTCCTAGAATAATGAAAATAAAAACAAAAATTAACAAATGGGACCTAATTAAACTTAAAAGCACAGCATAGGAAACCATAAACAAAATGAAAAGACAACCCTCAGAATGGGAGAAAATATTTGCAAATGAAGCAATTGACAAAGGATTAATCTCCAAAATATATAAACAGCTCATGCAGCTTAATATCAAAAAAACAAACAACCCAATAAAAAAATGGGCAAATGTTTTAAATTTTTATGTAGTCAAACTGATCAATCTTTTCCATTAAAGGATTATGACATCTAGGTTTTGTGCCACATCTCCCCATGTTTTCTTCTAATACATCTTATATTTTGATGATTTTATACTTTTTGATATACTTTTGATCCATTTGAGTTTATTTTGGTGTGGGGATGAGTTAGCGATCCAGCAGCGCTAACTCATAAGAATGTGTAACTTAGGCACTGCACAAAAGTGCCTGAGAGAAGATATTTTCTTTGGCTTTAGAGTTTAAATTTTTTACTAAAATCTATCTAGGCACATGTCATTCTTCCCATTATTCCGGCTTGAGACTTGGTGGGGTCTCTAAATCTGAAGACTTAAGTCATTCTTCAGTTTAAGGAAATTTTTGTCCAGTATTTCTTTGATTCCTTCCTCTTCCCTGTCCCTCCATTCCTTCCTTCTTCCCTCCCTCCCTCCTTCTCTCTCTTTTTTTCTTCTTTCTATCTCTCTGTCTCTGTCTTTGTCTCTTCCTTCTCTTCCCTCCCCTTCCTTTCCTTTCTGAAACTCTCATTCAATAGATATTGGAATTCTCATAAAGATATGCATGTCTCTTCATTTTTCTTATCTTTTCTTTGGTTTTTGTGTTGCATTCTGGGAGAGTCTCTGTGTTCAATCTTCAACTAAGTAATTCTGGTTTTAGTTGCATGCATACTGCTAGTCACCCCTTTAGTAATGAGTAAATTTTTGGCAAGTATGTTTTTAATTTCTAAAACCTCTGTACTAGACGTTTGTTATATTTGTGTCTGACCAACATATCATGAATATCCTTTCTATATTTGGGAAATTCTTACATCTCAAATGTAGAAGTCAAAACTCAAACTTCTAGTCTGTGTTGAAACTAAGATGTAGGAATATGACAGGTCCTACCAATCAGATGCCCTGATATGAGACTTTGATTTGGAATTGAAGACATGCATAAAGTGGTATTGTATGGTTTCTGTTTTGCTGGAATAGGTAGTAGTGAAGGAACTCGGCTTTGAAGGATGACAGAGATTGCAAGGTCAAGTTCTTAATAAAGTAGTAGCATCAGTGCTGGCAGCAGTAGCTGTTGCAGTAGTCAATTTCTTGGCATCTAATTCAGGAGCAACAGTTTTTCTTATCAGGCCAGTTCTGTGGCATTTGTCCTGGGCAACTGTTTCTGGAAAGTGAGCCTCAAGACTGGTTTTCCAAACTTCTTTTAATAAATAACTGCACTATGCATATAATCTCAATCTCAGCATCCCCTTCTCAACCTATTTCTTCCTATCTTGTCTGCTCACTCTTTCTAATGCCCCAAAACCAACATTTTCTTGACCCTGCTGGGATTTCCAATCTATTGACCCTGCTTCTTTTTACTGCTACGTTCCTTCTTACCTGACTTTATATTTCATGGTCCATCATTACCATCACTCCCAGGTATATATCATTAACTCCTTTGCCTCTTTTTCCATTCATCATACTCACCTGGGAAAAAACCCAAACCTGCTTAAATCCAACTCTCCACTTATTCTGTTTCCACGTTAACTGGTTTGATCTTCATTTTAGCCTTCAAATTCATGACCATTAACCTCAGAGGGCCTTTAGTGCTGCCTGGCAATGCCATAACAGTTTCATAACCCATATTAGCATATTAGCAGTATGACCCCATATTGCTAATTTCAAAGGTTAATTATCAGTTTTCATGTTACTTGATCTTACTTCATCTTACCTGTCAGTATTGTTTACATGGTCGATTACTCTCTCCTTCTTGAAGCACTTTCTTTACTTGGCTTCCAGGACACCTCATTATTCTTCTCCTCCTGTCTCACTGGTTATTTTTTCTCACTATCCTCTGGTGATATTTTAGTTCCCAGCTGCAAAATGTTGAAGTAACACAAGACTCAATCCTTGTTCTTCTTATCTTCTCTATCTACACTTGTTCCTTAGCTGATCTCATCCAGTCTGAAGATTTTAAACGCCTTCTATATAGAGAGGACTCTCAAATTAATATCTATAGACTAAGATCCCTCTCCTGAACTCAAGAATAATATATCCCACTGCTTACTCAACATCTCCACTTGGATGTTTAATAGATATCTTCTACTTAACATCTCCAAAACCTCTGCTCTTCATTCTCCAACAAATAAACTGGTTCTCTTGCTATTTTCTCCATTAATAAATAGTACCTTAGTTATTCTAGTTCCTCAGGCAAAAATCTTGGAGTTATCCTTGTCTTATCTCTCTCATGCCCCAAACTCAGTCTACCAGCAAATCCTATCCATATTTCATTTTAAATGAATCCAGTCTGACCATACAGCATTATCCCCACTGCTAACACCTTGCTTCAAGCCACAGTCATCTTATTCCTGCATCACTGTAATAGCCTGCAAACTGGTCTCCCTACTTTTACCCTTGCCCCCGGAAGCCTATTGTCTACACAGCCACCAGAGTGAAAATGCTAAAATGTAAGTCAGATTATGTCAGTCTTCTACTCATAACAATGGTTTTCCATATAGCTCATAGTGAAAGTCAAAATACAATGGTCTACAGAATCTATATAATTTGGCCTGTTCTTGTTGCTCTTACTTCAATGTCTAGCAATCTTCCTTACTCACTCCTCTGAAGCCATACTGGTCTCCTTACTATCAGTCAAATAAACCACACACTCTTTTTGCTTGGAAAACTTTTCCTCTATTCTCTTGGCTCACCTCATCACATCCTTTAATTCCTGGATCAACTATTACCTTATCAGAGAGGCCTTCTCTGAACACTCCATCTACAAATGACAGGGGTATGCATATGTGTGTCTGTGTGTCATTTGCTGTCTCCCTTACTCGATATCACTACCTGAATCATGTGCTTCTTTGTTGTCTCTAGTCTCCCACTGAAATATAAGCTCCTTAAGGACAGGGACTTTGTGTTTTTCACTCACTGCTGTATCCCCAATGTCTAAAAGAGTAACCGGCACATAGTAGCCACTCAGTAAATATTTCCTTATGCTTAGACTAGCCTGCATGGATGAAATTGTTTACAAATAAGAACACTATTTTATTTTTTGAATAGGAGCTTATTTTTATTTTATGAATGTGAGATATTTAATGATATATTCTATGAGTAAGATGAATCTTTCTCTAAATACTATTTTATACATATTTATAGTTCTTTTCTGTTCATCATTTACTATTTCCTTAGACATTAGTTACTGTGTTTGTTGAGTCTGGTGACTCTCTTTAATGTTTTTACTTTTGACTAAATATTTGGTGATTCTTGGTTGCCTGTGTATAATTTACACATGAAGACCTAGATTGAAAAGTATTTGTGGCTGGAATTCATATCCTCTGTAAATGTGAAAATTCATGTTCCCTTGGCAGTTAATGCAGAATCTGATTGCTATACCCCTAGTTCATTGCACATGGGAGCAGGGAAAAAACAAGAAGTTGTCCCTTCATTGTGGATGGTTACCTTCTAATCAGTCTACTGATTCCATGTAGCAGGCAGACATTCCATGAGGTACTGCCCTCTTGGTCAGCCCAATCTGATAGCCTTCAATGTCAGAATTCTTCATTTAAAAGTCTTCATCCTGGTGCAAACACCAGTGACAGAGTGGGGGGAATTCATGTAACTATTCCTCAGTCCTTTAATTAAATACACCATCTGTCATCCTATGGCCCATTCCCATTCCTTCCTTGCTACCTCTGACCTAGGGCTATTTCAGGGTTCTACTGGCAAAATTACTTATTGTGATGTCTCTCTTTTGCCTGTGTGGCCATGCCACTTCTTAAACTCAATTTCTGTTAATTATCTAACTATGAAAAATGATATTTGATACAATCTACCACTGGGCAAACATATTTTCCCCATATGCATTTGATTAGCCAAGATTTCATTATTTAACTACTTTAAACATGATTTATAAATGGCAGTTGGTTTCATTGATATGGTCTGCATAACCAGGTGTTTACTATCTCCTTAAATACGACCATCAATTTGTATTTAACATACACACATTTGGTGTTTACCAGCAGCAGGGAAGCTTGAACTAGCATATCACTTGAACTATACTCAAAGGATTAGGTTGCCAAACGTAATTCTCATCCTTTCTTATTCAGTGTGTGTTCCACAGACCAATACCAGTCTTAAAACTGTTTGTTACCAATCTCATGACATAAGTATGACAAATATACAAATCATACAAGTATAAGTATACTGATCAAATATACAAACAGTAAGTGTAAGTATTTAGAAAATTTTTTAGCATATTTTGACATTGCTGCTACATCCAAGTGCATGATTTCCTATTTTACAAAAGTCAATGGCAGATTGTTTTTTTTTTTTTTTTAAAAATGGTCCTTCAACCATAGAGAGTTGAGAAGCCCTGCTCTAGAGTGTTTCAATAATGCTTTTGGTCAGGTGGCATAGTTTCCCTTCTTGTATTACCTTCTGCCTTCCTCAGGGTTGGCCTTTAAGCCAAGGGACCTGGCTGCCTTCCAGGCAGTCGTTTCCGCATAGTGTAATAGCTACAGCCAGTGAACTGAAAGTGCATTTCCTGCCACCATACTGTAAAATTATTATTAATGTAATAGGAGAATGCAGTTCTGATTTTGGCACTGATGTTTAGGTTGCTGCAATAGGGCTGATAGCTTGAAAGAGGGGACAACATTTTGGAGTATGGATTAACGAAGATAGAAATACTAGGAATACTTCCTGTTAAAATATGCTATGTTTTATCCATTTAGAGATAATTTGATAGGACAACATTTTAAATGAAAATAGAAAGATCTCTCCTTACATGGAACCCATTAACCTTTACTCAAAGAAAATTTTAAGAAATACTTTTCTAACAACTAATGCAGTATTCTTTATCAGCTAAGTACTCAATCAGAGACTGATTTACAAACTATCGTGATTCTATAATAATGAATCCTGCAGTGAGTTGAAAATTAGATTAAGCTCTAGGGTCCTTTTCAAAGCAAGATTCTGTAATTGTGTGCTGGTGTAATTTAGGCATCTAAGGAAGAAAATTTAATTTTGAATCAGGAACTATTAAGTGTGAGGCCTTGTGATTCCCCTTTAATTTAGAAAAAAATTCTGTTATCCTTCAGAAATGATGTAATACTGAGGGCACTTGAGGGTTGAAAGTTTACTTGGAGATATATATGGTCCCAGATCCACAGTTTGGAGCCAGGAGGAGACATTAAAGGATTCAAAGAAGGAGTAAATAGAAATATAGGCAGAAATACTGAAATATAGTACCTGGAAACCTTGTATGTAGAATGACTCCCAGTAGCCTTCTTACATAGAACAATCCTGACTGTTCAATCATTCATCTTTCAAAAACTATTTATTCCCATGCTTCTAGTCTAGGCTAGTTGCAGATTCTGCAGGAATTCATTTACTGGGGTTGTGCAGCAGTCCATTGTAGACCAACCAGGTTAGTCCTTCCAGAACTTGAATGTACCCTAGTGAAGAAACACTAATGCAGATGTGCAGTTATTTATTAATGTTAGAGAATGTAAGACTCCAAAAACAACCAGGATAAAGCAAAGAGTGAAAAGTAACTGGTCATTATTAGAACTATCTTAAGACTTAACAAATACATAAATAAATTTGTTTTACTCCAATTTACAATTAATTGAGGGTGAGATTTTCCAATTGTTTATAAGGTCTTTGTATTGTCTTTTGTTCATTAAGATGGAGAAAAATAATAATATTAGAAAGTTATTGGGTTGCTAACAAGGCTCTCCTCTACTGAAAAATTTCTTAAAATCAAAGCAATAGGAAGAATTTAATGTCAAACTACTTTATAGTGTCTGGATCTGACAGTTTATTTCTATAAATTATTTTTGACCAAATGTCCCAAGAACAAATCAATGTAGAATATTGTTAATATTTATTTGTGTAGGGTATAAATGAAAGTAATATGAAATACTTTTTTAAGAAAAGAGAAGAATTTTGCTATGCACCAATTCATACTGCTGCAAATATCTTGGATCCAAGATTGAGAGGCAGAAATGTAAATAATGATAGCACTGCTGCTGCCCTAGATTGAATTACAAAACAAGCAGCACATTTAGAAATTTATGCTGGAAAAATCCTTTCAAATGTGTCTGAATACAGAATGGTTACAGTGTTTGTGCAGTCATGCAGTTTGGATTTGTGCCAAGTGTAGCTCTTATTCCTGGTCCCACCCTCTTGATGAGGAATCTGAAGGCCAGGTTACAATTCAAGGTCTCTATGGCTGGCTCAAGTTCCTACCCAGTGTTTCAGAGCCTTCAGCCCTACTAAATTTGCTAGTGAAAATAATAATAACTATTGGTGCTTACTATGTACTAAGTATTATGCAAGGTTAATTACATATTTTGTCTCAATTAAGTCTCACAACAAACCTATGAGGTAAGTACTGTTATGTTCAAATGGGGAAATTGATCCTCAATGAGGTTAAAAAAATTGCTCAAGGTCAAATTGCTTTATTTGCTCAATTACAAGACTACTTAGATATCAATATTCTTTCCTGATGTGAAGGATGGCTTTTGTTTAGAAGACAAAGCCAGGTACTGTAGAACAGTAAGATCACCCAAGCCTGAACATTTAGCTGCTGCCCTCACAGGTGACTCCCATCAACAGAAGTTTTTGTCTGTTATTATTATTACTGCTGGTTGCTTTAAGCTGCACTTCTAAAAAGTCGTCAGTGGCTCTCAGTATCTGCACCTCATAATGGTCCTTGAACCAGCCCGCAGTCTTATGGGCTCCTTAGTAGTGATGTAACTTAATTACAACAGGGGGGTCTCTGATGCACCCTTACTGACATAAACAGTTAAGTAATAAGTCAAAGACCTTTACCACTGTTTCAAGGAAAACCTTAAACACTATGGAACACTAACTACCTTACCCCTTCTAATTGACTACCTTTGATTTGAACAAAATTCAGGGAGTTAGAGTTGGTCTGAGATGAGGTGAATTTCTCCAGCTTAGTTTTCTCTAGAGCTGCTCCTGGGACTGAAGTCGCACTGGGTCCCTGTTCTCCATAAGGAATGTCTGAGTGGTGGGAAGGGACTAGGAATTGAAAGGTGTTCCTATATTCCTTAGATATGAGTTCTGACATTATCGGAAGTTTGTAAAGGAGCTTTGCACTTGGTACTTTACCATCATACTCTTCCTTGATTCCATGTTTTCCTAAAACACAATTTGAATCAGACACACATCAGAAAGAGCTCCTAAGACTCAATCCAATGACTTGGGGGAGTCTGAAAATCTAGGTATTACCTATAAAGGCTACTATGAAATAATCCACTGGTAGAGTGGCCCCAGGCCAAGCCAAAGGAGGCCATTCCTAAAAGTGGTACAGGAGGTTTCTGTGGAAGACTTTGTTTCCCTCTAGTAATGCTCTGTACAACGTGAGCAATGGTTGTGTGAGGCTGTGGCTCTGTCTCTTTGACTTTAGTGTCCTGGTCTGTGCTCATGTAGTACTTTTTTCCTCTGGTTTGTGTGTGTGTGTGTGTGTGTGTGTGTATGTGTGTGTGTGTGTGTGTGTCTAATTCTCTCTGTGGGGTTAGTGTTTTCTGTATAACATGACACTGAGAGAAACATTTTAAGTTGCATTTGCCAGGAAAAGTCCCTCTCCCTTGGAATCCAAAGTAAGACCAACAGCACACTTTGCAGAGATATAGATGGCAGGATTTTTGCGAGGAAACATCACTCCAGTCACCCCAGGAAGCAGGCGACATTTTGCTGCTGCTTAACCACAAACTACCTCAGGAGATCTTCTGGACAGCATTGTGTCTGTCTGCCCTTGCAAAAACACATATTGTCATAGGATGTCACCTGTTCATGCTGTTCTTGTTTCTCCAACATTCTTACTTACTCTTAGCATTTAGCCGGAATTTCTACTGTAGGATTACCATGGAACACACACACACACACACATATACAAGCAACGAAGACCCAACGCAGCCAAAATTAATTAATTAATTAATTAATTAAATTTTAAAAAGAATCCTATGAACTTTCATGTACAACTTTTTGTTTGAAAACATGTTTTCACTTCTTTTGTGTATACTTAGGAGTGCAATTGCTGTGCTATATGGCAATTCTATGTTTAACATTTTGAGGAATTGTCAAACTGTTCTCCATAGCAGCTGAACCATTTTATGTTCTCATCAGCAATGTATAACGGTTCCAATTTCTCCATAGCCTTGCCAACACTTATTATTTTCTTTTTTTTCTAATTTATTTATTTATTTTTGGCTGCGTTGGGTCTTTCATTGCTGCACGTGGGCTTTCTCTAGTTGCAGTGAGCGGGGGCTACACTTGGTTGTGGTGTGGGCTTCTCATTGCAGTGGCTTCTCTTGTTGCAGAGCACAGGCTCTAGGCGCATGGGCTTCAGTAGTTGCAGCACGTGGGCTCAGTAGTGTGGCTCACGGGCTCTAGAGCGCAGGCTCAGTAGTTGTGGCACACGGGCTTAGTTGCTCCATGGCATGTGGGATCTTCCCGGTCCAGGGATCGAACCCGTGTCCCCTGCATTGGCAGGCGGATTCTTAACCACTGCACCACCAGGGAACTCCCAACACTTGTTATTTTCCATTAAAAAAATTCATTATGGCCATCCAAGTGGATGTGAAGTGGTATCACACTGTGGTTTTGACTTGCATGTCCTTGATAGAGAAGTGAGTGAGGATCAGAAAAAAGATGTTTTTATTTTCCCTTCACATAAGATATATCAGGAATAGGAAGAACTGTTTCCCTCAGAACAGATCTATGAGATAGGTATGATTATTACTTGAATAAATTAGGAAACTGAGACTCAGAGAGCTAAAACAACTTACCCGAGATCACACAAATAGGTGGTGAAGTCATGTCACCCATGCAGTTTGACCTCAGTTTGTGTGTCTTAACCACAATGACACTCTGAAACTAAACTAAAAAGTCCCTAAGAGCAGACACCATATCTCCTAATCTTCACTTGCTCCACCTTTCTCACAAACTAGACAATATTGGACTTTGCACACAGCAGGAACTCTAGAAATATTTGTTAACGAATCATGGGAATATTTAAAGCCCTGCTGAAGGGCTCAGAATAATTGAAACAGAAACTGTATGAGTAGAGTAATCATAACTAGAAAGTGTTTTATTAATACTTCTTGCTGCAACTGTTCTGATCTGAGCACTTCTTATCTGTTTTCTCCCTGAAAGCTGTTTTCTTTTTCTTTTTCTCTGTGTACTGTGTACATAGGGGAGGAATTTTTAAACTCCACTTGTGGGAAGACATTCTTCTTGCTTAAAATTCAAACTTAAAACTAATCTTGCATTTTACATAAGCATGTAAGATAAGAAAGACTTAAAATAAAAATATTTACAACCTCTACTTCTCACACATCCACCAAAGAGAATTTTGTCCTTGCACACTCTGTTCCTGGACTTTGTTCCAGAGATCAGGATAATGGTTAAGAGAAATGAAACATGCCAGGATTTGTTTGATTTACATTGGAAAGGGTAGACAATTACTAAAAGAAGAAAATATTAACTTGGGCTAGATATGAGTGTTTTAGGTAATTCTGAGAGAGGCAGAAAGAGATTAGAGTGTCTGCTATGCCATAATAAGTGGGAATTTGGGGAAGTAAATGGGTGACAATTATTTTTTAAAAGATAGTTTGCCGTGTGTTTTGAAAGGCAACACACAAAGGTAATTTTTTTACATTTCTTTTTGGAGTTTAGACAAACGTTTGTTTGGACATGACTCCATGCTGGGACTGCCATAGGTGGATTGATTTTATATAGGTTATATTTTGAAGATAAGATCTAATTTTATCAAGAGTATAGGAAAATGGTGGGAGTATAAATTGGTACAGCCAATCAGCGTATATAATCTGGCAGTTCTATTAAAATTGAAAATGTTAATAACCTGTGACACACCAATTCCATTTCTTCCTTGGGGAAAACACATTGGGAGACATGTACAAGAATATTTTCTACAACACTGCAAAAATTTGAAAACAGCTTGAATGTCCAACAATACAGAAATAGTTAAACAAAAAATTATATATTCAATAGAATGCCATAAAGCAGTCACAATAAATTAATTAAAGCTATATGTATCAATAAGAAAATATCTTAAAAATGTAAAATTCAGTGAAAAAAACAGGTTACAGAATCACACACACCATATAACATTTGCGTAGAAAAAAGCACACAAAATACTATATATTTACATATATTTTTATGAGTACACATATGTGTGCATAAAAAAAGAATTATGGAAGGATACATACTAAACTCACAGCATTAGTGGCTTCTAGGGTGGGGAAGAAGTGAATGCAGTCAGGGATAGTGACCAAAAGGGATTTTAGACTTATCTGTAATGCCTTAATTCTTTTTTAAAAAAATCTTTTAATTTTGAAGTAAGAAGTTGCAAAAATAGTCTATAAAATCCTGTGAACCCTTCCTCCAGCTTTTTTCAATGATGACGTCTTATATAGTGTAGTACAATTATCAAAACCAGGAATTTGACATTGGTACATTACTGTTAAGTAGACCACAGACTTTATTGTCTTCACCATTTTTAAGTTTGTATCTGTGTGTGAGTGTGTGTGTGTGTGTGTGTGTGTGTTGGTTCTATGTAATTTTTTCCCATGTATAATTTTGTGTAATCCTCACCACAATCAAGATACAGAGCTGTTCCAGCACCACAAAGGAACTCCCTTGTGCTACCTCTGTGTATTCTTATTCACCTCCTATGACACACCACCTTCTTCCCTGTCTCCTGGCAACCACTAATCTGTTCTTCATTTCTATAGTTTTGTCATTTTGAGAATGTTATATAAATGGAACCATACAGTATGTAACTTTTGGAGATTGGCTTTTTTCATTAAGCATAATAACCCTGAAGTCCATCAAGCTAGTTGTATGTATCAATAGTCCATTCCTTTTCATTGCTGAGTAGTATTCTATGGTATGGATGTAAAATAGTTTGGTCAACCATTCACCTGTTGAACAGCATTTGAATTGTTGCCAGTATTTTTCTATTATTAATAAAGTTGCTATTAACATTCTTACAAAGGTTTTTATATGAACACAAGTCTTCATTTCTCTGGATTAATGTCCAGGAAGGTAAATGCTTGGTTTTATGGTAATTGCACGCTTAGTTTTATAAGAAACTGCAACAATGTTTTCCAAACTGGCTTTACTATTTGGCATTCCCACCAGGAATGTATTAAACATCCAGTTTCTGTGTATCCTCAACAGCATCTAGTATTATCACTATTTTTCATCTGAACTTTTCTAATAGGTCTGTGATGATATCACATTGTGGTTTTTTTTTTTTTTGAGATTCAGGGAAAACTTTATTTTTTTTAATGTTTAAATTTATTCTTTTTTTTTTTACATCTTTATTGGAGTATAATGTTGTGTTAGTTTCTGCTGTATGTAAATTGATACAGTCACGTTGTGGTTTTAATTTGCATTGCCTTAATGGCTAAAGATGTTGAACCTCTTTTCATGTACTTATTTACCATCTGTATATTACTTATCCTCTTTGGTGAAATGTCTGTTCATGTCTTTTGCCCATTTTCTATTTGGATTTTTTAGTTATTTTTATTGTTGAGTTTTGAGCCCACTTTATATATTATACATACAAGTCCTTTATCAGACATGTGGTTTGCAAATATATTCTCTCAATCTGCACCTTGCTTTTTAATCCTCTTAACATTATTTTCACAGTGCAAAAGTTTTCATTTTTGATGAGGTCCAATTTATCAATTTATTTTATGGATTTCACTTTTTGTGTCATGTCTACAAATACTTTGTCTATCTCTAGGTCTCAAAAATTTTATCCTATGTTAACTTCTAAAATTTTTTACAGTTTTACACTTTACACTTTACATTTAAATCTATGCTCTATTTTGAATTAATTTTTGCATAAGCTGTGAGGTTTAGATACTAATTCTTTTTTTAGGTGAATGGATTCATGTATTACTTGGATAATTCAAATTTAATTAAAAATAGAAATTAGAGGTGGCAATAATAAAAGGTTAAACACACTCTTATATTTCACTATTCCAATTCATTCTCCACTTTAAAGGTCGAGAATTTTTCTAAAATACAATTCATATCATGTTGCTCACCTGCTTAAATGTCTTCAATGGCTCCTAACTTATCTTAGAATAAATTCCAAACTCCTTAATATGAGCAAAAGGCTTCACATTTTGCCACTTTGCCCTCTACCCCCACCCCCAGTCGCATTGCACAATCCAGCTACAGTGAACTTCTTTAAGTTCCTATCACCTCCAGTTCTTCAAATATGTTTGGAACATTTGGTGGATTTAGAGAATCACAGCTCAGTGGGGGCAGAAACTGTACTGAAGCCAGTATGGGCTAGAAAGACTTAAAGGGTAATTGGCTAGTTGTTGGACCCTGAGCATGGATTAGCTGGAGAGATTAAAAAATTCTGGAAGTCCAGCCTTAGGGGAGCCCCAACACTTGCATGAGTTTTACCTCTTAGAGCCCTACCATGTTCTCAGAGAAAAATACTCTCATGTTTCCAGAAGGATGAGGGGAAAAGTAACTATTTTGAAATACACCCGGAGTGTTCTATTCTCCTTAACAAAGCCCAACCCTCAAGAGAAACTACCAGAGCCTAACTAATATGAGTTTTACCAGAGCCTAAATAATTTGGGGGAAGGGAAATATCCAACTCCAGACTCCTCTATTCTTCCAGGTTGGGGAAGAGAAACACTCAATTCCAGCCTATAGCACTTGTGAAGGTCACAGCCCAGAAGCACAAACTCACTAAAAGACTGAGAAATAATCATAGGACTACAGAACCCTTCCCCTCATTCCTACCTTTTCACCACACCAATCTGGCTCCTCTATAATAACAGGGGATGGCAGCTGAAAAGAACTATAAGGCTCAGACCCTCTTTAAAAAGAAATCTCTAGGAAAACTCAAAACAAGAAAAAAGACAAAAACAAGGACACTAGGGGAAACTTTAGCCTCTGATGCCTACAGCTACATCAAACAGTAAACACAGCCTGACTCCTTGACCGATAAGACTAAAATCTCACATCAAAGGCCTATTTACTTTAGTTCCTTTTATCTACTATATCACGTTCATCTTTCAACAATTACTAAGAGTGCTAAAAGGCAAAAAAACACAGTCTGAAGAGACAGGGCAAGCATCAGAACCAGACTCAGGTATGGCAGAGATTTTGGAATGAGAAGGCCAGGAATTTAAAATAACCATGATTAATATGCTAAAAGCTCTAATGAAAAAAAGTAGACAACATGCAAGAACAGATGGGTAATATAAGCAGAGATGTGGAAATTCTAAGAAACAATCAAAAGGAAATGTTAGAAATTAAAAAAAACTATTACATAAATAGAGACTGTCTTTCATGGACTCATCAGTAGACTGAACACAGCTGAGAAAAGAAATCAGTGAGCTTAAAGTTATGGCAATAGAAACTTCCCAAACTAAAAAGCAAAGAGAAAAATGACTGAAAAGAAAGCAGAATACAAGAACTGTGGGACAACTACAAAAAGTGTAACATACATGTAACAGACATACCAGAAGGAGAAGAAAGAGAGAAAGGAGTACAATAAATATTTGAAGTAATAAAGGCTAAGAATATTCCAAAATTATTAACAGACATCAGACCACAGACCCAGGAAGTGCAGTAAACAGCAAGCAGGATAAATGCCAAAAAAATATACACCTGAGCATATCATAGTCCAACTGCAAAAAATCAAAGGCAAAGAGAAAATCTTGAAAGAAGCAAGAGGAAAACACACCTTACTTTTAGAAGAATAAGGATAAAAATTACAGATTTCTTGTCAGACACCATGGAAGCAAGAAGAGAGTGGAGTGAAATTTTAAAGTGTCGAGAGAAAAACCCCACCAACTTAGAATTCTATATCAAGTGAAATTCTCCTTTAAAGGTGAAAGAGAAATAATTTTTCACACAAACAAAAAAACAAAAATTGAGGGAATGTGTCACTGGTAGACCTGCTTTGCAAAAAATGTTAAAAGAAGTTCTTCAGGGAGAAGGGAAAAGATATAGGTCAGAAACTTGGAGCTTTATAAAGAAAGGAAGATTGTTCAAGAATGCATAAATGAAAGTAAAATAAAATCTTTCATATTATTCTTAAATGACCTAACAGAAAAGTTTATTCAAAATAATAATATCAACAATATATTGGATGATTATAGCTTATGAATAAGTGAAATGTATGACAGCAATGGTATAAGGCATGCAAGAGAGAAATTAGAACTATTTTGTTATTATAAGGTACTCACACTACCAGTGAAGCAGTGTAGTGTTATATGAAAGTGGATTTAGATTAGTTGTGAATGTATATTGAAAACTCTAGGGTAACCATGTAAAATTTTTTTTAAAAAGTGTAATTAATATGCTAGGAGGGGAGAGAAAATGGAATCGTAAAATGCACAATTAAAACCAAAGAAGGTAAAACAAGGGCGGAAAACAAAAAAAGAAACAAAGAAAAAGGACAATGATTAGAGAACAGTTACAAATAAGGTAGATATTAATCCACTATATCAATACTGACTTTAAATGTAAATGGTCCAAATACTCCAATTAAAAGGCAGAGACTATCAGAGTGAATAAAAACCAAGACCCAACAATATGTTGTCTACAAGAAATCCACTTTAAATATAAAGACACAGATATATTAAAAGTAAAGGGATGAAGAATGATATACCATGCTAAAACCAATCAAAAGAAAAGTACCTATATGAATTTCAGACAAAGCAGATTTCAGAGAAAGAAAAAGTTTCAGGGATAAAGAGGAGCATTACATAATGGGGTCAATGCTCTAAGACACAACAATCCTTAATATATATGTGCCTAAAAACAGAACATCAAAATACACGAGGCAAAAACTGATAGAACTGCAAGGAGAAATAGACAAATTCATTATTATAGTTGGAGACGTCAACACTCCTCTCTCAGAAATTAACAGATCCAGAAGGCAGAAAATCAGTAAGGAAATAATTGAACTTATAGCACCATTAATTAACTGGATCTAGTTGACATTTATAGAATGCTTCATCCAGCAACAGCAATACACATTCTCAGTCTCATATGGAATATTCACCACGACTGACCACATTTGGGGCCATAAAACACACCTTAACAAATTCAAAAGAATTAAAAAAACATAGAGTGTATGCTTTTAAACCACAATGGAATTAAACAGAAAGATAACTAGAAAACCTCAAAGTATTTGGAGATTAAGCAACATACTTTTAAATAACACATGGGTATAAGATGAAGTCTCAAAAGAAATTTTAAAAATATTTTGAACTAAATGAAAATGAAAATACAACTTATCAAAATATGTGGGATACAGCAAAAGTAGTGCTTAGAGGGAAATTTACAACATTGAATGCATATACTAGAAGAGAAGATGTAAAATCAATAATCTAAGCTTCTAACTTAGGAAAGTAAAAAAAGAAGAGCAAATTTAATGCAAATAATGCAGAAGAAATGAAGTAATAAAAATAGGGCAGAAATCAATGACATAGAAAACAGGACACTAATAGAGAAAATCAATGAAACCAAAGCTGGTTCTTTGAAAAAATCAATAAACTAGATAAAACTCTAGCCAGGCTAACCAAGAATAAAGAAAGAAAACAGCAATTACTAATATCAGAAGTGAAAGACAGGCCATCACAATTGATCCCATGGACATTAAAAGGATAATAAAGTAATATTATGAACAACATTAGCCCACAAATTTGATAACTTAAATGAAATAGACCAATTCCTTGAAAGACACAATCTACCAAAACACACAAGGAGAAATAGCTCATCTGAATAGGTTTATATCTAATTAAAGAAATTGAATCAACAGTTAATAACCTTCCAAAACAGAAAGCACCAGTCCCAGATGATTTCACTGGTGAATTCTACCAAACATTTAAAGAAATGATACCATTTTCCTACAATCTCTTCCAAAAAATTGAATAGAGATAACACTTCCTAATTCATTCTATAAGGCTAGTATTAACACTAAAACCAGACAAAGACCTTTTCCTTCCTAGGAAGGAAAATTATAAACTAATATAGACGTAAAAACATAGATGTAAAAATCCTCCCAAAATATTAGTAAAAATCCTCCCAAAATATTAGCAAATTCAATCCAAGACTGTATAGAAAGAATTATACACCACAATCAAGTGAAATTTATTCCATGTATGGAAGACTGGTTTGACATTCAAAAATCAATGATATTCATCATCAATAGGCTAAAGAAGAAAAATCATATGATTATATCAGTAAATTCAGAAAAAGCATTTGACAAAGTCCAGCACCCATTCATGATAAGAACTTTCAGCAAACTAGGAATAAAGGGGAATTTTCTCAACTTTATAAAGAACATCTTCAAAATCCTACAGCTCACATCACACTTAATGATGAGGAACTACATGCTTTACTCCCAAGATAGGGAACAAGATAAAGATGTTCCCTCTCATTACTCCTATTCAACATTGTAGTGGAAGTCATAGCTAATACAATAAGACAAGAAAGGGAGAAAAAAGGTATACATATTGGGAAGAAATAAAACTGCCTTTGTTTGTACATGATGATGTGCCTTCCTATGTAGAAAAATTGATCCCCCCCCAAAAAAAAACCCACCTCCTGAAACTAATAAGTGATTATACCAAGGCTTCAGGATACAAGGTTAATAATATACAAAAGTCAACTGCTTTCTTATATGCCAGAAATGAACAATTGGAATTTGAAATTTAAAACACTACATCATCTACATTAGCATAAAAACAGAAATACTTAGGCATAAACCTTACACAATATGTACAATATCTATATAAGGACACAGAAAGACAAATACTGTATGATCTCACTTATATGTGGAATCGAAAAAAGTCAAATTCTTAGAAGCAGGGAGTAGAATGGTTGTTGCCACAGGCTGGGGGTGGGAGAAATGGGTAGATGTTGGTCAAAAGATACAAAGTTTCAGTTATGCAGGATGAATAAGTTCTAGACATCTAATGTACATTATTGTGGCTATAGTTAGTAATACTGTATTGTATACTTGAAATTTGCTAAAAGAGTAGATCTTAAGTGTTCTTATCACATACACAAAAGAGGTAACTATATGAGGTGATGAATATGATAATTGGCTTGATTATGGTAATCATTTCACAATGTATACATATATCAAAACCTCACATTGTATGTCTTAAACATATATAATTTTTATTTGTCAATTATACTTCAATAAAGCTGGGGGAAAAAGAAAAATACAAAATTCTGATGAAAGAAATTAAAAAGATCTAAATAAATGAAGAGATAGTCCACATTTATGGATAAGAAGACAATATTAGTAAGATGTCAATTCTTCCCACGTTGATTTATAGCTTCAATACAACCCTAGTCAAAAATCCCAGCAAGTTATTTTGTGGATTCTGACAAACTGATTCTAAAGTTTACACAGAACTTACACCTTTCACAAAAATTAACCCCAAATGGATCATAGCCCTAAATAAAAATGCAAAACTATATAACTTCTAGATGATAACATAGGAGAAAATCTTGGTGACCTTGGGGTTGATGATAACTTTTTAGATACAACACCAAAAGCATGATCCATGAAAGAAAAAAAATGATGTCAGACATCATTAAAATTAAAAACTTCTGCTCTGTGAAAGATATTGTTAAGAGAATAAAAAGACAAGCCACAGACTGGGAGAAAATATTTGCAAAACACATCATATGTTATAAAGGACTTGTATTCAAAATATATAAAGAAATCTTAAAACTCAACAATAAAGAAAAACTCAATTACAAAATAAGCAAAGGATCTGAACAGACCCCTTACCAAAGAAAATATACAGATGGCAAATAAGCATATGAAAAGATGCTCAACATCATATGTCATTAGGGAATTGCAAATTAAAATGTCAATGAGATATCATTACATGCCTATTAGAATGACTGAAATCCAAAATTCTGACAATTCCAAAAGCAACAGGAACTCTCATTCATTGCTGCTGGGAATGCAAAATGGTACCACTACTTTGAGAGACAGTTTGGTGATTTCTTACAAAACTAAACATACTCTCACCATATGATCCAGAAGTTGCATCCTTGATATTTACCCAAATGAGTTGAAAACTTATATCCACATAAAAACCTTCACAAGAATGTTTATAGCAGCTTTATTCATAATTGCCAAAAATTGGAAGTAAACAAGATGTCTTTCAATAGGGGAATGGATAAATAAACCGTGGTACATCCAGACAATGGAGCAATGAAAGAAGTCAGTCTGAAAAAAGCTTCATACTGTATGATTTCAGCTATAAGACATTCTTGAAAAGGCGAAACTATGGCAATAGTAAAAAGATCAGTGGTTGCCAGGGGTTCAGGGGAGAGCAGAGGGATGAATTGGGGATCACAGGGGCTTTCTTTAGGGCAGTGAAACGATTCTGTATGATACTGTAATGGTGGATACATGATATTACGCATTTGTCAAAATCCATAGAAGTATATAGCACAAAGAGTGAACATTAATGTAAACTATGGACTTTATTAATAATAATGTATCAGAATTTGTTCATCAATTATAACAAATGTACCACACTAATACAAAATATTAATAATAGGAGAAACTGTGTGTGTGTGTGTATTTGTGTGAAGCGGAAAATAAGAACCTTCTGTACTTTCTGTGCAGTTTCTCTGTAAATCTAAAACTGCTCTAAAAACTAAAGTCTAATAAAATATTTAAAAATTAAACTAAATTCATAAAATACTGCAAAAGCCCTATTTAGACATAAAGTCAAAATGTAAAAGTCAACTCAAAAGGCTTTAAAAAGAACACAATAAAGCAAAAAGAATAAAATATAAATATAAAAAGTAAAATAAATTACAAAACAGAAAAAGAGTTGTTTTATAAATAATTCCAAGAAGGTGTTCTTAGAAAAAAGGCAATTAAATAGACAAACCTCAGGCAAATGTAATCAATAAAAAACAATTATTGATTGGAAGGGAGGACAATATAGTAGTTGCAGAGGGGAAATTACAATATATAAAGTATGAACTTTTGAAAATCTCAAAGGGACAATATTTTGTAAAAATATAAATTACCTAAATTAAGTAAAGAAATATAAAAAGTGTAAAGACCAATAACCAAGAAAGGAAAAGGGGGCTCTGAGCCCTACAAACTATGGATTCATTTTAGAAAATGTCAAAGGAGCAGTTAATTCAAAGTCTATGAAGAATATCCCAGAACACAGGAAAATATTGAAAGATATTTCATTCATTTTATGAAGCTAGCAAAACCCTAACATGAAACATTAAGAAATATACCACAAATAAAGCTACTGTAGATCAATTTTACTTATGAATCTATGTGTTAAAATTATAAAAAAATAAAATACCAGCAAGTTAAATTGAACAGTATATTAAAAATAATAATATACTATAATCAAATAGATTTTATCAAAGGGGTGCAAGTACAGTTATGTTAGAAATATACTAACATGTAAAATGAGAAAAAAACCCATAAAATTTGAATATAATAAGCACCATTAAAAACCTGACTAAGCAAATAACTTACTCAAAATTGGAAACAGGAATGGTAGGAGGGTGACTTGAGCACACAATCTGACTCCTCTTACCCTACCCCCCACTATTCATTCATTAACATGATCAATGGAACACTAAAGCTAGAAACTGGGAGAAAGTGACATTCATGTACCAGAAAATTTTTTAGTTTGTCAGATAAACTTAAGGTAAAACGAATATACTTGTGAGGTCTCATGTATAAAAGAACAGTTTCCTTTATAATTCTACCGATATAACAAAGTCTATATGGAAGAGCTTACTTCCAACTTCCTCTACTATATTGTCCTCCCTTCCAATCAATAATTGTTTTTTATTGATTACATTTGCCTGAGGTTTGTCTATTTAATTGCCTTTTTTCTAAGAACACCTTCTTGGAATTATTTATAAAACAACTCTTTTTCTGTTTTGTAATTTATTTTACTTTTTATATTTATATTTTATTCTTTTTGCTTTATTGTGTTCTTTTTAAAGCCTTTTGAGTTGACTTTTACATTTTGACTTTATGTCTAAATAGGGCTTTTGCAGTATTTTATGAAACTGAAGCATGGGAGCACTTCTTCCTTTACCTCCCAATGAGAGCTTGGCTCCTAGCTATCACCTAACAATCACAGCAAACACTGGAAAGAAATTTTAAAGCACAGATCTCTGTGACTTCCATCAACTCTAACTCCACTTGACCATCTTCCAACCATTTCATCTTACTCCAGGCTTCTGGATCTCTGAACTGACAATATAAAATTCCTGTAACTCTAAAGATGTCCTCTGTTCCTCATTTGTGTTTAAAAGATTCTAAAGGGCTACCTTTAACATATGAATAAACCTGTCTTATATCCCAATTCTATGCAAGAATAAGCCTACCTTAGTAAGGCTGAGAAAACAGAAATATAGGGACATATGAAAAGTTTTGACAGTTGAAAAGAAGGGGATCTTGTAAATAAACATATTTCTATGAAATAGATCACTGCAAAAAATAAAATAGAACATTTTAGAACAGGTTTTAAATAATACTATCAATGATATTCAAGAAAACATTACACCTATGGAACTAAATTAGAGAAGCCTGTTAATAGAGTGATCAGGAGAGAGGATGTAATAGGAATGGACCAAAATGAAAACATTATGAAAGAAATATTAGAAGCCATTCCCAACTTGAATGAAACAAGACTTGCTGAAAATCTAAGGCACTCATTGATAACCAGGAGGAAAAAAACTACCCTAAGGGTAAAAAACATACCTGCTATTAGAAGAGGATCAAGGTAGAAAACTTCCTAGGTAATCTGCTTTAAGATAGTCAGAGACACTCCCTCTTGTGAGAGCACCGGAATCACAGTTAACTGCTGAAAAATCATCGAAAGGAAGACCCTGGAACTCACCAAAAAAGATACCCTACATCCAAAGACAAAGGAGAAGCCACAATGAGATGGTAGGAGGGGCGCAATCACAATAAAATCAAATCCCATAATTGCTGGGTGGGTGACTCACAAAGTGGAGAAAACTTATACCACAGAAGTCCACCCACTGGAGTGAAGGTTCTGAGCCCAACGTCAGGCTTCCCAACCTGGGGGTCCAGCAATGGGAGGAGGAATTCCGAGAGAATCAGACTTTGAAGGCTAGCAGGATTTGATTTCAGGACTTCAACAGGACTGGGGGAAACAGAGACTCCACTCTTGGAGGGCACACACAAAGCAGTGTGTGCATCGGGACCCAGAGGAAGGAGCAGTGACCCCATAGGAGATGGAACCAGACCTACCTGCTAGTGTTGGAGGGTCTCCTGCAGAGGCAAGGGGCGGCTGTGTCTCACGGTGAGGACAAGGACACTGGCAGCAGAAGTTCTGGGAAGTACTCCTTGGCATGAGCCCTCCCAGAGTCCACCATTAGCCCCACCAAAGAGCCCAGATAGGCTCCAGTGTTGGGTCACCTCAGGCCAAACAACCAACAGGGAGGGAACCCAGCCCCACCCATCAGCAGACAAGCAGATTAAAGTTGTATTGAGCTCTGCCCACCACAGCAACACCCAGCTCTATCCACCAGAAGTCCCTCCCATCAGGAAACTTGCACAAGCCTCTTAGGTAGCCTCATCCACCAGAGGGCAGACAGCAGAAGCAAGAAGAACTACAATCCTGCAGCCTGTGGAACGAAAACCACATTCACAGAAAGAGAGACAAGATGAAAAGGCAGAGGGCTATGTATCAGATGAAGGAACAAGATAAAACTGCAGAAAAACAACTAAATGAAGGGGAGATAGGCAACCTTCCAGGAAAAGAGTTCAGAATAATGATAGTGAAGACGATCCAGGGCCTCAGAAAAACAATGGAGGCACAGACCAAGAAGATGCAAGAAATGTTTAACAAAAACCTAGAAGAATTAAAGAACAAACAAACAGAGATAAACAACACAATAACTGAAATGAAAAATACACTAGAAGGAATCAATAGCAGAAAAACTGAGGCAGAAGAACGGATAAGTGACCTGGAAGACAGAATGGTGGAATTCACTGCTGCAGAACAGAAGAAAGAAGAAAGAATGAAAAGAAATGGAAACAGCTTAAGAGACCTCTGGGACAACATTAAATGCAACAACATTCACATTATAGGGGTCCCAGAAGGATAAGAGAGAGAGAAAGGACCCAAGAAAATATATGAAGAGATTATAGTCAAAAAATTCCCGAACATGGGAAAGGAAATAGCCACCCAAGTCCAGGAAGCACAGCGAGTCCCATACAGGATAAACCCAAGGAGAAACAAGCCAAGACACATAGTAATCAAATTGGCAAAATTAAAGACAAAGAAAAATTATTGAAAGCAGCAAGGGAAAAATGACAAATAACATACCAGGGAAAGCCCATAAGGTTAACAGCTGATTTCTCACCAGAAACTCTACAAGCCAGAAGGGAATGGCATGACATATTTAAAGTGATGAAAAGGAAGAAGCTACAACCAAGATTACTCTACCCAGCAAGGATCTCATTCAGATTTGATGGAGAAATCAAAAGCTTTACAGACAAGCAAAAGCTAAGAGAATTCAGCACCACCAAACCAGCTCTACAACAAATGCTAAAGGAACTTCTCTAAGTGGGAAACACAAGAGAAGAAAAGGACCTACAAAAACAAACCCAAAACAATTAAGAAAATGGTCATAGGAACATACATATCGATAATTACCTTAAACGTGAATGGATTAAATGCTCCAACCAAAAGACACAGGCTCGCTGAATGGATACAAACACAAGACCCATACAGATGCTGTCTACAAGAGACCCACTTCAGACCCAGGGACACATACAGACTGAAAGTGAGGGGATGGAAAAAGATATTCCATGCAAATGGAAATCAAAAGAAAGCTGGAGTAGCAATACTCATATCAGATAAAATAGACTTTAAAATAAAGAATGTTACAAGAGACAAAGAAGGACACTACATAATGATCAAGGGATCAATCCAAGAAGAAGATATAACAATTATAAATATATATGCACCCAACATAGGAGCACCTCAATACATAAGGCAACTGCTAACAGCTATAAAAGAGGAAATCGACAGTAACACAATAATAGTGGGGGACTTTAACACCTCACTTACACCAATGGACAGGTCTTCCAAACAGAAAATTAATAAGGAAACACAAGCTTTAAGTGACACAATAGACCAGATAGATTTAAATGATATTTATAGGACATTCCATCCAAAAAAAGCAGATTACACTTTCTTCTCAAGTGCTCATGGAACATTCTCCATGATAGATCACATCTTGGGTCATAAATCAAGCCTCAGTAAATTTAAGAAAATTGAAATCATATCAAGCATCTTTTCTGACCACAACACTATGAGATTAGAAATCAATTACAGGGAAAAAGACGTAAAAAGCACAAACACATGGAGGCTAAGCAATATGTTACTAAATAACCAAGAGATCACTGAAGAAATCAAAGGGGACATCAGAAAATACCTGGAGACAAATGACAATGAAAATACGACAATCCAAAACCTATGGGATGCAGCAAAAGCAGTTCTAAGAGGGAAGTTTATAGCTATACAAGCCTACCTCAAGAAACAAGAAAAATCTCAAATAAACAATCTAACGTTACACCTAAAGGAACTAGAGAAAGAAGAACAAACAAAACCCAAAGTTAGCAGAAGGAAAGAAATCATAAAGATCAGAGCAGAAATAAATGAAATAGAAACAAAGAAAACAATAGCAAAGATCAATAAAACTAAAAGCTGGTTCTTTGAGAAGATAAACAAAATTGATAAACCATTAGCCAGACTCATCAAGAAAAAGAGGGAGAGGACTCAAATCAATAAAATTAGAAATGAAAAAGGAGACGTTACAACATACACCGCAGAAATACGAAGCATCCTAAGAGACTACTACAAGCAACTCTATGCCAATAAAATGGACAACCTGGAAGAAATGGACAAATTCGTAAAAAGGTATAACTTTCCAAAACTGAGCCAGGAAGAAATAGAAAATATGAACAGACCAATCAGAAGTAATGAAATTGAAACTGTGATTTAAAATCTTCCAACAAACAAAAGTCCAGGACCAGGTGGCTTCACAGGTGAATTCCATCAAATATTTAGAGAAGAGCTAACACCCATCCTTCTCAAGCTCTTCCAAAAAATTGTAGAGGAAGGAACACTCCCAAACTCATTCTATGAGGCCACCATCATCCTGATACCAAAACCAGACAAAGATACTACAAAAAAAGAAAATTACAGACCAATATCACTGATGAATATAGATGCAAAAATACTCAACAAAATACTAGCCAACAGACTCCAACAACACATTAAAAGGATCATACACCGTGATCAAGTGGGATTTATCCCAGGGATGCAAGAATTCTTCAATATAAGCAAATCAATCAATGTGATACAGCATATTAACAAATTGAAGAATAAAAATCATATGATCATCTCAATAGATGCAGAAAAAGCTTGTGACAAAATTCAACACCCATTTATGATAAAAACTCTCCAGAAAGTGGTTATAGAGGGAACCTATCTCAACATAATAAAGGCCATATATGACAAACCCACAGCAAACATCATTCTCAATGGTGAAAAACTGAAAGTATTTCCTCTAAGATCAGGAACAAGACAAGGATGTCCACTCAAGCCACTATTATTCAACACAGTTTTGGAAGTCTTAGCCCTGGTAATCAGAGGAGAAAAAGAAATAAAAGGAATACAAATTGGAAAACAAGAAATAAAACTGTCACTGTTTGCAGATGACATGATACTATACATAGAGAATCCTAATAGATGCCACCAGAAAACTATTAGAGCTAATCAATGAATTTGGTAAAGTTGCAGGATACAAATTAATGCACAGAAATCTCTTGCATTCCTATACACTAATGATGAAAAATCTGAAAGAGAAATTAAGGAAACACTCCCATTTACCACTGCAACAAAAAGAATAAAATACCTAGGAATAAACCTACCTAGGGAGACAAAAGACCTGTATGCAGAAAACTATAAGACATTGATGAAAGAAATTAAAGATGATACAAACAGATGGAGAGATATAGAATGTTCTTGGATTGGAAGAATCAATATTGTGAAAATGACTGTACTACCCAAAGCAATCTACAGATTCAATGCAATCCCTATCAAATTACCAATGGCATTTTTTACGGAACTAGAACAAATCATCTTAAAATTTGTATGGAGACACAAAAGACCCCGAATAGCCAAAGCAGTCTTGAGGGAAAAAAAACGGAGCTGGAGGAATCAGACTCCCTGACCTCAGACTATACTACAAAGCTACAATAATCAAGATAATATGGTACTGGCACAAAAACAGAAATATAGATCAATGGAACCGAATAGAAAGCCCAGAGATAAACCCATGCACCTATGGTCAACTAATCTATGACAAAG
Organism: Balaenoptera physalus; assembly: GCF_965194825.1. Classification (NCBI taxonomy): domain Eukaryota; kingdom Metazoa; phylum Chordata; class Mammalia; order Artiodactyla; family Balaenopteridae; genus Balaenoptera; species Balaenoptera physalus. Next base: position 134,611,954 of record NC_138903.1, on the reverse strand, counting down.
GAGGCAAGGATATACAATGGAGAAAAGACAGTCTCTTCAATAAGTGGTGCTGGGAAAACTGGACAGCTACATGTAAAAGAATGAAAGTAGAACACTCCCTAACACCATACACAATAATAAACTCAAAATGGATTAGAGACTTAAATGTAAGGCCAGACACTATAAAACTCTTAGAGGAAAACATAGGAAGAACACTCTTTGACATAAATCACAGCAAGATCTTTTTTGATCCACCTCTTAGAATAATGGAAATAAAAACAAAAATAGACAAATGGGAACTAATGAAACTTAAAAGCTTTTCCAAAGCAAAGGAAACTACAAACAAGACAAAAAGACAATCCTCAGAATGGGAGAAAATATTTGCAAACGAATCAACAGACAAAGGATTAATCTCCAAAATATATAAACAGCTCATGCAGCTCAATATTAAAAAAACAAACAACTCAATCCAAAAATGGGCAGAAGACCTAAATAGACATTTGTCCAAAGAAGACATACAGATGGCCAGGAAGCACATGAAAAGCTGCTCAACATCACTAATTATTAGAGAAATGCAAATCAAAACTACAATGAGGTATCACCTCACACCAGTTAGAATGGGCATCATCAGAAAATCTACAAACAAACGCTGGAGAGGGTGTGGAGAAAAGGGAACCCTCTTGCACTTTTGGTGGGAATGTAAATTGATACAGCCACTGTGGAGAACAGTACGGAGGTTCCTCAAAAAAATAAAAATAAAATTACCCTCTGACCCACCAATCCCATTACTGGGCATATACCCAGAGAAAACCGTAATTCAAAAAGACACATGCACCCCAATGTTCATTCCAGCACTATTTACAATAGCCAGGACATGGAAGCAACCTAAATGTCCATCGACAGACGAATGGATAATGAAGTTGTGGTACATATATACAATGGAATATTACTCAGCCATAAAAAGGAACAAAATTGGGTCATTTGTAGAGATGTGAATGGATCTAGAGACTGTCATACAGAGTAAAGTAAGTCAGAAAGAGAAAAACAAATATCGTATATTAACGCATGTATGTGGAACCTAGAAAAATGGTACAGATGAACCGGTTTGCAGGGCAGAAATTGAGACACAGATGTAGAGAACAAACGTATGGACACCAAGGGGGGAAAGTGGCAGGGGGGTGGTGGTGTGATGAATTGGGAGATTGGGATTGACATATGTACACTAATATGCTCAAAATGGATAACTAATAAGAACCTGCTGTATAAAAATATTAATAAAATAAAATTCAAAAATTAAAAAAAAAGATAGTGACAAAGGCAGAAAAAGGAAGTTTGAAAGCCTCACCAAACTAGATTAAAAGAAGATAGTGGAGACTTCAGATAATCAAAATAATTTCAGGTTTTTTTCAAATGTAAAAAGGAAGCCTGGCTGAAAGAGTGTAAAAACAAGAGAAAATCTAAGAGGAAGATACATTCCTGTGCTTAATGATTATATGTGATCACATTAAGGCTACCAAATATTAATAACACATCCCACAGAGTTCATTGTGCATAATTTTTCAGAATGATACTGACTCATTGAAGGAACCAAATTCCAAATATAATGCATAAGAGTTACATCCCTGTGTCTCCATCTATGGGAAAACATTCAGGGCAACTAAGTCAGGGACTAGGGGAGATGCACAGGTGGTTGGTCTGCAAAGAGTTAGCTACTGCATTCGTGGATAAAGAGTGACCCTGAACACTCACTTAATGGCAAGCACTTTAAGCTAAGGGAATGTAACTTTCAACAGTGTAGCAGTTTTCTTTACAAAGAAATAAATGGAAATACATTTCATGTTCCTGGGTCAGAGGACTAAATATTCCTAAGATGGCAATACTCCCCAAATTGATTTACAGATTTAACAAAATCCCCATCAAAACCCCAGCTGTACTTTTTTTCAGAAATTGATGAGCAATTCCTAAAATTCATATGGAAATGCAATAGCACAGAATAGCCAAAACAATCTTGAAAAGGAAAAACAAAGTAGGAGTATCCAATCTTTCTGATTTCAAAACTTACTACAAAACTATAGTAATCAGGACAGTGTAGTGTTGGCATAAGGACAGACATATAGATCAATGGAATAGAATTGAGTGCCTAGAAATAAACTCTTACCTTTATGGTCAATTGGCTTTCTACAAAAGTGTCAAGACAATGTAATTGGGGGGGGGGGAGAATAGTCTTTTCAACAAATGGTGCTGAGATAAGATGTCCACATGCAAATTAATGAATTTGTACCCCTACTTCACACCATACAAGAAAATCAATTCAAAATAGATAATAGACCTTGGTGTAAGAGCTCAGGCTATAAAAATCTTAGAAGAAAATATAGGCGTAACCTTTACTATCTTGGATCTGGCAATGGTTTCTTAGATGCATGACCAAAAACACGTGACAAAAGAAAAAATAGATAATTTGGAGTTAACGAAAATTAAAAATTTTTGTGCTGTCAATGATACCATCAAGTAAGTGAAAAGACAACCCTAAGAATGAGAGAAAATTTTTGAAAATCCTGTACCTGACAAGGGACTTTTATCTAGAATATAAAAAGAACTTTTACAACTGAATAATATAAGACAAACATCCCAATTGAAAAATGGGAAAGGGATCTGAATAGATATTTCTCCAAAAGAATACAAGTGGATAATAAGCACACTAAAAGATGTTCGACATCATTATTCCTTAGGGAAATACAAAACAAAACTACAGTTAGATACCATTTCATACCAACTAGGATGGCTATAATAAATACAGAAATACAGGCATTAATGAGAGTTGTCAAGGATATGGAGAAATTTCAACCCTTATACATTGCTGGTGGGATTGTAAAATGATGAAGCTCCTTTGGAAAACAGTTTAACTCTATATTAAACATAGAGTTAACATATTAACCAACAATTCTACTTCTAGGTATATGCTAAAGAGAAATAAAAACATATGTCTACACAAAAACTTGTACAAGAATGGCCATAGCAGAATTTTTCATAGTAGCCAAAAAGTGGAATCAACACAAAAGTATATTAACCAATACATAAATAAATAAAACATTGTGTATGCATAAATAGAATATTAGTTTGCAATAAAAGGTGAAGTACTGATACATGCTACCTCATTGATGAACCCTGAAAACATTAGGCTGAGCTAAATAATCCATCCTCAAAAGAACACATATTGTATAATTCCATTTATATGAAATAGCCTAAATAAGCAAATCTATAGACAGAGATTATATTAGTAGTTGTCTAGGACTAGGACACAATGATGGAAAGGAAGGGGGGTGACTTCTAATGGGTACTGGGTTTCCTTTTAGGGTGTTGAAAATGTTTTATTTATTTTTCCTTTTTATTGAAGTATAGTTGATTTAAAATATTGTGTTAGGTATACAGCAAAGTGATCTTATTATATATATTTTTTTCAGATTATTTTCCATTATAGGTTATTATAAGATATTGAATATTGTTCCCTGAGCTATACAGTAAATCCTTGTTGCTTATCTATTTTATGCATAGTAAGATGTTACAGAAAAACCCGAACTAAGTTTTTGGCCAACCCAATAGTTTGTATCTGTTAATCCCATACCCCTAATTTATCCCTCCTCACTCCCTTTCCCCTTTGGTAACTATAAGCTAGTTTCCTGTGTCTCTGAGTCTGTTTCTGTTTTGTACATAGATTCATTTGTATTATTTTTTAGATTCCAGATATGTGATATCATATAATATTTGTCTTACTCTGCCTTACTTCACTTAGTATGGTAATCTCTAAATCCATCCATCTTGCTGCAAATGACAGTATTTCATTATTTTTTATTTTTTGTGGCTGCGTAATAATATTCAATCTTATATATATATACACACACATATATATACCACTTCTTCTTTATCCATTCATCTCTTGATGGACACTTAGGTTGCTTCCATATGTTGGCTATTCTAAATAGTGCTGCTATGAACATTGAGGTGCATGTATGTTTTCTTTTTTATTCTTTTTTTAAATTTAATTTTTATTGGAGTACAGTTCATTTACAATGTTGTATTAGTTTCAGGTGTACAGCAAAGTGAATCTGTTATATATATATATATATATATATATATATATATATATATATATATGTATCCACTCTTTTTTAGATTCTTTTCCCATATAGGCCATTACAGAGTATTGAGTAGAGTTCCCTGTGCTATACAGTAGGTCCTTATTAGTTATCTATTTTATATACAGTAGTGTGTATATGTCAGTTCCAATCTTCCAATTTATCCCTCCCCCCCTTACCCCCTCATAATCATAAGTTTATTTTCTACTTCTGTAACTCTATTTCTGTTTTGTAGATAAGTTCATTTGTACCCTTTTTTTTAGATTCCACATATAAGCAATATCATATGCTATTTGTCTTTCTCATCTGACTTATTTCACTCAGTATGACAATCTCTAGGTCCATCCATGTTGCTGCAAATGGCATTATTTCATTTTATTAATGGCTGAGTAATAGGTGCATGTATCTTTTTGAATTAGAGTTTTTGTCTTTTCTGGATATATGCCTAGGAGTGGGATTGCTGGATCATATGGTAGCTCTATTTTTAGTTTGTTAAGGAAACTCCATACTGTTCTCCATAGTGGCTGCACCAATTTACATTCCCACCAACAGTGTAGGAGGATTCCCTTTTCGCCACACTCTCTCCAGCATTTATTATTTGTAGACTTTTTGATGATAGCCATTCTGACTGGTGTGAGGTGGTACATCATTACAGTTTTGATTTGCATTTCTCTAATAAGTAGCAATGATGAGCATCTTTTCATGTTCCTGTTGGCCATCTGTATGTCTTCTTTGGAGAAATGTCTATTTGTCTTCTGTCCATTTTTTTTGATTGGGTTGTTTGTTTTTTTGATATTGAGTTGTACGAGCTGTTTGTACATTTTGGAAATTAACCCATTGTCAGTTGTATCATTGGTAAATATTTTCTCCCATTCAGTACAGTGTCTTTTCATTTTGCTTATGGTTTCCTTTGTTGTGCAAAGCTTTTAAGTTTGATTAGGTCCCATGTTTTATTTTTGCTTTTATTTCTTTTTCCTTTGGATACTGATCTGAGAAAATATTGCTACGATTTATGTCTGAAAATGTTTTGCCTATGTTCTCTTCCAGGAGTTTTATTGTTTCCTGTCTTATATATTTAGGTCTTTAAACCATTTTAAGTTTATTTTTGTGTGTGGTGTGAGGGAGTGTTCTAACTTCATTGATTTATGTGAGGCTGTCCAGCTTTCCCAACACCATTTGCTAAAGAGATTGTCTATTCTCCACTGTATATTCTCATCTCCTTTGTCATAGATTAATTGACCGTACATGTGTGGGTTTATCTCTGGGCTCTTTATTCTGTTCCATTAATCCATATGTCTGTTTTTGTGCCAATAGCACACTGTTTTGATTACTGTAGGTTTGTAGTATTGTCTGAAATCTGGCAGGGTTATGCCTCTTGCTTTGTTCTTTTTCCTCAGGATTGCTTTGGCAACTCTGGGTCTTTTGTGGTTCCATATAAATTTTAGAATTATTTGTTCTAGTTCTGTGAAAAATGTCATGGGTAATTTGATAGGGGTCACATTAAATCTGTAGATTGCTTTGGGTAGTATGCCCATTTTAACAATATTAATTCTTCCAATCCAAGAGTATGGGATATCTTTCCATTTCTTTGCATCATCTTTAATTTCCTTTATCAATGTTTTATAGTTTTCAGCATATAGGTCTTTCACCTCCTTGGTTAGCTTTATTCCTATGTATTTTGTTGAAAATGTTTTAAAATTAGATTGTGGTGATGGTTGCACAAGTCTTGTATATACATTAAAATACATTGAATTGTATGCTCTACATGGGTGAATTTATGATATGAATTATATATCAATAAACCAGTTTTTAAAGTTAACTAGGTATTACTCACAGAGGAAATTTCAACATATTCCAAAATACAGACTATATTTTTGGATAAAGGCAATAAAATTAGTACATAACAACAAAAGTGGAAACAACAACAATAAAACCTAAACCAAAGAAGAAAATGTAGAGAATCTAAAATGCAGTCTACAGCATCAAAATATATGTGCTACAGATAAAACTGAGCTCAGAGAAAAAATTAAATACTTTGTAATAAAGAGTCTGACTCCATTTTTTAATGTTTGGCTGATGTCAGATTTAAGCCTCACACTTCCCACTTGTTCTTCTGCCCCACATCTAGACATGCTTATGAGAAAGCCTGGATGCTTTCTCCTTTGGTGCACGTCAGAGATTCAAACCACACAATGCCCTACCCATGCACAGGAATCCTCACACTGGCTCCACTCCCTAAGCACCATAAACATCCAACCCAGTCTCTTTTCCTTGCTCTCTCAAGCCATCTTTGGACAAGTTTCAGAGGCTTGCCCTGGTTTTCCTAGAAAGCCTTGTATGTAAGGAATAAAACTTTTCATACACTCTTGGTGTGTGTGTGTGGCATCATCAGTCTTGACATCCAAACCAATTTTGGATAGAGATGTATCTTGCTTCTCAATATGGCCACAACATACTTTCATTACTTAACATGGAAAACTTAAATTAACTAATAGTTAATTCAAAACCTTACAAATGAGCTCACACATATGAAAAAAAAATCTGTGGAAAGCATAAGAAAGGAGTTATAGGGATAAAAGAACAAATTAATGAATTAAGATTAATTAAATAAATCCAATAGTTTGTTACTTTTTAAAAAACAAAAACAATTGACAACCAATAAAAATCTTCACAAGAGGATCTCCAAATGACCAAGGAACATAAAATAGTGCTCAACTTCATTAATCAATAGGAAATGCAAATTGAAACCACTACGTGATACCATTACACATCCACAAGAATGGATAAAATGAAAACGACAGACAATACCATAGTTCAGCAAGGATATAGAACAAACTCTCATCATTGCTGGTGGGACTGTCAAATGGTAAACTACTTTGGAAAACTCAAGTATATATTACAGTTGAGCATATACATATCCTATGACCTAGCTATTCCAATCATAAGTGTATAGCCAACAGAAATGCATAACATGTTCACTAGAAGACATGTATATTCATAGCAGCACTGCCTATAATAGTCCCAATTTGAAAAAAACTAATGCCCACCAAAATGGATAAATACACTGCGGTATATTCACACAACGGGATACTATATAACAGCTATACAACTGCCTGAAACAATATGGATGAATACAAAAGAGATAATATTAATCAAAATAAGTCAGACATTAGATATTATATAGTATATAATATCATTTATATAAAATTCAGAAACAGGAAAAACTAATCTATGCTGTTATAGAATCAGAGTAGTAATCGCTCTGGGGGTGGGGGCAGTGACTGGAAGGGACCTAAGGGAAGTTGCTGGGGAAGTGGTCATGTTCTGTTTCTTGATCTGAGTGCTGCTTACATAAATGAACATTTTGAAACATTGATTTAGCTAAATGTTTATGATATCAGAGAATTTTAAAAGGAAGGGAATGATAAGCATAAAATTTAGAATAATGGTTACTTCAGGTAAAGGGAGGCAAGATGGAGGGAGTACATAAATTATTGAAAATGCTTTAGTTTTTAGCTTGGGCAATGGCTCCATGGGAATTCATTACATTATTCTAAAAAATAAATGTGCAGAGAACATAAATATGTATAACAATAAAACTGTCGAGTTATTTTAAAGATACAGTGAGTATAATACAAAAAGATATGTTTTGGGTAGGAATTATTTAGCAACATGTGCATTATAATTTTTGGAAATTTCTTTTTATTTCTCTCTAATTTATTTTTAAATTCATGTACTATAAACTTCATGCTTTGTGGTGTACAGTTCTATGGATTCTGACAAAAGCACAGTCAGCACTACCCTTAAATAAGATATGGAACAGCTCTATCACCCCCAAAATTTCCTTCTTCTGACCATTTATAGTCAACTTTGACCATTGGTAGCTAATTCAGGTTGGCTTCTTTGCCTTTTCGATACTCCTTCATCCCTTCTCCTTTTCTGAGCACTTTCTTACGTTTTGGCCTTACAAGATGCTCCAGTCTCATCTCACATTTCCCCTTTCCCAGCTCAGCAATCACCCAGTTCTTCAAGAAGCCCTTGTTCCTTTTATTGGAGAATGGTATTTAGAAACCAAGATCTGAATGCTAGGTGTGATCATTACTACTGGATGTTATCCATGTTGTTGCATGAATCAGTGGTTTGTTCCTTTTTATTGCTGAGTAGTTTTCCATTTTGTGGATGTACCATAGTTCGTCAATTCACTTGTTGAAGGACAGCTAAGTTATTTCCATTTTTGGTAATTATAAATAAAACTAGTATAAATCTTCACATACAGGCTTTTGGGTGAATATAAATTTTCATTTCTCTTCGGTAAATATCTAGGGCTGGGGTTACTGGGTCACCTTGTAGGCATATGTTTAACATTATGAGAAACTGCTAGATTATTTTTCAAGGTGGCTGTACCAATTTGCATCTTTAGTAGCAATGTGTGAGCATTCCATCTCCTCTACATCTTCGTCAGAATTTGGTATTGCCAGGTTTTAAAATTTTTAGTTGTACTAGATGTGCTGTGGTAGCTCATTGTGGTTTTAATTTGTATTTTCCAAATGATTAATGACATGTTTCTTTTCATATGCTAATTTGACATCTGTATATTGTCTTTGGTGAAGTGTCTGTTCAGTTATTTTAATCATTTTTAATTGGGTTGTTTGTTTTCTCACTGCTGAATTTTGAGAATTCTTTGTGTCTTCTGAATAGAAGTCCTTTGTCAGAAGTGTAATTTGCAAATATTTTCTGAATAGAAGTCCTTTGTCAGAAGTGTAACTTGCAAATATTTTCTCCTAGTCTGTAGCTTGGCCTTTCATTCTCTTAAGTGTCCTTTGCAGTGCAAATGGTTGTTAAATAATAATGAAGTCCATTAATTTATGCCTTCTTTGATTTCTTTTAGCAGTATTTTGTAGTTGTCAGCATACAGACACTGAATATAATTTATTAGACCTATACTTAAGTGTTTCATTTTTGTGCTATTGTAAGTGGTATTTTTAAAAATTTGAAACACATTGCATTGCTTATCTATAGAAATATAATTGAATTTTGTATGCTGATTTTGTATCTTACAAACTTGCTAAACTCATATATTAGATCTAGGATATTTTTTGTAGATTCTTTGTAGGTTTTCTTCATAAAACAATTATGTCACCTGCAAGTATAGGTAGTTTTTTTTTTCTCTTTCAATCTCTATGCCTTTTATTTCTTGTTATCCTTTATTGCATTGACTTGGACTTCCAGTACTTTGTTGAAGAGGTGTTATGAGAGAAGATTTCCTTGCTTTGTTCTGAATCCTTCAAAGAAACTATTCAGCTTCTCACCGTTAAGTATGATGTTAGCTGTCAATTTTTTGTAGATTCCCCTTTACCACGTTAAGAAAGTTTCTTTCTATCCCTAGTTTTCTGGGAGTTTAAAAAAAATCATGTATAGGTGCTTTTTTGTCAAATGCTTTCTCTGTGTCTATTTAAATGACCATAGTTTTTTTCTTATTTAGTCTCTTAATATGGTGAATCATGTTGATTGATTTTCAAATGTTGAAACAGCCTTTTATTACTAGAATAAACCATTCCCACTTTAATCATGATGTATTTTGCATTTTATATACTGCTAGATTTAATTTGTTAATATTTTGTTGCATATTTTTGCATCTATGTTCATGAGAAATACTAGTTTCTCTTTCTTGTAATTTCTTTGATTTGGTATTAGAGTAATGCTTGCCTCATAAAATGAGTTTGGAAGTGTTCCTTCTTCTATATTCTTGAAGAGAATATTATTTCTTCCTTAAGTGTTTGGGAAAATGCATCAGTGAAACCATCTGGGCCTGAAGTGTTCTTTTTTGGCACATTTTAACTATGAATTAAAATTTTAAAATAGATATAGGATTGTTAAGGTTATCTATTTCTTCTTGGGTGTTTCTGTAGTTTGTGTCTTTCAAGAAATTTGTTCATTTTATCTAAGTTGTTTTATTTCTGAGCATAAGGTTTTTCATAGTATTCCTTTACCCTCTTAATGTCTGTGTGGCCTTTAATGATATTGGTAGTTTTATTGCTTTTTTCTTCTGGTCAGTCTGGCAGGAGGCTTATCAATTTTGTTGATCTTTTAAAAAGCAACTTTTGTTTCATTGATATTCTCTATTAATTTTCTTTTTTCAGTTTAATTGACCTCTGCTCTTATCTTTATGATTTCCTTCCCTATGCTTGCTTTGGGTTTATTTTGAACCTCTTAGCTGGAAGTTTAGATTATTTATATGAGACTTTTCTTCTTTTCTAATTTAAGAATTTAACAATATAAAGTTCCCTCTAAACACTGATTTAGCTGCATCCCACATATTTTCATCTGTTGTATTTTATCTTTATTCAGTTCAAAATATTTTTTTAAATTTATTTTTGGCTGTGCCACACAGCTGCCTTGGGATCTTAGTTCCCTGAGCAGGGATCAAACCCAGGCCCACAGCAGTGAAAGTGCCAAGTCCTAACCCCTGGACCACCAGGGAATTTCCCAGTTCAAAATATTTTAAGTTATTGGTTCAGATTTCTTTGATCTATGGGTAACTTCGATGTATATTGTTAAATTTCCAAATATTTGGCAATTTTTCAGATATATTTCTGTTATTGATTTCTAGTTTAATTCCATTGTGATCTGAGAACATACTTTATATGATTGATACTCAAATTTGTTGAGGCTTGTTTTATGATCCAAAGTATGTTCTATAATGGTGAATCTTTCATGCACACTTGAAAAGAAATTATATTCTGCTTTTGTTAGGTGGAGTATTTGTAAATACAAACTAAGTCTTATTTGATAGTATTGTTCAGGTATTCTATATCGTTACTAATTTTCTGTTTACTTGTTCAACCAGCTGCAGAGAGAGAAGTTTTGAAGTCTCCAACTATATGCTATGGATACAGCAGAGAGCAAGACAAAAAAAGTCTCTGGTCTCTTAGACCTTACCTTATAATATGGGAACTATCCAACAAATTAGTAAACACATTCTAAAGCATCCTTTTTGACTTCTCTTGTTACCACATGCTCCTGGTTTTCCTTCTACATCTCTGGTTATTCTTTGCAGTCTCTTTTGCAATCTTTACTTTTTTCTGCCTGTCCCTCAAATGTCAGTGGTCCTCAAGGACCTAAGTCTTCTCCTAGTTAAAAAGAAATTATTGTCTAAGTAATATATGAACACATTCTCATTGTAACAACTATAAATATTACAGATAAAGTTAGTGTCCTCCTTCTCCCACTTCCCTCCAGTCCTTTAATCTTCTTATTCTCTAGTTCAGTGGTTCTCAAATCTTAGTGAACATCACAGTCACCTGGAGGGATTGTTAAAACACTGGTTTCTGAGCTCCATCACAATAGTTTCTGACTCATTAGGTCTGGGATGAGACCCAAGAACTTGCACTCCTAACATGTTCCTAGGCTATGCTGCTGCTGCTCCAGAGACAAGAGTTTTAGAGCCACTGCTTAATATATACTTCAGGATATTTCCTCTCATAAATGGTCTCAATTACAATCTATAAGCCTCTGTTCTGAAGAACAAACAATAATTAAAACTTATGGGTAAGGATTCAGCAAGGGAAGAGAGACTAACTGGACCAACAAAAAGTACAGAGGGAAGGCAAGGCTTTCTAAGCACCCTAATGGAAGTTATTGAGTTCTCTGGGTATAGTATACATTTGTTAATTCTTTCTCCCATCATCCATCACCTCTTCATCTGGTAGAACCACCGTGATTTCACTTTGGGAAGATCATCACTGATGATCAGCAATGTGCTTTGTTTATGTGTGGTGTGCTTTGGGTAAAGCTGACTCTATATCTGGTTCCAAGAGCATACATGTAACACAGGCCTGGCCAATCACTCTCCTAGGCCACAATATATGATTTGGATATGGGCAGATGATTCAAGTAAAACATTTTGATCCAATCAGAGATAATACCAGGAATCTTGTTCAAGCAATAAAGAGGTGTTCTCTATTCTGTTGGACTTAAGTCATGAAGTTGTAAACCAGGAATTATTGGTAACCATCTCGCCATAATGAGGGAAGAAACTATATGAAAATGCATGTAATACTGAGGAAAGCACAACTGAGAAATGGAGAGAGTTCATGCCTCGATGATATTATGAGGTCCTGGGTTAGGTCATATTTTCTAAAGCTAGACCTATCCTTGGACTATTCTGTTACATGAGCCAATAAACTACCCTTTTGATAAAGTCAATTTAGATTGAGTTTCTCACCAACTGCAAATGTAAGTCCTAACTGAAATACCAGTCAGTCTTATGGGTACAAAGAATTATTTCTGTTAGTATAGAGGTATCCTGAGGCCTGCAGCAGGTCAGCCTGGCCTACACTGAGAAGTGAAAGGCAAGTGGGTCAGAAACTCAGAGCCTAAGCCAGGCTGAACTTGGAACATTCCCTGATCAATTTATAAATGTTGTTCAATTGTAAATATATAATGGAAAAATACCATAACTTGAAGAACCCCAAACAGTACCATGATTTTCATTTTGGTATATCCTGGCCTCAACTCAATGCAACACAAAACTCAGAAGTGAACACTGTAGTACAAAAAAGGACTCAGAAGAAGCCTGGCTTAAGGAACAGGAAACATAAAACCTAAAGGTCGGGGGTGGGGAATCTTTCATTTTTTCCTCCTTTTATTCCATTCTCTTGTGCCCTAACCTCCAGGCAATCCTATGGCAGTGATATTGGCTGGCAATGGAGGCATGTGGGAGCCAAAACTCAGAGAGGGGAACATTTCCCTCCATTGGATGGAGTCGTCGCTCCAAGAGAGTAAGAACATATCCCATTGCTTTTTTTCCTTTCTTTGTCTTCTTTCTGCTTGACTTTGGACATGGTACAACCATAGAAGTGGGCAGTTTTGGGTGGAAGAATAAAAAGAAGAGACTTGGGAGCTAAAAAATACTTTGGAGATAATTGAGAGAGAGGAACTTGGAAGAGTAACCCCCATAAAATTGTTTATGAACTCCAGAGCAACCCTGACCTGCTCATGAATGTATTTGATACTAATTAATATACCAAAGACTTTCAGAAGTGAGCTAACAGGTAGATCTTCATTCAGGTCTCAGGATGACCACTGGGTGGCGCATATGCTGGACAGATGCAATTAGTACTGCAAAAACAAAAATTGAACTGACTTTGGAACCCACAGCCCACTGAAGACTAAAACAAAAATATCAGCATTTTCCTAGGATGTAAACAAAACTGAGAATCTTATAATGTAATATTCAATATGCCCAGGATACAAACCAAAAAATACTTGGCATACAAATAAGCAGGAAAATCTCAACTTGCATGGGAAAAGACAATCAATAGATAGCAACAATGAGATGACAGAGATGTTGGAGTCATTTGATGAGGGCTTTAAAGCAGCTATTATAAAAAATCTCTGATGGACAATTGTGAACATTATTTAAACAAATATTAAAATAGAAAGCATCAGTAAAGAAATAAAAGATATAAAGAAGAACCAAACAGACATTTTAGAACTGAAACAATCAGTGAAAAAAAATTCACCTGATGGACTCAGTGGTAGAATAGAGATAATAGAGGAAAGAACCAGTGAACTTAAAGATAGACCACTAGATATCATCCAATATGAACAGAGAGAAAAAAGATTGAAAAAAAAAAGTGAACAGAGTCTTGGGAACCTGCGGGACAATAACAAAAATTCTAAAATTCACATCACTGGAATCCAAGAAGGAGAGGAGAAAGAGTGCTGAATTGAAAAAATATTTGAAGAAATAATGACTGAAAATATCCCAAGTTTGGGGAAAAACATAAATCTACAGATTCAAGAAGATGAGCCAACCCCATACAGGATATACACAAAGGAATCCATGCCCAGATACATCATAATCAAATGCTGAAAACTAAAGAGAAAGAAAAGGTCTTGAAAGCAGCCATAGACAAAAATATATTAGCAATAGGGGAAAAACAGATTTCACATCAAAAGCCACAGGATCCAAAAGGAAGTACACAATATTTTCCAAGTGCTGAAAGAAAAGAACTGTCAACCTGGAATTGTAAATCCAGTGAAAATATCTTTACTAATGAAGGTGAAATAAATACATTCTCAGATGAATAAAAACTAAGAAAATTTGAAACCAGAAACCTGCTCTAAAAGAATTGCTAAAAAGTTCTTCAAACAGAAATGAAATGATACCAGAAGAAAAGTTACATCATCAGGAATCAAAAAAAGTCAAGAGAAATGGTACATATCTGGGTAAATATAGTAGACTTTTCTCCTCTTGAGTTCTTTATAACATGTTTGATGGTTAAAAGCAAAAAACATAATGATCTCTGATAGGGTTTTCAATGTAGGTAGATGTAATATATAAGACAACTATAGCATAACTATGTGGAAGGTAAAGGTATCTATATGGCGGTAAGGTGTCTACATTTCAGTTGAATTAGTAAGATACTGATCTGAAATAGATTTATTGATTCTAAATAGACTGTGAAAAGTATACACTTGGTAATCCCTAGAGCAACCACTAAAAATAATGTATAAAGAGAAATACTCAAAAGTACTATAAATGATTTATAATGGAATACTAGAAAATGTTCAAAAATAAACAAAAGAAACACAAAACAGTAGACTTGAATCCAAACATATCAATAATTACACTAAATGTAAATGAGCTAAACACACCAATTAAGAGACGGAGATGATCAGGTTGGATAAAGGAAAACATGACTGAAATATATTCTGTACATAAGTATTAAACAACGTAAATGTTATTCAGTGGGTGAATGGATAAATTGTGATACATTCCATACAGTGAAATATTACTTAGTATAAAATAACAACTATTGATACACGCAAAAACTTGACTGATTCTCAAAGGCATTATACTAAGTGAAAGAAGTCAAAGATTACATACCAATTCCCATTATATGGCATTCTATAAAAGACAAAACTATAGGGAAGGATAACAGATAAATGGTTTCCAGGGGTTAGGGGTAGGGAGGAGGCTATGACTATAAAGATATAGTACAAACAAGATTTTTAGGATAATGGAACTATACTATATTCTAATTATAGTTACATGAATCTATGCATGTGTAAAACTTTACACCAAAAGGACAAAAAGTCGATTTTAGTGTATGATAGTTTAAGAAATAAAACTTTAAAAGACAACCAATCACAATATGTAGACCTTATTTGGATCCTGATTTTTTTTAAATCTACATAAAATGTTTTTTACATTTATGAGACATTTAGAAATTTGAACACTCACTGTATATTTGATGAAATTAAGTAAACTGATTATTTTTAAATGTGGTTATGGTTTTTAAGTCTTTTGTAAATACATACATATCTTTTATACATATAAATAAATTCTGAAATTTTTATTGATAAAGTTGAAAAAAAAGTACTTAGGTGATGTGTCACCAGTAACGAGGTGTCGAGTCCCCTCCCCATCTCAGAACCCAGCGGAAAGCCTGCAGGGAACAACTCGGGAGTTGTCCCCAGCGTTCAGCAGAAGCCCCCCTGCCCCTCACATGGGCCCCAGTGAACAAAGGATTCTAATTAGCGGGGATTGGCGTTTCCAGCCGAAGCAACTGGGTGGCAGGGGGAAGGCTGTGCCGGATGCCAGGAGACGGACCGAGGGCAGCTACAGGTGCCCTGCCAGGAAGAGACAGCAAACCCAGGCCACCGCCACCCCCACCCCGAGCCTCAGGCTGCAGGCCCAGGCGGCCGCGCCGGGGACCTCGTAGCGGGGCGAGGGAGAGTCCCACACTCACCGGCGAAGAGTTGCTGGATGCGAGGAAAGCCACCGCCAGGCCCACCGAGGAGGATGCTGGCTACGAGCCAGGTGAGGCCCACGGTGATGACCAGGGCCACGATGCGGAGGGGACCTAGAGGCATGACAGACACGGGCAAGGCCTCCTCGGGTGCCAGCGAGCTCCCGAACGACCCCAGGGCCTCTCATGATCGGATCTCCCCAGGCGCTTGGGAAGAAGTGACGGGAGAACAGGAAGGTGGGAGCTCCTGGCGGGCGAAGGAGGAAGCTGAGCTCCAACTCCAAGGCTCAGCTTGGCTCTCCCTGGCGGTGTGGAGGGGCCCCCTAACCTCCTGCTTCTGAGGCTACCAACGTCTTTGAGTCCCTGCCATCCTGCCCCCCTTTCTCCTGTGACAGTGACGGAGGCGGTTCCTACTCCTTTGCAAGGCCAGGCAGATCCTCCCTTCCCCTGCTGTGAGCTGGGCGCCGAGCTCTCCGCCCTGCTCGGCTTTCTTAGCGTAGCGGTCACTTTGTCTTCCTCTTTCCCCTCTATTTTCAACACCTCCCATCCTCAGAAAACGCGGGAGGAGAGGCCTCCTTCGGAATCACACCCGCAGCCAGCGGCGGGGCTCTGCGCCCTCCCTTCCTCTCCCTGCCGGCTCCTCCAAAGTCCTGTGCGCCGGCTCCTTCCATAGGCTTCCCTCCCCGTCTCGCAACCTGCCCCTCTCTGCCCTTGCCTCCATTACCCCCGCAGGACGGCTTGTGGCCAAGGCCGCCTGGGGCCTTCTTGGTGCCAGCGCCCCGGGTTACCTGTTGGCCCTAACGTCCCTTGACCCTCAGGTGGCTGCGCAGGCTGAAGCCCTCCCGCGGAAACCCTTCTCGGCTGGCTTCTGGGGCAGCACCCTTGAACCCCACCTGGATGCTCCTCATCCTTCTTGCTTAGATCGTCCTCCTTGACCCTCCCCTGAAAAGCTGGACTTTCCCCAGCTCCTGTCCCAGGCTGCCTTCTCACCTCCCTCTATGTATTCTTCCTGGATCATCTCATCCATTCCCATTGCCAAAATTACTATCTATATGCCAATGACTCAATCTATATCTCTAGCTCAGTCCTCTCTCCTGAGCCATATCTATATATCCAACTGCTACTTTACTATCTCTATTTGGATATTTCACAGATGTCTCAAACTAAGTATTAAAATAGAACTCATCATGTCTCTTCTGCCAAAAATAAGCAAACTCCATTATTCCAGTATTTTGTATTTCAGCAAATAATCCTTCCATCCATGCAGTCAAGCAAGTCAAAATGACATTGGGGAATCCCCTATATCCTATATCCAGTCTAGTACTAAGTTCTGTGGTATTTTAGTTCCCAAAAGGACCTCACATTTGAGTACTTTTCCCCATCTCCACAATTTACTGTTTCTACTCTAACTCAAGTCACTAACTCAAGTTTCTCACATGGTGATTTTAGTAGTCTCTAAACTGGTCCACTTGTTCTCTTTCTTAACCCCTTATATACTAGTCTGCCTACTAGAGCCAGAATAGTCACTCTGTAAAATACAAATTTGACTTTCCCTCCCTCCCCTACCGCAGACATACACACACCAGTACAGCTTAAAACCTTTCAGTGGCTCCCCAATGCCCTTAAAATAAAGTCCAATCTTTAACATAATTTATGAACCCTGCAAGTTCTGTCCCATATCTACCATTTTGTTCTCACTGTTTGGTACTCTTCTTTGGTTTCCACTTTCTAGCCACACTGCTTTTCTTTTAATTATTCTATAGTTCTAGAGACTAATGACTCTGAGCCTCTTCATATGCTCTTCCCATTGCCTTGAATGTCTTCCTGCTCCCTTTCTTCACATACCATTTGCTTACCTTACTTCTAACTATCTTTTAGCTTTCAGTGTAAACGTCCCATTCATAGGAAAATCTTTGCTGATTATTCAACTCAGATAAAGTCAGCTATATATGCTCTTACAGTTCTCTGTAATTTTTCTTTATAAATGCTATACAGGCTACTATTATGTGATTATTTAATGACTATCCCCCTGCATATTTGAAAGCTCTACCAAGATAGGGACCATATCTATTGTTTGCTCATAATGAAAACTTTATTGCCTTATATGTGCCTGACACAGAGTAGGAGTTTATTTCATTCATTTGTGTAATGAATCTATCCTCTCTCAATATTGTTTAGAGTGTGAAAGAACTCAGTACACTATGATTTCAGTTGAAAACACAATTTATCAAAATTAAACTTTGCTAAGAAAATAAAGGAAAATAAAACACATAATAATAAGTGATATTATAGTTTATAAATTTCAAATCCTTTAAATAAAATCCAGCCTAGACTGACTTGGTTTGTCCAGTTTGAAAGGCATCACACTTTCCTATTTCTTTCCCTTGCTTCAACAAAGTATTAAAAAACACCATCCAAAAGGCACTCTTTTCAATTATTAAACAGTATAATTATTCCTCCTCTCCAACTTTTGGTCCCTTATTTTTGCTCTAAGGGAAAGGGCTGATTTGGAAGCTCTGGCAAAGAAACACAGACTGTTAATTTGCTAAGTATTTGCTAAGGGGTTTCTCCAGCCAGAAAAATAGGGGACATTAGAATTGGATACTTTATAGATTAACATAACAGAATCACAAGTAGACAGGCCAGCATCTTACTCAGCAAGGTTTTTCCTGTCCCTTCTGAAGGATACTGGAATCATTCTATTGCAATTGTCGAAGGTTTTTTTTTTTTCTCTCCTGAAATAAGATTTATAGAAACTTTCTCCTAACTACATTTTAGAAGGCTGGAGGTAGAATGATTTTCTCCTAAATTCAGAGCACATACAACAAAGGTAAAGAGAGACGAAATTTTGTTACACTAGGGGAAGTCCCCTTTGATAACAAGCTCATTCAGTCTAGAAGTAGTAGTCCATTAGAGTCTGTAGGAATCCTCACATTTCACTCCAGGTCATCTCATTCAATGTGACAGTGCTGAGATATCCCTGGAAATATCCCTGCCTTGTTCAAAAAGCTTACAAGCTTGCATGAAAGGTGCCACAAGTATAAGGTTTTTCAAAAGAACAAGATCTTGTGTGTTGTCTTTCTGGTGGGAGTTTTCCAAAGTTACTGGGTTGACTAGTAGAAAATAGTCATTCAGTTGGCATTTCAGTCTGTTAATGGAAGTAATAAAAAAGTATTCCATCAGGAGATCCACAAGTTATTGGCCAGGAAACTAAACATTTTTGCTCTGATAAGACATTTATTGGAATGACACCCCAGATACACAATGGAGCATGATGAAGTCCACAGAGGTTGCACATGCCTTCTAAATTTGTAGGAGTTCTACTTTCTGATTATAAGGGCTTTAGGGGATTGCAATACAGCTCCCCCTTTCTTTCCTGAGTTTGAAACCAATTGAAAGATAGAGAAGTCATGCACACGAAAATCAAAACATTAGCTTTATTACTGATAAAGCGAATACTGGAGAATGCGGCTTCCTTAATATTGTACCAAAGAATTAGATTTACCCATCCATTCACAGGCAATACTATACAACCATAGGTAACGTTATGTGAAAGCCTGTCCATGTAAAATGTAAGGAATGAAGAAGCAGATCAAAAAGCATGCTTCCTGTGGTCAGCTGGCAACCAAGGGAACAGAAGGAGGAAGAAGCTCAGTTACACATGCTCCATTCATATCAGTCAGGTGAATCATCAGAACTAGTAGATGAAGGAATAGACAGATTCCAGGAGAGTATAGGGAAAAAAATCTTTCCTCATGGAAACCATAGGAAAAGTTGGTCTCCACCTCCCAGAACATCAGTTTTTCACCTGCAAAATGTAACGTTCTAAAAGTCTATGCCTACAAGTAGGATAATTATATATTTCCAAACTTTGCATTGTATTTTTATTGATGGTTATTCATTTTTAACTTGATGCTACTAGTAACCTTATGATACCTTTGCAAATGACTTTCTAATTTGTTGGTGTTTCTCACTGTGAACATGTTGTGAAAGATACAACTATACAATTCTATGATTCAATTAACATCTGTAATCACTTATCTGAATTAGCTAAAGCACAAATGAACAAAATAAAAGGAAAACACAGGGGTCCAAGATGTCTGTAGGGACAATGGATAACATAAAAGCAGTGAGCATCCACGACTACAGATTATCCTTTGAGCATCTCTCACATATGCTGATTAATGTAGGGAAAATGCTTGGGCCATATGCTATGTTAACATGTGATTTTAAAAAAAGATCAGAATTAGTTCCCTTTGGAAAGGGAAATTTTAAGCCCAATATAGGTGATGAAACAAAGGAAAGTATGTAGTTCATGCAATAGGTCAAAACTTCTGACCAGATGATTCATATTTATACTGTGAAAAGTTATGGATGAGATCCTTCTTGGTGATTTTTAAAGAATTATGGAGACCACCTAGAGGGGTGGGATAGGGAGGGTGGGAGGGAGGGAGATGCAAGAGGGAAGAGATATGGGAACATATGTATATGTATAACTGATTCACTTTGTTATAAAGCAGAAACTAACACACCATTGTAAAACAATTATACTCCAATAAAGATGTTAAAAAAAAAAAGACTTATGGAGAATGGAAGAACTCTAAAAGGTACTCAACATCACTAATCATCAGAGAAATGTAAATCTAAACTACAATTAGATCTCACCTCACACTTGTTAGGATAGATATTATCAAAAGATAACAAGTGCTTGGAGGGTGTGGAAAAATTGGAACCCTTGTACACTGTTGATGGGAATGTAAAATGGTATAACCACTGTGGAAAACATACGGAGGGTCCTCAAAACTTAAAAATAAAACCACCATATGATCCAGCAATACAGCTGTGGGTATATATCCAAACAAATTGAAATCAGGACCTTGAAGATGTATCTGCACTCACATCTTCATTGCAGTATTATTCACAGTATCCAAGACATGGAAACAACCTAAATGTCCATTAGCAGATGAACAGACAGAGAAAATATAGTATATACATACATTGGAATATTATTCAGCTTTAAATAGAAGGAAATCCTGCCATATGTGACAACATGGATGTACCTGAAAGATATTATGCTAAGTGAAATAAGCCGGTCACAGAAGGAAAAATGCTGCATGATTCCACTTACATGAGGTATTTAAAATAGTC
This sequence comes from Balaenoptera physalus, assembly GCF_965194825.1. Classification (NCBI taxonomy): domain Eukaryota; kingdom Metazoa; phylum Chordata; class Mammalia; order Artiodactyla; family Balaenopteridae; genus Balaenoptera; species Balaenoptera physalus. Next base: position 134,590,935 of record NC_138903.1, on the reverse strand, counting down.
AGGCTCATAGAAGCAGAGAGTGGAATGGTGGTTGTCAGGGGCTGAAGAGAGGGGAAAATGAGGAGATGTTGTTCAATGGATATAAAGTTTCAGTTATACAAGATGAATAAGTTCTAGAGATCTACTGTACAACATAGTGCCTAGAGTTAACAGTACTGTATTGTACACTTCAATATTTTGTTAAGAGTCTAGATCTCATGTTGTGTTCTTACCCCAATTTTTAAAAATGGGCAAAAGATATGAACAGACACCTCACCAAAGAAGATACACAGATGGCAAATGAGCACATGAAAAGACGCTCCTCATCACACATCATCAGGGAAATGCAAATTAAAACTATAGTAAGATACCACTACACACCTATTAGAATGATGAAAATCCAATGAAGATGAGGCACAACAGGAAATCTCATCCACTGCTGGTGGGAATGCAAAAAATGATGCAGCTACTTTGGAAGACAGTTTGTCAGGTTCTTACAAAATAAAAATACTCTTACCATATGATACAGCAATCATGCTCCTTGGTATTTCCCCAAAGGAGCTGAAAACTTAGGTCCACACAAAAACTGCACACAAATGCTTATGGAAGCTTTATTCATAATTGCCAAAACTTGGAAGCAACCAAGATGACCTTGGTAGGCAAATGCAGAAATAAACTGTGGTCCATCCAGACAATGGAATAGTATTCACTGCTAACGAGAAATGATCTATCAAGCCACGAAAAGCCATGGAGGAACCCTGAATGCATAGGACTAAGCGAAGGACGCCAACCTGAAAAGGCTGCAGACTGTATGATTCCAGCTATAAGACACTCTGGAAAAGACAAAACTATGGAGACAGTAAAAGGATCCGTGGTTGCCAGGGGTTTAGGAGGGGGAGGGAGGCATGAACATGCTGAGCACAGAGCATTCTTAGGGCAGTGAAACTACCCTGACGATGCTGTAATGGTGGATACATGACATCGTGCATGTGTCCAAACCCACAGAACGTACAACACGAGGGAGAACGCTAATGTAAACTATGGACTTTAGTTAATAATAACGTAGCAATCTTGGCTCATCAATTGTAACAAATGTTCCACTCCGGTGAAGGGTGTTGATAATGGGGAGGCTATGTGGGGGGGGGGCGGGGCAGGGGCTATACAGGAAATCTCTGCATCTTCTGCTCAAGTTTGCTATGAAACTAAAAGAGCTCTTAAAAATATAAAGTCTATTAAAAATAGAGGCTGGAAAATATACTCCTTATTAATAAGAGGAAATTTCAGAACTTATAAAATGTGATCTCAATGTAAAGTTTAGTCAGGGCTTTAGAACTGATTACCAAAAGAAATTACTGATGAGAAGAAAAAAAAAGTGGTGATCACTAGGAACCAACATGTATTACCAACAGTTTTGATAGAATACTCAAATTTCGTACTGAAAATCCCATGCTGATTTTTGATAGAACAAAAGGCCCAAATTAAGTTACTATGAATACTCTATTTTGGTATATGGCACAGCTAGCAATATCTGTTGTGCCAAGGCAAGCAGCTTTCTTTTACCAAAGCATCATAATTTGCATAGTGTACACCCTTGGCCTAATGTTACATTAAGAAGCTCAATTAACAGAAAACAATATATAACAATATTGTCAGTAACTGGCATATACAGCTGGACAGCTACACTTTTCCCACATTGCCTAATTCATAGTCTTTTGTATGTCTTTTGTCTCACTCATAATGACCAAAGTTGTAGAAAATATTGCTGTTTGGGAACCACCATCTTTGCTGTGTGTCTCCTAATACCTTTTAAAATCTTGTCCCTCTCACCCTGGTGTGCCTCAACTGACTACTTTACTTGTTACTTTTGGAGTTACTGGCATAACTTTAAGCTATGTGCTAGTCACTCTCAATTACTCTGATACGTCTCCCCTCTCATTCCATGACACACACACCCCGCCTCATTTTCCTCTTCTCTTTCCATGCAGAAACATATTTCTTGTTTCCTTTGGAGCCTTTCTCCTCAAGCAAGCCAGAGACACATCCCCACAAAATCTTCCTGTGTACTTACTGGCAAGTGACAGCAAAGCTTGCGACTTACAATTTCATGCCTATTTACAGACGTGGTGCACTTCTTTCTTACATTTACTGGGTTAGCATATAAGATGAATGCTGTATATGTGGTATATCTGGATTGAACAATGCAGGCATTTGACAAAGTTTCACATGATATACTTATGAAAAAAATAGAAAGGTAACAACACAATTAGATGAGCTCACAACTAATTGAACAATTACACCAAAACAGTTCTGCTTACTGGATTCATCATAAGATCCATGAGGATGGAAACTGTAGATGTTTTGTTCATCACGTAAAAGGTGCTCAAGAAATGTTAAGTAAAGGGATAAAAGGTATCAAATACAGGGAGAAATGTAGTCCTTGGCTTGTTCAAAATTTTTGCTGATGACCTGTATAGGGATGAAGAGAGCTGAAATGGGCCCAATATTTTTTTAAAAAAATGAAATGTGATAATGATCAATGGAAAAATCTTTCAAATACACAGGATGGATCAGATTTGACTTAAGAGCTTCATATGTGAAAAAAGACTTAGGGGATTTAGTTGACAGTACTTGGAAATCTTGGAACCTCCCAAGTGGTGTGTTGTTCTTGGCACATTGGTTCTCCACAAATAGACTATAGGCATGTAATAAGATACTAATTCCTTTAACTCTCAAGGTGATCAGAAATGGCTTTGGGTAGCTGGAACCTCCAGGCCAGTTGCTTCTAGCTGCAAGCAGCCTTGCCTGTTTGTCCCAGTGAGATATACAAATACTATCTTCTATTTGTATCATGATGTGAAAAAGATTAGGAACCACTGTACAAAATGAACTCCTTTCAACTATGATGACTGAATTGTCTAGGTTATTATTAGAGTTGAAATTAGTACAGCATTCTTTCTAAATTATAGCACCCATAATAGAGAGTAAAACAGCTATAGAATCTTGAAGCAAAATAAACATAACTACTGTGGAATTTGACTTAGAGAAAGATGATAAAGAAGACCAATGGGATAGGCTACTTTTCTAATGGTCTGGTACAAGGAGGAGAAATCCCATCCTTCATGCACAGATAGTAGAATTAACCAGAGGCAAATAGGGCTGACCTCTATTTAAGTGTATCTTGAATCAGTGCCTATCTCCAGAGGGTTAGTGTCTCCAAGTCCACAGTCTTCTGAAAAAGAGTATAGATACATTTTCACCAGCAAAAGACTAAATAGAAAAACTCCAAGCAGGAACTTCCCAAGTAAGGCAGATCTGGGTGAGATGCAATAGGAAGAGGGCTTGGAAAGGTGGGGGACAGTTTTAAGGCACTGGAGATTTGAGAGCCAGTAGTCAGGGAGGTTGGAAGGGCACCAAAGAAACCTTGGCTGATTTCACACTTTGGCAGCACTTCTGACAAACTTCGGCCAGAAACCTCTCCCACTGCAATGTCCCCTTTTGAGAATACCAGGCAGAATTTACTAAAACCAACAAATTCTTTTCACAGGAGCAATACCACCATCTTTTCAAATCTACTTCATATTTAGTGAGCAAAGAAGAAAACAGAGTTATATACATGTAGTAGTTTGAAAGCACATTATGCTCATAGCCATGTTTTGTGCTCATGACATGAGGTCCTTAAGGGCAGAAACTGTCTTGAACTTTCATCTTTGCATTCTGGTATCTAACAGAGCACAGTATGGATAGATAGATAGATAGATAGATAGATAGATAGATAGATGACAGATAGATAGATAGATAGATAGATAGATAGATAGATAGATAGACAGACAGATAGATAGATAGATATTGATAGGCAGATGGATAGGAACACTATGGATATATGCTCAAAACAAATGTTTGAATGAAATTGTTGGATAATTGTTAAGACTTGGAATGACACCCATAAGAAAACGGAGAATGATTTGTCCTAGCCCTTGGCGTGCTCTTCCTGCTTCCTCACCAAGCTCAAATACCAACCCTCAAGATATCCCCATCCCCCTTCTCTTAATGTTCTCTCAGAACATTAAGAGAAGCAATAACCTTTCTGCAGAAGAAAACTGGCTCCTTGCCTCAGGGATCAGAATGACTCAGGGGAGAGCATGATTAACAAAAACGTTATCAGGCTAAAATATTACTGTTTAAATCATGAGCAGCCTAGAATAAAAACCATTTAAAATAAGTAACTGTCTTCCTCTTCCCAGCCCATCATTCCTCTATGTCTCCTAGTTCGACATTCCCAAGCCCCCAGCTTCCTCATTATCTCTAAAATAAAGTATCACACCCCAGCAGATTATCTCAGCACCTTCCAAAGCCTCAGAAGGTAGGAATACAGAGGTTCAGGAGATAGATGGAGGTAAATGGCATAGAGTGTGCCAAGTGTGTTATATAAAAGGAAAAGTTTGCTATGAGTTCACTTCTGAGGATAAGGAAAGATCACAGACTAGTAATTGGTACAGCTTTCCTCAGGGAACTCTTGTTTGAGGATGATCAGTGAATCTGACCCCTAAAGGGCTTTAAAAGGTCAGTATGGTAATATGGAAGGAACACTGCAAAAGAAAGGTTCCAGCTCTGATTCTGCCTTGTGTGACCTTGAACAAGTCCTTTTGCCAATCTGGGCCTAATTCGTGAAATAGAAAAAATAATACCTACTCTGCCTAACTCACAGGTCAAGTGCTTTCTACACTACACTATTGTACCTTCTTCAATAACTTGGTATATATGAGAACTCAATTGACTGAGCATGCAAGCATAGGGTATCTACTTCTACACATTTGCATTCACACTGTGATGGAATTTACTGAGGAATGTCTAGGTATTGTCATTGTAGATTTAGGTATTTTCTGTGGATTTTAATTTAGAAAAATTTTTGTAATGCTAAACATATTTAGCCATTAATTGAAACAGTACTGTGGTCTGTGTTGTGATTAGCAAATAATGTATCAGCATAGGGATTATAAATATGCTTCCGATTCATCTTTCTGGAGGGTGTGAGTTTAAGGTGAGTTTCTTAAGATACAGGTAATAATATGGGAGAATAATTTGACTTATACATATTCCACATCTTAAATAGTTCAATGTTTAGAATGTGGAGGGTGAGAGGTCCGGGGATAAATTTTAAAAGGCTTTGTGGAAGATGACTGAGGAATATAACAGTATAAGTGTTTAAAATGGGTAACATGATGTGAAGGACTAGAAGTATAAGGATAGAGGAAGGATGAGAAAAGAGGGCAAATTAGCTTAAAGGTAACTCTATAAAAGCCATTGATGATTATTTAGAGACACGTTAGAAATTATTCAGTGGGCACTTAAAGCCCAGAAAGAATCCCTTTATTATTTGTCTGATCTAGGTTGTTTATCTCCAAAAGCAAATCATTGGAATGGGGCCAGTGTTGCATTAGGGTTACTAATAGCTCACTGTCTATGATGGCCTACTTTTTGTATTTGAAAGACACTTAAAGAACAAATCCTCCATAAGTACCCCTGTGCCCTTGGACCTTTATAACATGGACAATCCTAAATCATGGAACATGGAAGAGGGCAAAAATAGAATATCCTAGAGCTGTTATATAAGATTGGCCTAAGCAAAAGAGAAAGAGGATCAGCAATAAAACAAAGAAGACACAGGGATAATATGGGCCCCAAAGAGAGGTAGTTACTCTGAAAGCCCCAGGATAGTGTTGACTTTCATGGTTTAAAGAAGAGACTGAAAACAAAGGACAGAGGAGAAATGTAATATAAGAATTGCCACAGGAACTTAAACTTTTTTATTAAGATATAACATACATGAAATACATAAAAAGCAATAATTTTAAGTGTATTACTAAATAAAACTACACATATGCATATATGTCTGTGTAACCCCTATAAAGATAAAGGTATAGAACACATCTAGCACTCAAGAAAGTTCCCTCTAGTCCTTTCTTTTTCTTTTTTTGTTTGTTCGTTTGTTTTATACTGCAGGTTCTTATTAGTCATCAATTTTATACACATCAGTGTACACATGTCAATCCCAATCCCCCAATTCAGCACACCACCATCCCCACCCCACCGCGCTTTTCCCCCCTTGGTGCCCATACGTTTGTTCTCTACATCTGTGTCTCAACTTCTGCCCTGCAAACCGGTTCATCTGTACCATTTTTCTAGGTTCCACATACATGCGTTAATATACGATATTTGTTTTTCTCTTTCTGACTTACTTCACTCTGTATGACAGTCTCTAGATCCATCTATGTCTCAACAAATGACTCAGTTTCATTCCTTTTTATGGCTGAGTAATATTCCATTGTATATATGTACCACTTCTTCTTTATCCATTCACCTGTCGATGAGCATTTAGGTTGCTTCCATGACCTGGCTATTGTAAATAGTGCTGCAATGAACATTGGGGTGCATGTGTCTTTTTGAATTATGGTTTTCTCTGGGTATATGCCCAGTAGTGGGATTGCTGTGTCATATGGTAATTCTATTTTTAGTTTTTTAAGGAACCTCCATACTGTTCTCCACAGTGGCTGTATCAATTTACATTCCCACCAACAGTGCAAGAGGGTTCCCTTTTATCCACACCCTCTCCAGCATTTGTTGTTTGTAGATTTTCTGATGATGCCCATTCTAACTGGTATGAGGTGATATACCTCATTGTAGTTTTGATTTGCATTTCCCTAATAATTAGTGATGTTGAGCAGCTTTTCATGTGCTTCTTGGCCATCTGTATGTCTTCTTTGGACAAATGTCTATTTAGGTCTTCTGCCCATTTTTGGATAGGGTTGTTTGTTTCTTTAATATTGAGCTGCATGAGGTGTTTATACATTTTGGAGATTAATCCTTTGTCCGTTGATTCGTTTGCAAATATTTTCTCCCATTCTGAGGGTTGTCTTTTCATCTTGTTTATGGTTTCCTTTGCTGTGCAAAAGCTTCGAAGTCTCCTTAGGTCCCATTTGTTTATTTTTGTTTTTATTTCCATTACTCTAGGAGGTGGATCAAAAAATATCTTGCTGTGATTTATGTCAAAGAGTGTTCTTCCTATGTTTTCCTCTAAGAGTTTTATAGTGTCCGGTCTTACATTTAGGTCTCGAATCCATTTTGAGTTTATTTTTGTGTATGGTGTTACGGAGTGTTCTAATTTCATTCTTTTACATGTAGCTGTCCAGTTTCCCAGCACCACTTATTGAAGAGACTGTCTTTTCTCGATTGTATATCGAACCTGGGCCCCCTGCATTGGGAGCACAGATTCTTACCCACTGGACCACCACCAGGGAAGTCCCAGAAATTAAATTCTTAAATGTCTGTGAATGGTGTGAGGTATTGATCTAAATTTATCTGTTTCCATAAGGAGAGCCCATTATCTTAATGCCATTTATTGAAAAGTCAATCATTTCACCTGCTGACTTACTGTTCTCTATGTGTCATATAATAAGATTACATTTATACTTGGTTCTGTTTATAAGTTCACTATTTTTCTCCATCTATTATTTGTCTATTCATGTGTGCCTTAATACTACAGTATTTTGATTATTATGGATTTGTAGTAAATTTTGCTATCTAGTAGTACAAGTTCTTTATGCTTATTCTTCAAAATTTTCATGATCATTCTTATCTATTTTTCTTCTACATGAATTATAATATAAATTTTAGTATCAGCATGTCAAGTTCTGTAAGAATAAAATCCTATTGATATCTTGATTAAATTTTCATTTAATGTGTAGAATAATTTGAAAAAAATAACTATGTTTATGACAATGAATCTTCCCCTCATGAATGTAGTATAACTCTATATTCACTTAGGTCTTTTAAAAGATTTTTAATTAAAGTTTTATAATTTTCTTCCTAAAAGTATTACACCTTTTATAGGATTTATTTTAATATACCTTGTAATTTTTGTTGCTATTATAAATAGTACCTTCGGGAAGGGAGGTTCTCAATTTTGGCATATGAATACATGTGTGTATGTGAGTGTGTTTTATGCACATAAAATATTTCACTTTACTTTTTGGTGTATCTTTTGCCATTTAAAAAGGTTTCATTTTGGTTCTAATGATATCTTTATTCCAGTGGTTTTCAAGCTGTAGCATATATCAGAATCCCCTGGAGAGCTGTTACAACACAAATTGCTGGGTCCCAACTCCAGAGTTCTGATTCAGCAGGTCTGGGGTAGGACGTGAGAATCTGCATTTCTAACAACTTTCTAAGTGATATGGATCTACTGGTCCAGTACCACACTTGAAGAACCATTATTTTATACTAATATCTTCATATAATACTTTTATCTTACTTTTAAAGATACTGTCTGTTGATTCCCTTCATGAACCATAATAAAATTTGCTAGTACTCTCTTTTTGCCTCTCCCCTCCTTCTGACCCAGCTTCTAATTTAAGCCTATATCTTCTTACTCCTACTTAGTATCTATGAAGTTGTCCTCCTTCTATACCCATTTTTGTTATTTGTATTATACATATATTTCAGAGTATATAATATTTGCCTCTATTTTGTCATTCCATCTTTATCACTTATTCTTAGCTTTACAGGTAAATATAATTACTGCTCACCATCGAATATATGCCAAACTACTCCTATGATTTCTTGGTATCTAAAGCTTTTTTTCTATTAAATCTCTTAGAAAGTATCATGGGAATAATATTTCCTGAGTTATTGCATGCTCATTATAGCTTGTATTTATATCTGAAAGTTAACTTAGTCAGATATAAAACCTTTGGCTCACACCTTCCCATTGTTCAGCCATCTCATTTATAAAGAGTAGTTTTCCAACATCACAACTTTTGCAGATTTCTCTGAGCAGGTTTCTTCTGGAGCCCTTTTTCTGAAATAACTCTCTATATGTTATAATAAGAGTGGATTACAGATGAAAAATCTGCAAGATGCAGACTCTACCTGATGAGTAGTTCTTAGGGCATACCAAAGACAAAATGAGACAAAAATCAAGAACACTAGAGGAATTTGAAGCCTTTGACATCTACAGCTACTGCAAATATTAAACACAGTCCAACTTCTAGCAAGATTAAAACAAAATCTCACACCAAAGGCCTATTTATCTCAGTACTATTACCCAATATATCATGCCTGGCTTTCAACATAAAAATATAAGGCATGCTAAAAGGCAAGAATAAACAGAGCCTGAAGATACAAAATAAGCATCAGAGCCAGACTCAGATACAACAAAGATTTTAGAATTTAAAAACATGATTAATATTGTAAGGGCTCTAATGGGAAAAGTAGACAGTATTCAAGAACAGATAGATGGGTAATGGAAGCAGAGAGACAGAAACTCTACGAAAGAATCAAAAGGAAATGCTAGCATCACAGGCACTGTAACAGAAATGAAGAATATCTTTGATGGGCTCATCAGTAGACTGGACATGGCCAAGGAGAGAATCAGTGAATGTAAAGATAGGTCAAGAAAACCTCCCAAACTGAAATGCAAGGAGAAAAAAGAATTAATGAAAACTCAGAATAAAACATATATGAACTATGGGGCAATTTCAAGAGGTGTAACACGCACTTAATTGGTTAACAGAAAGAAACAAAGAAGCTGATAAAATATTTGAGGTAATGATGCCTGAGAATTTAAAAAACTTATTGACAAACATCAAACCACAGAACCAGGAAGCTCAGAGAACATCAAGAATATATCATATTCAAGAAGCCAGAAAAAAAAAAAAAAAAAAAAAAGAAGCCAGAAAAGGGAGAAAACACCTTACCTTTACAAGAACAAGAACAAGAATTACAGAGGACTTCTCATCAGTCACCATGAAAGCAAAAAGAAAGTGGAGTAAAATATTTAAAGTATTGAAAGAAAAAAACCCACCACCTAGCATTCTATATCTAATGAAATTATCCTTCAAAGGTAAAGAAGAAATAAAGACTTTCTCAGAAAAACAAAAACTGAGGAAATTCATCACCAACAGATATGCCTTGCAATTAATATTAAAAGAAGTTCTTCAGGAAGAAGGAAAATAATATCTGTCAGGAACTTGAATCTCTATTCAGAAGAGAAGATCATCAGAAAAAGAGTAAAGGTAAAATTAATTTTTAAAGTTGTATTATTCTTAATTGTTCTAAAAGATAATTATTTTAAAGTAATAAAAGTAGCAATGTGTTGAGTGATTATAGCATATAAAAAGGCTTAATGATTGAAAGAAAAATCATAGGGGATTAGAGGAAGGAATTGGGAATACTCTGTTAGAAGATTTATGCACTACATGTGAAGCAGTTTAGTGTTATTTAGAGGTGAACCCAGATTAGTTTAAAAATGTATATCACAAACTCTAGGGCAATCACTAAAGAAAACTTAAAAAGAAGAATAATTGAAATGCTAAGAAAGAAGATAAAATGAAATCATATAAAATAATTAAAACCAGAGAAGGCAGAAAAAGAGGGGGGAAAAAACAAAGAATAAATGTAACAAATAGTAAAGTTACCAAAAATGGTAGATATTAGTCTGAAAGTATCAATAGTCACTTTCAATATAAATGGCCTAAATACACCAATTAAAAGAAATAGGTTGTCAGTATGAATTTTACAAAAAGATCCCAACTATATGTTGTTGACAAGAAACTGATTTAAAATATATACACTCAAATAGGTTAAAAGTTAAGAAATGGAAAAAGAAATTCCATGCCAATTCTAAATTTAAAAAATTGGAGTGGCTATATTAATTTCAGACAAAGTGGACCTGAGAATAAGGAAGAATATCAGGGATAAAGAAGGACATTATATAATGATAGGAGGTCAATTCTCCATGGAGATATAACAGTCCTAAACATGTATGCAATTAACCAATAAAGCATCAGAATATTTGAAGTGTAGACTTCAAGTTAAAAATTGTTTCAAGACAAAGAAGGGGAATGATATCAGCAAGATGGCAGAATAGGAAGCCCTGGATCCTCCATTCTTCCCACAGAAACACCAATTCAACACAATACACAGAACAATTCCCTTTGTGAGAAATCCAGAAACTAGCTGAGAGGCCCCTGTGTCCCTGGTGATGTGAAACCAGCCACAATAAAGCCAGTAGGAATATTTGCAACACCCTCTCAACATAAGCACTACTAACACCACAGTGCCATATGATTGAAGGAACACCCCCAACTCCCAGCTTATGCCTGGGGATGAAAGGACTAGGCCATATAACCAATATTCTGATTTTTCTGGGGGCTGACTGAGGCATTGGCTTCTGTCTCACCTGTCTTAGAGTGCTGATGGGACCCAGAATACTCTAGTCACCTGGGACCCATTAAGAACAAAAACTTTGGTTTGAACTAGCAAGCTAGCATAAACCATAGCCCTACTCCCTAGCTCAGTGCAAAGTGAAAAATCTCCAGCTCCCAGCTTCTCCCTGTGGAGAAAAGTAAAGGACTGAACCATATATCCAACATTTTGATTTTTTTCTGGGGGCTGCATAAGGCACTGGTTTCTGTCTTGCCTGTCTAAGAGTGCTAATGGAACCTGTCATAGTCAAGATGCTTGGGGGCCACTGAGAACAAGAACAGCATTTTGAAATAGCATAAAAGTTTGAGAGGTCCCCAGAATCTCTGGCCAGGCATTTCTCCGATGAACATATACAAATGGCCGACAGGTATATGAAATGATGCTCAGCATCACTAATAATTAGGGAAATACAAATCCTACTTTCAATAACGGATAGAACAAATAGACAGGAGATCATTAAGGAAATAGAGGACTTGAACAACACTATAAACCAACAAGACTTAGACAATATAGGACACTTCACACAGCAAGAGCAGAATATACACTCTTCTGATGTACACATGAACATTATCCACAATAGACCATAGGTAAAGCCACAAAACAAGTCTCAATAAATTTTAAAAGGTTGAAATCATACAAAGTATCTCCTCTGACCACAATGAAATGAAACTAGAAATTAATAACAGGAGGAAAATTGGAAAACTCACAAATATGTCAACATTATACAACACATTCTTAAACAACCAATGGGTCAAAGATGAAATCAAAAAAGAAATTAGAAAATACTTTGTGATGAATGAAAACAAAAATACAACATACCAAAACCTATAGGATGCAGCAAAAGCAGTGCCCAGGGAAACTTAAAGCTTTAAATGCCTACATTAAAAAAGAATAAAAATCTCAAATTAATTATTTTCACCTTAATGAGCTAGAAAAAGAAGAGCAAACTACACCTAAAGTTAGCATTAAAGAAGACCTAAATAAATGGAAAAACGCCTGTGTTCATGGATTGGAATACTTAGTATTGTTAAAATAGCAACACTCCACAAATCACTCTACAGATTCAATGCAACCTCCATCAATGTCCCAGAGGCCTTTTTTGAAGAAATGGAAATACGAACCCCAAAATTCATACAGAATTGTAACGGAATCTGAATATTCAAAAGGATTTTGAAAATGAAGAACAAAATAAGAGTACTTATACTTCCTTATTTCAAAACTTACTTCAAAGCTACATGTCTTAGTTCTTTTGGGCTGCTATAACAAAATATAGACTGGGTGCCTTATGAACGATAAACATTTATTTCTCACAGTTCTTGAGGCTGGGAAGTCCAAGATCAATGCACTTCCTGGTTCATAGATGGCCATCTTTCCACTGTAGCCTCACAGATGCCCCATCTCCTAATACCATCATCTTGGGGGTTAGGATTTCAACATAGGAATTTTAGAGCAATACAAACATTCAGACCATAGCTCCATAGCAACCAAAACTTTGTGGTACTGGCATAAGCATACACAATGGAATCTATAAATCAATGAAATGGAATTGGGAGTTGAAGAATGAACTCAAACTTTCATGTGTAATAGATTTTCTATGAAGGTGTCAAGACCATTCAATGGGTTCTCAATTTTTATGAGGTTTGTTTCCAATTCTCTAGTTAGTGTACTACTTTCCCTTCATCTGGTACAATCATTGTAATGCCATCAATGTAGAAGACTAGCATAATATTTTATGGAACTCAAGATAGTCATCATATTTGTATATTACGGCACAGAGTAGTAGAGTTGATGTAGCCATGAGGCCAGATTATGAAGGTGTACTGTTGGCCCTTTCAGGTAAAACTAAACTGATTCTTGTGATCCTTGCAAACTTACAGAAAGAAAAAGCATTCTCCAGGTCAATAGCTTCATACCAGGGGTCAGGGGATGTATTGATTAGCTCTAGTAAATACAGGACATCTGGAAAGCAGCTGTCACCATCTGATGAAGTTTACAAGGTCCACAGTCATTCTCCAAGATGCATCCTGTATCTGCACAGCCCAAACAGGGGAATTAAATGAGGATATGATAGGTATCAACACCCTTCTTCTTTTAAGTCTGTGATGGTGTCACTAATTCCTACAGTTTCCACAAGCATTAAGTTTTGCTTTTGGTTTACTATCTGTGTACAAACAGGAAGTTCCTGAGGCTTATACTTGGTTCCTCCTGCAATAATAGCTCTTATTTCATAGGTCAGAGAGAAAATGTAGAGATTCTGCCACTGTCTGAATATGTCTACTCTATATATATTCAAGAACTGGGGGAGGGGGTGGAGTAAGCAGAGAGAGGGTTATCTTACATATTTAGCCACTGTTATTCAAACATAGGTCAAAATGCCACTTACCATTTTACCACCATAAGCCCACTTTTAGACTTATGGATCAGACTGATGATTTGGGTCCTCAGAAATTAACATTGACTCAGAGAGAGTGTCTAGTTTTCCCCCAAAAGGCCTGAATATTTTTTTCCTCAATGTTGTCACCATGGTGAATGGCTACAGGTCCCTTTGTAGAAGGTTTGGGGAAAATATTTACAGTATGTATTTATGGCAATGCTGAAGGGTCTTTCCTCAAGGGACCTAGCCTCTCCTTCAGTCACAGAGCTCTGTCTCTGTGAACTTCTTAGGTCTTGGAACTGGGTTCTTAGAAGTCATGAATTTCCATTTTAGTGATTCAAGTCAAGTTTCTATCAGATCTGGAGTTTTCTTGTTAGTTAGATCTAACTACTCAGTCAATCCATGAACTTGTGATTTAAATAAGTGTGTTCTTTTAAGCTGCTAAGTTTTAGGGTGGTTTGTTAAATAGCCCTAGGTGCCTAATATACCAGTGCTCCTCTTACTAATATATTTCTCAAAGCCTTAGAGAAGGGAATGTTCTCTGTGCCATCATGAGGTACAGAGTGTATATATGGGTGGTGGTAGTGGTAGTGGCAATGGTGAGTGTAGAAATTGCATTTCATAAATTCACTCCATCATTCCTATCCCCCTAAGCCTTTAGAGCCTTTCCTCTACATTATGTCATGGAAGTTCTAGCATCACAATCTCATTAAATGTAGGCCACCATTCAGTCCAAATTTTAGTCAACTAGCCAGTTAAGCTGTTAGAGCTAATTCCTTCTGCAGAAGCAAATGCATTAAATCCAGAATCTTTGGTAAGTATACCTATATCAGTGAATTTGGCCTGATATGGTGTTAGATTCCATCTTTCTTGGTAAAACACCCTTAGAATCCATTCCAGTACATATTCCCTCGGGTTTATGGCAATATAACAAATATAAAAAATCTTTAAATTTTGATCAAATAGAAACTATTTCCTCTTGAGTCTGACTTTATACTTGCCCACCAGAAACATGGTGAGATCTTGATTCTAGTGATGAGTCTAGTGGCAAAAAACAGTAGGGGAGTAGATCTTGAGGAAAATATAGATCCTCTTGAAAAGCAACTTTGGAAAACAATTTGACAATATCTACTAAAGCTGACCATATGCATATTCTATGACCCAGCAATTGTATTCCTAGGTATGTACCTAACAGAAATGCATGCACATGTGCTACAAAAGACATGTACCAGACATATTCATAGTAGTACTACACATTACATCCCCAAACTGGAAATAACCTTAATGCTCATCAACAGTAGAATTGATGGATAAATTGTGGTATAGTTACACAATGAAGTTCTATACAGTAATGAGGATGAATGAGTTGGTGCTATACACAACATTAAGGATGAATCTCATAAAGTTAATATTTAAGGATGAAGATAGAATTATAACTAAGTAACTAAATAAATAAATAAATAAGATTTCATTTATATAAATTTCAAAAACAGGCAAAACTAATTTATACTGATAAGTCAGAATACTGGTTATCCTGAAGAAGGCTCCTGGGGTCCTGGCAATGTTCTATTTATTGACCTAATTTGTGGCTACACAGGTGTGTTAATTTTGTGCATATCACTGAGTTGTATACTTATAATATCTTTACTTTTCTGTATTTGTGTCACATTCAAATTTAAAATGTTTTTAAGCAAATAAAAACCACAATGAGGTACCACCTCACACCAATCAGAATGGCTATCATCAAAAAGTCTACAAATAAATGCTGGAGAAGGTGTGGAGAAAAGGGAACCCTTGTACACTATTGCTGGGAATGTAAATTGGTGCAACCACTGTGGAAAACAGTATGGAGGTTCTTCAAACAATTAGGAATAGAACTACCATATGATCCAACAATTCCACTTCTAGGTATGTATAGAAAGAAAACAAAAACACTAATTTGAAAAGATATATACACCTCCATGTTCAATGCATCATTATTTACGATAGCCAAGACATGGAAACAACCTAAGTGTCCATTGACAGATGAATGGATAATGGTATACAATGGAATATTATTCAGCCATAAAAGAATGAAATCTTGCCATTTGTGACAACATGGATGGACCTTGAGGGCAGTACGCTAAGTGAAATAACTTAAACAGAGAAAGACAAACACCATATGATCTCACTTATATGTGGAATCTAAAACAAAAACAAAAACTGAGCTCAAATGTACAGAGAACAGATTGGTGGTTGCCAGAGGTGCAGGGTGGGTTAAATGGGTGAAGGGGGTCAAAAGGTACAAATTTCTAGTTATAAAATAAATAAATCATGGGGATGTAATGTACAACATAGTGACTGTAGTTAATAATACTGTATCAAATATTTGAAAGTTGATAAGAGAGTAAATCTTAAAAGTTCTCATCACAAGAAAAATTTTTTAACTATGTGTGGTGATGGATGTTAACTAAACGTTATGATGATCATTTTGCAACATATACAAATATAGAATCATTACTGTATACACCTGAAACTAATATAATGTTATAAGCAAATTATACCTCAATAAAAAATAAATCAATTGTTTTAAAAAATAGTAAACCAAAAAAAAAGTTAAAAAATATTTTTAAAAAGTCAGAGATGCTATTTCTGGCTTCTGATGAAAGATCTTTGGGGTAGAATGATCATGAAGCTTAAGCCCCCTAACAAATGTTAATGATATCACATGTCACATTGGGATGAGAAAACTGAACTGAGGGAGCACTTGCTTATGTGATAATTTTTGGCTTAAAAACAGAACATTAAAAACAGACACAAAAGAATTAAGTTGAACCCCTACATTACACCATATACAAAAATTAACTCAAAATGGATAAAAGAACTAAATGTAAGAGCGGAAACTATAAAAATCTTAGAAGAAAACAGGTATAAATCTTCATGACTTTGGTTGAGGCAATGGTTTCTTAGATATGACACCAAAAGCACAAGTAGCAAAATAAAAAAGTAGATAAGCTGGACATCATCAAAATTAAACATGTTTGTGCTTCAAAGGATACCATCAAGACAGTGAAACTTTCCCTGTGTGTGCTCTCAGGCAACAGGAAACTGCCTACATGAGCTCCAGGGGCAGGTGCAAGTTGCCACTGCCATCCTAGGCTCCAGAGGCAGGCCTGGGCTGTCGACACCGATAAGAGTCCTGCAAGCAGGTGCCAAGTGCTGCCCCTGTTGTCCCAGGAGTATGCGGGCTGCCTCTGCTGCTAAGAGACATAGGAGCAGGCGCCAATCGCTGCCCCTACTGTCACGGGAGTGCATGGGCTGCCACATCTGCTAAGAGACCTGGGGCCAGGTGCCAATCACTGCCCCCACCATCCCAGGAGGATGCACAGGCCGCCACACCTGCACACCCCATATCAAGGGGATAATGGCCAGCACAAGCTGAGAAAAGAGGCAGCAAGCATCCAAACTAAAAGCAGACCCTCAATTCCTGACAAGATGGCAGAGTAGAAGGACTTGAGCTCACCCCCTTTCATGAAAACACCAAAATCACAACTAACTGCTGAACAACCATTGACAAAAAAGACTGGAACCTACCAAAAAAGATATTTTTACATCCAAAGACAAAGAAGAAGCCCCAATGAGATGGTAAGAGGGGAGTTTCTGCAATGTAATCGAATCCCATACCCACTGGGTGGGCAACCCACAAACTGGAAAATAATTATATCACAGAGGTTCTTCCACAGGAGTGAGAGTTCTGAGCCCCACATCAGGCTCCCAAGCCTGAGGGTCTGGCATCAGGAAGAGGGGCCCCCAGAGCATTTGGCTTTGAAGGCCAGTGGGGTCTGAGTGCAGGAGATCCACAGGACTGGGAGAAACAGAGACTTCACTCTTAGAGGGCACACAAAAGGTTTCATATGAACTGGTACCCAGCACAAAGCAGTGACTCCATAGGAGCCTGGGCTAGACCTACCAGCAGGTCTTGGAGGGTTTCCTGGGGAGACAGGGGTCGGCTGTGGCTCACTGTGGGGGCAAAAACACTGGTGGCAGAGGCCTCATGGAATATTCATTGGCATGAGCACTCTTGGAGATTGCCATTTTGGCACCGAGACCTGGCCTCACCCAACAGCCTGCAGGCTCCAGTGCTGGGATGCCTCAGGCCACACAATCAGCAGGGTGGGAACACAGCCCCACCTATCAGCAGACAGGCTGCCTAAAGTCATACTGAGCTCACAGCCACCTCTAAACACACCACCTGACACAGCCCTGCCCACCAGAGGGACAAGACCCAGCTCCACCCACCAGTGAGCAGGCACCAGTCCCTCCCACCAGGAAACCTGCACAAGCCCCTGGACCAACCTCACCCACCAGGGGCAGACACCAAAAGCAAGAGGCACTATGACCCTACAGCCTGTGGAAAAGGAGACCACAAACACAAAAAGTTAGACAAAATGAGAAGGCAGAGAAATATGGTCCAGACAAAGGAACAAGATAAAAACCCAGAAGAACAATTAAGTGAAGTGGAGGTGGAGATAGGCAATCTACCTGAAAAAGAATTCAGAGTAATGATAGTAAAGATGATCCAAGATCTCAAAAAAAGAGTGGAGGCACAGACCAAGAAGATACAAGAAATGATTAACAAAGAACTAGAAGATGTAAAGAACAAACAGAGATGAACAATACAATAACTGAAATGAAGAATACACTGGAAGGAATCAACAGCAGAATAAATGAGCCAGAAGAATGAATAAGTGAGCTGGAAGACAGAGTGGTGGAAACCACTGCCAGAGAATAGAATAAAGAAAAAAGAATGAAAAGAAATAAGGACAGTCTCAGAGACCTCTGGGACAACATTAAATGTACCAACATTCATATTATAAGGGTCCCAGAAGGATAAGAGAGAGAAAGGGGCTGAGAAGAGATTGTAGCTGAAAACATCCCTAACATGGGAAAGAAAACACTCACTCAAGTTCCAGAAGTGCAGAGAGTCCCATACAGGTTAAACCCAAGGAGGAACATGCCAAGACACATATTAATATTAATCAAATTGACAAAAATTAAAGACAAAGAGAAACTATTAAAAGGAACAAGGGAAAAGCAACATATAATATACAAGGGAATCCCCATAAGGATATCAGCTGGTTTTTCAACAGAAACTCTGCAGGCCAGAAGAGAGTGGCATGATATATTTCAAGTGATGAAAGGGAAAAACCTACAAGCAAGAATACTCTATCCAGCAAGGCTCTCATTGAGATTTGATGGAGAAATCAAAAGCTTTACAGACAAGCAAAAGCTAAGAGAATACAGCACCATCAAATCAGCTTTACAACAAATGGTAAAGAAACTTCTTTAGGGGGAAAAGAAAAGGACAGAACTAGAAACAAGAAAATTACTAATGGGAAAGCTCACCAGTAAAGGCAAACATACAGTAAAGGTAGGAAATCATCCACACACAAATATGATATCAAAACCGGCAATCATGAGAAGAGGAGAGTACAAATGCAGGATACTGGAAATGCATTAGAAATTAAGAGACCAGCAACTGAAAACAATCTTGTATATATACAGACGGCTATATCAAAACCTCAGGGGAAGCACAAACCAAAGTCTACAATAGATACACACAAAAAAGAAAAGCAATCCAAACACAACACTAAATATAGATCAAAACACAAGGGAAGAAAATAAAAGAGGATGGGAAGAAAAAGACCTACAAAAACAAATCCAAAGCAATTAACAAAATGACAGTAAGAACGTACATATCGATAATTACCTTAAATGTAAATGGATTAAATGCTCCAACCAAACAACATAGACGGGCTGAATGGATACAAAATAAGACCTGTATATATGCTGTCTACAAGAGATCCACTTCAGATCTAGGGAACCATACAGACTGAAAGTTAGGAGATGGAAAAAGGTATTCCATGCAAATGGAAATCAAAAGAAAGCAGGAATAGCAATACTCATATCAGACAAAATAGACGTTAAAATAAAGACTGTTACAAGAGACAAAGAAGGACTTTACATAATGATCAAGGGATCAATCTAAGAAGACTATATAACAATTGTAAAAATATATGCACCTAACATAGGAGCACCTAAAAATATAAGGCAAATGCTAACAGCCATATAAAGATAAATCGACAGTAACACAATAATAGTGGGAAACTTTAACATCCCACTTACATCAATGGACAGATCATTCAGACAGAAGATAAATAAGGAAACACAGGCTTTAAATGACACATTAAAGCAGATTGACTTAACTGATGTTTATAAAACATTCCATCTGAAAGCAGCAGAATACACATTCTTCTCAAGTGCACATGGAACATTCTCCAGGATAGATCACATCCTGGGCCACAATGCAAGCCTCAGTCAATTTAAGAAAATTGAAATCATACCAAGCATCTTTTCCAATCACAACGCTATGAGATTAGAAATCAATTACCAGAAAAAAAAAACTGTAAAAAACACGAACACGTGGAGGCTAAATAATATGTTACCAAACAACCAATGGATCACTGAAGAACTCAAAGAGAAAATCAAAAATTACCTAGAGACAAATGACAACAAAAACATGACAATCCAAAACCTATGGGATGCAGCAAAAGCAGTTCTAAGAGGGAAGTTTATAGAAATACAATCTTACCTCAGGAAACAAAAAAAATCTCAAATAAACAACCTAACCTTACACCTAAAGCAACTACAGAAAGAGGAACAAACAAAACCCAAAGTTAGTAGAAGGAAAGAAATCATAAAGATCAAAACAAAAAGAAGTAGAGATGACAAAAAAATCAATGAAATTAAAGCTAGTTCTTTGAAAAGATAAACAAAATTGGTAAACCTCTAGCCAGACTCATCAAAAAAAAAAAGGCAGAGGATTCAAATCAATAAAATTAGAAATGAAAAAGGAGAAGTTACAACTGACACCACAGAAATACAAAGGATCGCAAGAGACTACTACAAGACTACAAGCAACTATATGGTAATAAAATGGACAACCTGGAAGGACTGGACAAATTCTAAAAACGGTACAATCTTCCAAGATTGAACCAGGAAGAAATAGAAAATATGAATAGACTAATCACAAACACTGAAATTGAAACTGTGATTTTAAAACTTCCAAGAAACAGAAGTCCAGGACCAGATAGCTTCACATGTGAATTCCATGAAACATTTAGAGAAGAGTGAAAACCTATCCTTCTGAAAATCTTCCCAAAAATTGCAGAGGAAGGAACACTCTCAAACTCATTCTATGAGGCCGCCATCACCTTGATACCAAAACCAAACAAAGATACCACAAAAAAAGAAAATTACAGGCTAACAACACTGATGAACATAGATGCAAAAATCATCAAAAAAATACTAGGAAACCGAATCCAACAATACATTAAAAGGAGCATACACCATGATCAAGTGGGATTTATCCCATGGATGCAAGCATTCTTCAATATCTGCAAATCAAACAGTGTGATACACCACATGAACAAACTGAAGAATAAAAACCATATGATCAGTTCAATAGATGCAGAAAAAGCCTTTGACAAAGTTCAACACCAATTTATGATTAAAAACTCTCCAGGAAGTGGGCATAGTGGGAACCTACCTCAACATAATAAAGACCATATATGACAAACCTACAGCTAAAATCATACTCAATGGTGAAAAGCTGAAAGAATCTCCTCTAAGATCAGGAACAAGACTAGGATGTCCACTCTCACCACTTTATTCAACATAGCTTTGGAAGTCCTAGCTACGGCAATCAGAGAAGAAAAAGAAATAAAAGGAATCCAAATTGGAAAAGAAGTTAAACTGTCACTGTTTGCAGATGACATGATACTATACATAGAAAATCCTAAAGATGCTACCAGAAAACTACTAGAGCTCATCAGTGAATCTGGTTAAGTTGCAGGTTACAAAATTAATGCACAGAAATCTGTTGCATTTCTATACACTAACAATGAAAGATCATAAAGAGAAATTAAAGTAACAATCCCATTTACCATCACATCAAAAAGAATAAAATACCTAGGAATAAACCTACCTAAGGAGGCAAAAGATCTTTACTCTGAAAACAATAAAATGCCGATGAAAGAAATTGAAGATGGCCCAAACAGATGGAAAGATATACTATGTTCTTGGATTGGAAGAATCAACATTGTCAAAATGACTATACTACCCAAGGGAATCTACAGATTCAATGCAATCCTTATCAAATTACTAATGACATTTTTCACAGAACTATAACAAAAAATTTTTGAATTTGTATGGAAACACAAAAGACCCTGAATAGCCAAAGTAATCCTGAGAAAGAAAAATGGAGCTGGAGGAATCAGGCTCCCTGACTTCAGACTATACTACAAAGCTGCAGACATCAAAGCAGTATGGTACTGGCACAAAAACAGAAATATAGATCAATGGAACAGGATAGAAAGCCCAGAAACAAACCCACGCACCTATGGGCAATTAATGTATGACAAAAGAGGCAAGAATATACAATGGAGAAAAGACAGTCTCTTCAATAAGTGGTGCTGGGAAACCTGGACAGCTACATTTAAAAGAATGAAATTAGAACATTCTCTAACACCATACACAAAAATAAACTCAAAATGGATTAAACACCTAAATGTAAAACCTGATACTATAAAACTCTTAGAAGCAAACTTAGGCAGAACACTCTCTGACATAAATTGCAGCAATATCCTTTTGGATCCACCTCCTAGAGTAATGAAAATAAAAACAAAAATAAACAAATGGGGCCTAATTACACTTAAAAGATTTTGCACAGCAAAGGAAACCATAAACAAAATGAAAAGACAACCCACAGAATGGGAGAAAATAATTGCAAACAAAGTGACTGACAAGGGATTAATCTCTAAAATATACAAACAGCTCATGCAACTCTATATCAAAAAAAAAAAAACTCAATCAAAAAATGGGCAGAAGATCTAAATAGACGTTTCTCCAAAGACATACAGATGGCCAAAAAGCACATGAAAAGATGCTCAACATTGTTAACTATTAGAGAAATGCAAATCAAAACTACAGTGAGATTATCACCTCACACAGGTCAGAATGGTCATCATCAAAAAGTCTACAAACAATAAATGCCAGAGAGGATGTGGAGAAAAGACAACCCTCCTACACTATTGGTGGGAGTATAAATTGGTACAACCATTATGGAGAACAGTATGGACGTTCCTTAAAAAAGTAAAAATAGAACTACCATACAATCCAGAAATCTTACTCCTGGGCATATATCCAGAGAAAATCATAATTCAAAAAGATACATGCACCCCAATGTTCATTGCAGCACTATTTACAATAGCCAAAACTTGGAAGCAACCTAAATGTCCAACGCCAGAGGAATGGATAAAGAAGTTGTGGTACATATATACAATGGAATATTACTCAGCCATAAAAAAAGAATGAAATAATGCCATTTGCAGCAACATGGATGGACTTAGAAATTATCATACTAAGTGAAGTCTGACAGAGAAAGAGAAATATCATATGATATCACTTATATGTGGAATCTTAAAAAACATGATACAAATGAACTTATTTACAAAACAGGAACAGGCTCACAGACATAGAAAACAAACTTATGGTTACCAAAGGGGAAACGTGGAAGGGAGGGATAAATTAGGAGTTTGGGATTGACATGTACACACTTCTATATATAAAATAGATAATCAACAAGGGCCTACTGTATAGCACAGGGAACTCTACTCAGTATTCTGTAATACCTATATGGGAAAATAATCTGGAAAAGAATGGATATATATATAACTGAATCACTTTTCTGTACACCTAAAACTAATACAACATTGTAAATCAACTATATTCCAATATAAAAGAAAACTTAAATTAAAAAAAGACAGTGAAAAAACTACTCACAGAATGGGAGAATATTTTTGCAAATCATATACCTTCTAAGGTCTTGTATCCAGAATGTGTAAAGTATTCTTACAACTCAATAATAAAATGACAAATGACCCAATTTCAAAATGGGCAAAGGATGTGAATAGAAATTTCTCAAAAGAAGATATACAAATGGCCAATAAGCACATAAAATATCTCAAAATCATTAGTCCGTAGGGACCTGTAAACCCAAACCACAATATGATACCACTTAACACTAGGATGGTTATAATTAAAGACAAACAAAAAAACAACAATTAAAAAAAACCCAAGCGTTGACACAGATGCAGACAAATTGGAACCCTCATACACTGCTAGTGAGAATATAAAATGTTGCAGCTGTTGTGGAAAACAATCTGGCAGTTACTCAAATGGTTAAACGGTGTTACCATATGACCCAGCCACTCCACTATTAGATAAATGGGAACATAACTCCACACAAAAACTTGTACACACGTGTCCATAGCAGCATTATTCACAAAAGCCAAAAAGAGGACACAATAAAAATGTCCATCAACTAATAAATGGATAAACAAAATGTAGTGTATTCATGCAATAGACTATTATTCAGTCATATAAAGAAATGAAGTATTGACACATGCTACAACGTGAATTGAACTTGAAAATATTAGGCTGAGTGAAAGAATCCAGTCACAAAGGAACACACATTGTATGATTCAATTTACATGAAATGTTCAGAACAGGCAAATCTATACAGATAGAAAGTAAATTAGTGGTTGCCAGTGTCAGGGGCAGTGGAAGATCATGGCTAAGGGGTGCAGGGTTTCTTTGGAATGTGATGAAAATGTTCTAAACTTGATTGTGATGACGAATACACAATTCTGTGAATATAGTAAAAGTGACTGAATTGTACACTTTAAATGTGTGAATTGTATGGTATGTGAATTGTATCTCAATAAATCTATTTAAAAACATGCCCATAAATAATCTGCAAAATTAAGACTCTGGGAAACTACAGATAAACACTCCTTCAACAAACAAATGGCAAGAAAAAATAAAACAGAGAGATAAAGTAGAAATCTATATTCAAAGAGATTTAAAAAATAAACTTACCAGTTTCAATTTCTGGACCTTACTGGGGTCTGAGTCAAACAAACTGAAAAAGAGAAAACATTTACCACATGTATGAGACAGTAGGAAATTAGGATACCAACTGAATATTTGATGATATTAAGGAAATACTGTTTGGTGTGATAAAGGTATTATGGTTCTGTCAAATTTTAAAAGTCCTTTTATTTTATAACTACAAAGTGAAAGATTTACCAATGAAATGATAAAATATAAGGGACTTGCTTCAAAATGATCTAGGTGAAACACAACTTGCCATGAATTGAATAGTTGAGGCTGGGTGATATGTATATGGGGATCATTATGCCATTCTCTCTACTTTGGTATAGATTTGAAATTTTCCATTAATAAAATTTTTTAAAAATAAAAAATGCCTCAAAGCTGGAGGGGGTGACCCTATACTCTGGAGAGGCTATCACCCAGCCTGTACTTTGGGGGTGGCCTTTGGCTGCTGAGAGTTTGTAGTAAAAGTATGGGCAGAGTAGGGGCAGTGCAGGGGGTCTCTTGTACAGCTCTGCTGGAGAGGTCCCTCTATTAGATGTATAGCTGCTGTGAGGTACGATGGGATATAGATGAGGAGCACCCTGAGTGCCTTGGGAGGCTCTGGAGTCCCAGAGACCCTGAGTCTCTTGCCCAGGAGGTCAGTCATACTGATGAATTTGGGCCCAGCACTACTGGTAGTACCCTGTGAAGCCCAAATAAATCTTTGACCGTACTGGAAGGAAGGGATGTTGGCTGATATCATCCTGACTCCCGGAGTGGAGAGGACATCATTTGGGAACTCGGCCTCCAGACTCCCAAAGACACAATTTATGAGAAATAGTTGAACCACAGGGAATGTTTAATTTAAGGAAAAGGAGACTCATGGAAGTGGGGGAGTGGTAGAGTGGGTGCGAATAAGGGTTAGGGTGGACAATGCAAGGGGACCAGGATAAAAACTTAGATTTGTCAGACTCCAGAGCCCAGAGGATTTGCCTCACCAGCAGTAAGACTAGAAAGAAATAGGTAATAAGAGAAAAATTAATATGATGAGGTGACTAAAATATACTTTTTCATTGTTTTATGCATTTCTTAGTGTAAATCCAAAATGGATTTCAAGCCATTTATAATACAGGACATGCACGGAATACGTCTTCTAAAACAATGGTTTAAAACTATTTAGAATCACGTGAAGAGAATAAGTAAACTGACCATAATGATTGTGACAGAGTTTGATCAGAAAACTTAGTTGTTCTTTCATGCTCTCTCTGTGAGCAGCCATAATATTTGCCAGATTGAGTTTCCAGCATAGAAGTGACTACAGTAATGCAGAAGTAGCAGTGGTAAGAATAGTGGTTTCCTCACCACACCAGTTGTGCAGTGAATTTTTGGTTGTTGAACTTGGAAACTTAGCTCTATACCTGATTCTCCATGCCTCACAGTGATTCTTTCTTTCTAAATATCCTTTCTTCCAACTTAATTTTTATCAATTATAATTTATACACAGTTAAATATACAAATCTTAACTGTACAGGTCAGTGAGTTTTGACAAATGTATACACTGTGTTAACCAACATCCCAATCAAGATACAGAACATTACCATCACTCCGAAGGATTCCCTCATTCCTCTTTTCAGTAAACCCACATTCTCTCTGCCCCAGGCAATCATTATTCTGCTTTCAATCACCATACCTTAGTTCTGTATTTTCTAGAATTTCCTGTAAATTGAGTCATAGTATGTATTCTTTTGTGTCTAGCTTCATTAGCTCAGCATAATGTTTCTTTTTAAAATACAAATAGTTGGCATTTAATTGATAGTTTTTTCTCAGTTTTGACAAATGTACCATGGCTTTGTAAGATGTTAACATGAGGGGAAGTTGGGTGGTGGTTATATGGGAAATTTCTGCACTCTGCAATTTTTCTGTAAATGTAAAATTGTTCCAAAATAAGTAGTTTATTTAAAAATAGAAACAAGGCGTAATGTCTTGGAAATTGATCCATGTTTGTCACTTGTAATTCATTTCTTTTTTATGGTGAGTAGTATTCCATTTTATGGATGTACAGTTTGTTTATCCATTTGCCTATTGATGGACATTTGGATTGTTTACAGTTTGGAGTTATTACAAATAAAGCTGCTATAAACATTTGTGTACAAAATGCTGTAGGAATTTGTATTCTCATTTCTCTCGGGTAAATAACTAGAAGTGGGATTACTGAGTCATAGGGAAAGTGTATTTTTAACTTTAGAAGAGTCTACTAAATAATTTTCCAAAGCAATTGTGCCAGTTTATTTTGCCATCAACACGGTATGAGAGTTCAAATTTCTCCACATTCTCACCAACATTTGATGGTATCATTCTTTTAAATTTTATATATTTGTATTGGTGTGAAGTGTTTTGTCTTTGTGATTTTTCCCCTTCATCTAAAGAGTAAATGATATTGAGCATATTTTCATGTGTTTATTGGTCATTCATGTATCTTCTTTTGTTAAGTACACATTGAAGTCTTTTGTCTATTTCTAATTGGGCTTGTTTGTGCTTTATCTTTCAAAGAGTTCTTTATGTATTCTAGATACCTAACCTTTGTAAGGTATATGTATTGTGACTATTTTCTCTTCCAGTCCATGGTTTACATTTTCATTTTTATAACAATGTCTTTGATTGCAGAAGTTTTTAATGTTGATGAAGTTCAATTTATCAATTTTCTTTTATAGTTAATGATTTTTCTATTTTCTCTTCCAGTCCATGGTTCACATTTTCATTTTTATAACAATGTCATTGATTACAGAAGTTTTTAATGTTGATGAAGTTCAATTTATCAATTTTCTCTTATGGTTAATGATTTTTTCTGTTTTCTATCATCCTAACCCAAGATCATGAAGATATTGTCCCATGTTTTCTTCTTTCAGCTTCATAGTTTTAGCATTTATGTTTTTGTCTATGATTCATCCTAAATTAAATTTTGTGAGTGGTATGAGGTAAAGTTTGAGCTTCATTTTCTTCAATATTCAATGGTTTACGAGACTTCCTTTCCTATTTAATGGCATTGGTGACTTTAGATAAAAGTAACTGAAGTAATCAAGGCAGTGTGGTATTGGCAGAAGGACAGACACCTAGATAAATGGAACTGAATTAAAAAGTCAAAAACAGGACTTCCCTGGTGGTGCGATGGTTGAGAATCTGCCTGCCAATGCAGGGGACACGGGTTCAAGCCCTGGTCTGGGAAGATCCCATATGCCACGGAGCAACTAAGCCCGTGTACCACAACTACTGAGCCTGTACTCTAGAGCCCGCGAGCCACAACTACTGAGCCCACGTGCCTAGAGCCCATGCACCACAACAAGAGAAGCCACCACAATGAGAAGCCCACGTACCACAACAAAGAGTAGCCCCTGCTCGCCGCAACTAGACAAAGCCTGTGCACAGCAACAAAGACCCAACGCAGCCAAAACTAAATAAAGAAAAAAATTTATTTATTTAAAAAAAAGTCAAAAATAGACCCACGCAAATAAATATATCCAAATAATTTTTGACAAAGGTGCAAAGTCAATTCAATGGAGTAAGGATAACCTTTCAAGCAATTGTCCTGGAGCTACTGGACATCCAGAGGCAAAAATATAAACCTCAACCTAAGTCTCACACTTTACAAAAGATCACCCAAAATGGATTGTGGACTTAAATACAGAACACAAAACTATAAAACTTTTAGAAAAAACTGAGAAAGTTATTTGGGATATAGGTTTGGGCAAAGAGTCCTTAGACTCAACACCTAAAGCACAGCCAATAAAAGAAACATTGATAAATTGGACCTGATCAAAATTCAGAACTTTTACTGTATGGAATACTTAGGAGGATGAAAAAAAAGAGAAACAACAGAGAAAGAGAAAAAAAACACATATCCAACAAAGGATTAGTATCTTAAATACATAAAGAGCTCTCAAAACTCAACCATAAGAAATAATCCAAGCAAAAAATGGGCAAAATACATGAAGACACATTTCACTGAAGATGATATACAGATAGCTGATAAGCATATGAAAATTTGTTCACCATCATTAATCAGCAGGGAAATGCAAATTAAAACCACAATGAAATATTACTATAGACCTATCAGAACAGTTGAAATAAAAAATATGGACAACACAAAATGTTGGAAAGGTTGCATAGAAACTGGATCTCTCATACATTGCTGGTGGGAATGTAAAATGGCATAGCCACTCTGGAAAACTGTTTGGTAGTTTCTTAAAATATTAAACATGTAACTAGAATATAACCCAGTAATTGTATTCATAGGCATTTAGTCCAGAAAAGTTAAAACCTGTGTTCACACAGACACCTGTACATGAATGTTCATAGCAGCTTTATTCACAATACAAAAATACTGAAAACAGCCCAAATGTTCTTTGATGGGTGAATGATTGAACAAACCAAAAATAAATAACGATATATGTGTAGGTCTATTACTGGATTCTAATTTTTTCCACTGATTTATTTGTCATTTCTTACTCCAGTATCACACTGTTTTGATAAGTGTAGCTTTATAGTAAGTCTTGGAACCAAGAACAATAAGTTCTATGACCTTTTCACTCTTTTTAAAGATTTGCTGAAAGCCCCAAGACATATGTTTGCTCATTCCAACATCTGTACAGCTTTGCCTCCTGAGCTCAGTGAGACTGCCAAACTCAGCTGGGGATCCCAGCTCTCCATGTTGGGGTCAGGAAATTGTCAATAGGCAAAGAGTTCATGTGATTCTGAGGGCTTACATTGTGAGTTTCTCTTCTGTGGGTCACAGTCACTGTGCTGAGTATTGTTCAATAACTGTAAACAGCTTCCTTACATATCTTATGCAGTTTAACGATTTTTTGTAACAGCAGGAGTGCTAGTCTAGTGCCATTCACAGTATAGGTTTATTAAACGTTTTTCCTGCTTCAATCATCCAGACTCAGCTTTTGTTGCCTGCAACTAAGAGCTGTGACTGATGCAAGCCACCACTTTACGCTGCGCTCTAAATAGGTGCTTAGCGTTCATTACGTGATTTAATCTTCATTTAGAGGAATCCTTCCTTATAGAAAGCAAAGCAATGGGCAAGAGGCATTTCTAACGGTGGTATGAGGGGTAAAGGGAGAGAGGTTTCAGTGAGAGAAGCTTTCTAGATGGAGGAAGCATGTATAAATGCACAGGAGACTGAGCATGATATGAAATAAAGTATGACACCTTTGGCATTTTCAAAGGATTAATTCTTAGACTTTCATAAATTCTCCTAATCCAATAAAAGCATTATAATGTAGAATTTCCTCCATAAAACGCAGTAAAATGCAATGGTTTATATAGTATACAACCTATAGGATGGTCTTAAGTGCCCCTCCCATCCCTATTAAGATGGGTACCTCTGGGATAGCCAGCCATCCTTGTTTTAGCAAAAGTCTCACATCCCAGGGACTCTCTCAGTCCTAGCCAAACTGGGATGATTGCTCACTCTTGAAAACTGTCCTTTAATATAATGTGACATCACTCACTTAGCTACAGTTGATTCGTTCTGCATAGGCACCAGACTTAAACCTGGCTGATGAATCCCTCCCTCAGATTTACGGATATGGGACCACAGTGTCTGTGGCAGCCCTGGAGGTGCCTTGCAGATTTTCTTTCAAGAAGAAACCTATTGTGAGGAATGTAGTCAGCCAACAGCCTCCAATTGTAACACTGTTAGGATATTTTTGCATCATTTGATCCAAGGCCATTCCCATCCCAGCACCTCCAGCCATTTTCTGAGCACAGGAGTGATACTAGGGCCATTTCTGTCCAATGCGGGATTCATCTCATCAGCAACCTTTGCTCTGGATTCCCCAGTTGGACTGGCTGTTACTTCCATAGAGTTGCACTGCAATCTGAGGCACTTCCTACCCATTCCTCCTTCATTTCCTATCCTTTAACAAGCGTCAGACCTGTGTTGTGGTCTGAAGTCTCTCCCTGCCCACTCCTGCTCCTCCTCTTTATCTTCCTAATCATTACCCACAATAAATCTCTAGATGCCAACTTGGCATCTGCTTTTCAGATGATCCAACCTGGCATAGTGTTCTCCAGTGGTTGAAGCTGTAAGATGAAAATTTAGGAAGGTGTCAGTAACCCTATTTCCTGTTGCATGGACCTGAGAAACAAAAGGAGCTTTGGAGGGAGGGGGAGAGAGGGAGAGAAAGGGAGAGAAAGAGAGAGGGAGAGAGAGGGAGAGAGCTCACAAATAAATGTATGAGGAAGAATAGAGATTAAAGAATGATAGAGTCTTGATGGCATTTGAATCCTTGGTTTTGACCATTCTTGAGGCCTAACTGTACCTTGTTCTTTCCAAGTTCTGATTGCTCCACTCCTAGAATTTTGTGAGACACCCCATTACCTTTCCATAAATTTCTCTTTCACTTAAGTTAGTTTCAGGTAGGTTTTTGTCAATTTAAACTAATGAAATGCCTCTTCGGTGTAAACTTATTGTACAGGCTACTAAATTTGTGCTGAATCATATTTCTGTTGAGAGTCAGAAATGTCCATACCCTGTTCATATCCTCATATACAAAATTAATACACTTTTCAGGTTTTACCAAATTTTTATCCATCAGTAGATGAGGGAAATTTTGCATGGCCTAGACGATTTCTTCTGAAAACTTTTAGCATTCATTTGTTTCTGTATAGAGTGTATAGTAGAATTGTTGTCATAGACCAAAGCCTCAGCCAAATTCAACATTGCACTGTGTACAGAATATTTATTTTCTGGCTAAAGTCACTTTTAGTTACATAATAAAAGTTACTTTTATTATGAATGTTCATTTTCTTTCTTTCTTTTCTTTATTTTTTAACCTTTCAAAGATCACTAGTAGTTGGTTCTTTTAAAGACCATTTTGATGAATAAAAGTTCAAAATTACAATACACACTTTGAATCACTTTTCAACAACTCTTAAGGTTATGAACAAGATTAGAAAGCATGAAAGCTTCACTAAGATGCTGATAAAACCAAGATGTAGATGTTGGCCAGAGATGGTGGCTCCCACATATCTTTCTTATACAATAGCCCATGCAAGAGATGGTGGTACTTTAGTCTAGAGCAGGGATTGTCAAATTAGAGCCCACAGGCCTAATTCTGCCTCCTGTCTA
Source organism: Balaenoptera physalus (assembly GCF_965194825.1). NCBI lineage: Eukaryota > Metazoa > Chordata > Mammalia > Artiodactyla > Balaenopteridae > Balaenoptera > Balaenoptera physalus. The sequence goes on along the minus strand of NC_138903.1, from coordinate 134,559,208 downwards.
TTTTCGTAAATAAAGTTTAATTAGAACATATCCACACTCACCATCTAAATATTGTCTGTGACTACTTTTGCTCAATGAACATGGATTTGAATAGTGGCAGACAGACTGCATGTGCCCCACAAAGCCTAAAATATTTACTGCCTGACCTTTTTCTAAAAAAAAATTGCCAACACTTGGCCTTAAGTATTAGCAGTACAAGTGGAGACAAATAAATAAGCAGATTATATTTTTGGAATCAGAGCAGGAACAAGCCTGGTGAGTTCTAGTAACATAAAGGAAGGCCAGAGTGGCTAAAACATAAAACCCAGATACTATCATTGGTTTTTTTCTTTTCCTATTTTGTAGCACATTTATACCTATTGCTTTTTACTCAGACGTTAACTCATTCATTCAACAAATGTTCTTTAAGTTCCCACTCTGTCCTAGACACTATGTTAGCTTCTTCACACAAACACACAAATCATAATAAGGGAAACCAACAAGTAAGCAATTATAACAGAGGGGGAATAATTTAATTGATGCAAAGAGGAGGAAATAAACTTTTGTTTCACTACCTATTCAATATTTATCTGATATGCCATATCACCTTCCCCAAACTGTACCCGAGCCACACCTTGCCTGGTTGGTCACGCCTCCCCTCCAGTCACTAAAGTACATCACCGTCATAGCAGCTAACACTCATAGAGCATTTACTGTGTGTCAGATATGGCCAGGCACTTTACACATATTGTCTCATTTCATCACCACAAACCTGTAATATAGATACTATTATTATGCTCATTTGTGAATTAGGAAATTGAGGGTTAAAGAATTGATGTCCTTTGCCCAAGATCTCATACGTGCCCCAGAAAAGAGCACTCATGTCAACTATTTTCTACTTCCTGTGCTCTGGCTTGCTGCTGATGCCTAATGTTAAGATCATTGCTGCTTGATGGTATCACCTACCAAAGGCACCACCACCACTGCCAATACCAACCAATGTCTGTGCCAAAGTCTTATGTCTAGAGCATTAATATTTGGGTCCAGGACATTGTTTCTTGAAGCTCTTAGTATTGTTTCTGATAGATGCCAAATATCTGAGAACAATGAACATATTTTGTAAAAGAGTTCTTTGTAGTTTTTATTTGTGCTTTTATTACAGTTCTTGCCCTCCGATCTGGAGCCAGATTACCTAGGTTTGAATCTCAGCCCTGACACTTAACTACTGTGTGATCCTGGTGAAATTGCTTAACTTCTCTGTGCCCCAGTTTCCTTATCCTTAAATCAGGGATAACAGTAATATTTATCTTAAGTGTTTGTTATAAAACACAGCTCACCATTTGGCATATAGCGCAAATTTAGTAAATGTTGGTTACTATTATTAAGGCAACTGGCTTCTTTTTCCGACTCTTACAGGCTTTATCTATCAACCTCTTGCCTCTTTCTGAGTACTTTCTGTTGATTTCACCTTACCTTTATTGATCTTATCACTCTAATTGCTACTGTCATGTTCTTTCCTACTACAGGACCTTTGGTCATACTGTTCCCTCCATCTGGGATGTTCCTTTTCCTGTTGCTTGGCCAATTCCTGTTTGTTCTTAAACTCGATAAGGGCATGAACTCTTATCTGTTTTGTTTTGTTTTGCTTTGCTTTTTTTTACCATTTTACACCCAGTGCTTAATACTGCACCTGGGGTTCAGTAGACACTCATTAATGTTTGCTGCCTGAATGAGCACCAGTCTGAGTCTGTCATCTCACTTTATTCAGTTATTCCTCTGTATATTAATTCACATCCTAGCTATAGCCTTTTTTCTTTCTACTCACTGGTTTACACAATTCTAAACAAATATTCACTAAACACAATATTTGTTAGGTCTGGGCTAGGGACTTGGAATATAAATTTGAAAAATATGAATTTTCTGCTCTCAAGAAGGTACGTGCTCATTGGGGGACACAGGCATGCAAAGAGAGAAATTATAATCCAAAACGGTAAGTGGTATACTTGAGGCCTGTGCTGGATACATTGGTCATATTGGACCCACGAAAAAGGATCAATTTTCCAAATAGACAAATAGGGGTAAAGCGTCTGGCAGCAAGAATTCCAGGGTAAAAGTATGAAGGGTTTTTTCTTCTTTTGTTGATGCTGACTTCTACAGATCTTTTCCTTTATTATTACCCTTTTGAGTAACAATTTTACTCTCCAATAACTACAATACTGCTCACTTTCCCATTTTCAATGTCTATACATTACATCTGTTGTGTGTTGTTGCTCTCAATTTCTTCCCTTTGCCCTGAATTTCCATTGCACATACTATTTCAGCGCATTTTTTGTCCTTCTTTGTAATATGTACTGTTCTTCAGTTTTTACGTGCATAAGATATGAATTCTTAACGGCCCGTTCCATTCTAGTGCTCAATGTGCTTAACACTGCACCTGGACCTTGGATTCAAGGTGCTCAAGTAAATTGGTGGGAGTCCAGCAGTGGAGTGGTATGCGATGTAAGTTCAAGAAAGTGGTGGAGGGATATCGGAAGAATTTAAGTTCCAGCGACCCTCGATAAACCACCATAAATAGGAGCGTACTGGGAGGAGTCCTGAAACGGCAAGCAAGGCGACCTAGGTTTTACACGCGTAGTTTTCTAGGTCTATCTTCCTGTCTGCGCCTGTGGTTCCCAATCTGCTAAATGAAGGCAATCAACCAGAGCGGCCCGGCTCAGCCCTGTTGCATCAGAGGCTCCAGCACGCCCCGAAGCCCGCTTGATCCCAGGCGCGCGAGGCCCCCACCCTGCATGGCCGGAAGGAGCGGGGCGGGGCCTCCAGGCTAGGCGCCGGGTCCGAGCGCGCTGGGGGAGGGGAGCGCGGAGCCGACAGTTTCAGGGCAAAAAGCGAAAGGCGGGTGCAGGGCTGCCTTCCGAGGCTCTCTTTGCTTGCAGTTCGTCCCGCTTTGCTGAACGGGGAGTCGCGACCTCCGGCACAGGTGGGTTCCGCCCTGTGGGTCGGCGAAGGGGTGTTCTGGGTGGGCGCGATGAGTGGGTTTGCCCAGCCGCTGGCTTTCAGGCCTGGCGCAGTGAGAGGCCGCTGCTCGGCCTCGGGGCGTTGGTACTCACCTTTACCCCGGCAGAGGAGAAGGCCACTTGTGCCTTGCCGCGGGGCTCTCGTCACGGTTTGTGCCAGCTGCGCGAAACACAGCCCGCCCGGAGATCAGCGCGGGGTCAGATGGGCCTAGTGGTTGGGCAGAGCTGGAAGAGCTGAGCAACCTTGCGCCGGGACTGACGCCCAGAGTACATTGTCTCCAACTCGATCGGACTTCCCCGCCCTGGGTCTGTCATTGACTGGGTCTAGCTTTCGGCGAGTCCCTACCCTCTCCCTGCTTTACTTTGCTGGGCAGGTGGAACTCGGCTGTCTGCAAGACCTTGCAGCACTGACTTTCTTTCTTGGTAATGTTTTCTGCCCAGATTTTACCCTTTCTCTGCCCCTCCTGAGCAGGAAACCTAGCAAGAGTCAGGAGTGGCAGGGCAGGGCATTGGGGAAGCTAGGCAAGGCAGCTCTTTCTCTGTTCTGAAAACAACTCTGAAAAGCCTATTTAGGCTTACTTACTTTACTGACTGCCCTGAAAACTGGAAAGAACATTCATTCAATGCCTTAGTTGAATGTTAACTCTGAAGAATGCTCTTCTGAATGCCTTACCATGAAAGATTTTAACCAGATGACAGATGATTGTCCAAAACCTTATGGGTTGAATGAGCATAGTACACTGCCTGGCAAAAGTCTAATCGTAAAAGACTTGGTGACTTAACTATATACTCAAGCACTGAAAGACAAACTTGAGCTCCCATGTGTGGGAATACGTCCATATTCCCTTCCCATACAGAAGTCTTTTAGGGTTGCCTCTTAGCTTGGTATTGCCCTTTCAGGAAACACTGTAGTAAAAATTACACTTTATTTTACATTAACTTAACTATAAAGGCAAAGAATTAGAAACACTATGGAAGGACATTGTACTGTCATTCTGATTCTTCCTCATTAAGGAACTGGTGATAATGATAACGGCAACCATATATTGTGCAAAACACTGTAATCTTCACAACCATGAGAGGTAAATGTGCTTATGTATCACGATACTTAAAGAGGTTATACTTTATCTCATAACCAGTATGATGAAGGGGATTTTCAATTTGTCGGTTGAGTCTGGGGGCGTCTTTTGTGTGTCCCACCTCATTCTCTATTTCTGGGAAGGGTGGATTGGGAGGGATCACTTCCTGGTTTTGGTATCTGTATCAGGAACCGCAAGCGGTTCTGTATCTCTGCTTGTCAACCCTGGGAACAGCAGTAAAATATCCAAATTGATCACTCACTGTCTGCAGTGTTTCTGGCAGCTGTGTTTTCTGCCTGCCAGGATGGTGGGTGGGTGGAGCTGTGGGCCCTGGATTAATAAACCCCCTCGGATGGGAAACGTCTCTTTCTGCTTGGAGCCAAAGTGAACATAGACCCACCAGTTGGGCACCATTGTGACCCTCTTTCTACAACACCAAACGTCCCCCATGCTCATATGGGCTGTACATGTACCTGCCATTGCCCACGTGTAAAGAATTTACAGGATGAGAGGCTTTGGGCAAAACCCGGTCCCTGCCACAGCTGCAGGGTTTAGGCAAGGAGTGGCCACCGGTATGAATGTGAGTGTTGTTCAAGGCGTGGGACCTGTTGATTTCCCAAATGGTCAATAGAGTGAGAGGGAAATTCTGATAGACATCTGCTGAGCTGACCTTGTGGGTGAGTATAGGGCTGGTTGTTTGGAGGACCTGGTGGATGCGCTGGCCGTATGTTTACTCTGTTCGTTCATCCTTCCACTCCAAAGACAATCAATGAACGCTTACTCCGTGCCAGGGTGCTGCTCCACTCCCAGAGGTTAGCAGCACAGGAGGACAGTAGGTTTGAGAGGACAACAGGAGTTCAACTTGAAGCATGTGAAGTCTGAGGCGTCCTCACTCTTCCCCATTCCCAGTATCTAATCAGTACAAAATCGTGTCACTTCCGCATCCTGAATATGTTTTTAAACCCATCCACTTCTCTTCGCCCCCACTGCTACTCAGAATTTCAACCCAGCAACATTCTTTTTCTGTTAATTTTTTAAATTTTTATTGTAAAAGACCCAAATCACTGCTTGACCCTTAGCCCTCATGGGAAAGCCACCATAACCACGGCAACAATGACAGCATCAACAACATACAACAGCCCAGTGAGCTCTGTATGACCCCTAATAAATTGTGTCAATTGACATAAACTTTATTTTCTCTACTTCCCAAAGTGTTTTTAAATTTTTGTATCGAGATATAATTTACACACCATAAATTTGACTCATTTTACGTGTACATTCAAGGATTTTTAGTAAACTTATCGAGTGGTGCAACCATCACTATAATCCAATATTAGATATTTCCATCACCTCAATGGCACCTCTCTCTTGCCCATGTGCACTTAGTCCCCATTACCACCCTAGCCCCTGGGAACCACTAATCTGCTTCTTGTCTCTATGGATTTGCCTATTCTGGACATTTCATATAAATGGAATCACGCAGTATGCAATCTTTTGTGACTTGCTTCTTTTTACTTAGTGTGACGTTTTCAAGTTTCATCCATGTTGTAATGTGAATCAGTACTTCATTACTTTTGATGGCCAAATAATGGTATATAATATATGTATATACCACCTTTTGTTTATGGACATTTGGGTTATTTCCACCTTTTGGCTATTGTGAATAAGGCTGGTATGGACATTTACGCACAAGATTTTGGATGCACATATGTTTTCAATTCTCTTGGGTAGGTACCTAGGAGTGGAAGTGCTGGGTCATATAGTAACTGTATGTCTAATCTTTTGCCAAAGTATTTTCCGAAGGGGCTGTGCCATTTTATATTGATTACATTTACATGCACCACCAGCAGTGTATAAAAGTTCTAATTTCTCCACATCCTCACCAATGTTTGTTATTTTTCCTTTTAAAAAATTTCTGGCTGCCCTTGTGGGTGTGAAGTAATATCTCATTTTGAATTTGATTTGCATTTCCCTAATCGTAATAATATTGAACATCTTTTCATCTGTTTCTTGTCCATTTGTGTATGTTCTTTGGAGAAAAGTCTATTAAATATTTTGCCCATTTTTCAATAAGGTTTTTTCCCTTCCTATTATTGAGATGTAAGAATTCTTTATATTTTTAAGATACAAATCCTTTATCAGGTATATGATTTGAAAATATTTTTTCCAGTCTGTGACTTATCTTTTCATTTTTTAATTGTGTCTTTTGAAAGACAAAGGTTTTGAATTTTTATTAAGTTCAATTTATCATTTTTCTTTTGTAAATTCTACTTTTTGGTTAAGAACACTTTGCTTAATCCAAGGTCACGAAGATTTTCTCCTATATTTTCTTCTGCAAGTTTTATAGTTTTATCTTCCATTTATGTCCAATCCATTTTGACTTCGTTTTTTTTAATTGAAGTATAATTGACCTACAACACTATGTTACTTCCAGGTGTACAGTATGGTGATTTGATATTTCTGTACATTACAAAACAATCACCATGATGAATCTAGGTACCACCTATCACCATACAAAGATATTATAATGTTATTTACTATATTCCCTATGTGTACATTAAATCCACACAATTCATTTATTTTGTAACTAGAAGTTTGTACCTCTTAATCTCTCTTACCTGTTTCTCTCATCCGCCCTTACCTCTCTCCCCTCTGGCAACCACCAGTTTGTTCTCTGTGTCTATGAGCCTGTTTCTGTTTTGCTAGGTTTAATCATTTGTTTTGTTTTTTAGATTCCACATATAACTGAAATCACATGGTATTTCTCTTTCTCTGTTTGACTTATTTCACTCAGCATAATAACCTCTAGGTCCATCCATGTTGTTGAAAAAGGCAAGATTTCATTCTTTTTTTATGCCTGAACATTATTCCTGTGTGTGTGTGTGTGTGTGTGTGTGTGTGTGTGTGTGTGTATACCACATCTCTTTATGCATTCATCTATCAGTGAGCACTTAGGTTGCTTCCATATCTTGGCTATTGTAAGCAATGCTGCATTGAACACAGGGGTGCACGTATCTTTTCAAATTAGTACTTTCACTTTTTAGGGTATATACCCAGAAGTGAAATTGCTAGATCATATGGTAGTTCTATTTTTAATTTTTAAAGGAACCTCCGTACTGTTTTCCAGAGTGACTGTACCAATTTACATTCCCACCAACAGTGCACAAGTGTTCCCTTTTCTCCACATCCTAACCAACACTTGTTATTTGTTGTGTTTTTAATAATAGCCATTATGACAAATGTGAGGTGGTATCTGTTTGTGGTTTTGATTTGCATTTACCCTCCTCCACAGGGATTAGACCTACATCATGGCCCAACAGCTGTCCCAGTCTTTTCAAACTCTGTCTCCATTTTCTCTCACATATGTTTCCCCTGATAAACCACTTGTACATCTCTTCCTGTCATGGCATCTCCTTCTCAGAGCACCCGAACTAATTCAGTTGTCAACATTACAAATTGGGAGATTTCTTATGTAATGTGCATTTCTGGCTCCTCTCAAATCTGGCAACATTCGGACTGTCTGGCAATAATTAGCTAGAGCTGAGTAGTGGCTAGGATTTTTGGACAGATCAAGCATTCTTCAGTTCACCGCTCTTACCACAATCCCCTATTGTCTCTTATACTTTACCTATTTATGTTACTTGCCTAGCCCCTGTGGGCATTTAATTTTGAGGCCCTGATGTAAAGGAGCATTCTTTTAACTCATGTAATCCAATATATTATTGCACTAGTTAAACACAGACACAGATATGACAGATAATCTCAGCTTAGAGCTTTCGTATTGGCCTACTTTACATCAGATATCTTCATGAATAATTCCCTTTTTCTTCAAATATCATTTTGCTCAATAAAGTCTACCCTGATCACCCTGTTTAAGTGTCCTACTACCTCCAGCACATCCCTTTATCCTGCCAGATAGCTCTTATTGCCTTCTAATATACTATATAATTTACTCATTTATTATGTTTATCTTTGTCTACCTCCTTCCACTAGAGGATAAGCTCCATGAAAGCAGGCATTTTTGTCGTCTGTTTTGTTCACTGATAAATTCCAAGTGCCTAAAATAGTTCCTGGCACATAGTTGACACCCAATAAATATTTGTTAAATGAATTGTGCAGGAAGAATGAGAGGGAGAATATGGTAGGCAAAGGAAACAACATATGTGAAGGCCCTGAGGCAGTGGGCAAGATAGATGGAGCCGATTATGTGAAGCCATTGTAAAGAGATGACTCAATCCTTTTGTCGGCCCTCAAGGAGCTTTCAGCAAATGGGAAGAGAAAAATAATTAAACAGGCAATTATTGTATGTGTTGTAAGTGCACTAATAAGGGTATGCACAAAGAGCTGTGAAAACACTGGGTAGGCAGCTACTAACTCTTCCTAGGGGAGTTAGGAAGATTTTACAAAGGTGACATTTGAGCTAGGTCTCAGGCAGGAGAGTGACATGATGAAAGTGTTTTAAGAAGATTAATCTGGCAATAGTATGGAAAGTGGATTGGAATATGGATGGAATGGAGGCAAGGAAACCATCTAGTCTATGGCAGTAGTCCAGGTATGAGGTGATGAAGGCATCTATAGGAATGGAAAGAGAAGGACAAATCTGAGAGACATTTGGAAGGAAAAATTGACAGGAGCTAAATGGACTCTTGGCTTTAAGCCTTTTAGGGGGTAATGCTTCTTCCTTAGTAATAACCATGAAAAGATTCAGATTGACCTATTATGTAATTGCTTATTCTGACTAGAATTTCTAGCTATGGCTGTTCTCCAAAAGTTTCTGTTATTGTGATTGATACTTGTTGGACTTTAATTTACATTAAGATGGCTTTAGACTCTAAAGGTTGGGAAGCTCTCAAAAACATCATTTTGACTATGAAACAGCAAATTATTCTATTAAAGGAGAAATGAGGGAAACTATGGGGTTGCAAGGGAAGTTTTACAATGACCTAATAGTTGCTATTTTTTTAAGAATAATATATAAAAGATGGAAAAGAAGGATGAATATAACAGGTGGCACTTGCCTAAAGGATTAGTATTTGGAAGGTTAAGGCCCCAAATTACCTCAGGCTTGTATAAATACATATTTGCAAAGACAACAAGAACAATTTTAACTACATTCTCAGAAAGAAAAAGTACATGTGTCCTGGGATGGATAAGTTATAACTTGATATTGTTAAACTATTCTCAATGAGCAAAAGAATTAAGGAGAATAAGGACAGGTGCTTTAACACTGGACTTATATAAGTATACTACCACTTCTAACAAAGGAAAAGGAGGAAGAGTTTTCAATCTACTAATCAATAAACTAAATATGTCCTGGGTTAGCTTCTAGAACAGATTTTCAAGTAAGTGAGTACTTAGAAAATTACACAGTGTTATCAATAAACAAAGACGTTCCACTCAAATCTAATTTTTATTTCTGATTATTAGAGGTGTTTATGGAAATATGACAGCTATAACATGTACATTGAATGAATGAATGAATGAAACTTCAGCAAGATTTTAACAAGTCTTTTATGACCCCCTTGTGAACAAGAATTATGAATCCATGTTGATGGGTTATATAACTAATACAATTATGTATTAATTAATTAAATTACCATACTAAAAGAGTGCTGATAGCAGACCATAAGCAAAGGAAGAGTTTTAGATGGCCTGTTGCAAACCCTACCTTTGGCTTGACATCATCAATATTTTTATTACTTACTTAACTGAAGATTTAGAGCAGATATCTTACCAGATTTAAAGAGGCTATGAAGCTGGAAGAAAAGTAATTCAATCCAATGTCCACAAACATTTATGAAATTCTCCTAAGTACTAGGAACCATGCTAGATGTTAGGGTACAAAAATGAATGACCCAGAGGTCTTCACATTGAGATATGTCCAAGTATTACTGGTGGGAAAGACATAAAGACATATAATTTCAACAAAATATATTGAGAAGGAAAACAGAGGCATAAACAGACTATAATGAGAGAACAAAAGAAAGCTACTAGTTCATTCTGTGACTTTAAGGAAGAATTCTTAGATGAGATGATACCTCCACTGATTCTTGAAAGACGTATAAAAGACAGAGTAGGAACGGCTTCCAGTTTGAGGGAACAAAAAGCATGAACATGAGTTTCTCAGAATTAGGAAAGTATAGTGGGTCTGGGAAACTATAAACAATGAAGTACAAGGATGTAAATAACAGGAAGTGAGGCTGAGAGGTAGCTCAGGATCAGGTAATGGGAGGCATTACGTAACATGATAAGTAAATTGGACTTTACCCTGAAGGCCCTAGGGATCCATTCAAAAGGGATGACATAGACTAATATATATATTTTAATTCACCATTCCTACAGTGTGCAAAATGATTTGAAGGGAGGGCAAATGTGTGTATGGATAGATCAGTTGGGAGGCTTTTGCAGCCTTTGAGTGAGAAATAATGGTGGGCCTGGACTGGGATGGTAGCAGATAGAGATATAATGCAGTGGGTCAGCACTTATAAGAATGCCTGGCACCTAGTACATGTAATATCTGATATATTTGTAATAGGAGTCCTAGGAGAGGAGAGAGAGAATGGTGCAGAAACAATATTTGAAGAGATGATAACTAAGAGTTTTCCAAAAGTAACAAAGTATTGTGTTATTTTGCTATTGCTGCATACCAAGTTACTACAAACTTAGTACTTAAACAAACATCCATTTATTATCTCATAGTTCTGTATGTCAGAAGACCAGGCATGGCATTACTGGGTTCTCTGGTCAGTGTATTAAAGGCTGAAATTGGGGTGTTGGGTAGGCTGTATTCTTTTCTGGAGGCTTTGGCTAAGAATCCATATCCACCCTCATTCAGACTGTTGGCTGAATTCAATTCCATGTGGCTGTAGGACTGAGGTTGCTGTTTCCTTGCTGCATATCAGCCACATAGTCCTCTCCATCTTCAAAGCCAATAGAAGCAGACAGCAGATTCCTCTGCTGCTTCAAGTCTCTTTCACCAGAAAGATCCCTGTCCCTTTTAAGGGATTGCTGGATTAGGTCAGACCCACCAAAGATCATCTCCCTTTCTTAATGTCAGTTGTGCCATATACATAACCTAATCATGCATGAAGTCACAGATTTAAAAAGTGCTATAACTCAGAGCAGAATAAATAAAGAAAACCTCATCTAGATGTATTTTAATAAAGACTGCTAAAAAATAAAGAAAAAGAAACAATCTTAAAAACAGAGAAAAAAGATGTATTACCTTACAAGGAGTAGCAATTAGATTGGCTTTAACTTCTCAACAGAAACAATGTGAACATAATGGAACAATATCTTCAAAATGCTGGAGAAACTAACTGCTAATCGAAAATTCTATATCCAATGAAAATAGCCTTTGAAATGAAAGTAAGACGGATGTTTTTAGATGGTCCCAACTTACAGAACCTTCCACCAAACACCAAAGGAAATATTTAGGATCTTTAGGCCGAAGTAAAATGATCCCAAATGAACACTTGGAGATACAAAGTAAAATGATCCCAAATGAACGCTTGGAGATATAAAATGGATGCAATGGAGAGGTTAAATATGTGGGTAGATCTGAATGTCCCTGTGGGATGTATGTGTGTGTGTTTGTGTGTGTGTATAATTAAAATACACAACAGCAGTTGAAGAAGGAAGATAGAGCTAATATAAATTCTTTAATTTGCATTATAATTTAAAAAAATCAGAGATACGTGTTATAATCACTAGAATAACTGCTTTTAAAAAAACAGTAAAAGAATGTATAACTAACAAGTAAACAAAGGAGGAAATGGAATGATACAAATTACCTAATCAGTGCAAAGCAAAGCAAGAGAGAAAGGTAACAAAACAGGCAAGACAAATAGAAAGCAAATATTTGACTTCACACATTAATTAAATGACAAATCATGAGGTTAAAAAACAAAATCTAACTACATATGTGCTGTTTATAAGAGACAAAAGGGTGGAATAAATATACACCACAAACACTACCCCCCCCAAAAAAACCTGATTTAGATATAATAATATAAAACAAGACTTTATGGCAGGTTTTTTTACTAGACATAAGAGATATTTTGTGTTGATAAGAGAGGCCATCCACCAAGAAGATAAAATTACTGTTCTAATTTGTATGCAACCCAAATATACAAAGCAAAAATTGACAGATGTCCAGTAAATAAATTCAGTCATAATCAGAGATCTTAATACATATCCCTCAATAACTAACAGATCATAAGACAAATAAAACCAATAAGTATATAGAACAGTTGAACAATAATATTAACAAACAACCTAATTGACAGACATATACAGATGACCTTATGCAACAACTACAGAATATATATTCTTTTCTGCACCCAAAAAATAGATGATATGCTAGACCATACAGCAACAATTTACAGTTGTACTGAGGGTTTTTTTTGCCACAATGAAATAAAGTTAGAAAACAATAATAAAAATAAAAATAGAAAATCCCTCTAAAATACGTTTACTTTTAAATAACCTGTAGGTCGAATTTTAAAAATCACAATGGAAATTAGAAAATATTTTAATTGGCTAAAAAATGAAAATATTGCATATAAAAACTCATGGTGGGGGAGGGGTGAATAGTCAGAGCACAGAGCATTTTTAAGACAATGAAAATACTCTGTGTGTTATTATAAAGGATACATGTCATTATACATTTGCCCAAACCCATAGAATGTAGAACACCCAGCGTGAACCCTAATATAAGTTATGGGCTTTGGGTGATAATGATGTGTTTATGTAGGTTCATCACTTGTAACAAATGTATCACTCTGTGGTGGAGGATATTGATAATGGTGGGGATTATGCACGTGTAGGGGCAGGAGGTGTATGAGAAATCTCTATATCTTTCCCTCAATTTTGCTGTGAACCTAAACCTGCTCTAAAAAAAATCTTGCTTAAAAAAATGTACAGTGGGCAAAAGATCTTTGGACAGACACTTGACCAAAGAAGATATATAGGTGGCAATTAAGAATATGAAAATATGCACAGCATTATTCATAATTAGGGAGATGCAAATTAAAACAACAATGAGATATTACTGCACACCTGTTAAAATGGCTAAATCCAAAAAACTGACAATACCAAGCTCTAGCAAGGATGCAGAAGAATGGGAGCTCTCATTCATTGCTGGTGGAATGCAAAATAGTACAGCTACTTTGGATGACAGTTTCAGAGATTCTAGTAATGTTAAGTAAAACATCAATAGCACTCTTCGGCATTTACCCAAGTGATCCACAGACTATGTTCACCAAAAAAAAAAAAAAAAGTGTATTTCTGTATGTATGTGTGGCAGTTGTGGAGATTTCAGCTGTATGTGATCTTGAGGTTGGTTCTCCAAACTGTTGATTGTTGATGAGTTTCCTTGAAGGAATGGGAATGGCAAATAATGAGGGAAGGAGGCTTTGACTTTTTATTTTATATATTTCTCAGTTGTTTAGATTTTTTTTTTCTTTTTACAGTGAGGAAGTGGTTTTTTCTTCTAGTTTTATTGAGATATAATTGACATACAGCACTATATAAGTTTAAGGTGTACAACATGATGATTTGACTTACATCATGAAATGATTACCACAATAAGTTTAGTGAACATCCACCATCTCAATAGATACAAAGTTAAAGAAAAGGAAAAAAATTTTTTTCCTTGTGATGAGAACTCTTAGGATTTACTCTCTTAACAACTTTAGTGTATAACATTCAATGGTGTTAATTATATTTATCATGTTGTACATTACATCTCTAGTACTTATGTATCTTATAACTGGAAGTTTGTACCTTTTGATCTTGTTCATCCAATTCCTTCTCCCTCCACTCCCCGCCTCTGGTCTGATCTCTTTTTCTATGAATTTATTTGTTTGTTTGTTTGTTTTTGAAGTATAATTGACCTACAACACTATGTTAGTTCCTGTTACACAGCATAGTGATTTGATATTTCTATACATTTTTAAATGATCACCCGGATAACTCTACTTACCATCTGTCACCATACAAAGATATTACATAGCTATAACTATATTCCCCACACTGTACATTTCATACTGGTGACTCATTTATTTTGCAACTGGAAATTTGTACCTCTTAATCTCCCTAATCTATTTCTTTCCTCCCCCCACTGCTCTCCCTTCTGGCAAACACCTGTTTGTTTTCTGTATCTATGACTCTGTTTCTGTTTTATTATGTTTGTTAATTTGTTTTGGTTTTTAGATTCCACATATAAGTGAGATCATATAGAATTTGTCTTTCTCTGTCTTATGTATCTTACTTAGCATAATACCCTCTAGGTCTATCCATGTTTTCACAAATGGCAAGATTTCATTCTTTTTTATGGCTGACTAATATTCCAGTCTGTCTGTGTGTGTGTGTGTGGGTGTAACATCTTCTTTTTGAACTCATATATTGCTGGGATCTAGGTTGCTTCCATATCATGGCTACTGTAAATAATGCTGCAATGAACATAGGGGTGCATATATCTTTTCAGTTTAGTGTTTTCATTTTCTTCATATAAATACCTAGGAGTGGAACTGCTGGATCATATGGTAGATCAGTTTTTTATTTTTTGAGGAAACTTTATACTGTTTTCTATAGTGGCTGCAGCAATTTATGTTCCCACCAACAGTGCACGAGGGTTCCTTTTTCTCCACATCCTCACCAACACTTGTTATTTGTTAGCTTTTTGATAATAGCCATACTGACAGGTGTGAAGTAGTATTTCATTGTGGTTTTGATTTGCATTTACTTGATGATTAGTGATATTGAGCATCTTTTCATGTGCCTGTTGGTCATCTGTATGTCTTCTTTGGGAAAATGTATATTCAGGTTGTCTGCCCATTTTTAATTGGGTTATTTGCTTTTTTTAATGTTGAATTGTGTGAATTATTTGTATATTTTGGATATTAACCAATCAGATACATCATTTACAAAGATCTTCTCCCATTCAAAAGGCAAATTTTTCATTTTGCTGATAGCTTCCTTTGCTGTACAAAAGCTTTTTAGTTTGATGTAATCCCATTTATTTTTGCTTTTGTTTCCCTTGCCTAGGGAGGCATATCCAAAAAACTATTACTAAGACAAATGTAAAAGAGCATACTGCCTATGTTTTCTTCTAGAAGTTTTCTGGTTTCTGGTCTTACATTTAAGTCTTTAATCCATTTTGAGTTTATTTTTGTGAATGGTGTGAGAAAGTAGTCCACTTTTGATTCTTTTGCATGTAGCTGTCCAGGTTTTCCAACATCACTTATTGAAGAGGCTGTCTTTTACCCATTATATATTCTTGCCTACTTTGTTGTAGATTACTTGCCCATATAAGTGTGGGTTTATTTCTGAGTTCTCTATTCTGTTGCATTGATCTATGTGTCTGTTTTTGTGTCAGTACCATACTGTTTTGATTACCATAGTATTATAGTATAGTTTGAAATCAGGGGCATGATACCTCCAGCTTTATTCTTCTTTCTCAAGATTGTTTTGGCTATTTGGGTTTTTTTGTGTTTCCATAAAATTTTATAATTACTTATTCTAGTTCTGTGAAAAATACCACTGATGTTTTGATAAGGATTGCATTGAGTCGCTAGATTGCCTTAGATAGTATGGTCATTTAAACAATATTAATGCTTCCAATCCAAGAACACAGTATATCTTTCCATCTATTTGTGTCGTCTTCAGTTTCTTTCATTGGTTTCTCAGTTTTCTGAGCACATGTCTTTTACTTTTTGGTTACATTTATTCCTAGGTATTTTATTATTTTTGATGTGATTGTGAATGGGATTGCTTTCTTAATTTCTCTTTCTGATAGTTCATTGTTACTGTATAGAAGTGCAACAGATTTCTCTATATTAATTTCATATCCTGCAACTTTACCAAATTAATTGATGAGTTCTAGTAGTTGTTAGGTGGCATCTTTAGGATCTTCACGTATAATATCACGACATCTGCAAACAGTGACAGTTTTACTTCATTCTTTCCAATTTGGATTCCATTATTTTATTTTCTTGTCTGATTGGTCTGGCTAGAACTTCCAATACTATATTGAGTAGAAGTGATGAGAGTGGGCATCCTTGTCTTATTCCTGATTTTAGAGGAAATGGTTTCAGCTTTTCACCATTGAGTATGATGTTAGCTGTGGGCTTGTCATATATGGCCTTTATTATGTTGAGGTATGTTCCCTCTATACCCACTTTGTTGAGAGTTTTTATCGTAAATGGATGTTGAATTTTGTCAAAAGCTTTTTCTTCATCTACTGAAATGATCATATGATTTTTTTCTCTTCAATTTGTTAATGTGTATCACACTGATTAATTTGTGGATATTGAACCATCTTTGTATCCCTGGAATGAATCCCATTTGGTCATGGTGTGTGATCCTTTTAATGTATTTTTGAATTTGGTTTGCTAATATTTTGTTGAGGAATTTGCATATATGTTCATCAGTGATATTGGCCTGTAATTTTCTCTTTTTTTTGATATCTTTGGTTTGGTATCAGGGTGATGCTGGCCTGGTAGAATGAGTTTGGAAGCTATTCCTTCCTCTGCAGTTTTGGGGAATAATTCGAGAAGGATAGGTGTTAACTCTTTAAATGTTTGGTTGAATTTACCTGCGAAGGTATCTGATCCTAGACATTTGTTTGTTGGGAGTTGTTTTCATTCCTGATTTAATGTCATTACTGGTCATTGGTCTGTTGTTCATATTTTCTGTTTCTTCCTGATTCAGTCTTCAGATATTGTACATTTCTAGGATTTTTTCCATTTCTTCTCTGTTGTCCATTTTATTGGTGTATAACTTTCTGTGGTAATCTCTTATGATCCTTTCTATTTCTCTGGTGTTGGTTCTAACTTGTATTTTATTACTGATTTTACTTATTTGGGCCTTCTTTTCTTCTTGATGAGTCTGGCTAAAGGTTTATCGATTTTGTTTATCTTTTTAAGAACCAGCTCCTAGTTTCGTTGATCTTTTCTATTGTAGTTTAGTCTCTGTTTCATTCATTTCTTTTCTGATCTTTATGATTTCTTTTCTACCAACTTTGGGTTTTGTTTGTTCTCCTTTTTCTTGTTCCATTACATGTAAGATTAGGTTGTTTGAGATTTTTCCTGTTTCCTGAGGTAGGTTTGAATCACTATAAACGTCCCTCTTAGAAATTTTTTGCTGCATCCCATAGATTTTGGATCACTGTATTTTCATTTTCATATTCATATTTTTTTATGTCCTCTTTGATTTCTTCAGTGACCCTTGGTTGTTTATTACAATGTTGTTTATTCTCCATGTGCTTGTGTTTTTTACAGTTTTGTTTCTTGTAGTTGATTGCTAGTCTCATAGCATTGTGTTTGCAAAAGATGCTCAATGTGATTTCAGTCTTCTTAAATTTACTGAGATTTATTCTGTGGCTTAGCATGTGATCTATCCTGGAGAATATTCCATGTTACTTGAAAAGAATGTGTATTATGGGGCTTTTGGATGGAATGTTCTATATATACTATTAAGGCCATCTGGTCTAATGTGTCATTTAAGGCCAATGTTTCTTACTGATTATCTGTCTGGATGATCTGTCTATTGCTGTAAGTAGGGTGTTAAAGTCCCCTACTATTGTTGTGTTACTGTCAGTTTCTCCCTTTATGTTTGTTAATATTGCTTTATGTATTTAGATGCTCCTATGTTGGGTGCATTTATATTTAAAATTGTTATATCTTTTTGTTGGATCGATCCCTTTATCATTATGTAATGTCCATCTTTATCTCTTGTTACAGTCTTTATTTTAAAGTCTATTTTGTCTGATATAAAAATCGCTACCCCAGCTTTCTTTTCATTTCTGTTTACACGAAATACCTTTTTTCCATCCCCTTACTTTCAGTCTGTATGTGTCTTTAGATCTGAAGTTAGTATCTTGTAAGCAGCATAAATAGGGGTCTTGTTTTTGTATCCATCCAGCCACTCTGTCTTTTGATTGGAACGTTTAGTTCATTTACCTTTAAAGTAATTATTGTTGGGACTTCCCTGGTGCTCCAGTGGTTAAGACTCTGTGCTTCCAATGCAGGGGGTGCGGGTTCAATCCCTGGTCAGGGAACTAAGATCCCACATGCTGTGTGGCCAAAAAATAAAAATAAATAAATACATAAATAAATACTTAATTATTGTTAGGTATGTACTTATTGCTATTTTGTTAATTGTTTTGGGATTGTCTCTGTAGTTTTTTAAATTGATGTTCTTTTCTTCTTTTGCTCTCTCTCCTTGTGATTTGATGACTATCTTTAGCATTATATTTGGATTCCTTTCTCTTCTCTCTCTGTGTGTGTGTATCTATTATAGTTTTTTGATGTGTATTTACCATGGGATTTATATATAGCAAATTATATATGTGTATATATATATATATATATACATATATATATACATATACACACACATATATATGTAATTATTGTAAGCTACTGATCTCTTTAGTTTGAATGCATTTTAACAACCCTGCATTTTCACCCTCCTCCCCCAGTGTTTACTATTTGACATCTTATTTTGCATCTTTCTGTTTTATGTATCCCTTAACTACTCATTGTGGTTATAGATGATTTTACTACTCTAGTCTTTTAACCTTCCTACTAGCTTAATAAGTGGTTAATTTTTCTACCATGACTGTATATATTTGCCTTTACCAATGAGATTTTTCCTTTCATAATTTTCATATTTCTGGTGGTGGCCTTTTCTTTTCCACTTAGAGAAGTACCTTTAACATTTCTTGTAAAGCTGTTTTGATGGTGCTGAACCCTCGTAGCTTTTGCTTGTCTGTAAAACTTGATCTCTCCATCAAAACTGAATGAGAGCCTTGCTGCGTAGAGTATTCTTGGCTGAAGTTTTTTCCCTCTCATCACTTTAAATATATGGTGCCACTTCCTTCTAGCCTGCAGAGTTTCTGCTGAAAAGTCAGTTGACAACTTTATGGGAATTCCCTTGTATGTAACTTGTTGCTTTACCCTTGCTGCTTTTAATATTCCCACTTTATCTTTAATTTTTGCCATTTTAATTACAGTGTGTCTTGGTGTGTTCCTTTTTGGGTTGATCCTGTTTGTGACTCTCTGTGCTTCCTGGACATGGATGTCTGTTTCCTTTCCCAGGTTTGGGAAGTTTTAAGCTATTATGTCTTCCAATATGTTTTCTGCCCCTTTCTCTCTTCTCCTTTTGGGACCCCTGTAATGCAAATGTTAGTACACTTGATGTTGTTCCAGAGGTCTCTTAAACTGTCTTCATTTTTTAAATTTCTTTTTTCAGCTTAAGTAATTCCCACTACTCTGTTTTCCAGTTAGCTGATCTGATCCTCTGTATCATGTAATCTATTGTCGATTCCTTCTAGTGTGCTTTTTAATATCAGTTATTGCATTCTTCACCTTTGCTTGGCTCCTCTTTATATTGTCTAACTCTTTGTTAAAGTTCTCACTGTGTTTGTCCAGTCTTCTCCCAAGTTCTTTGAGCATCTTTATGATCATGACCTGAACTCTTTATTGGGTAGATTGCTTATCTCCACTTAGTTCTTCTTCTGGGATTTTATCTTGTTCCTTCATTTGGAACATATTCCTCTATTGCCTCATTTTGCCTAATTTGCTATTTTTATTTCTATGTATCTGGTAGGTTGTTACATTTCCCAACTTTGGAGAAGTGGCGTTTTTTATGAGGCATCCTATGTGTCCGAGCAGTGCACTCCCCTCTGGTCACCAGAGTTATATGCCCTGGGGGTGCCCCCTGTGTGGGCTGTGTGGGCCCTTCTGTTGTGGGGGGCTGACTACTATGAGTGGTCTGGTAGGTATGGCAGGCCCTGTCTGGCTGATTATCAGGCTCTGCCTTGTACAGAGGCTGCTGGCCACTGGAGGTTTGGGCTGGGTCTCAAGAGGGATGGCTGCAGAGCCCCAGGAAATCCCAGGGCTAGTGCTGGCCCATGGGTGGGCAGAGCCCAGTCAGTGTGGCTTGTTGCAGGGCCAGTTGTCCCAGATCAAGCATCAGCCTGCCAGTGCATGGGGCCAGTTCCTGACATGGCTGACTGTGGCATCTGATATTACAAAGCTGGTGTCAGCCCACTGTTGAGTGGGTCTGGATCCTGGGGCAGCTAGCTGAGGGGCCCACGGTGTCTTAAAGCTGGTGTCAGCCTCCTGATGGGCAGGATTGTGGCCCAGGGAGGTCCTGGAGCTGGTGTTAGCCTGTTGGTTAGTGGGGTTGTGGCCCTGGTGATCTTGGGCCTAGTGTTGCCTCACTGGTGGGCAGAGTCAGGACCTGGAGTCTAGTACTAGTGCTAACAGGCTGGGGGTGGGTCCAGGTCCTGGTGCTAATAATCTAGAGGGAGGATTCCACAATGTTCCTTGCCAGCACCAGTGTCCTCATGGTAGAATGAGCTCCCCAAATGGCTGCCACCAGTGTCTGTATCCCCAGGGTGAGCTGCAGTGGCCTTCTGCCTCTCCAGGAAGCTCTCCAAGATCAGCAGGTGGGTCTGACCCAGGCTCCTTTCAAATTACTGCCTCTGCCCTGGGTCCTGGAGTGTGTGAGATTTTGTGTGTGCCCTTTAATGATGGAGTCTGTATTTCCTACAGCCCTCTGACTCTCCCAAAAGTAAGCCCCAGTTGCCTTCAAAGCCAAACGTTCTGGGGACTTGTCTTCCTGGTTCAGGACCACCAGGATAGGGAGCCTGATGTGGGGGCTCAGACCCCTCACTCCTTGGGTAGAACCTGTGCAATTGTAATTATCCTCCCACTTGTGGGTCACCCATCCAGGGGTATGGGTCTTGACTATACTGCATCTCAACTTTTCCTACCCATCTCATTGTGGTTTCTCCTTTATATCTTTAGTTGTGGAACGAGCACATGAGTGCTCGTGTTTAGGTCATTCTCATAGATAGCTGCTCTGTACGTAGTCATAATTTTGGTGTGCCCCTGGGAGGAGATGAGTTCAGGGTCCTTACTCCAGCATCTTCTACAATGAGCAAATTTTATTTTGTAAGTAAATAGAAAACAATGAAGCACTTCTATGAAGAACACTGATCATATGGAGTCCTCCCAGTTTTCCCAGGCATAGTTAACCACTTTCTCCTTTGCACTTTTTCACTGTACTCTGTGTTTAAAACTACTATAGATAGTAGTAGTTGTCTTTCTTCCATACTAGATGATTATGAGATTCTTGAATGGTGGCTGGAATTGATTATATTTGTATTCCTAGTACTTAAGAAAGTACCCTATTTACACATGTTTAGTAATATTTGTCAAGTGAAATAATGAAGAAATGAATGAATGCACTTGCTTAAGAGTGTTTTTTGTGGGTAGTAAGCCATTGTAAATGGAGAAGAGTATTTGATTAAGAATTAAGCATTAGACTAAGGGTTGGAAATTTTTTTCTCTGAAGGGCCAGATAGCAAATATTTTAGACTTTGCAGGCCACATATGGTCTTGGTCCAATGTTATTGTTTTAATTTACAGTCCTTTAAAATGTAAAACCTGTATGTGGCCATATGAAAATAGGCATGGGCCATAGTTTGCCAGCCTCTGTCTTAGACTTTAACTCTCAATTTCCTAACCAATTTCAGAACCCTCCCTAATTCATCAGCAAATTCTATTATGTCTCTAGCTATGGCCTTTGTGTATGAAACCAATCAGTCCCTTTATTAGCTTACACCACACACTTAACATGTATATATCCACTCAAAATAAGCATTTTTAGCGGGTTTAGTGACCTTAAGGGGTTATTGAGAAGGTTCATGTCAAGCACCATACAGCTTCTCTGCAGTGGCATGGGTTTCTCCATCTTTTCCCACAGGATGAATTAATTCCTTTTAAGATCTTATGCAAATGAAGTTATTTTATTAATATTTCTGAAACCATGACACTTAGGGTGTCACCAACTCCAAGCAAGTTTATCAAGGTACTTTTGCCAATAGATATAGTTTATCCCTAATAATAACCACAATAATAATGATGATTAGAATGATAGCATATCATATATAGGACATATATAGGACTTACTATGTGACAACAAAGTTCTAAGTACTTTAGTCCTCACACTAAACCCATGGGATAAGTATTATTGTTATCCTCATTTTACAAAACAGGAAACAGAGACACTGAGAGTTTAAGAAACTTGCCCACAATCACACATAATCAGTGGAAAAGAAAGTTTCAAGGATTCAGGATGAGGATGATAATAGTGTCACAGTGGAGAGTCCCAGAATGATAAGCCCTAAAAAGCAATCCTTCCATATGTGGTTGGAAGGTTAAAATTAGTGATTTTCTAAAGAACCACTTCAGTTAGATAGCGGGGTGGAAGCAAGATTGCAATGCATAATATGAGTGGCTGGTGAGAAGATAGAAGTAATGGTTATCAACCACTTATGCTTAGCTGTTCAGAATTTCTCCTTTAATGCTGTGGTTGAGATAATAAAATCTGTTCTTTTACATAGTTAGATATGTAGTATCATTCCTACAGCCTTATAAACATTGTTTTATATTGTTACTAACACTCTCATTGTCAAATTTTCTAGGATGTGGTGCCGCAGGTTGTCCCATCTACAAAGCAGGCTCCAGGACCTGCTGAGGGGACGAGTCACATGTTGGGCCCTTCAACAGCCCAACTTCAAAAGCTTATTTCCATTAGCCATCCATTGGCACCATACAGCCTCCAAGTCTCTGAATTGTGTTTGGCAGCAACATGAAGATCATTTTGGTAAGATGTGTAGAGGCAGATACTTTATTTTTAATTGTGACAAAAAAACCAAAATTTAATACCGTAACCATTTTAAGTGTACACTTCAGTAGTGCAAAGTATATTTACATTATTGTGCAATGACAGATACTTTTCATGTGGACTGAAAGTACTTTCTGTGAAGTTGCGAAGACTTCTAACCATTTATTTCCAGGATTATTTTACAGGTTGCAAGAAAGACAAAACTAATATAGGGTAACAGGAAAATCTCATCCCAGCTAGGGAAAAGGAAGTCTGCTATGCCCCAGCCCCACTCTATCTCCCTGTCTCATCTAAGAAAAAATAAAGAAGAAAAAAAACCTCAGTATACAGGGGAGAGAGTTTCAAAAGACATAGACTGGAAATTCTATAGCCAGGGAAAGTATTGGGTGGCATAGGGGAGAAAAGCTTTACCCCTGTGTATTAGTTTCCTAGCACTGCTGTGACAAATTACCATAAACTAATTGGCATAAACAACAGAAATTTATTCTTTCACAGTTCTAGAAGAAGGAAGTCTGAAATAAGATGTTGGCAGGGCCATGTCCTCTCTGAAGACTCTAGGAGAGAACTCTTCCTTCCCTCTTCTGGTTGCCAACAATCCTTGGTGTTCTTTGGCAACATCACTCCACTCTCTGCCTCCATCATCTTCCCTGTGTCTCTTCTGTGTCTTCAAATTTCTCTCTCCTTATAAGGGGACCATGTGTTGGATTTAGGGCCCACGCTAATCCAGTATGACCTCATCTTATCTTGATTATCTTCCAAGACCCTATTTCCAAATAACGTCTCATTCACATGTACTAGAAGTTAAGACTTCAACATATCTATTTGGGGAATGCAGTTCAACTCACAACACCCTGGAAAGGGACAAAAACAACCGTGAAGGCCACACTCCCAAAACAGACCCACTATGCACTCCAAAGACTTAGACTTAATCCAAAGATTAGAGAATTCCCCTCCCCCCCACTACAACCAACTAATAAGCCTCCAGTTAAAATAGCAGTGGATTACAGCTGCAAAAGACAGACTGTCTCTGAGGTGAAGCACAAAGAGAAGGGCCAAGGCCAAGAGGGGGGATAAAAACAAGATCACTAGAGAAATTTAAAGCCTCTGGTACCCATAGAGACAGTAAATGTCAAACATAGCCCAACTCTTGGCCAGATTGATATAGTCACCCATAAATTCCTATTTACCTCAGTGTCTACTGCTCTATACATGTCTGGCTGTCAACTACAAGAACAAAATTACAAAACATGCTAAAAGGCAAGAAATAACACAAGTTGAAGAGACAAAACACCATCAGAACTAGACTCACATATGACACAGGTGTTGAAATTTTCAGTCAGGAAATTTAAAATAACTATGGTTAATATCTTAAGGATTCTAATGGAAAAGGTAGACAAAATGAAAGACCAGATAGATAATGTCAGCAGGGTGATGGAAAATATAAGAAAGAATCAAAAGGAAATCAAAAGCACAGTAACAGAAATGAGGAATGACTTTGATGGGCTCATAAGATACAACAAGGGATAGAATCAGTGAATATAAAGATAGGTCAATAGAAATTACCCAGACTGAAATGCTCAGAGAAAATGCGAGTGGAAACAAACAAACAAACAAAGAGTATTCAGGACATGTGGAACAATATCAAAAGTTGTAACATATACATGAATGGAATACCAGAAAGAAAAGAAAGAAAGAACTAAGCAGAAGAAATATTTGAAGAAATAATTTTTGAAAGCTTTCCAAAATAAGTGTCAGACACCAAACCACATATCCAAGAAGCTTAGAGAAGCTTAGCATCCATTTTTAAACCCCCACACACACAGAAAACCCCACACTTAGGCAAAAGAGTGAAAACAAAGAGCAAATCTTGAAGGCAGTCAGAGGGGAGAAAAACACTTCACTTACACAGAAACAGAAGAATTACAGCAGAGTTCTCATGAGAAACTATACAAGCAAGAACACAATGGAATGACAATTTTAAAGTATTAAAAGGAGAAAAAAACTGCCAACCTGGAAGTCTATATCCAGCAATCCTTCAAAAGTGAGAGAGAAATAGGCTTTCTCATATAACTTCTCAAAATACTGTAAAGGAATTTCTTCTGGCAGAAGAAAAATGATATAGGTCACAAACTTGGATCTACATAAAAAAATGAAGAGTGTTAGAAATGAGTGAAGATAAACTTTTTTCCTTAATTGCACTAAATTTTAATTATTTAAATAGTAATGGCAGTGTATTTGGTGTTCATAGCACATATAAAAGTGAAACAAATGACAACAATGTGACAGAGGATAGGAGGGAGAAATTAGGAATATTCTATTATAAGGTAAGTCAAAAGAACTGACAATACCAAGTTCTACCAAGGATGAATAGGAATCAGAGCTCTTTTTCATTGCTGTTGGCATGCAAAATAGTACAGCCACTTTGGATGACACTTTTAGAGTTATCTAAAGGTGTGCTTAGATTATTTAAAATGTACATTGTAAACATTAGGAAAACTACTAAAAAAGTTTTAAAAAATAGTATGAATAATAAGTCAAGAAATGAGATAAAATGAAATCATAAAAAACACCCAAGGAAAATCAGAGAAGGCAGAAAAAGAGGAAAAAAGAAAGGAAATAAGGAGTAAATACAACAAATAGAAAACAGCAAGAAGGTAGATTTAGAGTCAACTACATCAATAATCTCTTCAAATATAAATTGCCTAACCACACCAGTCAAAATACAAAGATTGTCAAAATGGATCAAAAAAATATTCTACTATATGTTGTCTACAAGAAATGCACTTTAAATATAAAGGCTCAGGATAAATGTTAAGGGATGATGTGGGGACAAGGGATATATGGAGCTGTCTGTACCTTTGTCTCAGTTTTGCTGTGAACCTAAAACTGCTCTAAAAAATAGTCTACTTACATTTTTTTTTAATTTAAAGTTAAGGGATGGAAATAGAAACACCATGCAATGCTAATCAAAACAACAGTAACTATGTTAATTTCAGACAAAACAGTCTTCAGAACATGGAAGATTATCATGGATAAAGAGGCACATAACATAGTGATAAAGGGGTCAATTCTCCAAGAGAACATGTAACAATCCTAAAAATGTAGTACCTAACAATAAGCCATCAAAATGCATGAAGCAAAAACTAACAGAGATAAAAGTAGAAATAAACAAATCCACAATTTCAGTTGGTTTTAATACCTCTCTCAGTAATCGATAGATTAAGCAGGCACCATCAACCAACTTGACCCAATTGAAATTTATAGAACAATCCATCCAACAACAGTAAAGTACACATTGTTCTGAAGTTTAAATGAAACATTCATCAAGGTAGACAACATTCTGGGCCATAAAACAAAGCTCAAAAATTTTAAAGACTCTAAAAACATATAGAGTATGTACATTGACCATAACAGAAAAAACTAGAAGTCTATGACAGAAAAGTCCCAAATATTTGGTAATCAAGGTATACACTACCAAAAAATGTATAAGTAAAATAAGTCTCAAGGAAAGTTAAAAATATTTTGAACTAAATGAAAATGAATATACAACTTATCAAAATTTGTGGTAAGCAACGAAAGCAGTGGTTGGAGGGGGATGTATGGCAGTAAATACACACACACACACACACACACACAATCTGTGTGCAGACAACTACAAAACACTGATAAAAAAAATGAAAGAACATAAATAATTGGAAGGACTTTCCATGCTCATAGATTAGAAGACCCAATATTTTTAAGATGTGAATTCTCAGTATGATCTATAGATTCAGTGCAATCCCACTCAAAAAATCCCAGCAGACTTTTCTATAGATATTGACAAACTGATTCTAAAATGTATGTGGAAAGACAAAGGTATCAGAATAGCCAATACACTTCTGGAAAAAAATTAAGTCAAAGGGCTTAAGTTAACCTTAGTACAGTTGACACAAACAACACAGGGGTTAGGGTGCCAACTTTCTGAGCAGTCAAAAATCTGAGTGTAATTTACAGTCAGCCCTCTGTATATATGCAGTTCCTTCATATATGTGGTTTTACATCCACAGATCAATTTAACTGCAAATCAGGTAGTACTATAGTATTTACTATTGAAAAAAATCTGCTTATAAGTAGACCCAAACAGTTCAAACCCATGTTGTTCAAGGATCAACTACAATCAAGGCAGTGTGGTGTTGTCAAAAGGATAGATACATAGAACAGTGGAACAAAATTGAGAGCCCAGAAATAGACCCACACAGATATGGTAAACTGATTTTTGATAAAAGTGCAAAGTCAATTCAATGGAGAAAGGACTGTTTTTTTCAACAGGTGGTGCTAGAACAGTTGGACATCCCTATGCAAAAGAGCAAAACAAAACAAAACGTTCACACCTGCCTCATACTTTGTGTAAAAAATAGCTCAAAGTTGATCATAAGCCTAAATGTAAAATGCAAAACTATAAAACTTGTATGAGAAAATGTTTGTTACCTTGGATTAAGCAAAAAGTTCTTAGATGCAACTTCAAAAGCTTAATGCATAAAGGAAAAAATGGTAAATTGGACAATATCAAAATTCAAAACATTTTCTCTGTGAAAGACACTGTTAAAAGAATGAAAAGAAAAGCCACACAGACATGGAGAAAATATTTGCAAACCACACGCTTGAGAAAAGATTTGTATGCAGATTTTTAGAAAAACCTCTTAAAACTTAACAATAAGAAAACAAATAACCCAATTTTTAAAAGGGTAGAAAGATCTGAACAGACACTTCACCAGAGGACAAAAGTATGTCAAATAAGCATATGAAAACATGCTCAACATGATTTCATTAGGTAAATGCACATTAAGGCCACAATGAGATGCCACTATACACCTATTAGAATAACTAAAATCCAAAAAAAACCTGGCAGTACTTAATGCTGACAAGAATGCAGAGCAATAGGAACTTGTATTCATTGCTGGTAATAATACAAAAATAGTATAGCCACTCTGGAAGAAAATTTGGTAGTTTCTTATAAAGTTAAACATGGACTTGTCAACAGTTGCACTCCTAGGTATTTACCCAACTGATTTGTAAACTTATGTCCACAGCAAAAACCCACACATGAAAAACCACTTTATTCATAATTGTCAAAAGTGGGAAGCTATCAAAATATCCTTCAATAGGTTAATTAATAAACTATAGTACATCCATACAATGGAATACTATTCAGCAATCAAAAGGAATGACATGACATTCTGTTGAAGGCAACACTATAGGGACAGAAAACAAATCAGTGGTTGCTAGGGGTCTGGAGAGTGTGGTTACCCATAAGTATAGGGGAAATGCTAGAATGAATCATGTGGTACTGGATTATAGTTGAAGACATCAGTATAAACTCATGTTTAGCCTAATATAGATACAGATGGATAGATGCAGAAATAATTACAGTTGACCCTTGAACAATGCAGGAGTTATGGGTGCCGACCTTCTGTGCAGTCAAAAATCCACATATAACTTGTAGATTGCCCTCTGTATACACAGTTCTGAGTCCAAGCTCGCTCTGCTCGCTGCACAACAAGCCAATAAATCAGGAGACGAGGTGTTGAGGCAAGGAACCGTGACTTATTTGGAAACCCGGGCCTCCGAGAAGATGGTGGACTAATGTCCTAGAGTACCATCTTATCGGGGTCTGGATGTCAGTTTCTTTTATAGAAAAGAGAGGGGGAGGAGATGAGGAAGTAAACTAAAAAGGCCACAAGTCTTGCAAAACATCTGGTTTGGCCAGCCTCGGGAGGGGATGTGTTAATTTCTTCTTTCTTGCAGCCATTCACTGGTGGGCAGGGTCAGGATGTTTCCCTGTGAGCTGAACAAAGGCACTTTAGTTTAACATTCAGGCAGAGGGGCAGGGTTCCCCGAGGCAGGCCATTATGTATGCCAATAGCTATAGACAACATCCTTTTAGTGATTATAGTAACAAAAAGCAACGGAGAGCAAAGGTTAAAATAAACAGATCCACCTCCACCGTGGAGTCTGATTTTGCTCTTCCCTGCTACAGTTGCTCTGTATCCACATTTCCGCATTCTCGGATTCAACCAACCACAGACTGTGTAGTGCCGTACGTAGTATGTACTATTGAAAAAAATTCTGTGTATAAGTGGACCTGTGCAGTTCAAACCCATGTTGTTAAAGGGTCGGCTATATAGATAATGTTTTTACACATAGATTAGTATATTTCCTAGCTCTAGCCGCTGAGAGGTCCTGGAAACAATGACACCACAGTGGCAATGAGCACACCCAGATCTTGGTTTCTAATACCATGCTCCAAGAAAAGGAACCAAGGGCTCCTTAGAAAAATGGACTATTCTAGAGCTGGGTCAGAGAAAATACAAGATGAGCCTGGAGAATCTTGAAGTCCCAGAAAGTAAGGAAGTGCTCAAAAAAATGATGAGGCAGTGTTAAAGGGACACAGGAGCTAACTAAAAGAGCTTCTAATGGCCAATGCTGAAACAATTTGAGCAAGAAAATAAATAATGTAATATTGGATTATAACCAAAAGTGTAAAATAAATATCCATGAATCCATGCTGATATAAATAAATGAATAAATGGGGAGAGTACATATAAATGTCCCATACAAAAGAATTCCAAATAATTTATGTAGATATTCCTCCTCCCCCAACTATGGAGGTGGATCTTAAGTCCCCAGTCCTAGAATGCAGGCTGCACTTAGTGATTTGCTGGCAAAGAATAGAATATGGAAGGAGGGTGGGGTAACTTAAGTAGAGAAATGTAGCAAACACTACCTTTGATAGCATGTACCAGTGATATGATATGGTGAGAAGGGCACCTCACTTCTGTGGCTATCTTCCCAAAAACTTACAACCCCACTTTAACCATGATAAAAGCATCAGATAAACCCAAATTGTGGGACATTCTAACAAAATGCCTGACCAGTACCTCTCAAAACTGTCAAGGTCATCAAAAACAAGGAAAGTCACAGCCCAGAGGAGCCTAAGGAGACATGATGACTAAATGTAATGTGGGTCTTGGATGGGATCCTGGGACAGAAAAAAGACATTAGGGGAAATCTAATGAGATTCAAATAAATTATGGGATTTAATTAATAAATAATGTATCAATATTCATTCATCAGTTGTGACAAATTTACCATACTAATGTATGATATTAGAAATAAGGGAAACTGGGCAAGGGCTATATGGGAACTCTTTGTATTTGCAACTTTTCTATAAAATTAAAATCATTCTAAAATTTAAAACAAATTTATTAACAGAGAGGTAGTGGAAACCTCAAGCCATAAGTTTCACTATGAAAGGGAATATGAGGTGGAGTGGTAGTGGAGGGGGATATTGTTTTAAGATGGAAGACATTGCAACATGTTCGCTGATGAGAATGATCCAGTAGGAGGGGACAATTTGATGATGCAAAAGAGGGGGATAGAAAAATTTCAGAAGTGTAGTACCTGAGTAGGAAAGAGATAGGATCTGATTCATAAATGAGAGTGTTGGCCTTGATTAAGTGCACAGATATTTCAACCATACTAACAAGAAGGAAGGCAGAATATATGGGCACAGATGCATGTAAGTGGGTGGATGTGGAGCATGGGTTTGTGGAGATTGTCTTCTAATTGCTTCCATATTCTCTTTGAAGGAGTAAGCAAGGTAATCAGTTGAAAGTGGGAAGGGAGAGGTGGTGTTGGCAGTTTGAGGAGAGAAGACACTATGTATAATAGTGTTCTTGGAGAGTGAGTAAGTGATTTTACTAAGAAATTATGCAAGGACTGTTTGGCAGCGTTGAGTACTCATTTGATATTTTTGGTGATGATTTTAAAATGAAAGTAACCAATACAGTTTAAATTTTTGTCTCTAACAATGTTTAGCTGCTTGGCTGCAGGCACAGAGGAGGTGTGGACCTGAGTGTATCCGGGCCAGAGCTTTGTCAGGGAAGCATGGCAGAGGGCGATAGGGGGGCAAGGGAGTTAAGGGTGTTGGCAAGGAATTAATTAAAATGACGGATCATGGAAGGTGGGCCCTGTAAGGAGGGAATCGAAGACATTAAAGGAGGCAAGATGATGGATAACAAAAAGGAGCTTATGGTCAATGGATTGGAGCTTTTTGTGTAGTTGAAGGATTATTACAGTGAAGAGTGCCTGAATAATTGAGCTGGAGAAGGAACAACAGGTAGTCAGAGTATAGGGTGTTTGAAATGAAAACTATGAAGGTATTACAATTAATAATGATGAAGCTGCCAAGAATGATGACAGGGGAAGGGATGACGGGGTGACAGTAAAAGACAGTAAACTGATCTTCATTTATTTAAAAATAAA
This sequence comes from Balaenoptera physalus, assembly GCF_965194825.1. NCBI lineage: Eukaryota > Metazoa > Chordata > Mammalia > Artiodactyla > Balaenopteridae > Balaenoptera > Balaenoptera physalus. The sequence goes on along the minus strand of NC_138903.1, from coordinate 134,528,127 downwards.
GCGACTCAGGAGATACATGATTAGAGTAATGAAGAAGTTTAGAGTTATATAGGATAGCATGAGCTTCAAAGCAGCAATGAGGCAACTATCCTACCAGGATTACTACAGCCTTGCCTTGCTCCCTTGATGGTCCAGAAACTAGAGCAGTTTTTCCAAAGTTCAATCTGATTTTAGTACTCTGATTTTAAAAATCGCTTTATAGAGAGGCCCACTGTTAGAGATGATGATTGCCTGAAGGTGGCAGGAGAAAAGAGTGGAAATGGAGAGGTCAGGTGGATTTCAGAGTGACAGAGGAGGCGGAAGTAACAAACCTTGGTGATTGATTAAATGTAGGTTACAAGAGAAATGAGTTGAGTCCTAAGTTTCTCTTCTGTATTGACATTTTGGCAAGACCTAATTAATAAACATTTGTTCAGTGTCAACTTTATACAGAACTGAGAACTTCTAGAGAACCAAAGATGGAAGACATAGTCCCTACCTTAATGTAAACATAAAACATAAAATGAGTAAATAAATATAAGAAGCATAAATAGCTTATGCCATATGCAAATGCAAATTAAATTGATACATACCAACTACTTAATTTCAAAGAAAGTGTAGGGTTAGTCAAGGAAGCTTCCTTGAATTAAATTAATTTTTAGCTAGATTTTGAAAGAAAAGATGGTCATTTAATTAGAGGAGCCTGTAATTTTAAGGAGAAAAATGGCAAGAGCAGAGGTAATAATGAATCCCAGCCATGGAAAGGACAGTAAGCATACCAACTTGACTAAAATGAAGGGGATTTTTTGGAGCTTTTTAAGATATGAGTCCATCCCCATAGTACAAATTATTCCACTACTGTACGGTATGTGCCTGGCAACTTCTCACCCATCTAATAGGGCAGGAGAAGATCACCCATAGTGTTGACGACAGGATCATTCTCAGTCCTGAATGAGCAAGTACCAGGAGCCAGGCGCTGTGATAAATGCGAAGCGTGCAGTGATGGACAAGACACATTCCCTATCCTCAAGGTACCGTCTTATGGCAAAAACAAACACACAGACAGTTATAAAACAGTGTGATAAATGCTTTTAGACAGCATATGGAGTGCTATAAGAACAAGAGGAGAGTTACCTAACCCAAACTAAAGAGTTATAAATGACTGCCTACAGGATTTGAGCAGAGTCATGAATATTTAAATATGAATTAGGCAAGGGAAAAAGGGTGAGAAGGTAAGAATGAATGTTCTGTTCAGAGGGAACTGCATGTGCAAGAGCTTGAAAGTTATAGTTTGTCAAAACCCTGGATTACCTCAGTGTAATGACCAATCTGAATGACGGTTGGTGGTACTTAATCACTTTTATCACTCTAAGGGAGTGGTTCTCAATATTTTTAGTTTATGAATCTCATAGAAATTCTGTTGCAAGCTATGAATCCTCTCCATAGAAAAATACAGAACTATACACACACATACATACACACACACACACACACACACACAGTTTTACATATCATTCCATGGATCCTAGATCAAGAACTCCAACTTCAGATCACCACCAAATAATAGCCCCATTCCACAGTATCAGCAGTTGCTATATCAGAGACTCTTTCAATTAACTTCAGTGTCTGGATTTTCAAGCATTCAACACCAACTTTTGACTCATAACTAGAAGATGTTATAGGTACATGGAGGTGATGCCCCAGTGGTCCACTCTGCTTCTCTCCCAAGGATGTTAGAAGGGAAAGGCATTTCCTCCCAGGTAATAAGCTACCTACTAGCAGCATGCCTGACTTAGACAATAGGATTTCTTGTAATACTCTTCTCAGACAGTTTGTATGGACTGCAAGGGTCACTCTTTTCTGTTTCTATATGTATCTCAGGGTTTTTTGTTGAAAATCTGGACATTTTAGGTAATACAGAAACTGATTTCTGACCTCGCAGGGGGATTGTTGCTGTATGTGTGTTTTGTTTATTTGTTATTGACTTCTCTGGAGTAATTCGTTTTTATTTTTAACTGTGGCTTCTATGTATCACAGTGGGGTCAGCATAACTCAGTGGTCCTCAACTGGGGGGGGGTTGCCACCACAGGAGACACTTGGCAATGTCTGGGAACATTTTTAGTTGTCACAGCTGACGAGGAGGATGCTTCTAGCATCTAGTGGGTGGAGACTAGGGATGCCCTAGATGTCCACAGTACCAAGGTTTGAGAAACCCTCGTATAGTTTAGTGGCCAGCTAACAGTTGGTCAGAGGTTAAGCTAAAAACCTTAAGCCAGTAAGGCTTCCACCTTTTGCCAATGGATGTGTGTGTGGATTGGGGCACACAAAGTTTCAGCTGTTTATAAGTCTGCCCAGGCTTTCAGTTTCTGCCATTCTTCACATGTCTCCATTGTGCCTCACATTCCTCCAGGGACATGTAGATAACTAGGGACCTTTCCAATCTCTCCTTATTGTGCACACAGCCCTGCACGTGTGCACAGCCTTACCGAACACAGGGGATGTGAGGGGGCTTTCCAAGGCCCACTATAGCTGTCTCATTCCCTTGATCCCCCTGATAGATTTCTGGCTGTTCTGCGGATCTATTGCTTGTCCCAACCAGTATGCCTTCCTTGATTGTTTTCAACACCCAGGGGCATGGAGTTTTAATGTGCTCTGCTCCAAATCAATTTAGTCCCCTTCAGCAGCAAAGCTGCTGGCTTTCTTGGCTTGCCTGCCCTGGTAGAACTATTGCTGATGGAGCTGGTGGGGGTGGGGTAGGGAGTGGAAGCACCCCAAGCTAAAACACACAGATTCCCACTGTTCTTACCCAAGGTTCAATAGTTTTTCTTGACTAAATGCTTCTTAATTTGTTGTAAGCCTTTGGTCAATTTCCAGGTCCTAAAATGGTTGTTATTGGTAATTTTGTCCAGTTTTATCATTGTTATTGGGGGAGAGGATTTTCCAAGCTCCTTACTCTGCCTTTCCTGAAGTCTCACCTTCAGAGATTCTCAAGACTACACTTTGAGAAACACTAGCATAGGACTTTGGGGTTGGACAACTTGATTTCACGTCCTAGGTTCACCACCTAATGATTATATGATCTTACAAAGTTATTTAACATCTCTGAGCTTTAGTTTCCTGTCCTTAAAGTGAGAATGATAACATTGTACAAAGTTAATTTGAGGAGTCCAGATATACTGCATTTTTTAACTGTTTATTAGGATCTCATTGTAGATACACCACAGTTTATTCAGCTATTCCTCGACTTCCCCCACTGACAGACATTTAGTCTTATTTTCTAATTATTTTGCTATTATAAACAAAACTATTATGAATATCCTTGTGCATACCTCTTCATATGTGACGGTTTCTATAAGGTAAGTACTGAGAGGTAAATTTCTGGGTCAAGCAATAAATATACACATTTTTTATTATTTTCATAGAAACTTCCAGATTGCCATTCAGTGTATCTTCACCAATTTATACTCACATTACCAGTGTTTGAGAGTATGCATTTCTCCACATCTTTTGAAAACACATGTTTTAATCAAACTTTAAAATTTTTGTCACTCTGATGGATAAAAAATGATATCTTAATACCCATTTCTCTGATTACTACTAAGGTTAGAAGAGTTCATGTGTTTACTGGTCATTTCTGGTGACTTTCCTATTGATATCCTTTGGTCATTTTTCTATTGAGTTTTTATCTTAATGATCACAAGGATTTATTCTATATCCTGGATATTAACCCTTTTATGTTAAAAAGATTTTTCCTGTTACTTGTCTTTTAACTTTGTTTTTTACATTGTTTGCAAAACAGAAGGTTTTTATTTTCATATACACAAATTATCTTTTATGCTTTTTGTGTCATATTAAAAAGGCTTTTCCTACCTCAGAGTTGTCAATATATAACAGTTTTATTTTTTATCTTTTACTCTATCAGTAGTTTACTGTTGAGGCTGACGTGACTCTAGAATCAACTTTTCAAGATTCATTTTTCCAAAACTAGTTATTGAGTAATCTATCTTTTCACCACTATTACAAAATACCACCTTTAATATATACCATATTTTCATGTACAGTTGAGTCTGTTTTGAGACTCTATTCTGTCCCCTTGATCTGTTAGTCCATTCTGCATGAATATCATACTTTTTAAATGACTATAGCTTTATAATACATTTTTATATCTAGTAAGACTTCCCCTCCATGCCTTTCTTTTTCTTTCTCAAAATTGTTACTTTATTAATTCTGAGTATGATTCTTGGAATTAGCCTGTCCAGTACATGAAAATTTTCACTGGGATTTGGATTGAAAGTACATGGAGTTCTGTGTATTAATTTGTGGGAGAATTCCTATCTTTTCATTATTGAATCTGCCCATCTGTGAGCATATTTCTCCATTCAAGTTTCCTTCAAGTCTTTCAGGATAATTTTATAGATTTCTCCATAGTAGTCTTCCACATTTTCATTTTTTTCCCAGACACTTTATAGTTTTTGTTCCTCTTATAAATTTGAACTCCTTTTTATTTACCTTGTCTAAATGAATAACCTGATGTATAAGAAAGTTTGATTTTTTGCTAACTTTTTATTTTGATACATCTTCAATCTAACAGAAAAGTTGCAAGAACGGTACAAGGACCTCCTTTTTATCCTCTATCCATGTCTTCTTTTTATATACTTGAATGGCTTCATTTTCCAAATTTAGAACTCTGATCTGTTTTGAGTTTATCATGGACACCCAGTGACAATATGAGGTATGGACTCAATTTTATCTTTTTGCAAATGATTATCAGTTGTCCCAACACCGTTTATTTAAAAATTCATATTTTCCACAGTGATTACACCTGCCAGTTTTTACGTACCAAATTTCTATATGCATTCATGTATATTTTTGGACTTTTTATACTCTTCTGTTGTTTTATCTGCCTTTTCCTATACCAACATCACACTGTTTTAATCATAGAAGTTCTATACTATGTTTTAATGTCTAGTAGGGGGCTAGTGTCCCCCTCATTGCTCTTGCTTATTTCTTGGTAGAAGACTTTTTGAAGGAAGTTTTCTGGGTCCTGATTTTTTAGTTTTCCTAAATAAATATTTATTTATTTTTACAAAATAAATAATGTAAAATAATATAATAATATAAAAAGAGTGTGATCTTTTCCTTAGAACTGCAATATGCTAACACCGTGATGCGCTTCGATTATGTCTGGCTTCGAGACCACTGCCGCTCAGCATCTTGCTACAACTCTAAGACTCACCAGCGCAGCCTAGACACTGCCAGTGTGGATTTATGTATCCAGCCAAAGACCATTCGTCTGGATGAGAGCACACTCTTTTTCACTTGTGAGTGGACAGGAGACTTGGTCTTCTTCGGGGTACTCTTCTAAAGAACAATTGTTTTACAAAAAATGGTTTGCCCCTTTCCAAAACAAGGTATTCTTTTAGTTACTCTTTGTTTTTCCTTTCTTTGGAAGCATTTATTTTTGAACCTTTTATTTTTCTTCTTAAATAAAATTGCTCTAATCTACAGCTGACATCATTCTTAACCAGTAAATTATTGGCAGTATTTATAATTATTATTTTTAATGCCTTTTATTTTTCCCTTAAAAGGGCCAGATGGTCACGTGACTAGATATGATTTGGATTGGCTGGTGAAAAACAGCTATGAAGGGCAGAAACAAAAGGTCATCCAGCCTAGAATCTTATGGAATGCTGAAATCTACCAGCAAGCCCAAGTTCCATCTGTAGATTTCCAGAGCTTCTTAGAAACCAAGGAGGGACTGAAGAACTTTCTACAGAACTTTCTGCTCTATGGAATTGCTTTTGTAGAAAATGTCCCTCCTACTCAAGAACACACAGAGAAGTTGGCAGAAAGGATCAGCTTGATCAGGTAAGTCATTAGTTTCCTGATATCTGCAGAAATTAATTTCCAGTGACAGGTATGGTCACCCTCGTTTTTCCAGAATATTTTGTGGCCTGAACAATGGGATTCCCATTTATAGTGCTTTATTTGAAGCCCAGATTTCTAATCTCTAAAGACACTTACATGTTAAATATGGTGAAGACTTCAAAGTCATTGGTATTTTTTTCGAGCCCAGTGATGCTCAAAGTAGGAGTTAGTCATTGTACACTAGAAAGAGCACTAACTGTGAGTAAAGAAAACCAGATAGTAGTCTGAGTTCTACCATCAAGCAGTTGGGTAAACATAGACAACTGCATAACACACACACCCCTTCCCTCAATCCCCACCCCCACCGCCCCAGTAGCCTCTATTTTCCTATCTGATCAGTAACAGGATTGAATAAGATGGTGTCTAAAGATCATCTGCTTTTGACCTTCTATTATTCCTAAGGCTTAATTCAGAGCCTGGTTGTTAATACTACTGCCTTATACTGTATAGCATTTAACCAGTATATTCAAATCCGTTATTTTCATTGGTCATTATAGTAATCCTGATAAGTGTGTATTTTATCTCCTGTTCTACTGATGAGGCTCTTGAGGCTCAAATGTATTAAGTGGCTTGCCCAGGACTGCTCTGCTTGTAAGCAGTAGAACTGGGATTCAGATAGCTTGGGTTTCCTGATCCTAAATACAATGTTCTTTCCGTTGCATTTCTAGGTAGTATATAGATTTATCTTCTGTAGTATTAAATGTGATGTAAACCAACTTTGTTATAATTAGTACTTTCCTTTTATTTCATAAGAGCCAGATATAGCTCACTGTGTAGCAGACAGTATGCTGGGTCATTTGCCCTATCCTAGTAGAGCATAATTAACATTTGTGAACCATTCAGTTTCAAACACAGTTTGAGAACTATCAAGTAAAAAAGCTGTGCTAGTAGGCAATAAGTTGACAGGGCTTTAGAGGTTATAGTTCAAAAGGAAGGCCATTTCCTGTTTGGATTTTGAGGGTTCAGAGAATAAGATGAACTCTGAAAGCTAAAGAATTAAAGTGACCTTTAGTCAGATCTGAGCCTACTAGGAAAATAACTATGAAATCAAAACCCATGATGTTATTGTATCTCTCCTCAAGGAGAGATACAATAACAGTGATACAGCAACTCTCACTAAATACTTGCTAATATAAACTATCCTTTCTCTTTTTCTTATTCCTCCATGTCTAAAAGATGGGTGAAGATCTACATTAATCACTTCTAAAAGCAGCTACCCAAAAACATCTTTTTCTATGTGAGGAAGGTGAGTGCAGGACAGAAGTTTGAGTGTGAAAGCTATTAAAAGTAGATACATAAACAGAGTGGGATGATTCCCTAAGCTTTCAAACTTTATTATCCTTTCACCCTTTTCCCCCCAGCTTCCTAGAATATTACTCAGTGGAGGAATTGTTTAGACTGGTGATGTGTTCAACTGTCATATTTACCTTATAGATGGAAATCTGGAGCCAAACAATCTATTGTTATTTGTGAATAATTAAAGAAAGTATTGGAAAGAGTTTTGAATGATAAGAATGAAAGGTTTCCTATACTTCATTTGACAGAGAAACCATCTATGGGAGGATGTGGTATTTCACTTCAGACTTCTCCAGGGGTGACACTGCATACACCAAGCTAGCTCTGGATCGGCACACTGACACTACCTATTTTCAAGAGCCCTGTGGGTAGGTGGATTAGAATTTTCCAAAGTGGGATCATTACATGTGATGGTCTTGAATAGTTTCTTAATCATTCTCTGTTTTATTTGAACCAATATCATATCTGCTGCTGCTGATTTGTATGACTGTTTCTTTTCTCCTTAGAAACATGATCATTTTTAAACACCCTAGCTCAGTCTTCTTTAGACTTATAGGAATAAAATTTTTGAAATGATTGAAAATCTACCTTACTACATAAATGGATGTAAATTTTGTTTAATTTACATTTTTTCTCAAAGTAATTACAAATAACTTACCAAAAATGTATTGATTAACCATTAGTTTGGGAATTTGTACAGTTTTTCATATTTAGTTTTTATATTGCAAAGGGTTCAATCTTCCAAACACAGCTACTTTGGGTATGGTAGTAAGAGGAATTTAAATCCAATTTACAAGAAGTTGGAGAGGAGGAATGAATGAAAAATAACCTTCTCACATGGACTCAGAAGCTATTGAGTCAAAGATAACGTATACCATACTTTTTTCCAGCTTTATTGAGATATAATTGACATATGACATTGTATAAATATAAGGTGTACAATGTGTTGATTTGATATGGTCATATACTGTAATATTATTACCAGTAGCTAACAGAGAGTAGATCTTAAATCTTCTCACCACAGAAAAGAAATAGTAATTATTTGACATGATGCATTGATTTCCTTTAAGGGTTTGGAGCCTAAGAATATTTGGTTCAGAGGAGGAAAAATAAAGCATCTTTTTGACATCCTGCTCAATGTTATCGATATACAAAAAGCCCTGCATCCTCATTCTACAGGATGCAGAAGGAAGAATATGAGGAAATGGGATGAGAAACAGTTGGACAGGGGTTGAGGTTCAAATATTGACTAGCTCTTTTCTCTCTGACCACTACCAGAGATACACGGTTGTCTGTGCCTTTAATTTAACCCTTTCTAATCAATGGCAAGGACCAAGTACATTAGCAGTATAATGAGAGCGGTTAAGAGTTCAGGCTATGGCATCAACCAGACCTGGATTTGTATCCCACCTGGAACATAGGTTGGCTTTGTGATCTTGGAAAATAACTTAACCTCTCTATGCCTCAGTTTATTCATCTGTAGAATGGGACTAGTAATAAAACCTGTCCATTTGTATTGCTTAGGGATTAAGTTACATGATGTATTTAAAGCACTTGGCATACTTCCTAGAACATAATAAATGTTCAATAAATACTAGCTATTATTATTATCATTTTAGCCATTGTCATCATCATCATCACTGTTATATGCCTTACGCTTTCTAAAGCTACCTTTGCTCAGGATCTCATCCTTTCCAACCTCCTTGGGGATTTCTCTCTCCTGTATCTTCAGCCTTCCATACATATTGACTCCTTCCTATCAGCTTCTCATTTCTTGAATCTCTACTGTTGTACACTCTATCTCCTTCTAGTTACAGCCCCGCCTTACTCCTCACCTTCACAGCTAAACTTATTAAAATAATTGTCTACATTCAGTGTCTTTTCATTCTCACTTCTCATTCACTCTTCAAACCTGTAGTCAGCTAGTTTATCCACCCCCCTCCCAATTAAAATTAATCTCTCCAAAGTCACCAGCAACTAACTTATTGCCATACCCAGTGTGTACCTTTCAGTCTTCATCTTATTTGACCCCTGGGACCATTAACCACTACCTCTTCTTAAATATCCTTTCTTTTCTAGTTTTCCTTCTATATCTATAGCCATTTTTCCTCAGTCTCCTGTGCCAGCTTATTTTCCTTTGTCCATGTTATAAATATTGTTGTTTCTCAAGGTTTTCTCCTTCTCCCTCTTTTCTTACTTGAAATGATCTCTCCAAATGACTTCTTCCATGCTCTTGGCTTTAGCTATCACCTACAGACAACTACAAAATCTACCTCTCTTCTAAGGCAAACATCTTCAACTGGCTACTAAGTAATCCTAACCTAGAAATTTCACAGAAAGGTCAACATAGCCAGAACTGACCTTTCTCATTTTAATTGTATTTACCCTAGGTTCTCCTTGATTTTATTCCTTCTATCTTTATTTATGTTTATTACTTATTTTACTTTGTTGTTTACTTTTCCTTATTTTTGCTTTTTTCCTAAATTACTATTAATTTTATTTTCCCCTTGTTAATTTGAAATTTTTACTTTAGTTTTCCAGTCCATTAATAGTTGCATTTCCTTTTCCTGTTAAATTTTCAGCCATATATAACTCAACTATTTCAACATGTCCTTAAACTGAACCTCTTCCTCAACCCCTCTCACCCCCTTATTATCATCCAATTATGCATCTGCCTGTGTTCTCTTGACAGATGGCATTATTATTTGTCAGGTTGTCCAGGTGAAAAACCTGCAGTCATTCTAGATATTTGCCTGTTCTTCGTCCTCCGTCATGTTGCTTAGGTGTGTCCTCTTTTCTATAAAACCCTTCTCTAAGCTCAAGCCCTCAGTATTTTTCTCTGCTATTTCAGTTATCCAAGTTGTTTTCCATGTTTTTTGTCATCTTGCTTCCCACCAGTTCATCTCCCATCTCAGTTTAAACTCCTTGTTGTTTTGCGTTGATATCTTTGGTCATACTTTTTTTTTTTTGCCTGGAATGCCCTCTCCTCACCTCAATCTCATTTCAGCCCAACTCTTGCTCATTCTTTAAGACTAAGCAAAACCATTCTCATCCACCTCCAAAAACATTTCTCTATACAACACACCACTACAATAATTTCCTCTGTTTATGGCCCCACTGTATCTTGTATACAACTTTATTATAGTGCCTGTTGGTACTTACTTGCTTCATCTCTTCTTAGTAGACTGGCCTTCTTTAAAACAGAGACTATACCTTATTCATGACGGTATTCCCTGGGTCTGTCACATATAGCCATCAATACATGTTAAATATGCTTAGGAGGAACCTGTAGTGGCATTAATATTTCAAAGCACAAAAAAGTACAGCTGGCTATGAAGGGAAGGCAATTGGGAAATGAGATTTATTTCTTAGTGAAAAGAAAATGACACAAGTGGAGTCAATAATCATTTCATATATATTTTTTCTAAAATTTTGATATATTCTCTTTTCTCCACTGAACAGAATAATTTAATTTTTCCCCCTCTTTAGCATTCAAGTGTTTCACTGTCTTAAGCATGAAGGAACAGGTGGCAGGACACTGCTAGTAGATGGATTCTATGCAGCAGAACAGGTACTTCAGAAGGCACCTGAGGAATTTGAACTCCTCAGCAATGTGCCATTGAAGCATGAATATATTGAAAATGTTGGAGAATGTCACAACCACATGATTGGGGTAGGGCCAGTCTTAAATATCTACCCGTGGAATAAAGAGCTCTATATGATCAGGTGAGTACCAAAGAACTATCTCTCAGTGTAATGTATTTATCAGATATTAGTCTTCTAATGTAATGAAAATTCCTAATATCCTATGTCTGTCACATTTTAATATTGCTATTGTATAGCTTTCTATTAGTACAATTTCCATTCTTATTATAATTCCCATGGAATAATGAATAGGCCAACAGACAAGGAATGCTAGATTGGAGGGGGCAGATATTTCACATAGCATTTAAAAAGGAAAACATTTTAAAACAAAAAACAGTTATTAAATTGTGCTCAGTCACCAAATAGCTAAGGGTACCCAAAGGCATGATAACAACAACATTTGACTGTTGCCCAGATTTATGCAAATCTCCTGACCTGTGTATATCCAATAGTCTACTAGATATTGCCACCTAGTATCTTGTAGGATCATAAAGCACAGTTTATTCAAAACTGAACTCATCATCTCCACTCATTTCAAGCCTTCTCCTTCACACCGAATTGTGAGAATAAAAATAAATTGTTGCCCCTATCTTTGCCCCTGGATTGTAGTAGGAACTACATAAATACTAAATCACTTCCCTGGGATAAGCTCCACTGGAAAACTCTCCCTCAGTCATTCTTATATCTCAATTGCCTAGAACAATGAGTAGGTGCTCAATATTTTCCCCAACATTTTATTACGAACATTTTTCATAATACAGAAAAGTTGAAAAGCATTTACAAGAAAACTCATATACCCACCACCTAGATTCTACCATTGAGATATTACTATACTTACTTTATTACCTATCTATCCATCTTTCTATCCCTCTGTTTATCTATCAATTAATCTTATTTTTGATATATTGGAAAGTACATTGCAGATATGAGTATATGTCCCCCTAATATACTTCAACATTTATAACCTTAAGTCTAAAGTTCAATATTTGTTTACAGATCTTTAATTTTGATATAAAATATACATACAGTGATGTTATAAATATTGAATATACACTTGCTGAGTTTTGAAAAATGCATACACCTATGTAACCCAAACCTCTATCAAGATATCAAATATTACCATCACTACAGAAAGTAACTTTATTCCCCTTCTCAGTCCAACCCTGCACATACACTGAGAGGAAAACCCTGTTTTGATTCTTTACCACCATAGATTAGTTTTGCCTGTTCTAGAAATTCATATCATGGAACAAATCCATTCTTTTATGAATAAACACCTGGGCTGTTTCCTGTTTGGGGTTATTATGAATAAAGCTTCCATGAATGTTCATGTAAAAGTATCTTTGTAGATATGTGTTTTCATTTCACTCAGATAAATACCTAAGAATGGAACTGCTGGATCATAGAGTAGATGACTTTTTAGTTTCATTAGCAACTGCCAGAACTTTTACTAAAGTACTTGTTCCATTTTACATGGACATCAACAGTGTATGAAAGTTGTACCCACTCCACATCCTTGTTAATACTTGGTGGTGTCAGTCTTATTAATTTTAGCCATTATAGTGGGTATCTCCTTGGGGTTCTAATTTGCATTTTTTGGTGACTGATGATGTTGAGCATCTTTCCATGTGCATGTTGACCATTCATATATTTTCTTTTGCTAAGTATCTAGTTAGATCTTTTGCCCATTTTTTCACTGGACTGTCTTTTCATTATTGAGTTGTAGGAGTTCTTTATATACCCTGGTTACCAGTTCTTACCTGATATGTTTTAGGAATATTTTCTTCTAGTCTGTGACTTACCTATTTATTTTTTTAACCGTGATGTTTGATAAGCAGAAAATTTTAATTTTAATGAAATGTAGTTGATCAGTTTTTTCCTTAATGATCATTGAATCTGTGACCTGCATAAGAAATCTTTGACTACCCCCATGACATAATGATATTCTCCTATGTTTTCTAAGGGTGTTATGGTTTTATCTTTTACATCTAAGTCAGTGATCTATCTCAAACTAATTTTTTACATGTTGTGAGGTAAAGGTAGAAGTTCCTGTTTTATACACATGGATACTCAGGTGTTATAGCACCACTTGTTGAAAAGACCTTCCTTTCCCCCATTGGATTACCTTTGCAACTCTGTCAAAAATCAAATGACCATATAAATGTGAGTTTGTTTCTGGACCCTCTGTTTGGTTCCATTATCTATTTGTGGATCTTTATGACAGCTCCACACAGTCTTGGCTATTGCAGGTTTATAGTAATTCTTGAAGTCAGGTAATATGTTTGTCAACTCTGTTATTTTTCAAGATTATTTTGGATAGTCTAGGTCAGGGGTCTACACACTTTTCTGTAAAGGGCCAAATAGTAAATATTTTAGGCCTTGTAGGCCGTATGGTCTCTATTGCAACTACTCAATACTGTGTGGAAGCACAACAGCAGCCATAGACAATACGTAAATGAATGGGTGTAGCTGTGTTCCAATAAAACATTATTTACAAAAACAGGCAGGAGGCTGGGTTTGGCCCACAGACCATAGTTTGCCAGCCTTAGTTCTAGGTTCTTTATATTTTCATATAAATTTTAAAATCAGCTTTTCAATGTTTAGGAAAAAGCCTGTTAGGATTATGATTGAGATTGCTTTGAATCTATAGATCATTTTGGTGAGAACTGACAAACTAACAGCTTTGAGTCTACCAATCCATGAACCTGATCTTTCTATATATTCGGTCTTATTTAATTTCTCTCATCAGTGTTTTATATTATTGAAGATAGAGATCTTGTATATCTTTTGTTTATTTTATTTCTAAGTATTTTTATATTTTGATGGTATTATAAAATAAAATTTTAATAATTTCCAATTGTTTGCTGCCATTATATAAAAACAATTTATTTCTCTTTAAATTAGCATTTTATTCTATAGCTCTGCTAAAGTCATTCATTCGTCCTGAGAAGTTTTTATTTTTTAGGTTTCTTGGAATTTTCTATAGAGACAATCATGTTGTAGGGACAGTTTTATTCTTTCCTTTCCAATCTATATGCTTATTTATTTGTTTTTCTTATCTTATTGCATTGCTTAGCACTCCACTATTATGTTAAATAAGAGTGGCAAGAACAGACATCTTTAGGATGAAAGTGTTCACTATTTTGCCATGTATGACATTAGCTGTAAGGGTTTAGTGATGTCTTTTATCAGATTAAGGAATTTCCATTCCAAGTTTGCTGAGAGTTTTTTTTTAACCATAAATGGGTATTACATTTTGATAAATGTTTTATCTTCATTTATCAATTGAAATAATCATACTATTTTTCTTCTTTATTCTGTTAATATGGCAAATTACATTAATTTATTTTCAAATGTTAAACCAACCTTGCACTCCTAGGATAAACTGTACTTGATCATAATTTATTACTATACACACACACACACACACACACACACACACACACACATATATATGTATATGTTTGTGTGTGCATGTGTATGGACCCAGTCAAGAGATAGATACTACATGGTAGGTTAAACAGGGAAAGTTTAATATAAAGAATTAGGAACTAGGATAAAAGAGTGACTACGAGATATGAGGAAATTAATGTATATAATATTCTTTCAGAGCAGCTACAGTGTCATTGCATTTTAAACACAATGCTTTGCCATCTAATTTGATAACAAAATAATCCATACTCCTCTGTGCCTTAAACACATGACACTTAAGCCCACTTTTCTCTTTTGTTGTTCCAACATTATGGGTATGCACTGGTAATAAAAAAATTTTTTAATATTATGGAATGACAGTATGTAACATTCAAAATGCTGGTAGTAATAACTGTATCACCACAATTTGTAATGTGCTGAGCAGTGGTGCAAAATGATGAAAGCACCACATATGTCTCTGTTGCTACTACTCAACTCTGCCATTGTAGTATGGAAGCCACCATAGACATATAAGTGAATACATGTGGCCATGTTCCAATAAAACTCTGTTTCTGGACACTGAAAGTTGAAATTCGTATAATTTTCATGCATCACAAAATTTAAAAAAAAGATATGAGGAAATTCATTATAGTACCCTAGGGCTGAGGCAGAGTATCCAAGGAAGAATAAACATGGAAGAGGTTCAGACCCGGAAGAAAGAGTGGTTCAGCCACCTGATATCAGAGAAGTTTGCTGATTGAGCCAGGCAGCAGCTGGTCTAGAGATGCTGAGCAAACAATAGGCCACCCTTCCAGAGTACAGGCAGGCAGGGGAGCAGGCAATCAGCAACTGGTGGTGTGAGTGTGCAACGGAAGCCTAGGTGCCAGTGAAAGCATGCAATCTAGGTGCTCTTAAGTCTTCCTGCTTTCACTGGCACTCAGACTTACTTTCAGTGTGTGATCCCACAGTACACAGGAGGCCTCCTGCAGGTCATTCAGGGGCTCTGGTTTACTATGTTGAGAGGGCTGTGGAAAGGTTGTCACCAGGATGAGGCTGCAAGGTGGCATAGGGACCGTGTCCTGGGCCCTGAGGGCTGGTGCCACCTGATGCCCTCACACCCACACAGCAGAGACCTGGCTAGGGCCAGAAATAGCAAGAGAACGTCTTTCTCCTGCAGTGTCCCTCCAAAGCCAGCTACTGAGAAAGTTTAATGTTGTACTCGCTATAAAGGAAAAATGCTAAAAGGAATTCTTAAATCAAGAACATGTATTGTATGTAAGGATGCATTCAGAACTGAGAAGCAATAAATTGGTAGCTGATACATATACATAGCTGCTTTCAGCTTAATAATACCATGTTGAGAAGTTTTGCATCTAGGTTCAAGAGGGATATTGGTTGACAGTTTTCTTGTTTTGTAATGACTTTGTAAAACTCTGGTTTACCAAAGAGTTTGTGTGGTATTAGTGCTATTTCCACCTTAAATGTTTGTTAGAATTTACTAGGGAAACTGTCTGGGAATGGAGTTTATTTTATGAGAAAGTTTTGGATATTAAATTCAATTTTTTATGTATATATAGAGCTAGTAAGATTTTTGTTTCCTCTACTGGTTCTTTCAAGAAATCTGTACATTTTATCTAAGTTGTCAATTTTATCTAAGTTGTTAATTTTTTTTTATCTAAGTTGTCAGTTTTCAATTTTTTTATCTAAGTTGTCATAAAGTCATTCATAATATTCTCTTATTCTTTTCATATAATGTCTATCGTCTCTGTAATGATGATTCTTGGTATCAGTAATTTTAGCTCTCTTTTTTTCTTGTTTAGTCTAGCTAAACGTTTACCAATTTTGTTTGTCCTTTCCAAGAGCCACCGTATTGCTTTGTTAATTCTCCCTATCGTTTGTTTCTATTTTATTGATTTATGTTATCTTCATTATTCCTTTATTTTTACATACTTTTGGTTTAATTTATTCTCATTTTTCTAGTCCCCCAAGGTAGGACCTTAGATCACTGATATTATACATTTAGTCTTTTTTAATATAATCATTAAAACTATGTTTGTACCTCTAAGCCTTTTTACCTGCATCCTACAGATATTGATGTTTTATTTTCATGATAATTAAGTACAAAATATTTTCTGATTTTGCTTATGTGTTCTTTCTTATTTTGTATTCTGTGTCCTCTCTGATTTTTTTGACTAATTATTCCATCAGCCACTGAGAAAACAACATTAAAATATCCAAATAATATGGTGATTTTGTCTATTTCTCCCTTTAATTCCATCAGTTCTTGCTTCATGTTTTTTGAGTATCTGTTATTAAGCACATACTCATTTATGATTTTTATGTCTTTCTGATGAAACAACCTTTTGTCATAAAATGTCCCTCTTTAACTTTGTTTTGAAGTCTATTTTATCTGAAATTAATATAGCCACTCCAACCTTCTTATACTTACACTTTGCATGCTATTTAATTTTCTATCTTCTTTTTCTAACTTATCTATGTTTTTGTATTTAAATAAATGGCATATACGTACTTCAGTCTTGCTTTTTTATCCAGTCTGACAATCTTTTTTAATTGGGATATTAAGTGCATTAACATTTTTTAAACCTTTAAAACATTTAAAAAGTTATTTGTATACCATAAAATTAATATGTTTTAAGTATATAATTCAGTGATTGGTATTGTATTTACAAAGTCATGTAACCATCATCACAATCCAGTTTTTGACATTTCTGTCAACCCAAAATGTTCCCTCCTGCCCTTTAAGCAGTGACTCCCCCATTCCCTCACCCCCACCCCATCCCATCACAGCCCCTGGCAATCACTTATCAACTTTCTGTCTGTATGGATTTGCCTCTTCTGGACATTTTCTGTAAATGGAATCATACAATACACAGTCTTTTGTGTTAGCTCTCTTTCACTCACTTAGCATAATGATTTCAAAGTTCATCCATGCTGTAATATGTATTTGTTTAATTGCTGAATAGTATTCCTTTACATATATCACATTTTGTTTATATATTCAACAGTAATGAACATTTGGATTATTTCTAGTTTGGGGCTATTCCAGATAATGTTGCTATGAACATTTGCATACAAGTCTTTATGTAGACATGTTTTTTTCATTTCTCTTGGGTAGATTTCTAAGAATGCAATTGCTGGTTCATATGGTAACTCTGCATTTATCCCTTTGAGGAACTGCTAAACTGTTTTCCACACTGGATGTCTCAGTTAACATCCCTGCCAGTAATGTATGAGGCCTTCAGTTTCTCTACATCCTCACCAGCATTTGTTATTATCTGTCTTTGATTATAGCCATCCTAGCGGGTGTGAAGTAGTATCTCATTGTGGTTTTGATTTGCATTTCCCTGATGATTAACGATGTTGAACATCTTTTCATTTGTTCTTTCATTTTACTTCTTGGCCATTTGTATATCTTCTTTAGTCAAATCTTCTGTCGATTTTTAAATTGTATCATTTGTCTTTTTTTTTTTCTTCGAGTTTCATTGAAATGTAATTGACATACAGTGCTGTATAAGTTTAAGGTGTGCAACATAATGATTTGACTTACATACATCATGAAATGATTATCACAGTAAGTTTAGTGAACATCCATCATCTCATATAGATACAACATCAAAGAAATAAAAAAATATTTTTTTCCTTATGATGAGAACTCAGGATTTACTCTCTTAACAATTTTAATGTATAACATACAACAGTGTTAATTATATTTATCATGTTGTACATTACATCCCTAGTAATTTTTTATCTTACAGTTGGAAGTTTATACCTTTTGATCATCTTCATCCAATTCCCCCTCCCCCCTCCCCCCTCTGCCTCTGGTAACCACAAATCTGATCTCTTTTTCTGAGAGTTTGTTTGTTTGTTTGTTTTTGAAGTATAATTGACCTACAACACTATGTTAGTTCCTGGTGCACAACATAGTGATTCGATATTTCTATACATTTCATACCGATCACCATGATAAGTCTACTTACCATCTGTCACCATACAAAGTTATTACATAATTATTCATTATACTCCCCACACTGTACATTTCATACCCATGACTCATTTGTTTTGTAACTGGAAGTTTGTACTTCTTAATGCCCCTCAGCTATTTCTCTCATCCCCCTTCCCCTCTCCCATCTGGCAACCACCTGTTTGTTCTCTGTATCTTTGACTCTGTTTCTCTTTTGTTTGGCTTGTTCATTTGTTTTATTTTTAAATTCCACATATAAGTGCTATCATATGGTATTTGTCTTTCTCTGTCTGACTTATTTCACTTAGGACAATGCCCTCTAGGTCCATCCATGTTGTCACAAATGGCAAGATTTTCATTCTTTTTTATGGCTGAGGAATATTCCAGTGTGTGTGTGTGTGTGTGTGTGTGTGTGTGTGTGTGTGTGTGTGTGTGTGACATCTTCTTTATCCACTCACCTACTGATGGGGCCTAAGTTGCTTTCATATCATGGCTACTGTAAACAATGCTGCAGTGAACATAGGGGTGCACATATCTTTTCAATTTAGTGTTTTTGTTTTCTTCATATACATACCCAGGAGTAGAATTGCTGGATCATATGGTAGTTCTATTTTTAATTTTTTGAGGAAATTTTCTACTGTTTTCCATAGTGACTGCACCAATTTACATTCCCACCAACAGTGCACGAGGGTTCCCTTTTTTCCACATTCTTTCCAACACTTGTTGTTATCTTTTTGATAATAGCCATTCTGATAAGTGTGAAGTGATCTCTGTGTTTCTATACACTAACAATGAACAATCAAAAAGAGAAATTAAGAAAGCAATCCCATTTATAATTGCATCATAAAGAATAAAATACCTAACAATAAATCTAATCAAGGAGGTAAAAGACATGTACCCAGAAAACTACAAGACACTGATGAAAGAAATTGAAGATAATACAAATTGATGGAAAGATATACCATGCTCATGGCTTAGAAGAATTAATATTGTTAAAATGTCCATACTACCCAAGGCAATCTAAAGATTCAATGCAATCCCTATCAAAATACCAATGACATTTTTCACAGAACTAGAACTATAATTATACAATTTGTATGGAAACACAAAAGACCCTGAACAGCCAAAACAATTTTGAGAAAGAACATCAAAGCTGGAGGTGTCACGCTCCTTGATTTTAAACTGTACTACAAAGCTACAATAATCAAAACAGTATGGTACTGTCATGAAAACAGACAAATAGACCCATGGAACATAATAGAGAGCCCAGAAATAAACCCATGCACTTATGGTCAATTAATCTATGACAAAGGATGCAGAATATACAATGGGGAAAAGACAGCCTTTTCAATAAATGATGTTGGGAAAACTGGACAGCTACATGCAAAAGAATCAAACTGGGCTACTCTTTCACACCATATATAAAAATAAATTCAAAATGGAGTAAAGACTTAAATATAAGACCTGAAACCACAAAACTTCTAGGAGAAAACATAGGGAGTATGCTCTTTGACATTGGTCTTAGCAATTTTTTTCAATATATCTCCTCAGGGAAGGGAAACAAAAGCAAAAATAAACAAATTGGACTACATCAAACTACAAAGCTTTTACATAGCAAAGGAAGCTGTCAGTAAAATGAAAAGGCAGCCTACTGAACGGGAGAAGGTATTTGCAAATGATACATCTGTTAAGAGTTAATATCCAAAATATATAAATAGCTCATACGACTTAACATCAAAAAACAACTCAATTTAAAAATGAGCAGAGTACCTGAGTAGACATTTTTCCAAAGAAGACATACAGATGGCCAGCAGGCACAGGAAATGCTGTTCAACATCACTAATCATCAGGGAAATGCAAATCATTTGAATTCTTGTTGGTGAGTTTTATGAGTTCTTTAAATATTCTGGATACAAGTTCCTTATTGGATATGTCATTTACAATTATTTTTCTCCCAGCATGTGGCTTGTCTTTTTACTCCCCTGTGTTCTTTTGTTGTGCTAGAGTTTTAAATTTTGATGATAACCAAATTATCTATTTTTTCGTTGCTTGTGTTTTTCTGTCTTGTATCTAAGAAGGCTTTGCCTAAACTAATGTCATGAAGATTTACTCCTGTGATCTATTCAAAGAGTTTTATAGTTTTAGCTCTTACATTTAGCTCTCTGATCCATTTTTTAGTTAATTTTTGTTTATGGTGTGAATTAAGGGTCCAACGTTGTTCTTTTCCTTGTGGGTGTTCAGTTGTCCCAACACTGTTGTTGAAGAGATTATATCCTTTCCCCTATTGAATGGTCTTTGCACCCTTATTGATAATCAACCAAATATATTATATATATTATTTTTAATCTTTTGTTTTCTTTTTGCCTGATCATTTTTTTTCTGTTCCTCCTTACCTACCTTCTTATGGATTATTTTAATACATGTTTTGAATTATACTTTAATTTATGCACCATGTAAACATTTTTTCTGGGAGCTTTCAAGATTTTATGTTTGATTTGCAGCAATTTGTCTGTGATATTCCTAGGTGTGGTTCTCTTTATTTTCTTCCAAATGGGAATTCTCTGAGCATCTTGAATCTATAAATTTATGTCTTTCACCAAATTTTGATCATTATTTCTTCAAAAATTTTTTCTGCCCCCTTTTCTCTCTTCTTTTCTGGAACTCCAGTTACACACATGTCAGACCTTTTGATATTGTCCCACAGGTCCCTGATGTTTTGTTCATTTTCTTTTCAAAAATTTTTTAAATCTTTTCTTCAGATAGATCAAATGAAATTAGCCAGTTTTCAAATTCACAGACTCTTATCTGTCAGCATAATTCTGTTGTTAAGTCCATGTAGTAAATGTTTTAATTCAGATGTTGTATTATTCAGTTCTAAAATTTAATTCTGGTTCTTTTTTATAGTTTCTTTTTTTTTGCGGAGAGTTTCTATCCCTTCATTACAAGCATATTTTTCTTTACCTCATTGCATGTAGTGATAATAGCTGCTTTAAAAATGTTGTCTGATAATTCTAACATCTGAGATATATAAGGACTGACGTTTTTTGATTGTCTTTTTCCTTTGATAATAGTTCACATTTTCCTGGTCCTTGTTACATTGAATAATATTGAACTGAATTCTGAAGAATGTGAATATTATGTTATTCGGACTCTAGATTATATTTCTCTAAAGAATGTTGATTTGGGTTTTTTTTTAGTAGGCAATCAATTTAATTGTGCTCAGATTTCAAACTCCGTTCTTTGATAGTTCAAACTTCACTTATTTTAGCTCTAGATGTAATGCTGGGAGTTTCTCTTGCACATGTGAAATTCAGGGGTAATCCACATATTTGGGTAGAGCTTATAAAGTTTTGTGCTCCTCTTCTCTGATTCTCTCCTTTCCAGGTTTTCCTCTTCACCTTCTGGTGGCAGTGGATTCCCCAAACTCTGTCGTTTGGTTCTTCAGGACAGAAAGACTGAGAGATTTCTTTTGGGGTTTTAACTGCCCTGTATGGTGAAGGCTGTAGCATACCCTCAGGCTAGATGCCATGAAAATGGGAAAATCACCCAGTACAGTTTCTTTCTTTCCTCCCCTCCAATATCTGCCTCTACAGTACCTTTGGATAGTTGGTTTTTGTATTTTGTCCAGAGTTTTAAATTGTCACCTATGAGAGGAACAGGTTGATGTAATAGGAGTTTACTTAGCCATTATCAGAAGCAGAACACAGTGCTCAATATTTTTTAATAAAATAAAAATATAACATGCTTAGGCATTCCCTGGCAGTTCAGTGGTTAGGACTCCATGCTTTCACTGCCACGGCCTGGGTTCAATCCCTTGTTGGGGAACTAAGATCCTGCAAGCTGCGTGGCATGGCTATATATATATATGGCATGCTCTGTATATAAGTAAGCTTTTTCTATAAATGAGACATTATAATAGGTGTAATACCTATTCACATTTTAAACCTTATTAAAAACATTTTAGAGCAAGGGGTATTAAAATGCAAATATTTTGGTACAACTACTTACCTATCCTTCAGCCGTTATTATTCAAAGCTTAGTCTAATCCTGTCCTCCAAGTCTGAGTATAACTTACTGTGAAGACTTTCATGGTTTCTAGGCTCATTTTTGTGGCTTGAGATAGTTAACTAGCATTTTAGCTAACATTATTGACCACCTATGTGTCAAGCACGGTGTTAGTTCATAATATATAATACTTCATATAATCCTGATAACCATATAAGGAAGTTATTATTATTCTCAGTTTTCTGATGGGGAAATTGAGGCTCAAGGTGATCAAATGTTTCTCTAAGGTCACACATCTGAACTGGGATTGTAACAGTGATCTGTCAGAGTACAGTGCCCATCAAATGCATCTTCCATTCAATCACTGAGCTCTCTGTACTTGGAAAATCTTTAATTTTCTGTCAACTAATAAGAGGAATAGTTTCATTAGGACTCCCTAGATATTCTTGTCAGATAAGTATCTGCTTTATTTGCTTTCCTCTACTTCCAGGGCTTTCTTGCATCATATCAAAGCAGAAAAAAAAAACAAACAGAAAAATTATGCAATAATATAATGACATCACTTTGTGCAAAAGTCCAGAAGTCATCTTATTCTAAATATAAAAAAATTGCAAATCCATTTTACTGTAATAAACTTTTCCTGCTGCTTCTTGCTATCAGCCTTAGAAAACAACATCATCTAATATAATATAAATAGTGAATACTAGATCTCATGTGACCTTGGACAAATCTTATCTTTATGTTCCTTATCTATAAAGTAAGATAATAATTAATAGCTGTGCTACTTACCTCACAGGGTTATCAGATAGAGGGTCAATGAGATTGTGTATATGAAAACACTTATAAACTTCAAATCTCTATTTGAAGTCAAGAGATCACAATTATGATGTGTAAAAAGTTGACCTTATGAACCAGCATACACAGGAATTAGATCATTGTTCTGCTCTCTGGTACAAACAATGAGTTAAAGTATTATGGAGACCTGATTTCAAAACCACTCTGCTATTTATAAACTCTGTGGCAGGTTTAACCTAAGTTTCAGTTGCTGCACATGTGAAAGGAGGCTAATACCAACCTTCCCTTCTGGGGTGATGAAAGGATTAAATGAAATAATATTTGACCAAGTGCCTAACACAGCACTGAGGGCTTCTGGAAGTGACAGTGAGTGTCAAGACCCTGGTGAAAACTATGCTTCCTCACCCATTTTTCCCTATGCGCATGGCTCCTTGAAGCCTGGGATGAAGGACTATTATATGCATTCTTTCATTTGATTTTCACAATAGCTCTATGAGGTCAGCTAAGCAGATGTTGTCATGCTCATTTTTATATGTGAGAAAACTAAGAGTATTGGCTCTGATTGTGCCATGTACTATCTAACACTAATGAATACTGTATGATGTCCAAAAAAGGTACCATTAAATGTTCTTTTCTCTTTTAAAAGAATAGCTTTGGCAGTATCTATTAAAGCTGAGCATATACATACCCTATAACCCAGCAATTCCATTCTTAAATTTATATCAAACATAGATGAATATATATATATTCACCAAAAGACAAGTAATAGAATGTTCATATCAGCACTATTTGTTTTCTGTTTCCACTTTTATTGAACTATAATTGTCATATAGCATTGGTATTAGATTAAGGTATACAACATAATGTGTTGATTGATATATGTACATGTTGTGAAATGATTACCACAATAGTTAACATCTATTACCACTTAGTTACAGTTTTTTTATTTCTTGTGATGAGAACTTTTAAGATCTACTCTATTAGCAACTTTCAAATATACAATGCAGTATTATTAACTAATTAGTCACCATAGTGTACATTAGGCCTTATCTTTTAACTGGGAGTTTGTACCTTTTGAGCACCTTCACCCATTTCACCCACCCCACAACCCCACCTCTGGCAACCACCAATCTGTTCTCAGTTTCTATGGGTTCAGTGTTTTTATTCCACATATAAGTGGAATCATACGGTATTTGTCTTTCTCTGTCTGACTTATTTCACTTAGCATAATACCCTCAAGGTCCATCCATGTTGTCACAAATGGCAATATTTCATTCTTTTTATGGCTGAGTAATATTCCAGTGTGTGTGTGTGTGTGTGTGTGTTGTTACCACATCTTCTTTATCCATTCATCTGTCATGGTTACGTAGGTTATTTCCATGTCTTGGCTATCAGAAATAATGCTACAGTTAACATGGGGGTGCAGATATCTCTTTGAGATAGTGATTTCACTTCCTTCAGATATGTGACCAAAAGTGGAATTTCTGGATCACATGGTAGTTCTATTCTTCAGTTTTTGAGGGACCTCCATACTGTTTTCGATAGTAACTACACCAATTTACATTCCCACCAACAGTGTACAAGGGTTTCCTTTCTTCCACATCCTCACCAACAATTGTTATCTCTTGTCTTTTTGATAATAGCCATTCTGATAGGTGTGAGGATATAGCTCATTGTGGTTATGATTTGCATTTCTCTGATGATTACTGATGTTGAGCACATTTTCGTGTACCTGTTGTCCGTTTATATGTCTTTGGAAAAAATGTCTATTCAAGTCCTCTTCCCACTTTTTAATTCAAGTCCTCTTCCCACTTTTTAAGGGTTTTTTTTGCCATTGAGTTGTATGAGTTCTATATATATTTTGCATATTAACCCCTTATCAGATATATGATTTGCAAATATTTTCTCCTATTCTGTAAGTGGCCTTTTCATTTTGTTGATGATTTCCTTTGCTGTGGGGAAGCTTTTTAGTTTGAGGTAGTCTCATTTCTTTATTTTTCATTTTGTCACCTTTGCTTTATTTGTCAAAAAAAAAAATCGTCACCAAAACCAATGTGAAGGAGCATACACCCTATATTTTCTTCTAGGAGTTTTATGGTGTCAGGTCTTACATTCAAGTCTTTAATCCATTCTGAATTGATATTTATGTATGGCATAAGATAGGAGACCAGTGCAGTTGTTTTGCATGTGGCTGTCCAGTTTTCTCAACACCATTTATTGAAGAAACTTCTTTCCCCATTGAGGATTCTTGCTTCCCTTGTCAAATATTAGTTGACCATATATATGCATGGGCTTATTTCTGGACTCTCAATTCTGTTCCATTAGTCTATGTGTGTGGTTTTATGTGAGTACCATACTGTTTTGATATGATTGCTTTGTAATATAGTTTGAAATCAGAAAGTTTGATGCCTCCAGCTTTGTTCCTCTTTCTCAAGATGTTTTTGCTATTCTGGGTCTTTTGTAGTTCCACACAAATTTTTAAATTGCTTTTTCTATTTTTCTGGAAAATGCCATTGGAATCCTGATAGGGATTACATTGGATCTGTAGATTGCTTTGGGTATTATGAACATGTTAACAATATTATTCCATAAGCATGGAATATCTTTCCATTTATTTGTGTCATCTTCAATTTCTTTCATCAATGTCTTATAGGTTTCAGTGTATAGATCTTTCACCTCCTTGGTTAGATTTATTCCTAGGTATTTTATTCTTTTTGATACAATTGTAAATGGGATTGTTATCTTAATTTCCCTTTCTGATAGTTTGTTGTTAGGGCATAGAAATGAAACTGATTTCTGCATGTTGATTTTATATTTTGCAGTTTAATTTGTTTATTAATTCTAACAGTTTTTTGGTGTAGTCTTTAGGGTTTCTATATATAATATCACGTAGTCTGCAAATATAGACAGCTTTACTTCTTACTTTTCAATTTGCATTCCTTTTATTTCTTTTTCTTGTCTGATTTCTGTGCCTAGGACTTCCAGTACTATGTTAAATGAAAGTGGTGAGAGTGGGCATCCTTGTCTTGTTCCCGATCTTAGAGGAAATGCTTTCAGCTTTTCAGAGTTGAGTATGATGTTGGCTGTAGGTTTGTCATATATGGCCTTTATTATGTCTAGGTATGTTCCCTCTATACTCACTTTGTTAAGAGTTATTATCATGAATGGATGTTGGATTTTGTCAAATGCTTTTTCTGCATTTATCAAGATGATCATGATTTTTAGCCTTCATTTTGTTAATATGGTATATCATATTAATTTATAGATGTTGAACCATTCTTGCATCCCTGGAATGAATCCCACTTGATCATGGTGTATGATCCTTTTAATGGACTGTTGAATTTGCTTTGCTAATATATTTTGGAGATATTTGCTTCTATATTCATCCATGATATTGGCCTATAGTTTTCTTTTCTTGTAGTGTCCTTATCGGTTTTGGTATCAGGGTAATGATGGCCTCATTAAATGAGTTTGGAAGTGTTCCTCCTCTTCAAATTTTTGGAAGATTTTGAGAAGGACTGGTATTAATTTGTCTGTAAATATTTGGTGGAATTCACCAGTGAAGCCATCAGGTCATAGACTTTTCTTTGTTGGGAGGTTTTTGATTACTGATTTAATCTCCTTACTAGTAATTGGTCTGTTCAGATTTTCTGTTTCTTCATGATTCAGTCTTGGTTGGTTGTATGTTTCTAGGAATTTTTATCCATTTCTTCTAGGTTGCCCAAGTTGTTGATGTATAATTATTCATAGTAGTCTCTTATTGTCATTTGTATTTCTGTGCTATCAGTTGTAATATCTCCCCTTTCATTTATAATTTTATTTGAGTCCTCTCTTTTCTTGGTAAATCTAGTTATAGGTCTTGTCTATTTTGTTTATCTTCTTAAAAAAACAGCTTTTAGTTTCATTGATCTTTTCTGTTGTCTTATTCATCTCTATTTCATTTATTTCTGCTCTCATCTTTGTTATTTTCTTCCTCCTACTAACTTTGGGCTTTATTCCATGAGATGTAACGTTACATTGTTTATTTGAGATCTTTCTTATTTCTTAACGTAGGTGTTTATTGCTATGAACTTCCCTCTTAGAGCTGCTTTTGCTGCATCCCATAAGTTTTGGTGTGTTATATTTCCATTTTCATTTGTCTTAAGATATTTTTTATTTCTCTTTTGATTTCTTCTTTGACCCATTGGTTGTTCAGTAACATGTTGTTTAATCTTCACATATTTGTGAACTTTCCAGTTTTCTCCTTGTAATTGATTTCTAGATTCATACCATTGTAATTGGGAAAAGTAGTTTGATATAATTTCTATCCTCTTAAATTTGTTGAGACCTGTTTTGTGGCCTAGCATGTGATCTGCCATGGAGGATATTCCATGTGCACTTGGAAAAAATGTGTATTATGCTGCTTTTGGATGGAATGTTCTATATACATACATACATATATATATATATAAAGTCCATTTGGTCTAATGTATCATTTAAGGCCACTGTTTCCTTATTGATTTTCTGTCTGGATGATCTGTCCATTGAAGTAAGTATGGTGATGATAAACTTCCCTACTGTTATTGTGTTATTGTCAATTTCTCCCTTTATGTCTGTTAATGTTTGCTTTATGTATTTAGGTGCTATTAAATTCAGTGCATAAATATTTACAAATCTTATATCCTCTTTTTGGATTGACCTCATTATCATTAAATTATAATCTTCTTTGTGTCTAATTACAGTCTTTGGCTTAAAGTCTATTTTGTCTGATATAAGTTTAGCTACCTTTGCTTTCTTTTGGTTTCCATTTGCATGGAACATCTTTTTCCATCCCTTTACTTTCAGTCTGTGTATGTCCTTGAAGCTGAAGTGAGTCTCTTGTAGGCAGCATATAGATGGGTCTTATTTTTCAATCCATTCCAGCCACTCTATGTCTTTTGATTGGAAATTTTAGTCCATTTCATTTAAAGTAATTAGTGATAGGGACTTCCCTGGTGGTCCACTGGTAAAGAATCCACCTTCCAATGCAGGGGACACCGGTTCGATCCCTGGTCAGGGAACTAAGATCTCACATGCCACGGGGCAGGTAAACGCCCACATGCCACAACTACAGAGTCCACGCGCTCTGGAGCCCATGCGCCACAGCTAGAGAGAGAAAACCCACACGCCACAACTAGAGAGAAGCCCGCACACTGCAGCAAAAGATCCCGTGTGCCACAACAAAGATCCTGCATGCCGCAACTAAGACCTAACACAGCCAAAAATAAAATAAATAAATAAATAAATAAATATAAATAATAAAAAATAAAATAATTAGTCATAGATACAGTCTTATTATTACCATTTTGTTATTTGTTTTCTGGCTATTTTGTAATTCCTTTGTTCCTTTCTTCTTCTCTTTGTCTCTTCCTCTGTGGTTTGATGATTTTCTGTAGGTTTTATGCTTAGATTTCTTTTCCCTTGTCTCATGTATCTATTATAGGTTTTCCTTTGTGGTTACCATGAGGTTTATCTAAAACATCTTATATTTATAACAGTCTATTTTAAGCTAACACTTAAGTTCAAACACATACTAAAGCTCTGTATTTTTACTTTCTCCTCTGTGTTTTATGTTTTTGACATCACAGTTTACATCTTTTTACCTTGTGTCACCATTAACAAATTATTGTAGTTATAGTCATTCTTACTACTTTTGTCTTTTAACCTTCATACTGAATTTATAAGTGATTACCCACCACCATTACAACATTAGAGTATTCTGAATTTAATTATGTATTTACCTTTACCAGTGAGATTTATACTTTCATATGTTTTGTTGTTCCTAATTAGCACCTTTTCTTTTCAGCTTATATTGTAGAAGTCCCTTTAACATTTTTTGTAAGGCCAGTCTAGTAGTGATGAACTCCTTTAACTTTTGCATGTCTGGAAAACTCTTTATCTCTCCTTCAATTCTGGATGACAGTTTTGCTGGGTAGAGTATTCTTGATTGGAGGATTTTTTTTTTCAGCACTTTGAATATGTCATGTCACTCCCTTCTGGCCTGAAAAGTTTCTGCTGAAAAATCTGCTGATAGTTTTATGGGGGTTCCCTTGTATGTAACAAGTTGTTTTTCTCTTACTTCTTTTAAGATTCTCTCCTTGTCTTTAACTTTTGGCATTTTAATTATATTGTGTCTCAGTGCGGGTCTCTGGATTTATCTTCTTGGGAATCCCTGGGATTCCTAGATTTGGATGTCTGTTTCTTTCTCTAGATTAGGGAAGATTTCAGCCATTTTTTTTTTTTTTTAAATAAGCTTTCTGACCCTTTCTCTCTTCTCATTCTGGGACCCCTGTAATGCAAATATTGGTCTGCTTGACTGAGTCCCATAATTCCCTAAAGCTATCTTCACTCTTTTTCATTCTTTTTTTTTCTCCTCTGATTGGATAATTCCAATTTCCTGTCTTGGAGTTCACTGTTCCTTTCTTCCACTTTATCTATTCTGTTACTGAATCCATTTATTGACCTTTTCAGTTCAGTT